>NC_141540.1:71056666-71745000 GCF_021556685.1 Rattus norvegicus
CATAAATATATAATAATCTAATAAGTAACAACCCTACACAGCTCAAATACAAAAACGTACTTGTGAAATCATTCCTTTCACTTTGATTCACAACTGAGTAGACCCTATTTAGCTCTGTCGGTACCTAGGCTTGCAGAAGTTTATATTAAGCAGACAGCTCAGTCCCCAGAGAATATGCCCACGCTGAGTAGTAATGAAGTTATAAAAGTAAATGGACTCCCTCTTGTTCTAAAGTTGGCTCTTGTTATTTTCTCTCAGAATCAATGGGTGAGGGCTAGAGTGTAGCTCAAGACCTGGTGTTGTGTCTTTTTCCCCCCACTGTCAGAAGTATTTAGTAATAAAATCATAGTGTACATTTCATTAACAGCACTCTGTCCGATAGATCTATATCACTGAGTCAATGTAGGCAGAGGTATAAGGTTTTCTACTCAAATCAAGAGCTCAGAGATAGGAGTCCTCAGAGTACTGAGAAGCAGAAACTGGGAGGCTCAGCTAATGCCCCCTGCTGGCAGCCTGTTGGAGACGTAACTGTCAGGATCAGAATGCTGTCGCAGAGTCTGTAGTCCATTGCTAGGTTACCAGGTTGAGCCACCTGGGCCTTGGCATTGAGTTGAGCTGGAATAGCCAGCTTGTGAACGAAAGCACACGATTTGGGTAAGACAGTCACTGAGTGGAGTGAAAGCCTGGAGTCAGTCGGAGTTCTCAGCCTGCTGGATGCCCACAGTAGGGGCAGGCGACATGTCCAGGATGCACACATCAAGACCAGAGGGTACATCTGTCGGGTTTCTGCCATTGCAGTTTTAGGGACTCTCGGTGGTAAGAGCTGGCCACTCCTCCTGTCTCATGTGTCTGATAAGCTTTCAGGTTTGTTTTCGTGGTATAATTTAATATTCCCATGTGTTCTTATTGTCTCGGTTCTGTGATCAATTTGCAGAGTGGCACCCTGTCTTGTCTGTCTGTGACTGGTGGCTAATGCCAGGTTCTCCCTAAGATGCAGTCACCCTGCTACCGCTTACCCTTAGGGTATAGTCCATTGAGGCAAAATATAGGCTGGGGGTGGGGAGAGGACCTACCATTTTACACAATATGGAGGGAATAGCGTAGGTTAGGGCTAAGCCTGAACTCAACACCTGGATTCAACTATGAACACAGCAGTTTTTAAAAATAAATTATTTAAAATACACCTATCATGAATGAAATTACTCAAAGATAAAGAGATATATCCATTGAAAAAGGAAAATGGAAGATTCAGTTTTTTATCTTTCATATCAAGTATAATTTTTATTTAACTACCTTTTATTGATAGAAAAGAAAACTGATGCCTGGCTGTGTGTGTTATTTCAGGCCCATAGGTGACATAAACAAAACAGTGGGAAGAAATTAGGAAGAAAGTATTTTGCCCATAAAAATGTTTCTACAGTGACCTTCCCCTTCTCCACGCTATCATTTGTGTGTCTTAAGTCCTGTTGCTTCTGGTAGAAAAGTGCCTGCTTAGATTCAGGATTCTTCTGAAGTTCCTCGTACCTCCCACATGCTAAACTGTCCTCAAGAATGGCTGTTCCACTCCAGTTGCCTCCTGGGGATTTGAATTACCTTAAATGGTCATTTTCTTGTCTCTTCTGCTGTGATTACAAGCACACATTGGGTCCTGTTGCTACATCTGACAGTGATAGCGTAAGGTCAAAAAAAGGGTAAATCCATCAGATGGCACTTACCTTCATAAAAAACTTTCCAGCATACCAACCACTTTGGGATATACTGTTCCTTTCCATCTATGGAAATAACAAATACTTTTAAATCATCTTGTTTGATTATAAACCTTTTTCTTTCAACATATTATTCCTACTTGTTAAAAGGCTTAATTTTTATAGTAAAGGAAAAGGAATTTCAAAGAACTCTCCTTGCTCCTCTCCCTTGTCAGAAATCACCATATAATAGCCCTCTAAGGGAATTTCCAGAAGCCAGGCACAATGGCAAAGGTTATAATTTAAGCTGCTCCAGAGTCTGGGTCAGAAGGGCCACCATGTACCAGACGTAGTTCAAAGTGAGCCTGGGAAAATCTGTGAGACCTGAGGTTCAATACTAAGCGCTCGCCCCACGCTCACATATACACATTGCTGTCTGTCTGTCTGTCTGTCTGTCTGTCTATCTATCTATCTATCATCTATCTCCCTCTCATCTAGCTATTGGTATCTACAATCCTTTCATCTATCTATCTATCTATCTATCTATCTATCTATCTATCTCTCATCTAGCTATCTGTATCTATGTATCTATCATCATCTATCTCTTTTTTTTCCTTTGGAGCTGAGGACCAAACCCAGGGCCTTTCGCTTGCTAGGCAAGCGCTCTACCACTGAGCTAAATCACCAACCCCAGTATCATCATCTATCTCTATCTACCTATCTTATCTATCTATCCATCTTTCTATCTATCTATCTCTCATCTAGCTATCATTATCTATCATCAATCTATATCTATCTCTTATCTATCTATCTCACCTAGCTATATCATCAATCTATATCTATCTCTTATCTATCTATCTATCTATCTATCTATCTATATCTATCTATCTATCTCTTATCTATCTACCTATCTATGTATCATCTATGTATCTATATCTTTCTTCTTCCTTTCTTTCTCTCTCTCTCTTTCTTTCTTTCTTTCTTTCTTTCTTTCTTTCTTTCTTTCTTTCTTTCTTTTTCTTTCTATCAGCACAAGCCTGTATGTCATTCCCCCTCTCCTCATGTTCCTGCAGCCACTCCTGCCGTTTCAGTTACTGTCTTCCTCAATGGATTAGTGTCCCTGCCACTGACAGTCTTCAGGTTCTACTTTGGTACTAGTAATGCATTTTTCTTGAAATGCTTTCCTTTCAATTTCTTAGACACAATGTTCTTTTAGATTTTCTCCCTAAGCGCGGGTGCACCAAGCTCTGTGATCCTATGTCTCCCTTATACCTAGGAAATGCATTTCTCAGGTCTTGGCCTAAACTCACGTCCTCTCCTCACACTGCAGTTGAATTTCCAGTTACATCTTTATTTGGGGAACTTTACTGGTTCTCTGATACGTGTTACAAATTTTACTATGCATGTGATAAAATCCGCTTGACATCTCTTCTTAAACATCTCAGTGCTTCCACAGACGTGCAGAGGCTAGACGCTTCTTTGGATGTTTTGTTGATCTGCCCGTGATCTTCATGTGTCCTTAGCTCATTTATTCTTGATCATTTTCAGGTTTTAATTCAAACACACCGCCCTCCCTTCCCCCACCTTTCTGAGCAGCTCCATTTCCTGTTGTTGGTTCTTATCATGCAATGGACAAACATTGCCTCCTCTCAGTTCCACTATTACAATGCATGCTAGCTTATGGCATAATTCCTGTATCTGCCATGAAAAAAGATACTTCAGAGACGAAGGAATCGAATCTCCCTATTTCACGTTTAATGCCTGGAAAGACGCACAGTTTATAATAGGCACCTGGTGAGCATTTGTTAAACACATTTTAATAATTACACATTGGATTCCCTGATTTTATCATATTCTATCAGGCCAGCACTTACTGTTTTCTCGTCTGATCTTGTTTCCCATCTTGGGCAAATCCATTTGTTCTCAGTCTATAGATGTCCCAGGCACTCTACATAATCTTGGCAACTTCCACCTTGTCTTTGTGTGTCTGGTCAGCCTTTCTAACCATTTCTTCTTCATATTCCCTGTGAGCTCAGCTGCAAAAAGCAGGATACATTTTTTTTAGAAACATTAATGACATATTACCACAGTGGTAAACAGCAGTAATGAAGTACAGAGGGATTGTGATAAAAAGAAATCGCAGGGTCAAACCTTGGTGTTTTCCTTTATTTAATGCTGCTGTGGAAGGGCTCCTTATAAAGAGGGTTGTTTGGCATATAAGGGTGGAGGAAAGAATGACAGGACTGACATATGAAGAGGTCCAATCCCGCTGGGTCACAATCCCGGACATGCAATAAATAAATACCCCTCGGTGAGGCAAGAAGCAACACGATAGTGATATCAAGGCCCACTCTACCGGGAGTAGCCCACAGCTGTGAGGAGCATCACATTGAAAGGTCTGCTTTAATTCTTTCATAAAGTTGCAGCCGGGGATCCACATCAAAGACCATGCTACCAGGACAAGAAGGGCATCTAATCCACAGCATTTTAGAAGGTTTGAAAGGGAGAGCCGAGAGAGAAGACAGTAGGGAGAGAATCACAGAGTCAGAGAAATAGGACAGACAGACAGACAGACACAGAGAGACAGAGACACAGAGACGGAGAGACAGAGAAAAACAGAGGAGGGATAAAGAAAGTAATACACACAGAGAGTCAGAAAAATATTCAGCTGCATTTATTATAACATAACCAAAGATTTTTAAATGATGTTATTGCATTTAGACACATGGCATGGCTTTTTGACCATTTTCGTTCTTGCTACCTCTTCAACTTTCTAATCTCCCATAGGGAAAAGTTCAGCAGGGTTCACTTGGTCAGTCATTTTCCAAATAGCCCCTCACTCTGGTCCACGTGACTGTACCTTGGCAGGCTCCAGGTCGTTCCACCAGACTTCACTAATGAATACAATTCCAGTTATTCAGAAAAGAAAAATAAGCTGTGGGTTAATATTTTGTATTAAATCAAGGCCACAGAACTTGGATGTGTGGAGAAAGTTTTCAGTCCAATCCTTGTGGTGGCAAGTATCATGATCCCTTGTTCTCTGATGCTATTATGGTTGATCATGTCCAATAATGTGCTAAGTGAGTTGCTGAGGTCAAGAGGGAGGAGTAGAGCTAAGTCTATTAGAGCAGTTCCCAGCAAATTAATGGAATGTGTTCCTTTAGGAAAAGAAAGCAGAGCTCAAAGTAACTAATGCCATAACCCAAAAATGCTAAGGTTCTCTGGAGAGCGCCAACACGTTTTCAGTGGAGTCTGCAGAAAATTGAGAGGCTCTCCTCCATGAAGGATACAGAGCACTACTTCACTAACAGGAGAAAAAGGAAACTCCTGATCCTGTTAAATAAATCGACAGATATGTTTTAATACATGTTGGTTGGTCACAGTGGTAGTTATTCAAGGTGAAAAGTACCCTTTGACAAGAGGAAAACAGATGTATTGGGGAAGGGAGTAAAGACCATGGCATGTCGCTAGTTACAGTGGGTCAAAAATTGCAGGTATAGAAAAACAAAATATGTAAGTTTAGTAATTACTTTATCATATTATTACATAATCAGAAACTAATTGACATGGGCAAATTATCAGAATTCTTGCCTATCTGTGTGTGTATTTATATGTGTATGTATGTACACACACAGACACAGACACACACACACACACACATTCAATAAATACCTTAATACCAATATGTGGTGCACTGTATAAACTTTACATATTTCATTTTTTTAATCAGCTCTGGTTTCTCCAAAGGCATCAGCACCTACTAAATCAACTCACTGAGACTTTTTCTTATTTTCCTTGGTTATGTTCTACATAATGTTTCAGGTTGCGTTAACTGAAACATCGCCCGTCTCCCAAACACATACAGGAGACAAAAGAAGAAATGTGAGAAGTAATTCGTGTTGCCCACTCTTTTATGTGCATCACAGGCCATGTGGATACAAAGCCTCAGGAAAGGCCCCATTCTAGAGCACATGTCCCTGCTGTCAGGAGTGAAGAACTGCAATTTAAATCCAATCAATACCTTCGGAAGAGAAACGATGAAACACCATCCTTTAAATACTCTCCAGAGGTTTGAGCTTCAAGAAAATCGTTCTACTTGAAGACCCAGCTATACTGCTCCTGGGAAAATACCCAAAATATGCTCCACTATATCACAAGGACACATGCCCCACTACGCTCATAGTGGCCTTATTTGTAATAGTCAAAAACTGGAAGCAATTCAGATGTCCCTCAACTGAAGAATGCTTACAGAGAATGTGATTCATTTACACAGTAGAATACTATTCAGCTATTAAAAACAAAGACTTCATGGACTTTGCAGGCAATGAATGGAACTAGAAAATATCATCCTGAGTGAGCTAAGCTAGACACAAATGGACATGCATGGTACGTACTCTGTTATAAGTGGATATTAGCCAAAAAGTACAGAACACCCATGGCACAACCCACAGACCCAAAGAAGATAAACAAGTAGGAAAGCCCAAGCAAGGATGCTTCAATCATACCAAGAAGAGGGAACAAAACAGTCATGGGAGCCAGAAGAAGGGACCTGGGAAGGAGAGGGGAAGGGAAAGGGAATAAGGAGGCAGGATATGATATGGGGAGAGACATGAGAGAGGCCCAGAGGGTCAGGAGACTGAATGGAAATGTGCAGCTGGAGGGGTGGGGGTTGGGAGGCCTCTTGAAAGTCCCAGAGACCTGGGATGCAGAAGGCTCCCAAGACTCAACGTGGATGACCTTAGCCAAAATACTCAACTGTGGGAATATAGAACCTGAAGAGACGACTTCCAATAGTCAGGCAGGTATTGGACACCGACACCCATGGAAAACTTTTGACCCAAAACTGTTCCTCTCTAAAAGGAATGCAGGGACAACAATGGAGCAGGGACTGAAGGAATGACCAACCAGTGACCAATCCAACTTGAGGCCTTTCCCACAGACCGGGATCAATCCCTGATACTACTAGTGGAGGGATATGGGGAGCACTCTCTTAGAGGCAAGGGGGATGGAGAGAGGAATTCTGTGAGGGGTGACCTGTAAGGGAGCAGCATTTCAGATATACTTACTTACTTAATTAATTAATTAATCAATTAATTAATTAAAAAGAAAATATAAAATTCTCATGAATGGGTATTTTCCAACTCAAAGAGTTAATCAAGAAAGTAATATACTCAGCAACTCTTACATAACATAGAGTTTCCGACTCTCTTGCCAGTTCACTTCAAAATTCATTAGCCACCCTTCACAGAAACTGCAGGCAATAAGTAAATACACAAAAGGTGACATAGGACCACTTTAATTTTTATTTTATTTTCTGCTTCAATTAATGCTGTAGTTAGAATCTCTTCGTCAGCAGCCTTTATTTGAACATAAAGGCTGATCAGCCACCTACCCATAGGTGGGGCATTTGAAAGCAAACCTGTTAATCAGACACAGTGTCTCTCTCCTCATCTTGTTTCAGTGGAAACTGTAGGGAGATTATCACGAATCGATAAATAATCACATAGTCTGTGGCAAAATGTTACCAGTTCGCAACTTTCTGTTAGAGATTTTATTTTCCAAAGTCCTAAACTTAATCAGTAAAAAGCGTTTCATTTTGGAGAGTCAGAATATTTAATAACTGAAGTGATGGATTTCTTTTGGATAGAGGAATGCAGTTAACACAGCAGCAGTGGCCTTGCTCCTTCTTTGCTTTCTTTTTTCCTCCAGAGATGTAACCTCCATACTTCTCAGCATGGTTTAAGTAGTCGTGGAAGGAAATACAGGGACAAAGAGAGGAACAGGGACTGAAGGAAAAGCCATCCAGAGACTGCCCCACCTGGGGATCTATCCCATATGCAGCCACTAAACCCAGACATTATTGTTGATGCCAAGAAGTGCTTGCTGACAGGAACCTGGTGTGGATGTCTCCTGAGAGGCTCTGCCAGAGCCTTACGGATACGGATAAGGATGCTTGTAGTCAACCATTAAACTGAGCACAGAGACCCCAGTGGAAGAGTGAGAAAAAGAACTGAGGAGTTGAAGGGGTTTGCAACACCATAAGAAGAACAATAATACCAATCAACCAGACCCCACAGAGCTCCCAGGAACTAAACCACCAACCAAAGAGTAAACATGGAGGGACCCATGGCTCCATCTTCATATGTAGCAGAGGATGGCATTGTCTGACATCAATAGGAGGAGAAGTCCTTGGTCCTATGAAGGCTCCTTTCCCCAATGTAGGGGAATGCCAGGGTGTTGGGGTAGGAGTGGGTGGGTGGGAGTGGGAGCATCCTCATAGAAGCAGGGAGGGAGGAAAGGGGATAACATTTGAAATGTAAATGCACAAAATATTCAATAAAAATTGAAAAGTAAAGAAGTGGTAAATGGGGTTGGGGATTTAGCTCAGTGGTAGAGCACTTGCCTATCAAGCGCAAGGCCCTGGGTTCGGTCCCCAGCTCCAAAAAAAAAAAAAAGAAAAGAAAAAAGAAAAAGAAAGAAAAAAAAGAAGTGGTAAATGAAGGTACAATGTTTATATCTAGAAAATCCAGGCACAGGGCAAAGAAAAGGAAGAGTGAAGTATTGTGGTGGTTCATAAAATCCTGTCAAAAAACGTCTCAGATACCTCAAGCTAAAAACCGAGTACTTCCAATATGTGCAAAATGGTGAATTCTTTTAAGTGTGACTGAAGTAGGAAACTAGAGAATTCAGTATTTTAAATAAATACCCTGGAAAGCAAAATCTTTACCTCAGAAAATTAGTAAGAATCCACGCTTTGATAAAGCAGCTCTGTACTTACGCTGGAACTTCATGCTTAACCATTTTTATGCTTAAAATCGAAATGTTTCTATGAGTATAATTCAAAGTAAGATTAGGGCATTGTAATTGGAAAGTGAACATGAAGGAAATCAGGGAAATTGGAGCGAATGAACTGTAAATACATTATGTATTTACATACATGCATGCATATATGTAAACATTATATCAAAAATTAAATTCAGCTGTTATTATTCCATGTAGCTTGGGATTCTAATATCTGCATTCAGGCAAAACAAACAAAGGAACGAAAAAAAAGGGGGGGATCCCACGGCCAACAAATTTAAAGTTGGAAAAACAAAAACAACCAGCCAATCCAACAACAACAACCCCTACCAGATTTTGTGATTAAATATTTTTGAGTAAGCGTGAGGGGGGACAGCAGTGGGAGCACTCTCCGTTCAGACAAAGGAATCACAACTTAAGTCACCTCAGCTAGGTTTTATTCGGGAATTTACTAATTCACTTAGAAGGACTGTCAGATAGAGTTAAGCTCAGGCAGCAGGAAAAGACAATAGCCTAGCGGTTAATTCAGGGCCATAATAAGTAAACAAAGCATTTGGTTTATTCCAATGTCCCTAGTCCCCAAGACCTACACCCAGTGCGTTTCTTTGACCAACCTGAAGCCACCAAATAACGCAGCCATGACTAGAAGCTCACTACCCTAAGAGCCGGATCTTCAGGGCTAAGAGAACCCTCTGTGGGCACAGCCCCACCTACTGCTATACCTCAAAGGGAGAAGCCACAGGCCACTTCCTGTCTGCAATGGGTGGTCCTTGGTGTGAGGGTCGGAGAGTAGGGGTGTGTGCTCACATGTGGCAGTATTCCTAACCAAGAGATTCCCAAAACACTACAGACCACTGCTGTTACCCTTGACTGTGCCTCAAAGGTGCCCTTTTGCCGAAAGACACCATGCACTTCAAACATCGGACCCAGAGGCCCCTGAACTGGAGCCCAACTGAAAGCCTCCATCTTGACTTCTTATTAGACATGTTGCTTATGAACCACAACCACAACCAGCATGGCGTGGTAACCCCATGCCTCAGATACGCTGGTGGCTTTGTTTTCAACATGACGCTTTTATTAATTCTTCGAGAATTTTCATGTGTTTTGATTTTATTTCACCCTCGATTTTCCCTCTAGATGCTTCCAGATCCATCCCAACACCCTTTGCCCCTACGACTCTATTCTGTTTTGTTTTAATATAACCCAGATACTTCTGAATATGGAGCCATCAATTGGATCATACCAAGGTCTACAGATGTAAAGAAATCTGACTCTCCTTTCCCAGAAGTGACCAACTGTTCACAGCTCCTCAGCTAATGGTGGGAGCCCACGAACCCCTTCTCCCTCCGCCAGGCAGGGCTTTAAATGGGTTGCAGGGCTTTGAATTCAAATTTCTCCTGTTTGTGCAGCAAACACTGCCACTCGCTAAGCCATCTCCCCAGTCTTTACCTTTAAACGATGTTATTTCCTAGAAATGTTTGTATTTTAATTATAAAAATGGCTATTTTGGATGAAGTCAATATAGTTAATAACTGTACTCTCACTAGAAGGGTGATTTTTTTTTCATAGTATTTCTATGGGCTCTGCCGGAGGCTAGGTATAAAATGTTATTTCATTCTGGGTGATATAAATATTGACAGTATCATTAAAATGGCTTAGTTATGCAGACGCCAAATTATTTTGTTAATAGTTTATAACCCGTGAAAATTAAATTAAAAAATCAAATCATCTCATAAAAGGAGATTCTCTTCCCTTGGGCCTGGGTTATAGGAATGATTTACAAGCAGGACTTTTGGCCAGAAGGTGCACTATTCAGACAACAGGGGATCAGATCCACATGTCAGTCATTCATTCGAAAACCAACCAGGGCTGTGTTGGAAGAACCTATAAAATGATAATACCAACAACTAAAAGAGACAGAGCATGTGAGGGGCCGTGGCCACAAAGTGAACTTTAATATCTAAAGCAGGAAGTCCAAATAATCATTTAATAAATGCGCTGAACATTGATGAAATAGTGAGAACTCGCACAGGCATAGATATCTGTACACCCGATTCTGTAAAGCGGGAAACATGTGCAGGTGGGAATGAGACCTAGCAAAGGAAAAGACTTCCTTCCAAGACGAACTTTAAGGGACCATAAGACCCAGTCAGATCAGGAAACGCGGAGCTGAAATTACACAAAGAATTAATTCAGTCACATTCTGTGGCTTCAAATACGTTCATGTGAGGTCATGGGAGCTTTTGGTATGAATGGGAGCTTGTGGAATGTCACATTTTCAAATGAGCAAACTAGCTTAGGGGGGTAAATACTAACTGTTTTTACGTGGTAAGAACCATGGTTCCCACCCCCTACCGTTACCCTCTAGCCCCTCCCCTCAACCACCACCCTGACCAAAGCTGAGCTGGAGCAACGGCCAGACAGGAAACAAGTGGACTTTCCTGTCCCCGTTTAAGAGCCTGCTCCAGTTTCAGCAACCTTTCTAGAGCCAATCAGAAAGCCTTTTTGCAATGTAACTGATGTTTGCCTCGGAAGCAGTTCTGGATCTGTTCTTTCATATGCAGCGTGTCCAAGACAATTTGTCAACTAGAACGTGGTATGCAGATTGTTTCATTTTATTTTTAATTAAAGATAGAGTTTATACAAAATATTCTGATTTTATTTTCCCCTCCGTTCCTCCGTCCACTCCTCCTAGATCCTCCCAAACTCCCCACTCCCGCAAATGCACACCCTCTCTTGCTCTCCTGTTAGAAGATAAACAAGTGCCTTTAAAAAGAATAGTAGTAAAACAAGATGAAACGAAACCAAACCTGAGTAGGACAAAACAAATGGACAGGAAAACAGCAAAAGAAAAGTCGAAAGAACAGACACAGAAATCCCGTAAAGATGCAAAATCGGAGCCATCATATCTAATCAAAAGACCTGCCAGGGTTAGCCATCCTCAGAAGTTTTCTCCTGCAGTCAGTGGGAACAAACACAGAGCCCCACAGCGGGACAACATGAGAGAGACCTTGAGAAGTCAGTCCTAGATGGAATCCAGGTGCTTCCACCGAACGTTTCCCCTTTGTGCTCAGGGAACTATGTGGAGGCTGGGTCGGGGCTTGGGAGGTGGGGAACATTAATATCATAAGAGCCAGAAGGATGGAGGATACCAAGGAGAGAAGACTTTCCAGACACAATAAGGCCAATGCACTCATGAATTCACAGTGACGGTGACAGCATTCACAGGCTCTGAGCCAGATGGGGTCTCAGTGCCCGAGAGGGAAAGGGAACACAACCCTTCATCCCTAACCCTGAAGCTCTCTCCAACTGATAACTTCTCGCAAAAGAAAAATTAGTTTTCTCCAACGCAGTCTCACTGGGTATACAAGCCATACTTAAGGGCAAGCCCCATCCCCTGCAGCAGATCGCCAACACAGCACAAAGGCTGTTGGGGAACGATGTGCGGGTTTAGTTTTGTTTCCCTGTTTGACTACTATTTTTGTTTTGTTTTGTTTTGTTTTGCTTTTAGTCTCATCATGCTTTGGCTGATCATCCCCCCCCCCCCAAATTGCTCCATTTTAAAACAAAGGTGTGCCACTTTGCGAGATGATGCCTTTTAAAAACCAGGTCCTATAGATACCCTTAAGTTATGAACTGGGCATTTAGCTATACCCCCATTAAACGCTAAGGCTCTAAAGAACTGCTTATAATTCTGCAAAGCAGCTTGATTTGTGAGAGTTGAGCTTTTTTATTTTTAGCATAAGTATATGCAATAGATGTTTATGTCACCCTGGGCAGACGAAGCAAAAGTAAGGTACAGAAAAAAAAAAAAGAGATGAATTGCAACTTTGTTAAAATATAAGCAGAATCAACGGGCATCAGTTGTCATTTGGTGAAAGTGTAAGGAAATACAAGACTACTGTTTTATAGGATAGTTTATCAAAAAGAAATTCTTGCTACCAACAAGAAGACACTTGAGGAACCATGTGCCCACATTCCAAGTGCGGTATTTCCGCTGTTAAGAGAGAAAAGGGAGAATTAAAGTTATATGAATGGCATCTTGCAATTGAATGGGAATTGGTTTTCATAAAAGCTTTTTGAAAAAAAACAGAAGCCAATTAAAACATAAAGACATAGTTGTACAAAGAATAGGAAAAATTATACACTAATAATTACTGTATACAAAATGGTTCCCTGCTTTGTAAAAAGTTTCTAATATGCTACTTCATCGAGTTAAAACTGAGATACAGCAACTGAGCCTGTAAGCATTTCTAGGTTAATAATTCACTATTGAATTACAAAGAAGGAGCACGGGCTGCCTTTATGTAACTTAGTGATACTCACGTTATCAATTAATGGAATGGAGATGGATTTAAAGCAGGTTTTGTGTTTTTAGTCGCAGCCTTCAAAACATCTATGAACTGTGCGTGCCTCAGAGCATTTGGCAATATTGAATGTGTGAGGCTAGGGCCAAGGATAAATCTTTGTACAGCTGGAAAGGCAACATATGCTCTACAAGAGATAAGTGCAAATACGTGCGCTCCATAGTATTTCATGTTTAATCTCGGGCGTGTAGCATCTTAAAATTTTAAGCGTTTTGTTCAGCTTACTGCAGTAAATCCTTACGCTTTCATAATTACTTCTTCTTATGGGCATTCTTGTAGGCAGAAAAAAGAGCAGTTCTTGTTATCACATTAAATTGCGTTACGAGGACTTCTCAACTTTTATTGCTTCCTTCCTTTCCACATCAGCTTCTTTTAAGAGGTGTACTTGTTCCCTCCAAGTCTGGCACTTTGCAGGCTATCATGTAACGGTTCTGGGTCTATAAATTAGAATGCGGCATCGTCTTCAGTGACTAGGCTATTTTGTCCTGTGCGCTTTCGTGACACCACACTCAGAATCCGGTGCTGCCGATTCAATTCGTAAAAAGGAAATTTGTGTCTCTGCAAATAACTCCTAGCAGAATTCCTGGAGATATTTTAAAATTATGATTTAGATGATTATCTACATCAAATATTTAACTGTATTGCACTGGGAAACTTTATGCCTTATATGCCTTTTTGGTTTCTTACAGAGTCAAAGGGCAGCTATTCACATGACTGAAACTTGGTCATCAGTAGTAACCTGTATTTTGCCAAAATACCTAGTCAAAGGGCATCCTGTGAATCTTCTACTGTGTGAGCACTGCTGATAGTTTCAAATCTCAGTGTTTTCTTCCTGGGTATAACTAGTAAATAAACAAACATTTTATAGGAAAATATACACTTCTATTACCTTTGTGCATGCCTAGGTATATAAACAGCTTGACACAGGTGTGCTTTAAGTACAGCACACTGAAGGACAATTCTGTTGATGTTTCCAGCTACACGTGAACATCAACTTTCTTAGCATCATACAAATAAGTTTATTTCAGCTTACATTGACATCAACATCTAACCTGTACTTAACTATAATAAACTACAGCACAATATCACCTTGAGATTTATGCTCAGTAAAAAAAAAAAAAAATTCACGATGCTCCCAAGGAAATGTAAAACAGAGACGAAGTTTGAGTGGTTGCCTGACATGTCTGACACCTCACCTCCTGCCTCCAGTATTTCGGCAGCCTCGTTTCCCCCATCAAAGTCCAGTGCACAGATGGCATAGAAGGCAAATTATACAATAACTTGGTTAGGTTTGTGAAAAGGAATCAAAGAAGCTTCCATGGTATAGGAAGTTTCAATTATTCTTCATGATGGAAAAAAAATACATCTTTCTGATCTTGTCTCCTAGTACTCTGGAGACTGGAGTGAGAGAGTTGCCAGGAGATCAAGGCTAACTAGGGCTGCTAGTGAATCAGAACAGCCCGGGTGACAGAGTGAGATTATCTTTCTCCCTACACTCTTAGCTTTCTTCACGCCTCTAATTCTTTATGTTTGAAACTGGTGCTTCCTCTAAGTGTGCTTGTTTCATTTGACCTTCAATAATTATATTCTTGTGATAAAAGACACATAAACTCACATAGCAATGCATCTATATATTCCTAAGTAACAGAGCATTTCGTGCTTTTTCTTACTTTCGTAAGCTGTTATTATATTTTATATACTATCATTATATATTATATTTTGCTATTATATTTTAACAGATGCACCAACTATTCTAGCTCTTTTACATTTGTTCAAAAGTTAAAAAAAAAGAACCCTCTCACAGTGGGCAAATTGCAGAGAACACAAGTTTAGCTCAGCTCTCCCTCCTACAGCGAGGATCAGCTGTATCTAGTGGTGGCCTTCCTTCTGCTGAGTCCTGAGGAGGACATGACAAAAGACAGGGATCGTGCTGTGTCATCTCTAGTCTCTCCCTTCCAATAAAGTCTCACAGATTCAGTTATGGCCTCAGAATTACTGGCCTTATCTCAGCTTAATCATCACCTTTAAAAGACACAGTGGATTAAATTTCTACACCTTAACACTTCACAAGGGTGGGGGGATGAAATTTGAACACAGGAAGCCCCAGAGGCACCTTCACGCCATATTCAGAACACAGCACCCAAATGACTGATGTGGCTCTGGACATGAACGGCTCTGTGTACAGGGGATATTATTTTAGGTTAAAAAATTCCATGAATACTTAACCAACTCAAATTTATTCTTCTGCATTTCTTCTCTTTATATATGGCCAAGATTTTCACTGGGTTTCCTCATTACCAGTGTTGTTTGGCTTGTAAGAAGGAATCAATGGTGTTGCACACTTCAACATTGACCTCCATAGGGTTTTACCCCTTGATCCTTGAGTGCTAAGTAGTCCTGTCAAAATTCAGTATTCCCAGGTTCAAGAGGTTGACTCACAAATGGATGGCAAATTGCAGCTTACCTGTGGTTTCTCCCCTTCGTCCCTTCATCACAAACGTGAGTGAGCTGCACACACTGTTTTATACTGTGTATTACTAATGTACGCCTTTTCCCATACTCCCCCCCTACTGTCTAATAAGAGAATGCATTCCCTTCGGATTCTAGATCACCAAGTGTGTACCTAAATTGCTTAGAATAGCTTCTCTCAGTTTGCAATTGGTCATACTCTCTGTTTCAGGGTGTGTTTTAATGGAGATAAGTTTGACATTAGGGTTTCAGAAAAAAATCATACCCACCCTTTATTTAACATATTTTGAGCTTTGCGTCTTGTTACAAGTATCTACTTCCTTCTCAGTTTATCATAATATTTTCTATAGTCCCCATGTACCTTCTAACATGATTGAAACTTTACATAAATGGTCTGGTTTCTATTTCAGTAGGAGGAGCATTATAGATTGCACTTAAACATATCCCACTATATTTTTGGATAATGTTGCAAACATGTTCCGCTGAACCTGGTTCAGGCTACTGTGTATGAGCCTAGTTCTTGCTCTGAGGTCTCACTGTTATAGCAATCTAGTAATTTATTTCTGAACTCAGTTCACACTCATTGAAGAACCCAGTTTTAAATTCCGATGGCCTCTTTCAAAAGTCACGAATTATCACATATTTGTTTTTGACAGTTTTTTCCAGCAAAAAATAAAAAATAAAAAATCATCTACTGCATGCCAACAAATGCTGCTTGCTACAGAAAATTTTTGATCAAGGCAACTTGCTCTTCAGAAGCTTATATTGATGTAATAATCAGGTAAATGAGAAACAGTTCTACAACTCCATGCTAGTATTATAGGTAGCATATAGGAACATAAACTAAATAAGTGTCTTTACATTGCTATGAAGAGACACAATCACCAAGGCAACTTTTATAAAAGATGGTGTTTAATTGGGGCTGGCTTACAGTTTCAGAGGTTCAGTCCATTATCATCATGGTGGGAAGCATGGTATCATATAAGCAGGCATGGTTCTGGAAAAGCCAAGAGTTCTACATCTTTATCAAAGGACAGCAGAAGGATACTGTCTTCCACAGGCAGTCAGTAAGAGGGTCTCTTCTGCACTGGGCAGGACTTGAGCACTAGGAACCCTCAAAGACACTAGGCCACACCCATTCAAACACACCTCATAATAGTGCCACTTTCCATGGGTCAATCTTAGCCAGACAAACACAATAAGACAGCAATGTGTACTTAATGTGTGTGCTAAACAGATTCAACAAAATAATTCTTTCTTTACAAGAACTCTTGCTGTAGATGTTTGGTAGGTGTTTGATTCTCCCAATAGAGGGAAAAAAAGCAAATGGTGAGCAACTGTAGAAATAGTATTTGGGAAGGAGGTTAAATCCAAAGGCCCTGAGTTGAGAGTTGATGACCTTGAGAAGCTGAAGAGGGTTAGTTTTGTTTAGCTGGAGCAACCAAGTAGGAAAAGGAAAAGGAGATCACAGGGAGAGCCAGGGCTGAGGTTGGAGGAACTACTGAGCAGTTAAGAGCACTGGTTGCTCATTCACAGGGCTTGGGTTTCACCCACATAACCACATGCCATTCTAGTTCCAGGAGATCCAAGCCCTCATCTGGCTTCCATGGGCACTAGGTATGAAAGTAGTATACATACATACATACATACATACATACATACATACATACATACATCAAAACATTAATTCATTTTTAAAAATTTTAAGGTGCCATGGAACCCTATTTTTGCAGAAATTTTAAAGTCATGTAAGGAATTTCTATCATCTGAGTGTGCTAGGGATATTTTAGAACAGTTTGGATACATTGTGCTATGTATGTTACCTGTGTTGCCTGTGAATTGCTAGTGAAAAACCAAGTGCAGAAATAGCAGGAGACGTGGAAGGCATTTAAGCAATCTAGGAAAAGTTGCTTGACTTATTCTTGTATGAAAGAAATGGAAATACAGAAAGTGATTATGTAATTGGTAAGTGTTATATATTGTATAATTGAGATTATATGAGATTATATATGCACATATATAATCTCAATGTATATCACATACACACATATATATACAACACACACAATGTATATCACACATACACACACACACATATATATATATATATACATGTATGTACACACACACACACACACACAGATTGTTACATGCCTGAAAATTTTCATGTGTGGACTAATCATTTCACACACACCCTCTGAGTTACACTATCTACTGGAAATTCAGTTGCACACACTTGGGAGTCAGGAGGCTAAAGTTGGAGGTATCAAGTAAGGACAGAAGGAAAATCCATTGGAGTTCTTAAGACCCCAGTGATCCCAGCCAGGGAGGATGCACGAGGCAGAAGCAGTCAGTTAAGAGAAAACTAGGTATGTAATTTTGTGGAAATCACCAGAAAATCACTTCGCGTGCTGGAGGCAGTAAATCCCTTACACCAGATGTACTTCCTTTGGCCACTAATTGCTTAGATGGAGATGAAATTTACTCATCGTTGAGCAGGATTGAGCAGGATCAAGTAAAGATGGAGACGTTACATTAGGCAGGACATCCAGGAGGCATTTTCTAGGAAAGTATTTATTTAGGAAATGACCTGTAATATAGGGCACTCGATGCACTTCTGTCATTTTGTCTGAGTTACGTCAGGATTTGGAAGAATCAATCTCGTGAGTGAAAGGATGTTTACACAGAGGCACTCAGTCAAAGAATATGGCATATTTTTGAGAATGCCCACAAAAGCCTTAGCATTTCCTGGGTGTTCCATCAAGTTGATAATGTTTCTTTCAACTTCTAGAACATGTTGCAGCATCTTAAAACAGGGCTTTCTTTTACCCAGCAGTAGGTTCTGCAATGTGGTGCCCCATGGCATCTGTGGGATATTTTCATCTCCGTTACCAAAGCAGCTCACCCGCTCTTCTCTCTTATATCCTCCTCTCCCTCCGGTCTCCTCCCCCTCTCTCAAACTTCTCTCCCCCCATCCTTCCTTCTCATCCAATGACAGGCCTCATTCTAACCTATACCTGCCTTCATGTGTATGACATCATCCTACAAAAACATAATCTAAAAGTATGTTTTGTTTCTGTCTTATAGTCTACACTCCCTCTCTGAAGATTTTTAGATACCACCATCTCATAGAGGCAGTACATTTCTTTTATTTTATTTCATGCTCATATTCTTTTCAGACTTTGTTTCTTCATTGGATGAGGACAGGTGTGTTTACAGGCTATGCAAGTGCCCAGTCATTGAGCAATGTATCTAGGCCTCTGTTCAAAATTTACCTCATAATTCAGTTTTCGTTTCTTTTTTTTTATTAGTTACTGTTGTAGGGTTTTGTTGTTGTTGTCTTTTGATTATCTTTAATCTTTCTTTTACTGTCCAGTCATTATCCCCCTCCTGGCCCACCTTCTCATAGTTTCTCATCCCATTCCTCCTCCCCTGTCTCCAAGAGGATTTTCAAATGCTATGATGTCCCCCAATTCCTCATGACATAAGGCTGCCCATACTCAGCTATTTGGTTATGTTTCCTCTTGCCCTCCAGTACATCTCAATACAAATTTAATTAGAATAATAAAATCCACAAAGCTCCCTAGATGAAAGAAATCACAGAGGTCTGTTTGAATCCGAATGTCTTTTCTTCTGCAGCATGGGATATGAGTTTATCCTGCTGACTTGTGGTCACACTTTGCAGTCTCTGTGTGGTTCTCTAAGGCTCTTCCTAGAGAAAAACAAGTGTTGTCATTCAGAAAGATAGATCGCAGTGATTCTTCCCCAGCCTTCTCTCAAGAGAGCAAAGGCCAAAGGCATGAAAATTCTGAAGGTTACACATTTTGACAATTCACTCTCTCAAGAAAAAGAACAATTTCACATTGGTAGGGAGATCACACTGACTAGCTGAGGTCTCCCTAGAAGTTTAGCAACTTCCTATTTTCTACTTGACACTACCTAGAGTTACCTGAGAAGATCTGCTTAGGTCAGCTTGGCCATATCTGTGAGAGATGCTCTTGATTGATGGTTGATTTAGGATGGCCCTGCCCACTGTGAGCAGCACATCCCCTAGGCAGTGGGGTCTGGTCTGTATGAGAAAGCTAAGCTGAGAGGACGCCCGTGAGTAAGGCAGTAAACAGCGTTTCTTCATGGTCCCTGGCTCCAATTTCCTGCCCTGCCCTCCCTCCACGATGGACTCTGAGCAGTGAGCAGAAAGTACATCTGAAATAACCCCTTCTGTCCTCTACATTGATTTTGGTCCTGGAATTTATGACAGCAACAAAAAGCACACCAGGACACTAGCTTTTATCTGAATGCAAGAAGAGAAACAGATAGGCTTCCCTAGTCCAGATTACCAAAACAGCTTCAGAGAAAAGCAGCTTCAGAATGATTTGTACAAAATTTTACAAAACAAAACAAAAAATTGAAGACACAATGCAATCCAATCAGGTTTATATATGGGTCCCAGGGAGAGGAGCTACGAGAGATGGGAGGCTTAGCTTGTTTTAATCAACAGGTTTACATCACTTTGACCGGATGTCCACTCTCTACTCCTTCTGCATGCTGATTAGTACATACCATTATAACTCATGTTAATACTTTAAAATTCTCTTACATAAACAGCTGAGGACAGAATTTTGCAGTATGTCAACTTACTGTTGTTTAGAGATTGATTTTTTGGGGGGAGGGGCAGTGCTGTTTTGTTTTGTTTTGTTTTTGAGAAGTTTTTTTGACATTTAGATATACTGTAATGTATTGACAGTTTCATGATGTTTAAAACTTGGAAATTTAGTTTAAGTACTGTCATCTGTGGAATAAAAGTCAGGACTGATTTTCTGCTGTGCTTCAAAGCCTGTAGCATGTAGCACAGATCCACAAAAACAGGAAACAGCAGCATATTCTTGGTTTGTTTCTAGCTTTCCCCCATCAATCAGTGTTAATCCTTCCCACCCCCTTTCTATTAGCGCTGATAATTCACATCCCTGTGACCCATATGATCACCTTTGACGTTTAATTCGAGATCTCCTTTCTCCCAGGCTAGCTTTGAATTTGCCTAACCAAATTATACTTTGTGTGTGGGATCCAGGGAACTGAAACCAGAACATCATGAATGTTTTGCAACATTTCTGTTTAGACATTTTAAAGGTTTTTGAGATTATAATAGAATCATAATGTCTCCCCTCCTTCACTCTCCTCCTTCCCCACTCTCCATCAAACACATGACCTCTTGTTTTTATTAGTTGTTGTTACATGTGCACATGCATATGTATTCTACATATAACCTCTTGAGTCCATATAATGTCATCTGTATGTTTATTTTCAGGGCTCACCATTTGGCACTGAATAACTGATTTGTATGTGCTCCCCCAAGGAAAATCCCCTATTCATTTACCAACTGAGCTACAACTCTGCCCATAATAACCCAAATATATTTAAATACATTTGATTTATTTATATCTTCAATCAATCTGGTGTTTGTGTGCATGTGTATGTATGTGTGTGCTCAGGTAGGTACTTGGAATAGAAATCTGTTCACTTTGGCTATACATAAAAGCCAACATACTAATTTTGATTATATACTGCCACTTAAGAAACTGATCAAGTTATTCACTGTTACGACTATGAGGTATCTGTATATTGCAGTTCACCTAATGTCTTTTAGCTGCTCTTAATGTAACAGTAAATGTGCAAAATAAACAATCCAAGTTATTGTACTAGCCAGTAAAGATAACTTAAGGATCATACTAGGTGAAAAGTAGAGTAGTTTTCAGGTAAATCAAAAATCACATTTTGTTCTCACAGTGAGAGAAGTTTAATATTGTATTTAGTTGGTCCTTGGAATCTGGGAGTGGGGAGGGAGAATGGGAGGGGGAAAGGAAGAGAGGAAGAGTGAGAGGAAGAGGGAGAAGGAGAGGGAGCACACACTAGGAACATTTGAAACCTTAAAACACACCCCTAGTGACACAACTTTTCCAACAAGACTGGACATCTTAACCCTTCCCAAACACTTCCTCCAACTTGGACCACACCCTGTGAGGCCATTTTCATCCAAACCACTGCAGGCAATACCTGAAAGAAAGCAGAAATATTAGAAACGAATGAGTCAATGAAGGAAGTATGTATAAAAATTTTATAGAAAGAAAAGCACAGAAATAAATTATAATTTAATGGATGCATAAGTAACAGAGGGCATTAAACTCACCAAATAAAACTGATGCCTGACTGGCAAAACAATCCAACAATATGATGCTATCCTCTTCTATGATGGCGAGGATTAATGGGTGTGATTAACGCGTCATCGCACCCTTTCAGAAATGATAGTTTAAGTTTGTGAAGCACAGACTACCCAGTGTGTCTTTGGTCTGTCCATTTCAAGGGTAAATGACAAAAAGTCATCAGACTGAATCACTTGCAGAGTGACTACCTACTTTCTAGATTAAGGTTATAAGGGCAGAAGAGAGAGATGTAGTTCACAGGTCAAGGGAGTTTAACTTGGAAATAGATGCTAGTAATGTTATAAAGTTCCCATAAAAGTTGAAAACAGTAATATTTTGGCAAATTGAACAACAGTGGCACTGGGGTGGGGTGGATTAACAAAGAAAGCAGCCACTACCAGCAGCTGGCGACAGTTCTGTTGGCTCTGCTGTTCTCGAGGAGTGTAAGAAGTTCTGAGTGGCAGCTGTTTACAGACAGAGGGAGGGTTTAGAGCAGGTTATATTTAGGAATACCTATGTATTACCTACACATACATGCATGTAACATTACTAAAAAAGAGGCTGTGAATTTGAAAGAACAAGGAGAGGTAAACGAAAGGATTTGGAAGGATGAAAGGAAGTGGAGAAATGATTTAATCATATTATAATTTCAAAAACAAAAAAAATGTAAAGAAAAAGAAACAGGGCATTCTTAAGGTCTTTGTCGTTCACAAATAACTACAGATAAGGTTTAGACGACACAGGAAGCCAATACATGCAGGCAGGACTGAAGGACTGGAGAGTGGTTTAGTACTAGAAAGTGAATGATGACAGACAGCTTCAAAAGCCACAATCAGGTAAGGGGGTAAAGAACAGGAATGAGAAGACAGAAAGCACATGGAAACTCTTCCAGTGTGTGAACACTCCTGCAGCTGAGTGAACAGGATGCAGAGAGAGCAACTGGAAGAGACACATTCAAAATCAGAAGTCAGACATTCAGTCTCTCACGTCACCAAAAGAGAATATGAAGATGACCTTCAGAGGAACACTCCTCCATTGTTGGTGGGACTGCAAGCTGGTACAACCACTGTGGAATTCAGTCTGGAGGTTCCTCAGAAAATCGGACATTGCACTACCTGAGGACCCAACTATTCCACTCCTGGGCATATACCCAAAACATGCTCCAACATATAACAAGGACACATGCTCTACTATGTTCATTGCAGCCTTATTTATAATAGCCAGAAGCTGGAAAGAACCCAGATGCCCTTCAACGAAGGAATGGATACAGAAAATGTGGTACATCTACACAGTAAAATACTACTCAGCTATTAAAAACAATGACCATGAAATTCTTAGGCAAATGGATGGAACTAGAAAATATCATCCTGAGTGAGGTAACCCAATCACAGAAAAACACACATGGTATGCATTCATGATAAGTGGATATTAGCTAAAAATCTTGGAATACCCAAGATACAATTCACAGACCACATGAAACTCAAGAAGAATAATGACCAAAGTGTGGATGCTTTAGTTCTTCTTAGGAGGGGGAACAAAAATATTCACAGGAGGAAATATGGAGACAAAGTTTGGAGAAGAGATTGAAGGAAAGGCCATCCAGAGACTGTCCCACCTGCCCCACCCAGACAATATTGTGGTTACCAAGAAGTGCATGCTAGCAGGAGCCTGAGAGGTTCTGCCAGAGACTGAAAATTACAGAGGAAGATGCTCACAGCCAACCATTGAATTGAGAGCAGGATCCCCAATGGAGGAGTTAAATAAAGGACTGAAGGAGCTGAAGGGATTTGCAACTACATAGGAATGACAATATCAACCAACCAGACTCCCCAGAGCTCCCAGGGACTAAACCACCATCCCCAGAGTACATAGGGATGGACCTATGGCTCCCATTGCAAATGTGCAGAGGACAGCCTTGTCGGGCATCAATAGGCGAAGAGGCCCTTGATCCTGTGAAGGCTCAATACTCCAGTATAGGGGAATGTCAGGGCGAGGAGGTAGGAGGGAGTGGGTGGGTGGGGGACACCTTCATAGAAGCAGGGGGAGATAATGGGTTTCTGGAAGATAAACAGGGAACGGGGATAACATTTGAAATGTAAATAAAAAGTTCAATAAAAGAAAAAGATTTGGAATAAAAAAATCTCATCGTGGGTCTCTTCCATTTATCGAGTATCTTTCCACCAAGCTACTTGTTAAATGCGAGGTGCCTTGCTCCCACTTCAAAGTCTGGTTTGTTCATGGAGATAGCGTGTTTGAGTCTGCTTAACATGCTTTATTTACATTCCCCAGAGCTAAAATGAAGATGTTGTTTTAAGAAGGTGGCATTTTAAAGCAGCCTAAAGTGTGAAGATTTGAGCATTCAGCAAAGGAGTGGGTCCACTTGTCTTTTATCTAGATGGTAATTAGAACTCCCTGAAGACAGAAAATCAATGCCTTGTAAAGGAGAATAATCTAGCTGTTACTTCATCGAGTAAGCATCAAGCCACCCACTGACTTTCTCTAAGAGTATGTGTGCTCATCACCTAGTTTCAAACGATGTTCATAGCGCCATCTAAATCGTGAATATGAAGTTATGACATTAGCAAGACTGATGGGGACACATAGTCAATAGGAGCAGAGTTTGGTGACACCTTAATGTTCCACTCACTCATTACTCTGGAGAAGCAACTCTATTTAAAATAGCATCTTACTTAATACTTTACACATAATCATTGTTCTAAATAACAACTCTATTTAAGCCAAGTTAGTGAGGATCTTTTAGATGGAGGCCCTTCTTTTCACCCCATTTACCATCCCCTACAGGAACAGGATAATTTTAATGTGAGGTATTAAACATTGGTGATGGCTTGCCCCCAGCAGAGACTGATGGAAAGGACTGTTGGCGGTCGGGAATTAGAGCTGCAGGGAACATCCAGAACTACACAGGAACAATCTAGGATGAAGGAAGAGAGAACTTTAGCTGGAATGCTAGTCTTCCAGCAGCAGGCCAGTGTGTCATCTCCTACATCTTCTGTTTAAACACTGACATCAAGCCTCTCTTGACAGGAACAATGTATTTCTTAAGAACAGAACAATGGAGAAGCTATTACAACTGCACCACAGGTCCAGGTTCCTTTCTCTTTTGAGTTCATTTGCTCAACAAATATTTCCACAGACAAGTGCTAGGATCAGGGCAGCAATGGTGAGTGCAGACCCTGCTTCAAGATGCTCAGCACCTGAGGTGCGAGAGACAGGAAAGACGCAAGGATGCAGAAATGTAGCACACAGTATGAAAGTGTAGGAAGCATTGTGAAAAGAACAAATGTGCCTTCCCACAAATGAAAAAGAAATGGGAGGAGTAATTAAAATGGAAAGCAATTTTATTTCTGCCAACTCTCCACCAAACAGATAATTAATGTAGAAACAACCTTGGCACTGTATGATCATAATTCCCGCACTACGAAGGCCAGGGCAGAAAGATGAAGAATTTAAGCCCGATGTGATGCTACATACAGAGTTCTTGTTTTCAAACACTATAACCAAAATTAATTAATAGAAATGTGGACTGAGAGCAGAAGGGGGGTGGTGGTTGAGGGGATAAATGTGCATGGTTCAGGGAGAAAAAAGAGCAGATGCAAAGGAGGAAACATGGCTGCCAGTCATAGTTGACTTAGATATTGTAAATATGTCAAGGAAGCATGATAGCACCCATTGGTAATTGTCATGGCAAACTGCAAGTGATAAACATATTTGAAGAGTAAAGGCCCTTTGAACTCTTCCATGTGCATGAATGCATGAGTGTGTTGCACGTGTGTGAACGTGAATATGTGTGTGTGTGTGTGAGTGTGCACGTGTGTGAGTATGTGTGCATATGAGTGTGTATATGGAAGTGTGTATATGTGTGTGAGTATATATATATATGTGAATGTGGGTGAGTGCGTGTACTTGTGTGTGTATGTAAGTGTGCTGCATATATATGAACATGTGTGTGAGAGTATGTGTGTGTAAGAGTGTATTGTATGAGTGTGTGCATGTGTATGTGTATGTTTGTGTGCATGCATTTGTGTGTATGAGTGTGTGAGTGTGCATGCACGTGTGAGAGTGTGTGTGTATAAACATGCACGTGTATTGTGTATGAGTGTGTATGTACATGTATGTGTGTCTGAGTGTGCATGTGTGTGGTTGTTTCAAGCAAGAGAATTACAATTCTCAAAGTAAGAATTTTAAGACCACCTGACATGCTAGAGTCCCATGATTGCTTGATTATTCACCTGCTTTATTTTGTCAAACACTTTTAAAAATAAATTTCACCCGGGTAAAGCTTGTAAGTGTTGATCAAAACCCTTCGCTCGGAACGTTGGAAAGCAGGTATCTAAATTCTGAGGGTGTTCTCGATATTTAGATAACAAAGCACTATTTTTAAAATCTGTTTCATTAGTGCCACTTAATCCTTGTGAAGGGATAATACATTTTTAATTAAGGGCAGATAAATCTTTCTGCCACTCCCTCTTACTGAGAGACTGACAAATGGAAGAATAAAAACGCAGAATGTCACCTTACTGCCACATTTCCCTTTGAAAAGGAAGAATGGGCAGAAATAGCCCATTGTTTTAGTCAAGGCTTTGAGTCTTTGCATATTCAAAATTATGCCTGGAGCCTTGCCAAGCATGTTACAGAACTAAATTGTTCAGCATAATAAGGTGATTTGAGCATGGTGAGGGTGGCTGATGATGGAGGCCAGGGGAAAAAGGAAGTTGGTGATTACAGATTAGAGAGGAGGATGGGTAAGACCCTGGTGTGTAAATCTCTCTTGTTTCTCTCCAACCTTCAGTGGCATCTTACCTACTGTGCTGTGATGTGCAAGATGTTTTTATGTGTCCGTGTATTGGTAAAGAAACTCATAAATGGAGAAAGATGTTTTTAGAAGTATAAATATTGGTAGAGTTTCATAAACACATGAATCTATTAACATGCAAGAACATGGTACAGAAGACTGTGTTATAAAAAACTGGAAAGAAGAAGAAACAAAACCCTGAAAGACATGGACTGCAACCTGCATTAGCCTAGAATAGCCATGGGACACGGGTTACGTTTTCTAAGTGCCTTTTCTTTTTAAATTATTTTCAAAGCCAGAGTGGTACTGGAATTTTACTACTAAACAATGAAAATTCAAAATCTAGAATAAAGTTACTTCTCTAGCCAAAGGAAGCCCTATTAAACGGATAAACCACATCAAACCGTGGGAATACTGGGCCCCTCCCCTGTGTTGCACATCTCTAGTTTAAACATCTGAAATGCCTTATGGTTCCTGTAATCGGAGTGTGCTTCACACTGTTCTCCTCATGCTGGCCCACAAGGCTAAGGCTTAGGGCAACTGCACTGGCTGGCTATGTTTGCGTCTTTGGCTTTCCTCATGATAAATGCATGGATCCGTGAATGAGTCCACACATTTATTCCCTCTTTGGTGTCTAGGAAAATGTAGTTACCCTTCATCCAACTTGCACAAACCTATGTAAGTGTGCTGACGTTTTATTTTCTGAGAAAGGGCTTCATGTTTTAGAGACTACTCTTCTTCATCCTAAGAACAATCCTATGCTAAGGAGATGCAGTTTTTACTAGGTGAAACCAAGCAGCCAGAATTATGTGTTTATGAGAAGTGGGCACTTTTATAGTGAAAGGCACATGTGTGCATGAGCGTGTGTGCATGTATGTCTGTGTGTGCACATGTATATGTGTATGTATGCATGTGTGTGCACATATGTGTGTATGCAGATTTGTGGATATGAGTGTACATGTATGTGTGCATGTGTATGTGTGCATATGTGTGTGTATATTTGTGTGTCCCAACATGCATGTGGAGTCTCCCCAGGAAACTCACATGCATGCAAGCATACACACACACACACACACACACACACACACATATATATACATATATATATATATATATAGTTCATGCTTAAGCAATGGTTTCTCATGCATATTTTAAATAAATGGAAAGAAAATGTGTTGTATCTTACATCTGGCTTCTTTCAGTTAACATGTGCTCATGGTTCATATTGTATTATGCATAATGATAGAGTGCCTTGGGTGTAAAACAGGGTTTCTATAACATTATAGATGACGTTCCTCATCTATTTTCTGTCACCACAGAAGGGAATGTCTATTGAGACTGTCAATCCTCCAAGATACTCTGTCTTCCTTGTGCAAACAAATCCAGGAAGAAGAGGCTGCAGGAGAGAACCACGGGCTACAGATGCAAAATGTCCCTCCTTCCCAAGCTCCTCATATGAGCCTACATGTGGTCACAGGCAGTTTCCCCCAAAGGACCCAACAATCTCCCTTAGGAGAGAGGCTACCCCTCATTATGTACTCTAATAAAGTCTCATTTCTTGAAGGCAGACTCTGGTCTCTTTCTGCCTCTGTCTCTTTACACCGTCTCAGAAGTCTAACACATAATATACTTTTAGCAGCTTAATAATACTCTTCTGTATTGATATACCACGTTTGTTCACATGCCCCTCCATCATTTGGTGAGAGTTGCAGTTGTTTATAATCAGGATTAGGAATAACTAATGCTGCTGGAAATGTGGTGCCCCATTTTGGGCATCAGGCATTACTTGGGAAACAGATCCATTTCTTAGGTTGTTAGTCTTCTTAATAAAAGAATTTTAAAACATATTCAAAGGGGGATTGGGAGTAATTTTATTAAATTTTGAGAGAAAAAACAGCATGATGGGCAAGTTGCACTTCTTAGTACTTGTGAAGAAGAGTAGAATAGAGAAGAAGGAGACAACCACAGTTGTTTGTGACCAACCACATGGCAGGTAAGACAGAGGAAGTAGCTTCAAATAGAAAGTGAGAAAGCTGAGGGTGGTGAAAGGTATGCCCAGGCTCTTAGAAGATATGTAAAGAATAAAATAAATAAATAAATAAAATAACCAAGCAGGCAAAGCTTCATAGAGGTAGCTCTCAAACCATGTCACTGCCTTCTTTACGTCTATAGTTGATTAACTAATTAATTAATTTTATGGAGTGTGTCTTAGTCGGGGCTGTCTAGAGTCACAGAACTACGGGTAGTCTCTATATAGTAAGGGAATTGGTTGATGACTTACAGTCTGTAGTCCAACTCCCCAACCATGGTCAGCAGCAGCTGTGAATGGAAGTCCAAGGATCTAGTGGTGGCTCAGTCCCACAAGGCAGGCAGGCAAAAAGAGAGAGATTCTTCCTTCTTCCAATGTCCTTATGTAGATCTTCAGCAGAATATATGTCCCAGATTAAAGGCGTGTACCACCATGCCTGAATCTGGGACTTGCTTTGTCCTGATGACCTTGAACTCAGAGATCTCCTTGCCTTAGACTCCTGAGATTTCATAGCCACTTTGCCTCAAGATCTCCACACTAAGATCCAGGTCAGAAACTTGTATCTCCCAGCCTCAAGATCAGGATCACAGGTGAACCTTCCAATTCTCGATTGTAGTTCATTCCAGATAGAGTCAAGCTGACAACAAGAAACAGCCACTACAGAGCATGAAAAAGACTTTATCAGATTTTAAAAGAAAAAACCACAAGGCAACAAGCTGTATGTCTCAGCTGCTGTCTGGAGGAGGTAGATGGAGAAGAAGCCTCATCATTTGAGTTAAGCCAGTATGGTGGTCAATCACCTAATAGACGCACAGCCATGCGTGGGCGGGGTGCTAGAGATAAGTGTAAAAGTGCTAAGGTGATAGAGAAAGCATCTAGGCTCTGGTCAGTGTCCAAACAGAAGGACACGAGAGAAGTAACACAAATTATACCTGCTTGAACTGGAACTCAGAAAACTCGTCAGAACCAGCAGACTCTGTAGAAACTCTGGAAAGAGACTGCACAAATTGTGGGGAATCTGGGATGAAGAACTAGAACATCTTACTAAAGAAACAATTCTTCTTTCTCTCTCTTTAGTGTGACTTAAGGTGGTCCCACCTTCCTGGAGGGTGACTGACCTGTCCAATTGGAGTGTTAGGTCACCACCCAGGTCAGAGACTCTATTCTCTTTACCTAAAGGAAAGTTTTCTCTTAATGGGCCTGTACTGAGAGGGTGGCATCCCTCCTTCTGAAAGGGTGACCCTACAGTCATTTAGGAAATGTATTGAAGTCGCACGATAGATGTAAACCATTTCACTGTGAATATCTTGAGACTCAGTTACAAAGCTGTTGCAGAGGGAATAATGTCTGGATCTGAGTCTCAGTTCCCACATCACACGCAGCCTCCAGGGTGTTCATTTAGGAGATAAGAAAGAAAGTTCTCTCCTGGCCAGAGAACAGAAGACATTATTGGAGCTGCTGTTTCCTGGGGTTCTGTCTCTAAGTCTGCCTAACTAGTTTCTATCTCCTCTTCTTACTGTTACCCACTCTGAAGAAGTCATCCTAACTGCCATTTAGGGAATTAGGGTATTGATGTGTATGTTTTTTTTTTGAGGTGAGTGGAGTCTTTAGGTGTGACAATTGGGATATACCTCTCCAGGGGAAGTACCTAGGGGACCCTGGAACTGCGCTGGTGGCTCCACTTGTATAACAGCAAGAAGAATAAATGAGATCCTGGACAGAGGGCAAATGTCAAACCTTTGGCCACTGAGATGTTGTTTCTTCTACTTTTTATACTATGTAAATGGCTAAGGTGTGAATTACTGTAGATTACTTTTAATTGTGTATTCTTTTCTCCCTTTCTACTAAGAATAGTCACAGAAGAAAAGGATATAGCAATATGATTCAGTGAAGGTGGGATAAGATTCTGTAACAATGGCCTCACCTAACCCCATCCCTGATGGAAGAGAATATCAATCTACTCATTGTGTGCATACCCCAATCAGCTGGAACACAGACCTGGAAGTCCTGGATGGATTGGAGGTCCAAGACCAGGCCACATCTCTGATTATTTAGTGCAAGTTTTGATGAAGGAAGAAAGCAAAGAAGAAGACAAAATTGCATGGACACTGGGTTTTGTGCGCTGCGAAACAAAGAATACACAGTCCCTAATTATCTTTCCCGTATTGGTTGGTCTACATTGGTATTAGGAGTATCCAATTTTCATCACAAAAGCATGCCTTGTCTGACTGGGGTTTTAGTGCAGTGGTAGATATCTTAGCCCAAGCCATAGGTTCAATCCCTTGTCCCACATTTTTTAAAAAGTTCTCCTTGATTGGATCAGCAGGTGTTTTGTCATAATATATGAAAATGTGGTACCCACCTCATCTACACTTTAAGACTGTTACTCCATACTCACTTGTAAAAGAAAACGGATTGAAAGCTCTCCTCATGTAAATCCATGCTGCTTTACTATGCACATGATACACTCCAACTTTTGCTCCTTGAGCTTTTTGGACATTTTAAAAGGAACAGTGTAGCAATTGGGCCACTTTGAACCACACACACATTTGCTCTAGTGAATGGAGATATCCATTTAAGTAGAGGGAATACTGTCCCCCTGTGTGCAGGTGGACTGAGATCTAGGTAAACACCCATTCCAAACTTACCACTCTGTCTATTACTTATAAAGATACCCAGCAACTAGTCCTTTAAACAATGGTGCACAAGGGCAGACATGTTATTTCCAATGTATTGAGTAACCTGAATAAACACAAGAGCCCTCCACCTCTCTCCTACAGCACGAGTTAGCCATATCATCATATACTGCTGTGCACAGCACCAAATCTACCCCATAACTCCAGGTATTGTTCTCGGCTTATAAGATAGTTCGTGAAACTATTAAGATTTGTAATTACCGCCCACACCCTCGGATCCCGGCCCGCAGCAGCTCTCTGCTCCGAGACCCTGTGAGAGAGAGACCCAACCGCCTGGTCAGGTGGGCACTCCTGAGGCTGCAGAGCGGAAGAGACCACCAACACTGCTCACCCCTGCCCACATCCCTGGCCCAAGAGGAAACCGTATAAGGCCTCTAGGCTCCCGTGGGGGAGGGCCCAGGAGCGGCAGGACCCCTGCCAGAGACACCGCCGGACCCTGAAGGAAACAGACTGGATAAACAGTTCTCTGCACCCAAATCCCGTGGGAGGGAGAGCTAAACCTTCAGAGAGGCAGACAAGCCTGGGAAACCAGAAGAGACTGATCTCTGTTCATACATCTCGGACGCCAGAGGAAAACACCAAAGGCCATCTGGAACCCTGGTGCACTGAAGCTCCCGGAAGAGGCGGCACAGGTATTCCTGGTTGCTGCCGCCGCAGAGAGCCCGTGGGCAGCACCCCACGAGCGAACTTGAGCCTCGGGACCACAGGGAAGACCAACTTTTCTGCTGCAAGAAAGCTGCCTGGTGAACTCAAGACACAGGCCCACAGGAACAGCTGAAGACCTGTAGAGAGGAAAAACTACACGCCCGAAAGCAGAACACTCTGTTCCCATAACTGGCTGAAAGAAAACAGGAAAACAGGTCTACAGCACTCCTGACACACAGGCTTATAGGACAGTCTAGTCACTGTCAGAAATAGCAGAACAAAGTAACACTAGAGATAATCTGATGGCAAGAGGCAAGCGCAGGAACCCAAGCAACAGAAACCAAGACTACTTGGCATCATCGGAGCCCAATTCTCCCACCAAAACAAACATGGAATATCCAAACACGCCAGAAAAGCAAGATCTAGTTTCAAAATCATATTTGATCATGATGCTGCAGGACTTCAAGAAAGATGTGAAGAACTCCCTTAGGGAAACACAGGAAAACATTAATAAACAAGTAGAAGCCTACAGAGAGGAATCGCAAAAATCCCTGAAAGAATTCCAGGAAAACACAATCAAACAGTTGAAGGAATTAAAAATGGAAATAGAAGCAATCAAGAAAGAACACATGGAAACAACCCTGGATATAGAAAACCAAAAGAAGAGACAAGGAGCTGTAGATACAAGCTTCACCAACAGAATACAAGAGATGGAAGAGAGAATCTCAGGAGCAGAAGATTCCATAGAAATCATTGACTCAACTGTCAAAGATAATGTAAAGCAGAAAAAGCTACTGGTCCAAAACATACAGGAAATCCAGGACTCAATGAGAAGATCAAACCTAAGGATAATAGGTATAGAAGAGAGTGAAGACTCCCAGCTCAAAGGACCAGTAAATATCTTCAACAAAATTATAGAAGAAAACTTCCCTAATCCAAAAAAAGAGATACCCATAGGCATACAAGAAGCCTACAGAACTCCAAATAGATTGGACCAGAAAAGAAACACCTCCCGTCACATAATAGTCAAAACACCAAACGCACAAAATAAAGAAAGAATATTAAAAGCAGTAAGGGAAAAAGGTCAAGTAACATATAAAGGCAGACCTATCAGAATCACACCAGACTTCTCGCCAGAAACTATGAAGGCCAGAAGATCCTGGACTGATGTCATACAGACCCTAAGAGAACACAAATGCCAGCCCAGGTTACTGTATCCTGCAAAACTCTCAATTAACATAGATGGAGAAACCAAGATATTCCATGACAAAACCAAATTTACACAATATCTTTCTACAAATCCAGCACTACAAAGGATAATAAATGGTAAAGCCCAACATGAGGAGCCAAGCTATAACCTAGAAGAAGCAAGAAACTAATCATCTTGGCAACAAAACAAAGAGAATGAAAGCACACAAACATAACCTCACATCCAAATATGAATATAACAGGAAGCAATAATCACTATTCCTTAATATCTCTCAACATCAATGGCCTCAACTCCACAATAAAAAGACATAGATTAACAAACTGGATACGCAACGAGGACCCTGCATTCTGCTGCCTACAGGAAACACACCTCAGAGACAAAGACAGATATTACCTCAGAGTGAAAGGCTGGAAAACAATTTTCCAAGCAAACAGTCAGAAGAAGCAAGCTGGAGTAGCAATTCTAATATCAAATAAAATCGATTTTCAATTAAAAGTCATCAAAAAAGATAAGGAAGGACACTTCATATTCATCAAAGGAAAAATCCACCAAGATGAACTCTCAATCCTAAATATCTATGCCCCAAATACAAGGGCACCTACATACATAAAAGAAACCTTACTAAAGCTCAAAACACACATTGCACCTCACACAATAATAGTGGGAGATTTCAACACCCCACTCTCATCAATGGACAGATCATGGAAACAGAAATTGAACAGAGATGTAGACAGACTAAGAGAAGTCATGAGCCAAATGGACTTAACGGATATTTATAGAACATTCTATCCTAAAGCAAAAGGATATATCTTCTTCTCAGCTCCTCATGGTACTTTCTCCAAAATTGACCATATAATTGGTCAAAAAACGGGCCTCAACAGGTACAGAAAGATAGAAATAATCCCATGCGTGCTATCGGACCACCACGGCCTAAAACTGGTCTTCAATAACAATCAAGGAAGAATGCACACATATACTTGGAAATTGAACAATGCTCTACACAATGATAACCTGGTCAAGGAAGAAATAAAGAAAGAAATTAAAAACTTTTTAGAATTTAATGAAAATGAAGGTACAACATACCCAAACTTATGGGACACAATGAAAGCTGTGCTAAGAGGAAAACTCATAGCGCTGAGTGCCTGCAGAAAGAAACAGGAAAGAGCATATGTCAGCAGCTTGACAGCACACCTAAAAGCTCTAGAACAAAAAGAAGCAAATACACCCAGGAGGAGTAGAAGGCAGGAAATAATCAAACTCAGAGCTGAAATCAACCAAGTAGAAACAAAAAGGACCATAGAAAGAATCAACAGAACCAAAAGTTGGTTCTTTGAGAAAATCAACAAGATAAACCCTTAGCCAGACTAACGAGAGGACACAGAGAGTGCGTCCAAATTAACAAAATCAGAAATGAAAAGGGAGACATAACAACAGATTCAGAGGAAATTCAAAAAATCATCATATCTTACTATAAAACCCTATATTCAACAAAACTTGAAAATCTTCAGGAAATGGACAATTTCCTAGACAGATACCAGGTACCGAAGTTAAATCAGGAACAGATAAACCAGTTAAACAACCCCATAACTCCTAAGGAAATAGAAGCAGTCATTAAAGGTCTCCCAACCAAAAAGAGCCCAGGTCCAGACGGGTTTAGTGCAGAATTCTACCAAACCTTCATAGAAGACCTCATACCAATATTATCCAAACTATTCCACAAAATTGAAACAGATGGATCACTACCGAATACCTTCTACGAAGCCACAATTACTCTTATACCTAAACCACACAAAGACACAACAAAGAAAGAGAACTTCAGACCAATTTCCCTTATGAATATCGATGCAAAAATACTCAACAAAATTCTGGCAAACCGAATCCAAGAGCACATCAAAACAATCATCCACCATGATCAAGTAGGCTTCATCCCAGGCATTCAGGGATGGTTTAATATACGGAAAACCATCAACGTGATCCATTATATAAACAAACTGAAAGAAGAAAACCACATGATCATTTCATTAGACGCTGAGAAAGCATTTGACAAAATTCAACACCCCTTCATGATAAAAGTCCTGGAGAGAATAGGAATTCAAGGCCCATACCTGAATATAGTAAAAGCCATATACAGCAAACCAGTTGCTAACATTAAACTAAATGGAGAGAAACTTGAAGCAATCCCACTAAAATCAGGGACTAGACAAGGCTGCCCACTCTCTCCCTACTTATTCAATATAGTTCTTGAAGTTCTAGCCAGAGCAATCAGACAACAAAAGGAGGTCAAGGGGATACAGATCGGAAAAGAAGAAGTCAAAATATCACTGTTTGCAGATGATATGATAGTGTATTTAAGTGATCCCAAAAGGTCCACCAGAGAACTACTAAAGCTGATAAACAACTTCAGCAAAGTGGCTGGGTATAAAATTAACTCAAATAAATCAGTAGCCTTCCTCTACACAAAAGAGAAACAAGCCGAGAAAGAAATTAGGGAAACAACACCCTTCATAATAGACCCAAATAATATAAAGTACCTCGGTGTGACTTTAACCAAGCAAGTAAAAGATCTGTACAATAAGAACTACAAGACACTGAAGAAGGAAATTGAAGAAGACCTCAGAAGATGGAAAGATCTCCCATGCTCATGGATTGGCAGGATTAATATAGTAAAAATGGCCATTTTACCAAAAGCAATCTACAGATTCAATGCAATCCCCATCAAAATACCAATCCAATTCTTCAAAGAGTTAGACAGAACAATTTGCAAATTCATCTGGAATAACAAAAAACCCAGGATAGCTAAAGCTATCCTCAACAATAAAAGGACTTCAGGGGGAATCACTATCCCTGAACTCAAGCAGTATTACAGAGCAATAAATGATGTGATAAAAACTGCATGGTATTGGTACAGAGACAGACAGATAGACCAATGGAATAGAATTGAAGACCCAGAAATGAACCCACACACCTATGGTCACTTGATTTTTGACAAAGGAGCCAAAACCATCAAATGGAAAAAAGATAGCATTTTCAGCAAATGGTGCTGGTTCAACTGGAGGTCAACATGTCTTCTACATGCAGATCGATCCATGCTTATCACCCTGTACAAAGCTTAAGTCCAAGTGGATCAAGGACCTCCACATCAAACCAGACACACTCAAACTAATAGAAGAAAAACTAGGGAAGCATCTGGAACACATGGGCACTGGAAAAAATTTCCTAAACAAAACACCAATGGCTTACACTCTAAGATCAAGAATCAACAAATGGGATCTCATAAAACTACAAAGCTTCTGTAAGGCAAAGGACACGGTGGTTAGGACAAAACGGCAACCAACAGATTGGGAAAAGATCTTTACCAATCTTACAACAGATAGAGGCCTTATATCCAAAATATACAAAGAACTCAAGAAGTTAGACCGCAGGGAAACAAATAACCCTATTAAGAAATGGGGTTCAGAGTTAAACAAAGAATTCACAGCTGAGGAATGCCGAATGGCTGAGAAACACCTAAAGAAATGTTCAACATCTTTAGTCATAAGGGAAATGCAAATCAAAACAACCCTGAGATTTCACCTCACACCAGTGAGAATGGCTAAGATCAAAAACTCAGGGGACAACAGATGCTGGCGAGGATGTGGAGGAAGAGGAACACTCCTCCATTGTTGGTGGGATTGCAAACTGGTACAACCATTCTGGAAATCAGTCTGGAGGTTCCTCAGAAAATTGGACATTGAACTGCCTGAGGATCCAGCTATACCTCTCTTGGGCATATACCCAAAAGATGCCCCAACATATAAAAAAGACACGTTCTCCACTATGTTCATCGCAGCCTTATTTATAATAGCCAGAACCTGGAAAGAACCCAGATGCCCTTCAACAGAGGAATGGATACAGAAAATGTGGTACATCTACACAATGGAATATTACTCAGCTATCAAAAACAACGACTTTATGAAATTCGTAGGCAAATGGTTGGAACTGGAAAACATCATCCTGAGTGAGCTAACCCAATCACAGAAAGACATACATGGTATGCACTCATTGATAAGTGGCTATTAGCCCAAATGCTTGAATTACCCTAGATGCCTAGAGCAAATGAAACTCAAGACGGATGATCAAAATGTGAATGCTTCACTCCTTCTTTAAAAGGGGAACAAGAATACCCTTGGCAGGGAAGAGAGAGGCAAAGATTAAAACAGAGACTGAAGGAACACCCATTCAGAGTCTGCCCCACATGTGGCCCATACATATGTAGCTACCCAATTAGACAAGATGGATGAAGAAAGAAGTGCAGGCCGACAGGAGCCGGATGTAGATCGCTCCTAAGAGACACAGCCAGAATACAGCAAATACAGAGGCGAATGCCAGCAGCAAACCACTGAACTGAGAATAGGACCCCCGTTGAAGGAATCAGAGAAAGAACTGGAAGAGCTTGAAGGGGCTCGAGACTCCATATGTACAACAATGCCAAGCAACCAGAGCTTCCAGGGACTAAGCCCCTACCCAAAGACTATACATGGACTGACCCTGGACTCTGACCTCATAGGTAGCAATGCATATCCTAGTAAGAGCACCAGTGGAAGGGGAAGCCCTGGGTCCTGCTAAGACTGAACCCCCAGTGAACTAGACTGGTGGGGGGAGGGCGGCAATGGGGGGGAGGGTTGGGAGGGGAACACCCATAAGGAAGGGGAGGGGGGAGGGGGATGTTTGCCCGGATACCGGGAAAGGGAATAACACTTGAAATGTATATAAGAAATACTCAAGTTAATAAAAAAATATATATATATAAAAAAAAAAGAAATGAAACCTAAAAAAAAAAAGATTTTGTAATTACCATAAGGAAGAAGACATTAACATGCAGCAATCTATAATGTTTTCCTATTGGTCAAAATTAGACCAGCATTCAGGCCCTGACAAAAATGTGTATAGCAATGAAACAGCAGATAAAATGAAAATATTGACTAAAATATCATTAGCAATGATGGCTACTGTTGGTGTTCACTTGACAGTTGGTAAGGCGCATTTCTGGTTGGCTGTGAATGTGCTTTATAAATGGGAGACATGTGGGTCAATGACCTGAGTGTAGAAGAGTATCCCAAAGCTGGTGACGCACACCATCAGGCATGGTGCCAGCCGTGAGGAAGAACATTAAAGAGTAAAGCAGTCACCTAGGCCCTCAGTTCTTCTCAGGCATGCATGACGTCATTGCTTTCCTGGACCCCGGGGAACTGATTCCTGATTCTTCTTCAACAATGATTCCGTATCTTGGTACCAGTTTTTCTGTATTATTCACATTTCAGTCTTTTGCTATGAAAAAATATCCCAAGTCACTCAACTTAAAGAAATAGAAATTTCATTTTGGGTTGTGATTTTTTTTGAGATTTGAATTCACAGTTGCTTATATTTGTCGTTTTGAGCCTAGGGTGGTACAGACATCATGGAGGAGACCATAAGGCTAATTCCATGATAGCTGAGAAGGAGAGACAGAGAGAATAATGGGACTGGGTTCCAGTAATCCTTTCAAAGATACATCTCCAAGGACCTAACTTCTTTCCACTGGGCCCCATCTTCTATATATTTCATTGTCTCTTAATAGCCATACAGATTGACTACCAAACCTTTAGCAGATGGCCCTTCAAGGGACACTTGACTTCCCCGTTGTAGCTGGGTTTGGCGGTGTGTCTATAATCAATCCCAGATTAGGGAAATTGAAGCAGAGGCACCCCAAGATGGAGGGCATCCTGTGTGACACAGCACTGCCAGCTTGTGCTACATAGCAAGAGCCTTTCTGAAGAGAAAAACTTTTTGGGGAAAAAAAAAGGCATCTGAATCATATGAAGTGCTGATTGCCATTTTGTACAACAGAAGTTCCGTAGGAATGACAGGTCACGTGAATTGCAGCTGTGGATCGCGTATTTTCAGACGCCAGGTCAATCGCTTCGTTCCGTTTCTCCATGATGAACACATTGTTATAGATCTGCAACATTAGAACACTTCCGTCTTATCCCATTGTAGTTTTAAGTTTTTTTAAACATAAATTGAGTGTCGTGATTCTTTCGATAACAATGTGGTTTTGAGTTACGAGTTCTGAGTAAGCCCCGTATGTGGAATTCTAATTAAAGCAGTACTTACTAATCACGCTGTTTTATTGACTCCGGAAGACCAATATTTTCTTACATAGCCCGCGGTTGTAAAATATGGTCTCATTTATTTTCCAAAACTGTCATAATTACTAATTTAATAACTGAACAAAAGAAGCTTTCATATACATACTGATCTCATTTCTGTGTGTCTCGCTGCATTCTTTCAGGTGACTACATAGTCAGGGAATTGTTTATTGTAAAAACATTAGTTATAGATTTGTAAAGTACCACTAAAAGAAAGAAGGGGAAAAATACTAAGTGCTTGTTTTTCTCCATTAATTAATTTGTTTATTAACTTTACATTCCAATCACTGCCTCCCTCCCCACCCTACCCCCAGCTCCTCCTGGTCCTCCCCTCACACCATCACTCCCTCTATTACCCTTCCCTTTCTCCTCTGAGAGGATGGAGGGCTGCCCTGGGTATCCCCCGACCCTGGCACATTAAGTCTCTTCATGGCTAGGTGCATCATCCTCGCTTACTGAGGCCAGACAAGGCAGCCCTGTTAAAGGAACAGGATGCACAGACAGGCAACGGCTCTAGGGACCACCCCTGCTCCAGTTGTTGGGAGGCCCGCGTGAAGACTTAAGCTGCACATCTGCTAGATACTTGCAGGGGCTGGGGCTAGGTCCAGCTTGTGTGTGCTCTTTGGTTGGTGGTTCAGTACCGGAGAGCCCCCAAGGGTCCAGGTTAGTTGATGCTGTTGGTGTTCCTATGGAGTTTCTATCCCTTCAAGGTCTTTAATTCTTCCCCGAGGCTTCCGTAAGACTTCCGGAGCTCTGTCTAATGTTTGGCTGTGAGTGTCTGCAATCTGCTTTAGTCAGCTGCTGAGTGGAGTCTCTCAGAGGACAGAAATACCAGTTCCTGTCTGCAGGCATAGCACACTATTAGTAATAGTATCAGGGATTGGTGCTTGCCCACGGGATGGGTTTCAAGTTGGGCCATTTCAAGTGCTTGGCCATTCCTTCAGTCTCTGCTCCATTTTTGTTCCTGATTTGGGATCAAAGGTTTTAGAGGTGGGTTGGTGCCCTTATCCTTATACTGGGTTTCCTGCCTGGGTACAGGAGGTGGATATCTCAGGTTCCCCTACTGCTTGGAGTCTCAGCTAGAGTTGCCCCCATAGACTCCAGGGAGCCTCCCCATCTCAGGTCTTTGCCACATTCTAGAGATGTCCCCACTCTGCCAACCCTGCCGCCTTCTGATTTCTGATGTCAGACAAGCCATCCTCTGATACATTTGATACATTCTCCTGGTCCCCTGGCCATTTCTCTTATGTCTCTCCACATCGGCTCCTGGCCCTCCCATTCCTGTCTTCCTCCCCTCTCCCAACACGTTCCTTCCCTCTATCTGCCTCCTGTGGCTATTTTACTCCTCTTTCGGAGTGAGATTCAAGCATTGTCACTTGGACCTTCCTTTTTGTTTAACTTCTTAAGGTCTGTGGAGTAGCATCGTTGTCTTGTACTTTATGGCTAATATTCACTTAGCAGTAAGTGCATACCGTGCATGTTGTTTTGCATCTGGGTAACTTCACTCAGAATGATATTTTCTAGTTCCATCCATTTGCCTGCAAAATTCACGATGTCCTTGTTCTTAGTAGCCGAATAGTATTCCATTGTGTAAATGAACCACACTTTCTATATCCATTCTTCCATCGAGGGACATCAACGTTGTTTCCAGCTCCTGGCTATTATGAATAAAGCTGCTATGAACATAGTGGAGCACGTGTCCTTGTGGGATGGTGGAGCATCTTTTGGGTATAAGCCCAAGAACACAATAGCTGAGTTTCCAGGTAGAACTATTCCTATTTTTATGAGAAACCATCAAATTGATTTCCAGAGTGGTTGTACCAGTTTACACTCCCACAAGCAATGGAGGAGTGTTCCCCTTGCTCCACATCCTTAACAGCCTGTGCTGTCACTTGAGTTTTTTTTTTTTTATCTTAGCCATTCTGATGGGTATAAGATGGGATCTCAGGGTTGTTTTGATTTGAATTTCCATGTTGACCAAAAAATTGTTTTTATTTTAAAAAAACAAATAAAATATAATAGCCACATATAAAGCAGGCCATCAAATAATCTTTGGATTTAAATGACCTTCTAACAACCTGTGTTTTCTGTAGCATAATATATGAAAAAAATGACATTTACATCTCTTTATAACCCTAGAAACTTACCTTGATGTACTTGCTCTAGGGAGTTCCTGCATATCCCAATTACTAAGAGTTACGGATGCCTGCAGGATGGCCCTGACACCAACAATCAGCACCCTCCGTGTCTCCTATCACCTTTCCAGAGCATCTCTGCTGCTCTCCATCTCCCAAATTTACAAAGAATTTCTTCCTGTGTTTCCTTTCTCAGAAACTATTGATAACAGCAATTGTTCACAAAATGGTTTATTTCCTTTATAAAGTCTCTATTGAAGGTGCCCATCACATTTTGACAAGCACTGCCAGAATACATGTTAGGGACACATCAAGATCATTATACCAGCAGTGCACAGACATCGGCAGGCAGCTGTGCAGAGGACAGGCTCCTATGGAATCTACTTAGTTACCAACTATCATTTTAAAGGCCAATTCCGTCTGAAAATAAAGAAGATAAATTATTCCAGTCCATCATTGATTCTGTAATAATGTTTTTTAAGTAACATTGACAACTCAAGAAGAAAAATGTGGTAACTTTTTTTTTCATTTTAAATAATTTGGGGCTGGGGTGAAGCTCAGAGGCAGAGTTCTGGTCTACCACCCTCAAGGCCCTGTGTTTCATTCTGAGTGCTACAGAGAAGCATTTTTGACAAGTTTAAGCTCTTACTTAAACTTGAGACCAATGATGAGTGAAAGGCATATCCTATCAAATTGCATACATGATATGCAAAATTAAGTCTACATTTTAACATGCCTCGCCTATTGTGGACATATTCTTTTATGAATTGTGTTTAACTACTTACTAAAGGTAGCTCTTTTCCTTTGTGTGTGCATGCACGTGTGAGTGTCTGTGTGTGTGTGTGTGTGTGTGTGTGTGTGTAAAAGAACAGTTTTTTAAAAGGCCATGAATTTGAAAATGGGCCAGGAGGATATATAGGAAGGTTTTGATTGAATAAATGGAAAATTATGTAATTATATTATAATATCAAAAATTAAAAAGGAAACAAAGAGACTGTAGAGTTTCTGTGTGGGGCATCAGTATAGAGACATACCATGGAGACTGTAACAATGTCCCAAAAAATCAGAATGAGGAAGATTCCTTGGCAAACACAGGAGGTTCTGCTGTCTATATCAGAAATAAATATTTTATATTAATGAAGACAGCTGCCTTGGGCTGGGGAGATGGCTCAGCTGGTGAAGTATCTGCCATGCAAGTACGAGAGCATGAGCTTGACCCCCATAACACATGAAACACAGAGGTCGGTCAGTCTCCAGAACCCCAGTGGTGGAAGTGTGGAGTCAGGAAGACCACTGGGACTCACTCCTCAGTTACTCTTGCCTATTTGGTGAGATCAGAATTGGAAAGACCCTGTCTCAAAGAAAGTAGACAGCATTCCTTAAGTCAATCCCTGAGATTATTCTCCAGACTTCATGTACATGAACACATACATCTACTCCCACATAAGTATGCACACACACACACACACACACACACACACACACACACACACACAAACATAAAGAACACATGCACACAGAAAGAAGGAAGAGAGACTATCTATTATTGATATTATTAATGATTTTATTCACTTACATCAAATGATATCCCCCTTTCTAGTTACCCCTCCACAGACCCCTATCTCATCCCTCCCTTCTCCCTCCCCTTTGCTTCTCCACCTACTCACCCAATCCTGCCTTACCACTCTAGCATCCCCCTACCCTGGGGCATTAAGCCTCCACAGGACCAAGGGCCTCCCATCCCACTGATGCCAGACAATGCCATCCTCTAATACATATGTATCTGTAGCCACGGGTCCCTCCTGTGTGCTCTTTGGTTGGTGGTTTAGTTCCTGGGAGCTCTGGGTGGTCTGGTTAGTTGACATTGTTCAGACCATCATTAGTAAGTTCATGAATACAACCCATAAAATGATGTATCTAAAATCAGGAAGACTATATGATATCTACAACAGGGTTTTTTTAAAGGTAGAGTTTTAATTTTACACTTGATAATTTATGTGATTTGATAGATTATTTATGCCTATCCCTCATCATTAGTCATGAAATTTTGTAAGAAAATTGTGTGTGTGTGTGTGTGTGTGTGTGTGTGTGTTTGAGGTGTTTACATGCACACATGTGTATTCATGAATCCATATTAGGGAGGGAAAGGGGAGATAAACACAGAAGACTGAGAGAGGGGTGTAGAATAGCAGAAAGGATGTTGGAGAGGGCCATAAAGATCACATATTAGATATCTACCTAAAAGGCAATCATACAATAAGTTAGTACATACATAGTTTAAATAAAATTTTCCCATCTAGGCTGGCAATGGTCCCCACAGAGCTGTAGATGGTCTAATAAAAACCTGGACACCAGGCATGAGAAGTTCTCTCTTGCGTCACTGGTCCAAGTTGTCCAAGAGACTCCCAAAACATTATAGGAGATTGTCATTGTCCTTGGTTGCTCCCCAGAGGTGGAAATTAAGTCTATTGCTGAAGACACCATGCACATCAGATATAGTACCCAGAAGACCTGAGCTGGATCTGACCTGTAATCTTTCCCCAAAAGACTGGCTCTTGTAGTAACAGAGAGCACTGTGCAAGCTTCTCTCCATTTATTGATTCAAATTTTCCCCATTGTAATTAGCTAAATGAGCAATATGAAAAGTCACCATCATGCCAGAGAGCCACTAAAGCAGTGTTGTGTAGTCCCGTGTCATAAAAAATATCCCTGATGCCTAGCAGAAGGCTCTGTGATTAGAGCTGCTTTCTCCAGAGGGTTTTGGGCAGAGCAACAAGAATCTTTGCTACTGCATCTCTTTGCAGGGACTGTCTGCCATGGAGTGAGCACACTATAGCAGCCCTGTGTTTAATCGCCAGGGCTCAGGAGCTTCTCTGACTACATAGGAAAGAGCAGTCTCATCACAGGATCTAGTTTAAGAAGCCTAAGAATGCCTCTCATGAGAGTCTTGCCCCAGATCGCATTACTCTAAAGCAACCAAGAGTGCTTAGATGTTCTAAATTCTGCTTTAGTCCTGTCTATTTTTTTAAGTGAGCTCTCATGGGAAAGAGAGGACTGTCTGGTGCATTTGTCAAGTCTCCTTTACCATACACAAACTATTTACTTGATATTGAAGTGAACATTTTGGCTTTAACTGTTTTTAAGTGCATGGATGTTTTCCTGCATTTTTCTGTTGTTCTATTATTATTCTACTAATATTTCTGTTATTCTTCCTCCAGCAAAGGTAAATGCCTGGTGCCCACAAAAGCCAGAGAAGGGCATCAGCTATTTTGGAAGTGGCGTTACAGTTGGTTGTGAGCAGCCATCTGGGTTCTGGGACTAAAACCCAGGTCCTTAGAGGAGCAGAAAGTGTTCAGATGATTAGGCCATCTCTACCCACCCCCCAACTTAGCATATCGCAATGCAGCAGTTTGGTTTGAGTTATGTAAAGCTTTGGTGTTGTTATTAATGTGTTGATTCACCAAGCTCAATATAAACATCCACATGTGCCCATATACACTTATATGTACAGTCAAAATGCTTGTGTGGTGCGTGTTGTTGTTGTATGCTTGTGTGCATGCGTTCACATGGCACTCAGAAACAGGGCTGCTCTTTTGCTCTTTGTGTACACCAACAGTGATGGAGACATTCTTTTCCCCCAGGAAACACTTGTAAGTTTGGACTAACCTGGCTAGATTTAGACTTCATAGAGACAGTGGTGGGCACAGTGTTCGCATTCAGCAAACAATGAGCAAAAGTGTGACCACTAGGTATGCATCATGGTCCCTTCAAAGTGAGAATAAAGGCTGAGAATTCATTTTAGTTTACAGAGGCTGTTAACAAGCTCTACAGGGAGTGACACAGGTGGGAACCCCTCACCTGGATGTGTCAAGAGAAGTTCAATTTGAACTTTAAGTCAAAACTCTTTTACCCATCGATTTTTTCTGCTTCAGAGCTGTTTTGTGTGCATTTTGATCTTCAGTAGACAGGAGATGCTAATGCTGACTGTAAGACACAGGGAAGGGTTTGCAGAAAGGAGGGAAGAAACCCACCATTTTGCTCAACTGCCGTGATGAAAATTGAAAATGATAAATCCTGTTGACAATGTAAGTTTCCAAATGCAACCTGCTTCATTTGAAACGTGTCACTGACTTCATTTAAATGCTTTTCTGCCCCAAGGTGGTAAACATTTAAAATGCCTGGGGGATTCATTCTAGGAACGTATCTTTTATCTCAAGTCACCACATCCTCTTCCTCTTTCCCCTTTGTTTTGTGGAGATGCACGTGCCCACTTCTGGAACCACATTCCCCGATGCACACTGCTTTGAAAAGTGCACAAAATAGTTATTTGGGTTTCGAAGCATAAAATAAAAATGCCATTTTATTGTTATGTCTTTGGGGTATAAGACTCGAGCCACAGTTTCAGACAACTCTGCATTTATTTAGCCATTTAGCAGCATCTGCAGAAAAAAGAATTAGGACTGGTTACTGAGAAGCCATGTTAAAAAAATAGTCTAAAGCCACCCCAAAAGCTGCAATTCAAAAAGCAATGACCATTTCTTTTCTCTTCAAATTATACATGTCCCAAATGGAATTTTTTACCATCCCTTTTCTCTTAAGATCCCTTGGAAAACAAAACATTTAGGTAGTATAATACCCCTTAAGAAAATGTGCTCTTCTTTTCTGGGCCATGGAAGCTTACAGAGGAACTAGAAAGGTGGGGGGGGGCTGTGCAAAACACATTATTTTTTTCCTACCTTCACCTAATAAAACCATATTTCTTCTAACGCTGCCACATGGTTGAGATTTCCCAAAGGGCCTCCAATGAACTCGCCATAAACCAAGTGCACAGGCCAGGCATTTCGCCCCCTCCTCTTATAAGCTGATTTTGATGGTGTCTTTGTCATTCTTCAGCCTAGGAGTGTAGTTTAAGCAATGAAGCCTAAGTGTCCCCAAGGCTTTGCTGCCTCTCTGGTGATTTCTATCATATGTCTGTCCCTTATGTCTTGCCTCCTGAATGCGATGTGTGGGCACCACCCAATGACAGTGCCCCCACAGGTGCTGCTGGGGCTGATCACTTCTGTGCAGCAGCAGACCCCAGCAAACATCAACATCCTCTTCCCTGGACAGACAGATGTCTGTCCTTCCTGGGGCTTCTCCACATCCTTATTCCTGTGATGTCACCACAGTAACCTCCACAACTGCTAACCATGACATTTCCAATGTCCCATGTGCTTACTGTTTCTCCTCTCCCTCCTTACCTATCTACTTTTAGCTATCTATCATCTATTTCCATTTACATATATAGCTTGCATATATACATGTGCGTATATTATTTGGGAGGAATATATATATATATATTCTCCTGCTTCAGTCTCCCAGTTGCTGGGATTTACAACCACCATGCCTAGGCCTCATGCAGGCTTAAAGAGGGAATGATTTTCAGTACTCACCTGGTCTTTATATTTCAAACCTTTGTGCAGGAATCAGGATATGATTTTGAAAAGGCCAACTAAGGACCTGTGTGACTTCTACCAGGAATCTGACACCTTTAGTCTTTCTTGGGGCTTAGGGTCTTTCATACAAACCCCAAAAGCATGCCTGTGCTGAATGTATCCATGCATCCCTCAATACTAGGCTCAACACAGAGGACGGAAACTGGGAAATTTGATCAGCCATGCTCGGATGTATTCTATAGGGACACACACGTCACACAGTGGATGTTGGGAGCAAGGGTTACAATGATGAATTCTGTTTGAAAGTTAGATATTATAAAGACTGAAAAATGCTTATAAGGGTATAGTTGGAAAGTTTTACTTGCTGTAGTAGTAGCCGAGAGTTCAGGTATGATATCCCAAGCTCGGAGGACCAAAAGGAAAGTGGTGAGTTGTGTTCATGAACAGTAAACAGAGCCGGTGCTGGAGATCCCACAGAATGTTTATTTTAAGATGGGCCATGGACAGAAGATGGAGCTGTACTGGCTAACACAATTTAAGCGAAAGCATAATTCAACGAAGGCGGTTGGTGATACATCCATATAAATCAGATTTTTTTTCCAATCCTGACTCACAGGAAAACCAACCAAGCAAACGACAAACAAATCTGAAAACCACAGGCTTTTCAGAAGTGAAATGAATAAGTATCCGGTGGTAAAATGCTGGGTCATGGGTATGTGAAAATTGCCAAATCTGCTCTGGTTGATAGAGGCCTGGGGGAAATCGGGTCCTAGTAGACCTGGGCAGAGCAGACTGCTGTATTTGGTCACAGCGGTATCTTGTGTAGACAACCCTTTCCAGCTTCACCTCCAGGACGCTCTGCCTCAAAGGAAAAGGCCAGGGCCAACTCAGTCAGTCATTCAGTGAGCATGTGCAAACACAATGCAGTGCAAAGTGGCAGGATTCCTGATAACAGGACTACCTGACTGAAAAGCCCTATTCCCCATACAAGGTCAGAGCGTGGGCGGAAAGGAAAGCAGCTTCCACATCCTGCCTTTCTTCAGACCCAATTATGCATGTTAACTTTGTTGTTTTGTAGGGCATCAGATTGGGTATGGATTACAAGAAGTAATAATAATTAAAACACTTTCCTATAGAAGACCAACCTAGTCTAGAATAAATACCACAAACTTTCTTGTTATAACTTTATGTCTATGGATGTTTTATACACACACACACACACACACACACACACCTGATACCCTCAAAGGCCAGAACAGGGCATTAGGCCCCCTGGAACTGGAATTACTGACTGTTGTGAGGCACCATGTGGATGCTGGGAATTAAACCCAGATCCTCTGGAGGAGCAGCCAATGATCTTAGCTGGGGCCATTCCCCTAATACCCCACTGTGAAGTTTCTTAATTACTTCCAAAGTCCTCAGGATGCCTTCAGATATTCCACAGTCAGCATCATATTTATGGGACGGAAAATTCAGAAACTGGGATTAAGGAACTTGCTACCAAGACTGAAAGTCTAATTCCTGAGACCCACAACATGGAGGGAAGGACAGAACTGACTTCTGCAAGTTGTACATTGACCTAGACCTACACACACACACACACACACACACACACACACACACACACACACACGCACCAGCACTTGGGAGGCAGAGGCAGGCAGATCTGTAAGTTCACAGACACCTGGTCCAGAAGTGAGTTCCAGACAGCCAGGGCTGTTACACAGAGAAACGTTGTCTTAAAAAAACAAACAACAGGGAAGTCCCACACCCGCGGATCCCGGCCCGCAGCAGCTCTCTGCTCCCAAACCCCGTGGGAGAGAGACCTCACCGCCTGATCAGGTGGGCACTCCTGAGGCTGCAGAGCGGAGGAGACCACCAACACTGCCCACCTCTGCCCACATCCCTGGCCCAAGAGGCAACTGTATAAGGCCTCTGGTTTCCCGTAGGGGAGGGCCCAGGAGCGGCAGGACCCCTGCGCCTGAGACACCGCCGGAACCTGAAGGAAACAGACCGGATAAACAGTTCTCTGCACCCAAATCCCGTGGGAGGGAGAGCTAAGCCTTCAGAGAGGCAGACACACCTGGGAAACCAGAAGAGACTGCACTCTGTGCACATCCAGACGCCAGAGGAAAACACCAAACGTCATCTGGAACCCTGTGCACGGAGGCTCCCGGAAAGAGCAGCGCAGATCTTCCCGGTTGCTGCTGCCTCGGAGAGGACTTAGGCAGCACCCCACGAGCAAACTTGAGCCTTGGAACCACAGGTAGGACCAACTTTTCCCCTGCAAGAAACCTGCCTGGTGAACTCAAGACACAGGCCCACAGGAACAGCTGAAGACCTGTAGAGAGGAAAAACTACACGCCCGAAAGCAGAACACTCTGTCCCCATAACTGACTGAAAGAGAGGAAAACAGGTCTACAGCACTCCTGACACACAGGCTTATAGGACAGTCTAGCCACGGTCAGAAATAGCAGAACAAAGTAACACTAAAGATAATCTGATGGCGAGAGGCAAGCACAGGAACCCAAGCAACAGAAACCAAGACTACTTGGCATCATCGGAGCCCAATTCTCCCACCAAAGCAAACACGGAATATCCAAACACACCAGAAAAGCAAGATCTAGTTTCAAAATCATATTTGATCATGATGCTGGAGGACTTCAAGAAAGACATAAAGAACTCCCTTAGAGAACAAGTAGAAGCCTACAGAGAGGAATCGCAAAAATCCCTGAAAGAATTCCAGGAAAACACAATCAAACAGTTGAAGGAATTAAAAATGGAAATAGAAGCAATCAAGAAAGAACACATGGAAACAACCCTGGACATAGAAAATCAAAAGAAAAGACAAGGAGCTGTAGATACAAGCTTCACCAACAGAATACAAGAGATGGAAGAGAGAATCTCGGGAGCAGAAGATTCCATAGAAATCATTGACTCAACTGTCAAAGATAATGTAAAGCAGAAAAAGCTACTGGTCCAAAACATACAGGAAATCCAGGACTCAATGAGAAGATCAAACCTAAGGATAATAGGTATAGAAGAGAGTGAAAACTCCCAGCTCAAAGGACCAGTAAATATCTTCAACAAAATTATAGAAGAAAACTTCCCTAACCTAAAAAAAGAGATACCCATAGGCATACAAGAAGCCTACAGAACTCCAAATAGATTGGACCAGAAAAGAAACACCTCCCGTCACATAATTGTCAAAACACCAAACGCACAAAATAAAGAAAGAATATTAAAAGCAGTAAGGGAAAAAGGTCAAGTAACATATAAAGGCAGACCTATCAGAATCACACCAGACTTTTCGCCAGAAACTATGAAGGCCAGAAGATCCTGGACAGATGTCATACAGACCCTAAGAGAACACAAATGCCAGCCCAGGTTACTGTATCCTGCAAAACTCTCAATTAACATAGACGGAGAAACCAAGATATTCCACGACAAAACCAAATTTACACAATATCTTTCTACAAATCCAGCACTACAAAGGATAATAAAGGGTAAAGCCCAACATAAAGAGGCAAGCTATACCCTAGAAGAAGCAAGAAACTAATCATCTTGGGAACAAAACAAAGAGAAGAAAAGCACACAAACATAACCTCACATCCAAATATGAATATAACAGGAAGCAATAATCACTATTCCTTAATATCTCTCAACATCAATGGCCTCAACTCCCCAATAAAAAGACATAGATTAACAAACTGGATACGCAATGAGGACCCTGCATTCTGCTGCCTACAGGAAACACACCTCAGAGACAAAGGCAGACACTACCTCAGAGTGAAAGGCTGGAAAACAACTTTCCAAGCAAATGGTCAGAAGAAGCAAGCTGGAGTAGCCATTCTAATATCAAATAAAATCAATTTTCAATTAAAAGTCATCAAAAAAGATAAGGAAGGACACTTCATATTCATCAAAGGAAAAATCCACCAAGATGAACTCTCAATCCTCATCTTCGGTTGGTTTATATACAAGTGTGCAATTTCTAGGCTTGAAAGTAAAATGATGCTATCTGGTGCTGGATAGAGGAGCCTTATTTTTTATTATGGCAGCTTGCTATTTTTGTAACATGGTGATTTGGTTGAACACAATAAAGTACAGTAGTAACTGAAAAAAAAACAAACAAACAACAAACAAGTAAATAAAAGACCAAAATAAAGCAGAACCATGATCTGTAAAGAAGCCTTAAATGGAATAATTCACAATGCCTCTGCTGTGAGAATATATGTATGTCTACATACATGAAACGTTCTGATGCAATCTCTGTGTTACTGATGTTTTATCCCCAGAAGTTCCTGTGTTCCAAAGCAGAGCCGTGTTCCGTATTGAATGCTGAATGTTGGTCATGGCTAACATTTTAGCTATTAGTATCTTTCTGTGACACATTAATATTGTAGCGTATACACCCCGTGCACATTTTATAATGTCGGGACCACTCATAAAGGTCAAGAACCATGATAGATTCGATTCTAGAGAGCCTCGTGTGAGCTGCACGGGTAGCGGTTTGCAGATGAGGGAAGCAGAGTTCTGACCCCGCTTTGCCTCTGGACATGTGGAATGAGTAGGCAAACCCTCTGACACCTACGGCTGCTGCAAATGTCTGAAGAGGGAGAAGTGGGGTGAAAAGGCCTCTTTTGATCTAGCTCCGGCATGGAACATAAATTTAACTTTAAATGCTAAATGTTAAGTTTCTCATCCCTAGCCACACTTCTCTCCTCTTTCTGTAGGTTTTGGAGAACTGCCTTGGTAGATGTGGCACCAAGGTGTGTCTCCATCATTCTGGTGGCATTAAGTAGACCTCACTGTCCTTCTGTGGGGATGTGTATCTCTCAAAGAAGCCAAAGTGGACTCCCTGGGGAGTTGGTAGTAAATAACTTCTTGAAATATATAGGGCACCTATTTACAGGTAAGTCAGTTTGAAAGCTGAGCTACACAGGTAAACCTTCATTTCTTTGATGAACATGGAATACTCTTATTAATTAGATCGGTGATCCCCAAATGCTACCCTCAGTTGTAGTCACCTCTGACCAAAGCCACTAAAGCTTCAGAACCATGTGAAGCACATCTCCAGACTACAAACAGGCAAGTGCTTTTCCACAGCTAACGTCCTGGGTGACCTGTGAGCGGAAGTGCATTCTGAAAGCTCAAGCTGTATCTGGCACTCAAGCTCATATGTCTCCACGTCTCCCTGACAGTCATGCTGAGAAGTACTAACACTAATTCATGTGTATGTTCTCTTCTGTAAATTTTTGACCCCCCTCAAGCAGTAAGAATCGTCCAACGTCAAGGAGAAATATGCATGACAAAAGTTTGAAATATTAATCAACATGTACTCTCTCTTTCTCCCATGAAGGTTCAGAACCTCTTTGAAGCAGTCAAAGGCATTTACATAGCCAGAAGAAGGGAGACTGTCAGGCAAAGAGAGAAAACAGCTCACCAGTTAGCTGAGCTCCTTTTGTCCTATTTTGAGAAGGTCATTAGTACACAAACTAATTCTCTTAGTGTCTGCATCTCTGAACCTAGGGTGTTGTCTCCTCTGTTCTAAGGAGGTGCTTTAAGGTCCAGCAACCCAGGAGCTGAACAAGATGGTCAGTGGTTAGCATGACAACTGCTTGGATGCTCGAACCAGTCAGAGAGGGCAATCTTTTAGAACCCTCCCAGTGGCTGGGAGCCACAACACTTCCATGACTCTCCATTCTTGTATTCTTAGCACTTCACGGTGACGTACCTTCTTGTCCTCACCCTCTGCCTCCCACAGTCCATTGCAGCCTTGGTCCAGCTATCCGTTGGAACTCTCAGTTACCCTCTACCTACTGCTAGGGTATCCTGTGACTGACAGCACGGCAGACAACTATCTGTACTTTGTGCTCCCAAATCAGCCCACTCTACCCATTGTAAGAGCCATAAGTAAGTAGTAAAAACTGAGATGAGGCTGTGTTGGGATAGAGGGTGCAGTGCAGAGAGCAGAGTGCACAGAGGGAGGGTATGGTAGAGCTGGGATGTGCAAGAATGACTGGTGCACACAAGTAGTCACAAGTGCATTGGCTACCATGAGTTGTGAGGGAGGAGGCATTGCTTCCTGAAGTGATTGAGGGAGCCTGCAGAGTAGGGGGTAGGGGTGTATAGGCAGGAGTCATTTGAAGCTTCCATGAGCTTGGGGATGTCTCTAGAACAATGGCAAGCATCTGAGCCAGCTATGATAGAGGCAAAGGCTTGTCCTAGGGAACCTCAGAGTTTTCAAATCAACCCTGGGAAACAAAAAGGCGTGACTGTTTGATTGGCACTCTGCTGGGGCCGGGAAAATAGTCATGGGTAGCAATACCCGTGTAGTCTCACCTCCCTTGAGATTCTTAAAAAAAAACAAACAAAAAAAAAAACAAAAGACAAACAAAAAACAAAAATAAACAAAAACAAACAGAAGCCCATTTATTAAAAGTTTAAATTTGGCCTTTGCCCTTTCCTGGCCTTGAGTAGACACCACCTTTGCTCTAGATCAGCCAAAGCTGGGCACCAGAAAAGGGTCTGCCAGCTGTCAATCATGCAACCAAACTGCTCATACCCAACAGCTTCAGATACTTGAATGGACAAGCATTTGGGACATTAAGGGACACATGTCACAGAAACCTGACATGGAAATTAAGCTTTCATTTTAGGAAATTGCATCTAACATTAACCCTCAGTCAAATACCACTAGGGAAGGCATATTCTCCTGGTGTGTCTTAAAACAATAGCTATTCAGTGTTTTGACATATAAATTGAGCTGTTTGGTTCAACAAGGAAAGCTCTTTAGACATAAAAGGTAAGACATGAGGCAGAACCCTGCTGTGGGCCCCCTCATCACCCTGAAGAAAGCACGTGAATGCAGAAACTTGGTACCCCTTTCTCTTACAGCTGTAGTACTAGGGGGCTTCCAGAAAGGATTGGGCTGAGGGAAGGAACCTTTCAAGATTGCACTTGAAATTCAAGGCCTACCCCCAAGACGTTCATGCATAAACCAACAAAACTCAAAGCAGGGTTTGGAAGAGTCTGTGGTGTGGGACACCACCAAGGTCTCAGATTTGTCTAATAGGACGTGAGCAAGGCAGACCAGAGCAGCATATGAAGGTTCTGGAATCAAAGCTCACATCTGACCTCAGCCCCCAAGAAGTATCAGAAGCATGGTGTTCTGAAAATAGCCTCTAGTAATTCAAATAAAAGATTTAACAAGAGCAAGATGCACAGAGCGTATGATTCAAATATGTGAGATACACTCTAAAAGTCCTCGGGATCCTAAAAAAGCCATCAAGTGAAGGAAAGCAGGATAAAAACACCCATAAAGCATAGATACTAGAATTATCTGTCAAAGCATGTAATGTAGGGATTGGAGAGATGGCTCAGGAATTAAGAACATGGGATACTCCTCTGGCGGAAACCAATTCACTTCCCAGTACCCACAGGGCGGCCCACAACCAGCTATATCTGTTCCAGGGTGATCTTAAGCCTTCTTCTGGCCTCTGTAGGAACCAGGTGCTGATGTAGGAAATACACATACATAAAGGCAAAATACCTGTACACATAAAATAACATTTAAAAAACATGTTTAAGGCAGATAACATAATAGTGTCATGGGAACCAATCACTGATTGTCCTAAAATAATCTATAGGAAAAAAATGAAAAGTATTGATCGAAGCGGCCTCCTGTCATTTGTCACCCATCTGGAACACTGATTCCAGAGGAGGAGGCTGCAGAACAATGGTGGCCTAGGAGAGAAGGCAGCAAGGACCAGGAAATGCTTCAGTGAAGGGATGTGCCATGGGAACCTCAGAGTCAACGCACTTCTAAGGAATTCAGAGCATGAAACATGGGCTTTGCCCTGTTTGTCTGATAATTGTGTGGTGTCTAAATCCTCATCAGGAATTTCATCCTGGAAAACCGTTTCCTGGACGCTTCCTGTGCAGGTTCTAGCATCCTGACACCAAAGCAAGAATCTGGTTATTGTGTGATTAACTGTGGAGCAGCATTGGTCTGGAACAGATGACGCCAACGGCTTGCGGAGCAGCACCAGCATTTGGCTCAAACGTCTTTGTCTATTCCCACAACTCTTACCCCGGGACGAGAACTGCCTTGGGAGAGTATTTCAAGCGGAGGCACGTGTAATAATTATTCAGTTAATTCCCTTGTCATCCCGAGACACACTGTTACTAAGCAATGGTAATTACAACGGCAGCCTGTGTACTGCTGTTGTAGTGATTTAAATTAATGAATATTGTATTGTCAACGTGCAGACTCGGAAATACCCGTGTTTGTTGTGCAGGCGGCTCTTCGGTGTTTCCTCAACAGAGGCGAATGAAATTAACTCCTATGCAAATTTAATTACGATTCGATGCGTGAGAAAGTGAGTGACATTTCATATGTGTTAGGAAGAGAATTGGAAATTTTAAAATGCTAATTTTTTAATAAAGCCAATTAACACACACTAGAATTAAATGCAATCTTTGACTCCATCAAGTGATCCTCCCCACTATTCTTTACTGTGTCATTAAAATTCAAATGTGAAAGAAAGAAAACACTCAGGAAATACTAATTATGAGAAGGAAATGAATTCCGAGTGCCCTGCGTGGGGTTAGTTCTGTGCGGGGATGAGGCGGAAAAGGACGCCTTTCATCCGCACTTTAGGTGCCTTCCCTGCCATCCAGGTTAAAGCCCTAGAGGCAGGGAATCTCCTGCCTCTGTCCTTTGATTCTCTGTATCATACAGCCCATTTAATCATGGCAAGGACGGAGATCTGTCAAAGAGAAAATTCCTAATATAAGACCATTTATAAAGGAAGGTCCTTATTGCTATCTAGGAAAGGAGATTTTTTTAAAAAAAAATTCTTTAAAAAGAGATACTGTTACTTACCATGTTCATTTTCAGTGACTAATTCTCTTTGTGCAAAATTTGAAGTGAGGTCTTCTGCTCCCCTCTAGGGGGAAGGGGAAATGTTTTTCTCTGTTCTTTTGAGTGAAGAGGAATATAGTTAGGAAATCTGTTAAATCTAGGATTGTGTAGAGTCTATTTCAATCAGATGCCTATAGCTCACAGAGTCTATTCCAAAGGCATAATGACACACACTGTCTTGACACTAGTGGAAAGCTTCACTGCCTTTTACTGTTATTACATCGGTTAGGTAAAATATGAATCATATTTTTCTAAGCCATCAACACTGGAAACAAATGCTATCAACTATCGGATATTTATCACTTTCATATATATATATATATATATATATATATATATATATATATATATATATATGTTCTCAGTTGTGAATTAACTTTTCAACTTTATTACATTAATCATTAGTGAGTTGTTTTTACCTCTTTCATATTTCTACCACTAAGTGGAAATTCAACCGGACGCCTAGGAAGGCTCACATCTGAGCACCTGTTCTGTTCATCCAGACGAAATGTAGAAAGATATGGTCTTTTCTGCTTGTATACAAAGGAACATACAGTTCTTTGATTACACAGACATCGCCTCTGGTGCTGTATCTCTATGATGACTGCAATAATGAGTGTTCCAATTTTTAAAATTACTATTATTTTTTCTTCTTTTTATTTTATACTTCAGATTTTACTCCCCTCCCAGTCCACCCTCTAACTGTTCCATATCCCATATCTATGGTTAGTTTCTTGAGTTCTTTATATATTTTGGATATTAGCCCTCTATCCAATGTTGGGTTAGTGAAAATTTTTTTCCCAATCTGTAGGTTGCTGATTTGTCTTATGGACTATGTCCTTTGCCTTACAGAAGCTTTCCAGTTTCATGAGTTCCATTTATTAAATTCTTGATCTTAGAGCATGAGCTCTGTTTAGGAAATCTCCCCCTGTGCCAATGAATTCAAGGTTCTTTCCCACTTTCTCTTCTATTAGATTTAATGTATCTGGTCTTATGTTGAGGTCCTTGATTCACTTAGACTTGAGCTTTATGCAAGGTGACAAATATGGATCTAGTTTTATTTTTCTAAATACAGACTGCTAGTTAGAGCAGCACCATTTGTTGAAGCTGCTTTTTTTTTTCCATTGAATATTTTTGGGTTCTTTGTCAAAGATCAAGTGTGCATAAGTGTGTGGTTTTATTCCTGGGTCTTCAATTCTATTCCATTTATCAACCTGTCTCTGTACCAATACTATGCAGATTTTATGACTATTGTTCTGTACTAGATCTTGAGGTCAGGAATGGTGATTTCCCCCAGCCCTGTTCTTTTATTGTTAAGAATTGTTTTCGCTATTCTGAGTTTTTGCATTTCCAGATGAATTTGAGAATTGCTTTTTCCATGACTTTGAAGAATTGTGCTGGAATTTTGATGGGGATTGCAATGAATCTGTAGATTGCCTTTGGTAGAATAGCCATTTTTACTATGTTACTATGTTAATTCTGCCAATCCATGAGCATGAGAGATGTCTCCATTTTCTAAGATCTTCTTCGATTTCTTTCTTGAGAGACTTGAAATTATTATCACACAGATCTTTCACTTATTTGGTTAGAGTTACCCCAAGATATTTTATATTATTTTTGGCTATTGTGATGGGAGTTGTTTCCCTAACTTCTTTCTCAGCCTGTTTATCATTTGTGTAAGTGAAGGCTACTGATTTATTTGACTTAATTTTATATCTGGCCACTTTGTTGAAGTTGTTTATCATCTGGAGAAGTTCTCTGGTAGAATTTTTGGGATTACTTATGTATACTATCATATCATGTTCAAATAGCGATACCTGTATTTCTTCTTTGCCAATTTGTATCCCCTTGATCTCTTTTTGTTGTCCTATTGTTCTAGCTAGCATTTCAAGTACTATATTGAATAGATATGGTGGGACTGGAAATCCTTGTCTTATCCCCAATTTTAATGGGATTGTTTCAAGTATCTCTCCATTTAATTTGCTATTGGCTGTTGGTTTGCAGTAAATTGCTTTTATTATGTTTAGGTATGGGCTTTGAATTCCTGATCTCTCCGATACTTTTAACATGAAGGGGTGTTGTATTTTATCAAATACTTTTTCTGCATCTAAAAGTTGATCATGTGATTTTTTTCTTTGAGTTTGTTTATATAGTGGATTATGTTAATGGATATGTTAATGTTGAACCAACCTTTCAAAGCCTACTTGGTCATGGTAAATGATAGTTTTGATGTGTTCTTGGATTCAGTTTGCAAGAATTTTATTGAGTATTTTTGCATCAATATTCATAAATGAGATTGGTCTAAAGTTCTCTTTTTTGTTTGGGCCCTTGTATGGTTTAGGTAGGAGAATAATGGTAGCTTCATAGAATGAATTAGATCATGTTCCTTCTGTTTCTATTTTATAGAATAGTTTGAGGAATATTAGTATCAGGTCTTCTTTGAAGGTCTGGTAGAATTCTGCATCAAATTCATCTGGCCCTGGGCTTTTTTTTTTTTGGTGGGAGGTTTTTAATGACTTCTATTTTCTTATAAGACATGGGCCTGTTTAGATAGTTTACTTGTTTTTGATTTAACTTTGGTATGTGACATCTGTCTAGAAAATCATCCATTTCATCTAGATATTCTAATTTTGTTGAGTATAGGCTTTTGTAGTAGGATCTGATGACTTTTTGAATGCCCTCTGTTTCTGTTGTTATGTCTATCTTTTTATTTCTGATTTGTTAATTTGGATACTGCTTCTAGGCCTTTAGTTAGTTTGGCTAGGGGTTTATCTATCTTGTTGATTCTCTCTAAGAACCAGCTTTGGGTTTTGTTGATTCTTTGTATTGTTTTCTTTGTTTCTATTTGGTTGGTTTTAGCCCTGAGTTTGACTATTTCCTGCCAGGTTCTACTCCTCTTGCATGAGTTTGCTTCTTTTTGTTCTAGAGCTCTTAGGTGTGCTGTTAAGTTGCTAGTATAGGATCTCTCCAGTTTTTTTACTAGGGCACTTAGTGCTATGAATTTTTCTCCTAGCACTGCTTTCATTGGGTCCCATATGTTTGGGTATGATGTGTCAACATTTTCATTAAATTCCAGGAAGTCTTTAATTTCTTTCTTTATTTCTTCCTTGACCAAGTTATCATTGAGTAGAGTCTTGTTCAGCTTCCATGTGTATGTGAGCTTTTTGTTGTTTTTGTTGTTATTGAAGACCAAACTTAGTCCATGGTGATCTGAGAGGATGCAAGGATTATTCCAATCTTCTTGTATCTGTCGCGGCTGTCTTATGACTAATTATATGGTAAATTTTGGAGATGGTACCATGAGGTGCTGAGAAGGTATATTCTTTTGTTTTAGGATGAAATGTTCTATAGATATCTGTTAAATCCATTTGTTTCATAACCTCTGTTAGTTTCACTGTGTCTCTGTTTAGTTTCTGTTTTCATGATCTGCCCATTGATGAGAGTGGGGTGTTGAAGTCTCCCACTATTATAAGGTGCGGTGTGTGCATTGAGCTTTAGTAAATTTTCTTTTAGGAATGTGGTTGTGCTTCCATTTGAAGCATAGATGTTCAGAGTTGAGAGTTCATCTTGGTAGTTTTTTCTTTTGATGAGTATGAAGTATCCTTTCTTATCTTTTTGATAACTTTGGTTGGAAGTCTATTTTATTACTAAGATGGCAACTCCAATTTGTTTCTTCAGACCATTTATTTGGAAGAACTTTTTCCATCCTTTTACTCTGAGATAGTGTCTGTCTTTGTTACTGAAGTGTGTTTCTTGTAAGCAGCAAAAAGTTGGATCTTGTCTTTTTTATAGGTGAGTTCAGTCCATTGATATTGAGAGATATTAAAGAGAGATGAATGTTGGTTCCTGTTATATTTGTTTTCATAGGTGGATTTATGTGCTTGTGGTTCTCTCCTTTTGGCTTTGTTGTGAGATTCTTAATATCTTATCTTTTCTTTAGTGTAGGTACCTTCCTTGTGTTGGGGATTTTTTTTCTAGGAGTCTCTGTAGGGCTGGATTGGTAGATAGATACTGTTTGAATTTGTGTCCTGGAATATTTTGATTTCTCCATCTATGTTGATTGAGAGTTTTGTTACATATAGTAGCCTGGGCTTGCATTTGTGTTCTCTTAGAGTCTGCATGACCTCTGACCAGGCTCTTCTGGCTTTCATAGTCTCTGTTGAGAAGTCTTGTGCAATTTTGATAGGTCTACCTTTGTATGTTACTTGGCCCTTTTCCCTTGCAGCTTTTAATACTCTCTTTGTTCTTTATGTTTAGTGTTTTGATTATTATATGACAAGAGGATTTTTTTCTTGTCCCATTTGTTTGGTGTTCTATAGGCTTCTTGTACCTTTATGGCAATCTCTTTCTTTTGGTTGGGGAAGTTTTCTTCGATCATATTGTTGAAGACGTTTTCAGGTCCTTTGAGCTGGGAATCTTCATTCTCCTATATTCCAGTTATTCTTAGATTTGGTCTTTTCATTGTAGCCTGAATTTCTTGGATGTTTTGGGTTGGGAGTTTTTATGTTTTGAATTTTCTTTGACCGTTGTGTCAATCTCTACTATTGTATCTTCTACACATGAGATTCTCTCTTCTATCTCTTATATTCTGATGGTGATACTTACATCTATAATTCCTGGCCTATTTCCTAGGTTTTCCATTTCCTGGTTTGCCTCCATTTGTGTTTTCTTCATTGTTTCTACTTCCACTTTTAGGTCTCGGACTGCTTTATGCAATTCCTTCACTTGTTTGATTGTGTTTTCCTGTATTTCTTTAAGGGATTTATTTGTTTCCTCTTTAAGGGCTTCTACCTGTTTACCTATGTTTTCTTGTGTTTCTTTCAGTGAGTTATTTGTACCCTCACTAAAGGAATCTATTATCTATATGAGATAGGATTTTAGGTCAGCTTCCTGATTATCTGATGTATTCAGGTGCATTCAGAGCTTGCTGTGGTGGGAGAACTGGGTTTTGATGATGCCCATGTATATTGGTTTTTGTTGCTTATAGTCTTGGGCTTGCTTTTCATCATCTGGTTATCCCCAATGTTTGCTGGTCTGAGTTATTCTGTCTCTTTTGTCCCTGGGTTGCTTCAGGTCTCCTCGTAAGCCTGTGGCTCTGGCTGTAGGAGAATACCTGTGGGGTCTTCAGAAGGGAGGTTTTCAGACTGTGGTATTGGTTGCTCAGTTGCCCTGTGTAGAGAGGAATTCCAGGGATGCCTTTAAGCTGCAATGTCCTGAGTACAGGGGATCTCCTGGGATGTCTCTGGCTGTGGTCTCAGATGCCCTGGGTGCAGCAGATCTCCTGGGATTCCTCAGGGTATGGTATCAAATGCTCTGCATGCAGTGGATCTTCTGGGATGCCTCAGGATATGGTGTATTCTGGGGAGCAGACTAGTTAGCAGTCTGTCCCAGCAGAAAGGACTGGGCAAAGGGGACAATGTTTCAATTTTCTATTCATTTGATTCTTTGTTCTCTTGAAATCATACTTTGTTTCATTGTTTTTAAAGACTACACTATTCCTTCCTGGGTCTCTGTAGTGGTTTTTTTTTTTTTCATTTCTCATTGTTTTGATATTGTTTTCAGCTACTTTTTGAATTTCTTTAACATTTTCTATAATGTTTCTTTAGCTGAACCTTGAGTTTTTTTTCTTTCAGATGTTTTTCTTCTCTTATGAAATTACACAATTTTAGCTGATAGAAAGAATATTAATAGTAATTAAAATTGTTCTGGGTCTCTCCAGCCACTTATGTTTGGGAAAATTTTACAAACATATTTCAAATCACTTTAATCTACTTATTTATTTCTAATATAAACACACTGCATAAACAGAGATGATTATATCTGACACCAACCCTCTAAAACTAGTTGAGATTTACTTTATGCCTTGGAATGCAAATCATTTGAAAAAATACCTCTATGTTCTTGAGAAAAGTATGCTTGCCAATTGTTTTGTAAGAGGTTCTACATTTGTTTATTATAAATTTCTAATTAATTGTATTGTTTAAATTTTATTTTCCTGCCTGGCATATCAAATGTAAGAGAAATGTAGATGAATGCATCTATCCTTACAATTCTGACCTTTTGGTTTGATGTATACTTGAGGTTCTGTTCTGATTTGCACATCTATTGACTAGTGGTTACCAGAGCTTCCTGGGAGGCAATCCCATAGTCAGGCCTCTTGTGCTCCTTCACTGACCACTGACCCTTCTCATAGCAGCACTTCTGTTGTAATTCTGGCTTCTCCTCGGATATCTTCATCACGAGCCACACCATTCTTGCTCTCAGCTTCTCCTGCTGGTTCCGTCCCTCTCTGCCCCTCAACAACTTTACATCCCTCCTGCTTCACTCTCCAGCATCACTTGTCTGGATCTTGCAGGCTCTTGTGAACTATAACATACTCAATCACCTCTGAATTTCTAGTTGCCTTGGGGCTCACCAAGACATCCATGAGCATCCTCTGCCCTGACCAGCAGTACAGATATAGGTGGACATATGTGCATGTATAGAAACAAAAACATAATTTTGATGATCTCAACAATTTTATGTTCACTTTATTTCTAAAGATTCTTTACATTATTTAAAGTATACATTATTTTCCTTTCCTAAACTGAAAATAAATTGTTTTCGTATAATATATTTTGACAATGATTTCTTCTCCATGTTTTCCCCTCTCTCCTTCTTTAGAAAGCAAATAGGCAAAAAAAGAAAGAAAGAAAGAAAGAAAGAAAGAAAGGAAGAAAGAATTTTAAAAACAAAGAGAAACACAAAAAAGAAAAAGCACAAGGTTTTCTCTCTCTCTTTCTCTCTCTCATACACACACACACATACACACACATACACACATACACACACACACATACACACACACACACACACACACACACACACACACACACACACGCACACAATCCTAAACATATAAAACCAGAAACCATAATGTAGAAACAAAAGATGCCCAAGTAAAGCAATAAGAGACAAGATAAATTTTACAAAAATGCCAAAGGGTTCATTTTGTGTTGGCCAACTACTGCTGGGCAGGGGCCTGTCCTTACATGTGGCTTGTGTTCTTGGTGAGACACTAGCAGAGAAAACTGTTTTTCCTTTCCAAGCAGGTATCAAGGGGAAACAGCTTCTGGGTGAGCTAGGAGGCCAGCTCTGATTACCTTTTATGTGAAAAGCAATAGACACAAGTCTACTTTTCACATGATCCTGAGACATGTGGGAATTAACTTGCCCAGATCTTACTGCTGAGTGTCCAAGAGTTAGAGAAGATATGGTTTTGTTAGTAAAGTAGAGTTCAAGACCAGAACTGACCTGAAAAGTGTGAGTATGAACATGGATGCACTTATAATCCCAGCACTGGGAAGTGGTGATAGACAGACCTGCTAGATGGACAAATGCCCTCATTGTCCTGGTTGGTGAGTTACAGGCCATTGAGAGACTCTCATGCTCTCTCTACTTTTTCAGAGTACATTTCTCCCCACTGGTCTCTACATATACACGCATTCATATTCGAGAACACATGAGCACATATATTCCTGCACACACACAAAATAAAAATATAAAGACATTTAAGTTTTAAGTACATAGACATACAACAGTCAATACTAACAGGCCATGTAGTATGATAAAATTCGTATGAATAGCTCTTGAGTAAATAGGGGTATTGTATGAAGAAGAACCACAGAAGGCAGACACAGTAAATGCCACATGAACATCATGTGAAAGTGTCTTGCACAGGAAACCAAAATCCACTGCAGTGGGCTAGCTTGTTGGTACCTGGGTAGAATTGTTTCTGTCAACATTTCATTCAACTGTCACACATGTGACAGTTAAGCTACAAAGATTACTTATAAAATTTATATCATTCTACATAATTTCTATTGTTTTTACTATCCTTGGAAGTAATGCTATTGTGAAACTAAATGCTTAGGGACTAAAAACACACAGTTCTCTATAGAGTGAAGCAGCTGCTATAGTGACAATTTGGAAATTTTGGTTTCTTTGAAGGCACAAAGATATGCTAAGCATGTTTCTTCATTTTAATTCCAGGTGTACAGATGTGGGGCTGCTTCAGGTTTTCTGCAGCAGGTGACTATGATTTGCTTATGCTCTAGCAGAGGCATGGTTTTGCCACCTACAAATAGTTTCTGTGATTCTGTGTCATTTGGAATTCTGAGAACTTTTCAGAGGGTATGTAAATGCTAGGGCCCTGATAGTCAGGGTGAGTGGTTGTTGGTCATTCAAGAGGGTGGGTTGTGGTTTGTTAGTAGTCAATGCTCAAAGAAGAAACAAAAGGAAAGAAATTAGATTCAGATCTCTAGCTCTCTCTTTCCCTCCATCCTTCTTTCTCTCTCATCTAGTGACAGGTGTGAAACTGGGGGGACAAAGGGTCAGAAAAAAAGAAGAATCCATGAAGTAGCAAACACTGACTACAGGTTACTATGAACCAATATGGATAAAAACAGAAACTAGTATTTTTGCAACAGGACTTTTAGAACGGGGATCATCAAAAGGCAAAACCAATGGGGAAAATTACTGTACATTAGGTTCTTTTTCCCACTGAAAGAATTTTCAAAGAACCAACAAATGCTATATGGACAGTACAGGTAACTAGGGGAATTTGCAAAGATTTCACCAGTCTCTGTGAAGGGGGTGGAGGGAACCCAGTCACTTTGAATGAGAGAGAGATTTTTCAACATTCACATATACTACAAATGGATAAAAATACAAAGCAAACAAAACAACCAAATGAAAATCTTAATCAACAGCCAAGAAAAAAAAGTTCACACAGGATAAGAAAAGCATTAAAAAGTAGAAAATTTTATCTACTGTTGGTCGGAGTATAACTTATCACAACTCCACTTATAAACTTATTGTTATGATATTAAAATGTGCATTTAATTAAACTAATAAATTAATAAATTAAAAGCATCTCATCGGATGTTCTGAGTAAACTGATACATATAAAAATCAATACAACTTAAAGATACATAGGCAAAATGCCACCTCGACCGCTCTGAGAAGTTTCTGGCCAATGCCCTCTCTCATTTGTATGAAGGTCCACTCTGCTCTTGTAGCCAGACTGACTTCTACAGCAACCCAAACAAAGAACAAAACATCAAAATCCAGGTCAATCTACACAGATCCAAGATGACTCTGAGGTGTGCAAGGGTGCTAAGTAATAAACAAAAGATGTTGTGCCAGCTTCCCCTTGACCCCTCATAAAAGATGCCGCCTTTCTTCTGTCTTGGGGAGAGGATGTTTCCAGACATGAGTTCTCCATAAGACGGCTTTGTTCTATCTGTGCAGCAGGACCTAAAATTCTGTATTGTTCATGTCAGGCAGGAGTCTCTGAGAAGTGAGTTGCAGAAGGCTTCAGCAAGGAAGCATGGCTGCCCGGCATCTTAACTGAGAACAGTACTCTAACAATACATAGGTAAGTTATATACATGCCATACATCCGTCCATCTGGGCAGGCCAGTCTCTGTTCCAGTCACCCCAAAAGTTTAGCTACTCAGATTAACTTACACCTACCACTCGCTCTTGGAAAGGCTACAAGGAACCTGGGTGACTCTCCCGCACACAGAAACTCTGTGCCCTAGCTTGGTATTCGGAGTTTAGTACCACAAAACCAGGTCCAGAAGGTAAAACTGAGTTACTGCAGAGTCACCAAATGTCTGCTGCTTCTACCAACATGGTAGTACACCGTGTGGTGCCTGAAAAATGCTGCTTTTCCAGTGCTGATGCCAGTGCTGCCTACTGTACACAGACCAGTAAATTACCCATGTATTCTCCATTGGCCCACCTTCCTGTCTATCCACATATAAACAAGTCTTGGTGAATAAATAAATATGCATACGTTCTGTTGACATTTGGGGAGATACCCCTGGTAATCAGAACAGTAAAAGTATTTCTTTTGTGACTTGCTCGTGAACACCAATTAAGTTTAATTGTAATATGCCTACAGACTCAAGAACTCATTAAACCAATCCAATAAATTAGGAAGGGCATGAGAATGTTAACACGCTATGATTGCCAGCCCGCTGCGCCCAGCTGTGTCATGGCAGGTGGCACTAGCTCTGTGTGTGTCAGATATCTATTTTGGTTGGGTTGCCTCTGCAGGTGCGCGAATGCTATTATACGCCAATATCTATTCTAGGTGGATGCCTTTGTTGTAGAAACCCTGTAAACAGCGCTTGGCTTTCTTCAACTTAAGTAGGGATGCAGTGGACTCTCAAAGCCTTTTCAGCGCCAACCGTTCATGTCTGAGTCAGGTTGCTTATTCAGGCAAACGACATCGGTACAGTCTGCAAATTTCAACCCTCACAGTGCATTACCTCATTTAAACTTCCCAAGAGCTCTGGGAAGTAAGGGTTATAATCTATTACTTATGGATATGAAATTTAATTCATTTTAGAAAGGGCACTTGGTTCCTCAGGCTGGGTCATTTGTCCAATGCCACAGGAAGGAGGAGACATTGTCAGAATTTAAAGTAGTTCCTATTAGTAACAGGCCCTTTCCCACCGTGCTTTGATCCTGGTCAGAATTCTCTGAGAAGGGTATCGCAGGGACATCTTTATTCTTCGGAATGGACTTTGTTAGGATTCCGAGGCATACAAACGGGTCATGAAAAAGATAAATAGAGCAGACAACTCCTGGCAAAATCAAAGCTGTTTTCTCTCTCTGCCTGGCCAACACACCAGAGTAGTTGCCACCAGAGTCCTGTTGAAAGCCACTTGAGAAGCCATTAGCTCTCGCTGTCCCTCTCTCACTCCAAACCGTTCTTAAAACTTGTGACTAAGCAAAGTCCTTAGCATGAAGGCAAAGCCCACGCCCCAATGACGTCACCACTGCTGCTTTAACAAATAGCTCTTTCTTACAAATACATTTCTTATAAATAGCAAATATGGAAAAGGTCAGTGTGGACTTCTGTACCTAACCAGATAGCGAAGAAATAATGTTCAACCCAAGAAAAAGTGGGAGAGCATTTCTTCTCTTCTTGCAGTAGTTAATTTGAAGTGATCCTGTAAAAAGTGCACTGCTTTTTAAAATTCCCATTTATTTTCAAACAAATGAAACATATTTGGAGTTTTTCCAAATACGAAAGGAGGAGAAAACATAAACTGAGGTTGAAAGCTCACTGGCAGGCTTGTATGGCTGGCTAGAGAGTATGATACTCTGCAGTACATGCACCGAAAATTTGGCCTCAACTTTTAATTGAAAAGTTTGTTATTAATATTTATTTCTCTTGATCCTACATTCTATCATTTTCTACTAAGTAAAAGAAAATCACATTCTAGAGATTTAAAAAAAATACTTTCATCATTAGATGCTGAGAAAGCATTTGACAAAATTCAACACCCCTTCATGATAAAAGTCCTGGAAAGAATAGGAATTCAAGACCCATACCTAAACATAGTAAAAGCCATATACAGCAAACCAGTTGCTAACATTAAACTAAATGGAGAGAAACTTGAAGCAATCCCACTAAAATCAGGGACTAGACAAGGCTGCCCACTCTCTCCCTACTTATTCAATATAGTTCTTGAAGTTCTAGCCAGAGCAATCAGACAACAAAAGGAGATCAAGGGGATACAGATCGGAAAAGAAGAGGTCAAAATATCACTATTTGCAGATGACATGATAGTATATTTAAGTGATCCCAAAAGTTCCACCAGAGAACTACTAAAGCTGATAAACAACTTCAGCAAAGTGGCTGGGTATAAAATTAACTCAAATAAATCAGTTGCCTTCCTCTATACAAAAGAGAAACAAGCCGAGAAAGAAATTAGGGAAACGACACCCTTCATAATAGACCCAAATAATATAAAGTACCTCGGTGTGACTTTAACCAAGCAAATAAAAGATCTGTACAATAAGAACTTCAAGACACTGAGGAAAGAAATTGAAGAAGACCTCAGAAGATGGAAAGATCTCCCATGCTCATGGATTGGCAGGATTAATATAGTAAAAATGGCCATTTTACCAAAAGCAATCTACAGATTCAATGCAATCCCCATCAAAATACCAATCCAATTCTTCAAAGAGTTAGACAGAACAATTTGCAAATTCATCTGGAATAACAAAAAACCCAGGATAGCTAAAGCTATCCTCAACAATAAAAGGACTTCAGGGGGAATCACTATCCCTGAACTCAAGCAGTATTACAGAGCAATAGTGATAAAAACTGCATGGTATTGGTACAGAGACAGACAGATAGACCAATGGAATAGAATTGAAGACCCAGAAATGAACCCACACACCTATGGTCACTTGATTTTTGACAAAGGAGCCAAAACCATCAAATGGAAAAAAGATAGCATTTTCAGCAAATGGTGCTGGTTCAACTGGAGGTCAACATGTAGAAGAATGCAGATCGATCCATGCTTATCACCCTGTACAAAGCTTAAGTCCAAGTGGATCAAGGACCTCCACATCAAACCAGACACACTCAAACTAATAGAAGAAAAACTAGGGAAGCATCTGGAACACATGGGCACTGGAAAAAATTTCCTAAACAAAACACCAATGGCTTACGCTCTAAGATCAAGAATCGACAAATGGGATCTCATAAAACTGCAAAGCTTCTGTAAGGCAAAGGACACGGTGGTTAGGACAAAACGGCAACCAACAGATTGGGAAAAGATCTTTACCAATCCTACAACAGATAGAGGCCTTATATCCAAAATATACAAAGAACTCAAGAAGTTAGACCGCAGGGAAACAAATAACCCTATTAAAAAATGGGGTTCAGAGCTAAACAAAGAATTCACAGCTGAGGAATGCCGAATGGCTGAGAAACACCTAAAGAAATGTTCAACATCTTTAGTCATAAGGGAAATGCAAATCAAAACAACCCTGAGATTTCACCTCACACCAGTGAGAATGGCTAAGATCAAAAACTCAGGGGACAGCAGATGCTGGCGAGGATGTGGAGAAAGAGGAACACTCCTCCATTGTTGGTGGGATTGCAGACTGGTAAAACCACTCTGGAAATCAGTCTGGAGGTTCCTCAGAAAATTGGACATTGAACTGCCTGAGGATCCAGCTATACCTCTCTTGGGCATATACCCAAAAGATTCTTCAACATACAAAAGAGACACGTGCTCCACTATGTTCATCGCAGCCTTATTTATAATAGCCAGAAAATGGAAAGAACCCAGATGCCCTTCAACAGAGGAATGGATACAGAAAATGTGGTACATCTACACAATGGAATATTACTCAGCTATCAAAAACAACGAGTTTATGAAATTCGTAGGCAAATGGTTGGAACTGGAAAATATCATCCTGAGTGAGCTAACCCAATCACAGAAAGACATACATGGTATGCACTCATTGATAAGTGTCTATTAGCCCAAATGCTTGAATTACCCTAGATCCCTAGAACAAACGAAACTCAAGACGGATGATCAAAATGTGAATGCTTCACTCCTTCTTTAAATGAGGAAAAAGAATACCCTTGGCAGGGAAGGGAGAGGCAAAGATTAAAACAGAGACTGAAGGAACACCCATTCAGAGCTTGCCCCACAGGTGGCCCATACATATACAGCCACCCAATTGGACAAGATGGATGAAGCAAAGAAGTGCAGACCGACAGGAGCCGGATGTAGATCGCTCCTGAGAGACACAGCCAGAATACAGCAAATACAGAGGCGAATGCCAGCAGCAAACCACTGAACTGAGAATAGGTCCCCCATTGAAGGAATCAGAGAAAGAACTGGAAGAGCTTGAAGGGGCTCGAGACCCCAAAAGTACAACAATGTCAAGCAACCAGATCTTCCAGGGACTAAGCCACTACCTAAAGACTATACATGGACTGACCCTGGACTCTGACCCCATAGGTAGCAATGAATATCCTAGTAAGAGCACCAGTGGAAGGGGAAGCCCTGGGTCCTGCTAAGACTGAACCCCCAGTGAACTAGACTATGGGGGGAGGGCGGCAATGGGGGGAGGGTTGGGAGGGGAACACCCATAAGGAAGGGGAGGGGGGAGGGGGATGTTTGCCCAGAAACCGGGAAAGGGAATAACACTTGAAATGTATATAAGAAATACTCAAGTTAATTAAAAAAAAATACTTTCAGCAGGAGAACGCATTTTTATAGGATACATTACTTTAATTGTTGTAACAAAGCATTGAAAGTAGGCTAACTTTACAAACAACAAATAGAAAAATGTATTTATTTTTATTTCTGGAAGTTCAAGAGTGTTGTGTCAGAATCATCTAAGTTTTGACAAGAAGCTCATGGTGAATGGTGTCCCAAAACCAGGAGCTTGTGGTGAATGGTGTCCCAACACCAGGAGCATGTGCGGGAGAAGGAAACAGGAAGTTGGGAGCAATTCAGAGACTGGACTTGCTCTCTTTATATGAAATCTTGGGATTCTTCAAATCCCAAGGGCAACTACCACAATGAACTAAAGACTTTCCATTATGCCCCGCCTTTTAAAGAGCCCACCCACATTTCAGCATCAGCATGCTAGTGATCACGACTCCTTCACATGAGACACAGGGAGACAAACTCCATCTGAACGACACGAGTAGATTGCTAGGCACATCGCTTGTTCCTCTCAACTTAGAATTGTAAAGTATGGTGCCGAGGACAGAAAGGCTGAGAAAGTTAAAGAACACCCTTGCTCTTAGCCACATACAAATATCCACTTATGAATCATCTAGATATTTTTTAAAATGTAAAAATAAGTAAAGATATTGAAGACTTGGGTCATGCAAACACTAATGACATCCTACTTCTGTGGGTGAGATATGGGCTCCCAGAATGCAGCATTAATAAACTCCTTTATTAATCCCCTGGGAGTGCCCATTGTACCCTCCACTGGGTCCCATTGGTCCCAAGCAACCAAGTGGCAGTTCCTGATTGGCTGACATTGTCTGTCACCAGTCTTTAGGCTCTCAGGCAGGCTGCAGTTTGACCCTCCTATGGAAGTCACCTCTGTGGCTGCGTGACCCTACTCACTGTTTACTGACATTTATGAGGAAGCGGCACCAGCATGTCAGTGAGACCTGCCATCCTGCTACACACTAAGCCTATCATTAACAGTGCAAAGCATCAATTCTCTGTATCAAAGTCTTTACTCCCTCGAGTACCCACTAGCGTGTGTTTGAACATCCTATAGAGTATCCAGAGGCACGGGTTCATATACTCTGACGATCTTAACAATGTGTTTATCCAAACAACTTTAGCTGCTAGATCAGAGAAAGTCAGATAGGCTGCTGGCCCGTGCACATGAAATGAAACAAGCCAGTTCCTGGGGAACATCTTTTCTCATTGTCAGAGAGACTTCCAGCAACAACTTCCTTCAGAGAGGATTATAGTAAACTGTGAAATGTGAGGGAAGGAGGGGCCATCCAAATCTATGTGGTAATCAGTCTTCGCTGATCTGGCAGATTCTATAATACCTTTAAAATATCTGGCTGAGCGCATGCCCTACTTTTCCAGACATCCTTCATGGAGATCAATATTAGCGAAAATGATGTTGAAGAGTGTTATTAATCCAGATTCATCCATTGCAATGAACAGTTCCTACATTAGAGACAGGTGCTGCACTCTATCTGAGGGGAAAACAGATGCACCTGGCAAGGTAAGACTCTGGATGGCAGAGTCTCTTCTCTGACGCTTACAGTCTCACTACCCTACCGTATTGTTAGAGAGCAGCAGCAGCTCAGCCATACCTAGGAAGCCTGGTCACCTTCACAGCATTTCCTAAAATGAAGACTTTAGTGCATTGATTTATGTAGATAAACTGAAAATGTGAGCGTTCTTAAGTGTGGGTCCTATTTCCGATTCTACGTAAAATTGACTTAATTATTTATTATCTGAATCACAAACATAGGCAGTCTCTGTTGATCGACTCTATAAATCACTTCAAAAAGAACTTAGCTATTTCTCTGTATTAACCAGAGTTCGTGTGAGGGGATTTAGATTGTGCCAATTAAAGCTTCCAAAGACAACTGAGTCATAGGTGAACTTGGGGAACCAACGGGAAAACTTTATTGGTGAATCTGTATTTAGTGGAGACCTCTGATCTGTCAGACATGACACTAGGGTGCTTCCTAGCAATTGTAGAGAAAATAACCCACTCTCTTGTCCCAGTTGTGAAGCTGACAAACAATCTAAATAAGCACACAGAGCGAGTAGACTGTTAAAAGAGCAGTGTGTGGCGCAGGAGTGGGGGGGGGGGCACTGGAATGAGGAGTGGTCAGTAGGAAGTCCAATTTCTAGGAGATGGTTGTGGGACGGGAAGCCTCAGCATCATTATAAAGTAAGAGCGGGAGCTATGCAGAAAAAAATAAAGGACCCGGGGCTGGAGAGATGGCTTAGCGGTTAAGAGCACTGACTGCTCTTCCAGAGGTCCTGAGTTCAATTCCCAGCAACCACATGGTGGCTCACAAACATCTGTCATGAGATCTGATGCCCTCTTCTGGTGTGTCTGAAGACAGCTACAGTGTACTCATTTAAAATAAAATAAATCTTTAAAAAAAAAATAAAGAACCCAAGGAAAGAGCTGGTACACAGTTCTAGCAACTCAAAGATGTGTTTCTTTGCCTACAGGTAAGGTCCGTGAACATGGTTTACCACCCGTGCAGAGAGGCATTGTGGGAAGGAATCGGAAGCCCAGTCCTGGAGACAGTTATAGGGGCAAAGGTGTGACTGAACACCTCTGTTTTATCTTGTTCTAAACAAAGAGAAATCACAGCGGGGTGAGGATAGGCAGCTTTAGTATTCTTCAGCATTTGGAAGGAGTGATGCGCCGCCGCTGCAGAGGCTGGGCAGAGGCTGGGCGGAGGCTGGGCAGAGGCAGCAGGTTGGAGTAGATAGCATTGCGAGCAGGTACTGAGACCCTCAGCCCTTCTGTTACAAAAACGGTACGGCACCAGTGAAGGTTTGAGAGTTTGGCTCTCTGGTCCCTGAAGGCCGCCATTGTTAAGGTACCAGGCTTAGGTACTGAGTAAGTGAAGACACAGAATCCTAAGCAGATGTTCCTTTCAGTGACTCTCAAATGTCTTCACTGAACACATAAAGGACATGATCCCAGAAATGCCGCGAAAGTAAGTTTTGTTAAATATCAGAATGTTTTAATTCACATGAAGAAGAAATATGGTGAAGGTAAGTCACCCTCTATATTTACGCTACTTTCTGCTAAACTCTCTAATCTAACAGTAGGTACCAAAACATTTGGAGTGAGATGCTGTCCAAAGACCATTATTTCTTAAAGGAAAAAGATGGGAGAGGCAACACTGGATAGAAGATAAGCTGTTATAAGTCCATCAGTATCAGGAAATTGGATTAACTAAGTATGTATGTATGTATGTATGTATGTATGTATGTATGTATGTATGTGTATGTATGTATATGTATGTATCCTGAAAGAGTAGAATGCAACAGGCTTTATGGTCTCACCTCGGTCAGGAGCTGAAATGGTTTGATGTACATATTCACTCCCATAGCTTCCAAGTGCAGTTACTATGGATATTTGGAGGCTTAATAATTTACATCATACTTTGGTGAAGTCCACAGTCACTATTGAAAATAAAATCATAATTTACAGAGTTCAGATCAATTGGCTATCTTATTATCAGAATTTTCTGTCATTCAAAAACAAGGAAAGGGGGGATTAAGAGCACTGGCTGTTCTTCTAGAGGACAGAGGTTCAATTCCTAGCGCCCAAATGGCTGCTCACAACACTGTAACTCCAGCTCTGGGGGATCTGACATCCCCTTCTGGCCCCTGAGGACACCTGTATGTGTGTGTGAGCATGGACACTGAAACACGAAAGTAGGGAAGATGGCTCGGTGAGCTTCTGGGTGTCCATTACCCAGTCTCAATAAGCAGTTATACCTCATTATTTGTTCTATTCTGGATCATTTTTATTCTCTTGAATGTTTTAAAAGAAATCTCAGACATCATAAGACTTAATTCATAAGCATTTCCAGACAGTTTCTTCAGTTTCTCTATAACCGCATGCTTATATTGGTGAGGACTCTTCCTCTTATCCATACATGATGAAGTGTACTGGGTCAGTTGAACAGTGCATGACGGGCTTTTAGTTTTACTATAAACAGAAATAGGGAAAGCCAATGTAGAAACTTCAGTGTGCTTTGTTACAACTTCAGAAGTCACACAAAGTCATTTCTAGGGCACTGATCATAACTAACTCCGGTCAGGGTTACATTGGAATGTTACAGATAGGGTTACTCGGGAAGATGACTACTTAGAAGTAAAGATCATTGAAGGAAATATTTGTAAATATTGTTGAGATTGTAATTACATCATTTTTTCATTCCCTTGCCTCCACCCACACTCCTTTGTGCATCTCCTACTTTTGATCTGTTTAAAATTCATGGTCTCTTTTTTTCTTCAGTAGCTCATATGTGCATGTATGTGTACATACTACATGCTATATAGCTAATGTCCCAGTATACAGTGCTGCAAGCCTGCTATCTCAGCACTGCGGAGAGGAGACAGGAGGACACACACATACATCATACATATACAGAAAGCTAGCACATATACATGAGCACACATACAAAGAAGATAAAATGTTAAAATTGTTACTGATCTCTGTAATCACACATGAAATAATTAATAGAGCTTTCACATAACCGAGTGTGTTCATGGGACCCACATTTCTCGGGGACTCGTCATTGTTTGCCATTGACTACATTCTGAATTACGCAAAGCCAGCACGCTAGAGTGAGCTGAAAGGCTTCTGAAATCTCTGCTCATCTCTGGTTTTTGTTTGTTTGTTTGGTTGGTTGGTTTTTGTTTTTGTTTTTGTTTTTGTTTCTGTTTTTCATGAAAGGTGCCAGTTGTGTAAAAGTGAGGTACGCTTTCTGAAGTTTTCCTCTTCAAGATCATGTGCCCCTTGAGTCTGCCTAGTGTATTTCTCTGCATTTGCATTTTTCTCACCCTAGGGTTAGAGCTCCAAAGTTACAATTTGGATTCTGTTTCAGGTTCAGATTCTCAGCAATTGATTTCATCCACGTGTCCCATCCCTGCAGAAATTCAGTTTCTGGTTGCCTTGGATGCTAATCGGCAACAATTGGCAGGAATCGCCTCTCACTTCACCGGACTCCAAAATATGCATATTGCGATTTTTGTAAGTCTTAATTTGATACTTGAAATTGGTCAATTAACTCAAACTTCATCTTATCAATTATTTACTCTCAGATAGAGTACATTCATTAGAATCTGAGAAAATATTAAATTCATCCTTCACCAGAACTGGGACATTCTTCCTATATGAAGACTGAGTATAAGAGATGGTTTTTATTTTTGCTGTAAGATGACTCGTATATTTTGACTGTCTTTGCTGTGTTTCTAAATTACTTTCTTTTTCTAATGTTATTAATTTGGTCTTTAAGAATTTTGCTCATGTGTTTAGTGTGTTTTGGTGATATCCAGCTCCATTCTTTGCCAGTTTCCCTGAAACCTTTAACATGTCATGCCTTCCCAACCCCCTGTCATGTCATGTCATGCCCTCCCAATCCCCCTAACATGTCATGTCATTCCTTCCCAACCCCCAACATGTCATGTCATGCCCTCCCAATCTCCCTAACATGTCATGCCTTCCCAACCCCCTAACATATCATGCCTTCCCAATCCCTTAATATATTACTCCCTCCCAGTTTTTTGTCCTTTTCTTTATAACCCACTGAAACCACTTATTGTTGAGTGTGTGCTCATGGGTACAGAGACATCCACTGGAACATGAGCCATCTACTAATGGCCACTCAATAAAGAAAACAAGTTTCTCCACCAGTTGTCATTTGCTAGTATCATCTCAGCATCTCATTTATGGGTGCGCCTTTGTGAATCCTACTCCCATCACTATTGGGATATTCACTGACTTGAACTTGTGCAGAAAACCACAGCTACTGTGAGTCCACTAGTGCAGTAGCCATGTTGTATGCAGAAGACGACATTTTATCGCCTTAATCTCCATCCTCCAGATCTTAAATTCTTTCCAAACCCTTTCCATGATATTCCCTAGGCTTTTGGAATGGAAGGTTGACATAGATATCCCATTGAAGACTGAGCACTTGTAATCACTTGTTCTCAGCATTTTGTCTAGTTGTGAGTCTCAATAATAACCACCAACCATTGCCAGAAGACCAATAAAGGCAGCATTAGTCTGTTGATACAAAATAAAATATTTAAAAGGAAGTTTGACATAGCCATTTATCAAAAGAACAGTAAATTACTCCCAAATCAGGATTTCCCTAGAGACTTCTCTCTTGCCATGGCCTTTTCACCTGTTTAACAGCACAAGGCTATTGAGAAACATGTCTTAAGGCCAATCAGAATATGGTTGGTTCCTCCTACAATAGTCATGCCACTACTACATGAGTGGGCACATCTTGCTTGGCATGTCAGTACTGTAGCATGCAGGGGTCAGAGCTAGGTAAGACCATTGATATCTTCTCTCCTCCAAGAGCATGCATGGCAGAGGCCTGTCCATGCCTTCTGGGGTTCAGAGCTGAGTTGGAACACAGAGTTAGACAGAGGCCAAAAGACTGATTAATCTAGACTTATAACTGTCACTAACTATACTGGGGGTCAGACGCTGATGGCTTTTGGAAACCTAACCCTCTCTTGCTTATTCTGTGGCTGAAAACCACTAGTTTCTTTTTCCCACTTCTCTGTGTTTTAATAAGTGCTGTATATTTTATAACTGTCTGTATTTGATTACTTTATAACTCTCTGTGCTTTAGTAAGAACTGTATATTTAACTCTTTCTTACTGTTTTGTGTTTTAGTAATTGCTAAAAACTTTATTATTATTCTGTGCTTTAATAAGTGCTAGGAACTTAACTCTTTAACTGTCTTATTATTTGTACTTAAATAAGTGTTAATTTCTGGTGAATTACCACATGCTGTTTAGTAACTGATAATTAAATAAAAGGATTTATTGGTAGAGCTACTTTCTCTGGAGAGTCAGCCAGGTGACTACTCCCTTCCCCTCTCCCCTCACTGACCAGAGAGGATGGAGTTTGTTAACTCTTTTTGAACCAGAAAGAAAAGAAAGGAACAAGATCATTTACACAGACAAAACACACACACACACACACACACACACGCACACACAAATGGTGAAGCAGAAAATGGCTGCCCTGCCTTTCTTTTATTGCTTTCAGCCTCTTTATAGCTTTTAGATGAAAAAAAAACCCTCTATGTAAGAATTACCTCATAGATAAAATGTTATATAAAAGGGGAGTAATGAAAGGTTACTAATAAAGAGTTAAAAGTAGTGTTTCACTCTGTAAGCTCATTATAAGTTCAAAGCAACAGTTTCACATGACCTTGCTTCACATGACATAGTGGACACCAGTGTAGCTTCATCCTTGGATTGACCTAGAATGAATGTTTTTCCTTGATCACAAATTTGCCCCAAGCCTATTTCTCTTTTTAGTGTAATTGTGAAAGCTCATTGTATTCCTTATTATGCAGCCATTACTAAATGGGTACATTCTATACTTGATTTTAACTTTATCATATCTTTCTGGAAAAACAACTAAAACCATATCTTAAAACTTTTTCCTAAAATTATTTGAATCAAATTAGGAATTATATAAAGTCATTAATTCATCTAAACAGCATTAACTGTTTAGAAAGTTCATCTTCATCTTGATCTGCAGGAAATCTGATTCTAGTGTAGGTCAATGCCCAGGAATTCTTACACTAAGAAATAGTGACATAAAAGTCATATCAGCTTCAGAGGCAGTTCTGGGATGAAGTCTCTTGAGACCTTGACTCTTACAGCTCTCTCATCATAAGCCATACAAAGATGGTGGGCCACATCCAGGGAGGCCCCTGTTAGCCATAGCAAGATTTGCAGATAGGATTTGCATTTAATAGAGAATTGGTGTCTAGAACACAAAAAGAAAAAAAGAAAGAGAGAGAGAGAGAGAAAGGAAGGAAGGAAGGAAGGAAGGAAGGAAGGAAGGAAGGAAAGAGGGAAGGAAGGAGGGAAGGAAGGAGGGAAGGAAGGAGGGAAGGAAGGAAAGAAGGAAGGAAGGAAGGGGGAGGGAAAAAAGAAAGAGAAAGGAAAAGAAAAGAAAACCGATTTCAGATATTTTCCTTTGGATGTTCAGATTATCCCACCTGTGGTAAATCGAAGCCTTTTAACTTTGTCCCTTGCTTTGTGAAGTAACTCCAGTAGTCCCAATCACTTGCTTCCCTTCTAGTGTAACAGTATTCCCATGTTGATGTCATGTATTAGCCAGTCCATGCACATCTCTCCAGTCTCTGGTTTACCTTGTGGATGATGCTATTAGCATCCTATAAGATGCTGCTGCTCATTGCTAGAGAGTTGACCATTCTTTCTGGGGAAGGGAAGGATATAGTGAGAGATCTAAGTATTGTCTCGAAAAACTAGATCAAGAGCTTATGTGGTTATCTAAATTTTGACTTAATATTCTAAGGATTTTACTTAATCTCTTTAAGTCTATTTTTAAACACATGTACTTGAAGATCTTGATTCTAAGTACAGTAGCTGCATATAAATTCCATTGACAAGATTATTTTGCTATATTATGTATACATAAACGTATTTTCAGGACTGTAGCTTCAAGAATTATAGCAATCGTATTATCAATACCAGTGTCAAGAAGAATCAAGTGAGTGGATCTCACTGCAGGTTGTTTTTTTATTCTCAGGGTACATATTCTAGATTACACAGTCAAACAGTTCCATACAAAATGACAAATATGAAATAGATAATCAAATTAATTAATTAAATTTTGATTTAATCCTAAATATAAATTAATTAGTTTTATAATTATACATTTAAGGGGTTCAAGTGTAAATCCAGAGAAATTCTTTTGTCACCTCATTTCCACCTAATAGATTTTATACATATATATTTGTGTGTATGTATAAATAAATGTATAAAAATTTTTAATAATATATTTTGAGGATACTCTTTCCCTTCCTCCAACAACTCCCAGTTCCTACCCCCATTATTTTTATCGTTTCTGGTTTCCATGTTTGTCTTAAATAGACTATCTTGCAGGTGAGAGAGCTCAGTAATACAGCACTTGTCTCATATGTACAAGTCCCTGGGTTCAGTGCCCAGTCCTCCAAAATGAAACCGACTATCCTCAAACAGACTCCTTGTGTTCCTTGTTACTTTTAAAAAGTAACTTAGTCACAACTAGCAATTACTATTTTCTTTAAATATCTAATATTTACCTCCCTTATGTGAGTCCACTCAGGATAGTGTCAGCTTCCTTCACTGAAGTAGCCACAGTTATCACTAGAAATCTCAGCCCTTGGTAAAGCCTCGGGGAATAAAAAGTCAGAGTTCTTATACTGCCTAAGCATTAAGAAGTAATTAGTAATTGCAATCCTTTTACCCTAGGAATGTAAAAGGAAAAATATGAAAATTGGCTCACACTTTAAAATGCAAAAGGCTTGAAGAATCTGTTTAGTCTAAGTCATGGCACCCTTGTATCTTCTGAAGCATCCTGACTTCCACCCTATCCCTGGTAAAATCCATTCTACATGGAGTAACCAAATCTGGGTCCCTAGGATTGTTTAAATTTAGTCTCTTTCTGTGTGTCAACAGACAAGCGAAGGTCAGTGCACGAATAAAATACCAACTACAGATGAAGCTTCCAGACACTAAAATGCAGCCCTAACTTTTCCATCCAGACCGCTTGAATTTCTTAAAGTCATTCTGAAAAAGATCACTAGGAGCAGAGTGGAAAAATGCATCAGCGGCTTCCCTGTAAATGTCTGAGTCAGTGCTTAAGTGACAGCAAGGAGCCTGGTGAATACTGTCTCCAAGAGGACTTGCCAGTGTATTCCGGGTAATGTCAAAGACCACAGATAAATTCGACTGCCTTTAATTAAGATCTCCCTAGGCTTAACAACAGGAGAAGCTTCCCAGCCTTTTCTGCCCACGGATAAGTAATTTGCTAAGCAGGGTAAGTGTGAAAGATAGCAGAGCCCCAGGGTATCTGTATAATCCCTGGAAGTAATTAGTGAGAGATTATAACCTAGGATTCTGCTCACAACAAAAGGCCTTGTTATCACAGTCATGACCTTGAGATATAGTTATGTGACACCACTGAAAAGTTATTTAACAAAATGCACACACACACACACACACACACACACGGAAACAGCCTTGATTTAAAATCACCGTGATAGTGCCTCTGGTGGTGATATTTAGATGCAGTGCTATTTAACACTCTTGTTTGGTTACTATGATTAATAATCAGAAAAGTTGTTTTGTAAAGTAACACTTTTATAAAAGAAAAGAACTAAAGTGTCCTTTTTGTTCTGTTTTCAATACAAAATCACATGGGCCTCAATGACCATGAGAAAAGCAACTTTGTAAAGGAAGTTGGAATTTTTAATTTACTTTGAAGTCCAGGGTAAGGAAGAGCTTTCAGTAATTTTTAGTCCAATCTTATTCCTGGAAGAAAACTCCATACTTACTTCTCTAAGTTGACCAGAATAAAGAGTTCATTTGATCTCATGATTCCAGAGGGAACCTCTATCAGGGCAGGAGCAATAACAGTAAGTAGATATGGCTGCAAGAGGCTGGAGGTTGATATCTCACATCCTGAACTGTAAACATGAAGCAGAGAAAGAGAACAGTGAGGTGGGTGATGTACTCTCAAAGTCCTCCCATACTGACATATGCCTTATTATAGCAAGGCTATACCTAAATCTGTTCTATCAGAGCCACCAAAAATGGGTGAAGTGTTCAAATGCCCAAGCCTGTGGAAGACAGTTCTCATCTATACAACATCAACCAGCTTCTTATACCTTCCTTCTCAACTACCCTAGTCCCCTTCCCTAATATGTCTCCCTCCAGCATTGAGTCTTTTATGTTTTTCAACCATTAAGACCAATTCATGCTTCTCATATGTGCCTTTCTGTGAGATCATCCATTAGGACAATCAGTGGCCATTCCCCCAAAACAAAGAGAATGTTTCTTTTCTAGCAGTCACCTGTCAATAGTTCCTCATCTAGGAGTGGCGCCTTGGAACCATTCCTCCTGTGTGTTCCAGCTTTTAATTGGTTTAGCCTTGTATTGGCTTAGTCTTGTGTGGGTAACCACAGTTGCCGAGTTCATGTGTACGATAGTTATATCATGTCACTCTATGCTCGCTAAAGGAACAATTACATGGAAGATATTACAATTCTAAACATGTATAACAAACAAAATTGCATCCAATTTCATAAAAAAAATTTTACTAGACCTAAAAACCATAGATTGAGTCCAACACAGTGATAGTGAATGACTTCAATACACCACTCTCAAGCAGTCTGAGTAGATACTTAACTTCATAGTTAGTTATTTTAGAAATATTTTTAGAATCTGAGCATTGAATAGCCTTAAGCATGTGCCTTACACAACTCATGGCCCTTGAGTTACTTTGAAGTATGAATGCTAAGAAGGTGCCGGATTTGGGGACAAGTTGTCTAGGTAAAAGCCATAAACATATAGTAACTATTCATTCTTGAGTAGATTCCTTAATAAGCTTGTACCTCAAATAGAAGTTGATAATAGTACTTACCACATATGCTTGCTGTGAGAACTGAGCGGGTGGCTAAGAAAAGCTGCTTACGGCACTGTTTTGACATTGTAGTCACTGATAAGCCTTAATATTACTATGTGTTGATGTCAATCAAGAAGTTCAACATTGCACTCATGGCTTTATTGAGTCAAGCATCCATGTTCTTTATCAAAAATAGAAGATTTTACATTCAAACACTAGACAATGCACGTCTTTTTGAAGGTAGAATGATTTATATCCTATAAAAATACCACTTAGGAATATTTCATTATTTATATTTCTCCTTATCCCCTCTTTAAGAGTGAATCTGTTGGGGGTATTTCTCTTCTCATAAATAGCTTTATAGTATTTCATTTTTATAGGTAATTTTATGTACGTCTCTAAGAAGAGGGATAATTTATTACATTTTTTTGTTCTTAAATGGCTGAATTAACTCAAAACAGAGCCATCTCAAATTAGAGTGGCTAATTCATTTTCCTCTCTCTCAAAACTCTAGCTCAATTCCACCTGCATGCACTTGGTTTTTGTTCCCTTGATAAGCTTATCCCCAACCATGCAGTGTTTCCTTGGAGCTTGATTGCAGTGTGTCAAAACCACTGGGCTCTAATCATGAGCCACTTTTCAAAGATTCAATTGCTTCCCCATAGCTGAATACCTCCATCCATCTACAGACTGTTACTGTCAGAATCCCACTGCCTCCTCCTGTGAGGAGTTCCCCAGTTCTTTCTCCTTTAGCAGCTTAATGAGCACTTTGAGTTGTGACTACTGTTTACCCTAGGAGGCCAGGGCCACAAATCCCTCCAAGTCACCATCTCCTTCCCCCAAATTAGAGAAAGGAGGAGAAAGTTTCCCCTTCTCATCCCACCATTCTTTCTCCTGGCAGATCAAACAAATTCTCTCAGCCCTTGGAAACTAGCTATTATGAATCCTGTATCTCTGCTTCCTGTACAGAGCCAAATGTAATTTTTGTGGAGGCCTGTTGTGACAGCAGATCTGTCACCCGCCAAAGTGGCTAGAATGTGGAAAGCCTCTGAGGACTGTAGAGTAGGAAGAATGCATTGAGAGTACAAAACCATTTATGCGCACACTTCCATCTCCAAGATTTCATATTTCCTAGTTAGTTTGCCTTTATTCACAGAGACTAACAGGGATATTAAGTCATATTTTCTCTGTTATAATTCACAACATTCTGGCCATCTATATAGGAACTCACTTTCTCTCTTCCTCAACACCACTTCTATAAGCTTCCCAGGGGAGGTCCAATCAGTGTTCCTAGCACACATTAATTACATTGTTGCTTTTTAGAATCTATATGTAACATCACAACTCTCCAACTAGCAGGAGCAGAGGGGCTAACTCTCATGGGGCCTGTCTTTGTACTATTTGGATTTCTGCAACATCTCCATTATACACTGTGGGAGACTGGGCAAATCTTAACCTTGTTAGCCACGGCCAATAACATGTAGAAAATGATAAAAGTGATAGAATTAGTTCCTGGAAATAACAGTGATAGAAAAACAAGAAGCACAATATCCAACAACTGATGAGCAACTCGTGTATTTAAGTCATTAACATACTGGCTGTTATGTCCCTAATATTTAACAGCCTTATTCTTTGTATTATTCCTTTCATTTTTACAGCCCAGTCATTCCCTCCCTCGTGGTCTGCCCTGTCATAGCTCCTCAACACATTCCTCCTCCTCCTCCTGTCTCCAAGAGAATGGTCCCCTTCCCCACCCCTCCACCAGAGCTCCCGCCTCCCTGAGGCCTCAAGTTGCTCAAGGGTTAGGCATGTCTTCTCCCACTGAGGCCAGACCAGGCAGTCTTCTGTTGTATATGTGTTGGGAGCCTCAGACCAGCTAATGTATGCTGCCTGTTTGGTGACTCAATGTATGAGAGATCCCAGGGGTCCAGGTTAGTTGAGACTACTGACTGGTCTTATTTTTAAAATGAAAAATGATATTCTATTTTAACCATTTAAATCTCAAAGCACTCAGCCAATAGTTTGTTACTGGTTCTTTTAGAAGGATGTCTCAATGGTGAAGAGCACTGGTTGTTCTTACAGAGGCCCTAAATTTAAATCCCAATACCCAAAGGGTGACTCACAACTATAACTCTAGTACTATGGGATCCGATGGCCTCTTCTGGTGTACAAATGTACATGCAGACAAAACACCCATATACATAAAGTGTATAAATGAATGGCTCTTTCAATTGTTTATAAATTTAGATATTATAAAATATTATGAGGTAGATAACCTGGTACAAGTATCTGTATGCATTCATATTTGAAACTGTGGAGGTTTGAATGAGAATGAGCCCAATATACACACGTATTTGCAAGGTTAGTCCTCAGTTGGAGAATTTTCTAGGAAGCACTAGAAGGTGTGGCCTTATTGCAGGAAGTGTAGCTCTGTTGGAGGAAACGTGTCACTGGAGATAGTTTTTGAGGTTGCAAAAACCCTACACTAGGACCAATCATATCTCTCTCTCTCTCTCTCTCTCTCTCTCTCTCTCTCTCTCTCTCTCTCTCTCTCTCTCTCTCTCTCCTGTCTCTAGATCAGGATGCAAAGCTCTCAGCTTCTGTTCCAGCATCATATTTGACTTCTTCCTGCCTTTATGATTTTAAACCAACCTTATAAAACTCCCCATGCCACTTGCCATTAAATGCTGTCTTTTGAGAGCTGTCTCATTCATGGTGTGTCTTCACAGTAGTAGAAAAGTAAATAAGACAGAAATGTTCTCAGAAGTGTCAGTAATCATAGAAAGATTGGGAAATTTCTCCTGTTCTGTGCTACCTGTTTTCACTCTGAAATTTCAATAGACAAATGTCTTGTTGGGGCTTCTATTACTGCAATAAAACACTATGATCAAAAAGCAAGTTGGGTCTGAAAGGGTCCACATCCTTGTTCATCATCAAAGGAAGTCAGGACAGGAACCCAAACTGGGCAAGAACATGTAGGCAGGAGCTGATGTCATGGAGGGGTGCCGCTCAACCTGATTTCTTATAGAACCCAGGATCACCAGCCCAGGCTTGAAACCACCCACGACGAGATGGGCTCTTCTCCATCAATAACTAATTAAGAAAATGCCCTACAGCTGGATCTTATGGAGGCATTTTTCTCAATTAAGGTTCCCTCCTTTCAGATAACTCTAGCTTGTGTCAAGTTGACATAAGACTAGCCAGCACAGCAGAGCATTTTTTATGGCCTTTCCTTCCTTCCACGCAAAGCCAAAGGGCTTGTAATGTGGCTCAAATTATGTGCCCCCTCAAGTAACACGGAAGATGCATCAAAGTATAATGTTATATAACTCAGAAATAGGGTGCTTCCTGCTGATGAAAGCACCACATATTGTGATAATAAGCTCTAGGGAAATTAAACTGGATCTAAGATGGAACTATCCTCCCTTTGGTTTCATAGTGGTGGAAGGTGCTATTTGGGTTGCTGGGGAAGAAAAGAAGTAGTAATTAATATTAAAATTCCTGGTGCAGGGTGTCTACCTGCCTTTGACCACTCATGGTTCCAAAAGAAAGACATACACAGCCTTTGTCAGAAGCTGACATAAGAGAAGCAAACAACAGTTGATTATTCCGAGATGGTCCACCTTGGATTAAAAAAAATCTACAACAGATTTGCTCTGGTAGGCAAGGCCCAGGAAAAATTATTTCAGGAAAGATTGTTGCTATTAATATGATTTCCTGTTATTACTAAACATGTATAAGAATCACTAGATATTAGCCCATTCTTTTGAGCAGATCTCTTCAAAACAATGAAAATGTACTGTACTGTCATGATGCTATATAGACAAATAGATGATTTCTCAATCTTTAATGATGGTCCCATAAGAATTCCAAAATTTATAGTAATTGTTAAGCTCTGCCTCAAGAAGAACCAAAAACAAAAAAGAAGACCCACCAGGGCTGGCCCTGAGCAAGTCTTCATATTTTTAATTATGCCTTAGGCAGCACAACAGCTGAGCAACTGTCTACCCTCCATGCTGTTAGACTCTAACTTCTTATCCATAACCCAAGTTATTACTTACTATGTTTATCTGGGCTTCTCTTAACTCCAATTAGCTCCAATTGGTTCCCACATGGTCACATTTTTTATGATTCAGCTAACCCATAATGGCTATCCTTTCTCCCTCCTAGTAGTTTCAAGCCCAAGAAACCTAAACCCCACCCATGTCTCTTCTCCCTAGCTATTGACTGTTGGCACCTTTATTCATCAATCAAAATTAACTTGGGGTCAGAGTCCCAGAGTCTACATGCAGACTCCAGGATTTGGGGGGTGGGGGTGGGGGTTTCGCACCTAGCATTACAATAGACAGTAAAAGACAAAACCTTAACACTCTAAATCACCTGTGGACTTCATGACCTACAATACAGAGGCTGCCTGAAAAGGATGGCCTGTTTCAATAGTAGCAGAACTCATATGGTGGTAATGGTTGGCTCTCTGATTAGATTTGAGGCTGGTTTCAAGATGGGAAATCCATGCCTAGTACTATAACCCACTCAAAAGCCCACATGTGGGGAGGCCTTCAGTCCTAAGACTTTACTTTTGTTCAGGTTAATTGGTTTGGTACAAAACTGACTCATCAACATTTATTTTTTTATACCCATCAAAACTGCTATTTTCAGTCTTAATCAGAGAGGCTTCTCTCTGCAATCAATGGTGGCAAGCAAGCACAAGATCAGGCTACTCGAAGGGATGAGGACAGGTGAGATTTGAAAAGATTACTTAGACTTTAATGAGATGTCTATTCCATTCCTCATAAGAAGGAAAAGAAAGAATTAAAGAGCAATAACAGGGAGAAGTCTGGGACATGCCATCATCTAGGCAAAACATACTGTATATATAGGTTTTTTAAAAGGAAAACAAGGTCTTTGGGGACGTAGTTGAGATAAGATCATAAAGACGGACTCCAGTATGACAGATAGAAGAAGAAGAGGAAATGAATTCAGACACAGCTGAACTCTTGGGTAGAACAATGAAGAAACAGACAAGAAAGCAGCCATGTGACCACAAAGGCAGATATTGGTTGACTGATGTACCTATAAGCCATGAGTACCAAGCATGGTTGTTAATTTGAAAAGCCAGATAAGAGTAGGAAAGATTCTGCTTGTAGATTTCAGCCAGAGTGCAGTCTTGCTGATGCCTTGTTTCAGCATCCAGAACTGTCACAGACAATACATTTTCTATTATTTAACTGCCTACCCCATAATCTATTTTTTAATGTCAGCCCTAAGAAATCAATAGAGTTTATTTCTGCATCAGTTTGGCTTGGTGGCCAGATGCTTATCCAACGACTAGTGTCTTAATAAGAAGAGGGAAACTGACTTGTGCATAGACATACAAGGGGGAAAGTCAAGCAAAGCTGAAGACAAAGGTTGGAGACAGACATTTGTATCAGTATGTTTAGGGAGGATCTAGGCAACTACAGGACACAAGAATGAAGAAAGGCAGGATTTTCTGTCTAAAGAAGACAGAGGAAGGAAAGAGAAAGGAAAAAGGAAGAAAGGAAGAGGGAATGATAACACCAGCAAGTTTACTTAGGACTTAAAACTGTCACATTTATAATAAAACTTCTTTGCAGTGATTCTCAAACTACTTAATACTCTGACCCTTTAATGTAGTGACTCATGCTGTGGTGACCCCAAACCGTAAAACTATTTTGTTGCTACTTCATAACTGTAATTTTGCTTCTCATGGATTACAATATAAATATCTGATATGAAGTATATATGATATATGACCCCTGTGAAAGCGCTGTTCAACCCCCAAAGGAGTTGTGACCTAAAGATTGAGAACTGTGACTCCATTGCTATGTGTGTTAGGGGTAAAGCACTTCACAGGAGGCTGGGGTCTCTGCCCCCTCCATTGAAAATACACAAATAAGAAATTGTCTTTGTTTTTTTCTTTTTAAATAACCTAGTTTGAAGAACTTTGTTTTTCAAGACTAACAATCTCAACTCTCCCTATGCACTACAACTTTACCATATACACTACTATAAGGATTCAATGTTTCCCCTCTTGGAGGCTGAGGAAAGATTAGCACTGATGTTTACTTTTAGACATGCCATCCTAGATTCCTAGAAGAGAAAGGGTAAAGACACATCCAAGTAAGAGGGAAAGTTAAAAAGCAATGTAGTGTGACAGATTAGCATTCTGATTATTCTAATTCCATCTGCTCCAAAATAGAATTGGTGCTCACTACTAAAAATAGCTCTACATACAGAAAGATATATGCAACGAATCTGTGTCAAGCCATAGTGTATAGTCTGTGGAAAAGAGGGAGCAGAGGATATTTGTTCCATCCTTCCCTCCTATCACCTGCCTGCTAATGTTAACATGACCTCATAAAATTTGGAATAATAATACTTGATCCCTTTGACCTGAACTTGAAAAGCTAGATTCCCACATTCTGTTAAAATTCATGGGAATCCATCCTTAGTCAAGAAAGCCAGAAACTATAATATATAGTGAGTTGCTATAGTCAAGCCTCACAATTAAATTACTAATTACCATAGAGACTAGACCTATATAGATGGGCCTGAAGTCACTGAGGCTGGACTGGGGCAAGTAACTGAAGACCATGAGAGAGGACGGCCCAGAGAGAAGTGAACAAGAACTGTCAGATTCAAAACCTTCCTGCTTTCTATTTGGCAGATCTAGTCTTCCCATTGTATACACTGCGGCTTGTAATAACTTCTCCAAAATAGAATCTGAATTTCTAAGATTTATTTGTAGACTCTTAGGACAGAGACCAACATTCTTTAACATGATCCCTATGTTTCACATTGTGTTTCCTCAAGCCCCTTCACAGTGAACCCCCATGCAGACCATCCCTTGCAGAAGATCCCATTGCAGAGCGTCCTTGTAGAAAACCCCTTTGCAGACCATCCCTTGCAGAAGGCCCCATTGCAGACTATCTCTTGCAGAAGGCCCCTTTGCAGACCATCCCTTGCAGAAGACCAGTTATAGGCTAGCCCTTGCAAATGACCCCTCCCTCTCCACCACAACCCCAGTGCTCAGTTCTCAGTCATTGACATTCTTCATTCCACCATGCTTTGTCTGGAATGTTCTTTCCTGTGGTCTAACTTGTTTCACAAAGATAACTCCTAATGTTTCTTCAGATCCGAGATTATTTGGTGTTGCTTTAGGAAAAATAACTTCCCTCTTTAGTCTAGCTAACATAATTTTAGAGGAAGGATCAGAATCTTCTCGATTAAAATTATGTTAGTGTTGGAAGGCTTTTTTCTTTCTCTTTTAACTCACTTAGGTCATGAACCATAAACCTGTGGTTTTTTTCTGTGAATGATGCTATCTTAATGCGATATTTCATCCTGGTAATTCTCAACCTACCACTGTGCTATGATTTATTTACATGGGTAATGTGTGGAAATGGGGCATTGTAATGAATTCACCATAAACCCAGTGTAAATAAAAACTTTATGTGGCAATACAACCTCATATCTCATGCAATCCATTTGCATAATAGTCTTTAATTATAGTCAGAATACTGTAGAAATGCTAGACAGTGAGGGTATGACTCTGGCTGAAAGAATCATGCTTGGTACATGTTATTTGAAGCTATGAATTATTTAGTCCCATCTGTATGTTTTTTTTTTTACACGAGTTGGTGCTTTGTTTAGGAAGTGTGCTGTTCAAATATAATTTGAGATCTATCATTTTAAAATGTTAAGTTATATTTTTCTGTTTCAAATTATAGTATAGCAGAAAATTTAAATGTGGGGCATGGTATCTAGAAGGACTTATTAAATTTTGAGCCTTGAGGTCTTGTTAAGATTAGTTAAAATTAATTCTTTCATCAATAACTCTAATCAGATGCTGAGGTACACGAACCTACCTCCCAAGCTACTGTTTTCATGAGTATTACACAAGCCTCTGCAGAAACAACACAGCTCATTTTGGGATTGGATAGAAGGCACAGGCTGCCCAAAATATAAAGAAAATATAATTAAAAAGTAACTTAGGTTTTAAAATGTTAATGACAAGGAAATAAGTGAAGAAATTTATTTTGAGGAAACTGGATTTGGAAGAAACGGTAGCCATGCTTATAAAAGCAATTAGACAAATTGTTATTTATTAAACTTATATATGCATATCTCTGTATACATTATATATTATATATTACATGTTACACATTGCAAGTTGCACATTACAGGTTATATATTATATATTATACAATATATAATATACCACATATCACTTATCATCATATATCCTATATCCTATATCATATATCACATTAATTGATTATATTTTATTTATTAATTATCATTAATTATTAAATATTAAGTGTTAAATATTATGTATTGTATATTATATATTATGTTATATATTATATGTGAATTATATATCATATATGCCATATATAAATATGTTACAGAGCTACTAAGGTTTCTAAATTAATACTCAAAATGTCAATCATCTTACAACAAATGATAGATTTGAAATATAAATCACCTTCTTATAATGGCAAATGTTAGAGCACAGGGTGAGGAGACGAGTATTAAAGAAAAAACTACATTTTCAAGTAAATTGGGGAGGAATATTGAGAAGCTGGAATTGACAGGCCTGAGTATGAGATACTTCATGTCTTTGGATTCACTTGAAAGGAAAGCATTATCAGAGTGGGAAGCAGTTCCCTACTAAATATTCCATCAAAAATGTTAAGATGTTTTATTAGAGTTTATGAAATAGTAAAGGAAGATCCTTTTCTACACTCTCACCTTGAGAGAAGACCTCAAATATTTTAACCTATTGTTCTATAAAAAAATCCAATTCCAAAATAATTTTAGGACACCTAGCAGATCTGTTAAAATAAGAAAGAAATTATAAATATGTCTTTTATCTATTGGGGTGAACTGTGGTCTAAATGTATATATTAAAACTTTCGACATACTTAAAATGTGAACTAAAGTCTTGAATGTTTATTTAGTTGGATCAGAGACAACTCAAAAGCAAAGAGGACTCCAGAACCCAGATTTCTAAAGGCAAGAAGGAAGATGAGAAAACCACCAACAACTTTTTTTATTACCTTATTTACTTAATACCCTAACAGTTTCCCCTCCTCTCTCCTCTCCTCCCAATCCTACTCCCCCTCACCCCATTTCCCTTCAGAAAAGCAGACAGAGGCCCCCCTTGGGTGTCAACCAGCCCTGGCATATAGCAAGTTGCAGTAAGACTAGGTGCATCCTTTCCTACTGAGGCTAGAAGAGGCAACCCAGTAAGAGGAAAGTATCCAAAAGACAGGCAACTGAGTCAGAGACAGCTCCTGCTGTTAGGAGTCCCACTTGAAGACTGAGCTACAAAACTGCACCATATGTGCAAAGGGGACAGATCAGTCCCATGCAGGCTCCATGGTTGGTGGGTGGCTCACCACCGATTTTTATGAGCAAGTAAAGATTTTTTTTCCAGTTTTGAGAGCTATAAGGTACAACAAACTAGAATATCTTCTCTGAACAAAAAAAAAGAATGGGCTCAGGAAGCAGAACTGGGCCTCAATGAAGGAATGTTCTGAGATTCTAGGACAATGTTCCTTGTCCTGACAAAGTTTGAAACTAGACCATAGAATTGCAGAGAGTAGTGAAGGTCCTATACCTCATATTCTTTACATATTTTTGTTCTATGGCCTCACCACTGTGAACTGTATGTTGAAAGGTGAAGAGGAGAATTCGCTTTATTCTTGCTAGTGGGTAGGGCAAATGAAAACCACTAGGATTGGAGCGCATCTGTGCTGCTGTATTACTGGCCCTCAAGGACCCAAGTCCTGTGCAGCACTCTCTGAAGTGCATTCTGACCATGGCTATCCAACTTACGTTTCCGCAGGCAGCAAGAGCAGAAATGATGCCGTAGAGAGTGGAAACTGCCTAAGAATTACAATGTACTGTCTTTGAACATTCTTACCTGCTGTGTGGAAAGGTCTAACCTAAGACAGGACATGTAGAGGAGCAATCTTCTAAGATGTAGAGAATCTAGGTAGGACTCTCAAGGAAGAAGAAACAAGATGAAATTAATCATTGAAATTACCTCTAACTGTGTGGTCTCCAGATGGCTAAAAAAAAAGTCAACAGAGTGAGCAGACTGCCTATGGAATGAGAGAAAAAGTCAATGATATTTATTTATTTATTTATTTATTTATTTATTTATTTATTTATTTATTTATTTGGATGTAATAAGCAAAGGTGAGGTTTATTACGGAGATCTATTATGGGGATCTCCAGGCCGACACGTAGCCCACACAGGAGACAGAGGTGTCGACCCCGAAGCTCAAAAGTCAGGGATTTATATAGGGAATGCTAGGGGGTTTGGCGCGGTTACACACAATTGGCTAATTTCTGGCGTGGCTATAAGTGATTGGCTCATTTAAACATGGCAGTGAGATTACAGCACAGCAGGAGAGTACATATTGACTGGAGCATACAGGATTTTAGAAGCTAGGGGCATATCAGGGTTTGAAGGACATCTGGTTAAGGTGTGACTCTGAGTAAGCTGGGGGAGGTGCCCTTCTGCCAGATGGTTTGAGTCAGTCCTGATAACTCGTGCTGGTTCCTGCATTCCTTTTCTTTATCTTTATGGTCTGTTAGTCCTAGCAGCAGGGCGGGGCTGCCTGGACTTGCTTTTCACAGTGTTTAGCCCTGAGTCTGTGAATTTTGAAACTTACTCTTTTAACTTCTTATTTTTAAACCTTAAATCTGTATAATTTTCCTTTCATTCCCCTCTTCTTCTACTAAGTAATTCTAATCTTAGAATTTTGATATCAAGTCTCGTATTTGGTCTCACCAGTTGTCCTAACTGACTGGTACTGTTGTCTCAGAACCATCAACCGCACAGCACCCACTCGATTTTTAACAAAAGCAATTAACCTGTTTGTCATGCAGGGTCCAAAAACTAAAACCAAGAAAATTATTAGTAATGGCCCAGCCATATAGCAGAGAGTAGGATAGTCATCCAGGGAGACCGAGTGAACCAAGACTCAAACCAACCTTGTTGAGCGTCTCTATCTCTTTGTAGGAGTCAAACCTATTAACTAGTTTCTTTAACACACATGGACCTATAATCAGAAGCAGAAGCAAAACTAAGAATGGTCCCATAAGGGAAGATATCAGAGTAGTCATCCAAGGAGATCTACTAAACCAGCTCTCGAACCATCCCTGATGCGCTTCTCTGTCTCTCTTTTGTCTAACCTTTCTCTAAGTTTATTCATGGAGTCTTTAATTACTCCTGAATGGTCTGCATAGAAGCAACATTCTTCTTTCAGTGTAGCACACAGACTCCTTCTTTAAGGAATATCAGGTCTAATCTTCTCCTACTCTGAAGGACTACCTCTGAGAGGGAGGTTAGGTATTCTTGGAGGTCAGCTAAAAAGTCCTTCACTCTTTTTATATCTGAGTCAACGGCAGTTCTGAATTCTCTATAAGCCTTGCATTGCAGGGGAACAGCAGATGTCCTTGTGCTGCCCTTGCAGCACCTAGATAGCCTTAAGTAATTCTCAACTCTTTTTTGGCTTACTAAGTCTTTAGCATCAGGATTCCAATCTGGACACTATCTAAACCTCCACACCAAGGTCATGACTAGCTTTTAGAACTTCTAAACTTATACAGATTGTGATCCCTGAGGCACAGTCCCAAGAAGTGTTAGGAGTACTAACATATGCAATGCTACATCATTTGTAGTAGAAAGCAAGCCTATCCCCACACCTATCTTGATAGAATCCAGGGCAAACATGAAATTAAGTCTAGGGAGCTTTTTGAAGATCTGAGTTTCCCTCTAGGTCCCAGCTCTCAGCCTCAACAGCTAGTACACGGCTGGTGAGGGCTGAGAATTGATGGCTGTCAGGGTGGTCAGCAGCACCAGGTACGGTCCTTTCCAGTGAGGCTCGAGTATCTGGGTTCGGTGCCATCATATGTAGCCGAGTCTCTGACCTGGAACTGATGAGATGTCTCGGGGGTCTTAGGGCATAGGCTGCTGCTAGCTCTAAGCAGATTTCTTTCTGTATCACCTGTAGGCCTTTTAGCCTGGCATACAAATCATTATTACCTTGACACGTTGGTTCAGTAACATCATCTAATACAGTCAGAGGAGCTGAGGCCCCATACAAGATCTCAAAGGGGGTAAGGCTGAATCTGGAAGGGGTATTTCTTGCTGTGAAGAGAGCAAGAGGGAAGGAGTGCCACCCAGTCTGCACCAGTCTCCATCGTCAACTTGGTCAGGGTCTCTTTTAGAGTTTTATTTATTTACTCTACCTGTCCTGAACTTTGAGGTCTATAAATACAACGTAATTTCCAATCGACCTCTAAATACTTGGCCACATCCTGGCTTACCTTGGCAACAAAAGTAGGGCCAATGTCTGACCAGATTACCTTGGGCACTCCAAACCTGGGGAAGATTTCTTCTAGTATCTTCTTGATGACTACCGAGGCTGTCTCTTGCTTGGTGAGGAAAGCTTCTATCTATTCCTGGAAAGGTATCTACAAGCACTAGGAGATACTTGTGACCATATTTTCTCAGTGAAGTTCACTTCGACTTCTTGCTAAACTCTCTAGGTCTCTTTGCCCTGTTTGCTTGCTAAGCATTCTCTTACTGACATACCTTATATTTTTTACTGCCTCTTTGGCTAGAATCTTAAAGTCTATTACATACACCTTAACTATTTGGACAAGCTTCTTATCTAAGTGAGTCTATTTCTGTATTTGGCAAAGTGAGTCTTTTGTTTGTTCTCTGAAGAATATAGTTTTCCCTCAAGTGTGCCATTGTCCTTTTTTTTTTTTTTTCGTTTAAGCCTTTTCTTCTGTTGTACATTCTAAGTGAAGCCATCCCTTAGTCCAATCCCAGTTCCCAGTGGTTGTCTCTTGCAGGTCTGTAACCAGGATAGGCTCCTGCATAGCCGTTTCCCGAGCCACTTTATCTGCTTTGTTACTGCCCCATGCCACTGAATCTCTTCCTTCCTGATGTCCTGGGCAATGAATAATACTCACAGTTGCTGGCTTCATCAGGGCATCCAAGAAATGGCAAAGACATCTGCGGCGCTGATGTGCTGGGGGGTTGGGGTTCAGCCATTCCAGATGACATTGTGTTGTCCACCACAGCAGCACCCACTTATCTCTGACTTTATGAAGAGAACTGTTCATGAAGAGACCTGTCTGTGGACAAGGTAGCCTCGACTTTCAGCAGGGGTCAATCAGCCAGTCGCAGAGGTCTTTCCTCCATCCATGGGCTTCTGCCAGTACTTGACACTCGTGCTATGGTGGTTCCAGGTCAGGATTGGGCAGCAAGGTGACCAGATTTCCCCCAACCAGTGGAGAATCTAGTCCATGGCAGCTGACCAGTGGTCCCATCCTCTGGGACATTTTACTCAAAGGCAAAACATCAGCCACTCTATCACAGTTTAAGTCCTGGGTTGGGTAATAATTGTTAGTGCCTGGCTGGCAGGAATGGTGTGTTCCAGGCAGAACAGCACTAAGCCACACATCTCCCAGCATCAGGTACTGACACATGTCATGGTTCACTGACACAGGTCTTAAGCTCCACATACACAGTCTGCAGATGTGCATACACATGGCCTCACCCAGCCATTTCAGCCCACGCAAGCCATTCTGGAGAGCAAATTTCTCATGAGCAAGGGATAGGGGCAGTCAGGGATGACCATGAACTAGTGGGTTACCCGGCCCACACCAAAGTCCACTGTTCTTCGGGCAGTCCATAAGTATTGTTTGTTGTCAGTAGCCCCTTGTACTCAAGGTATTTTGCTGGACACTAGTCCATTTGGGCGTAGGAGCACAGAGTGTTTGCCCCCCCCCCCGTATTCACAAAACAACTGGGCGGGCTTCCCTTCTATCTCTGCACATAGCCAGCACTCTAGGACCGAGAGGCTCTCCAGTGGCCCCTCTTGTTCTTTCTGGGGCAGTCCCTGACCCAGTGTCCTTTTTCTTTGCATTAGGCACACTGACCTTTAGCCAGGAATTCTCTTCTCATGCCAGGTACTGTCTTCCTAGGTTCCCTAACTACTGTGGCCAGTATATGTTCCTCTCTTGTCTTTTATCTCTCTTTAGCTCTCTAGCTTCCTCTTCTTTTTGTCTCTTTTAGTTTCCTGCTCTTTTTTACCTTCTTTTCTCTTTCTCTTTCTCTTTCTCAGTCTCTCTGTTTAACCTTACTTTCTCTGTAACTTAAACTAACTCTCAGCAACTTAGCTTAACCCTTCAAATTTCTGTAACTTTCTCTTCATATCTTTTCCTTATCTTAGCCAGATTGGTGGGGCATTTTCCAGCCCCTCGGAGGCCCACCCTTGGAGCCTGGGGGCAGACCCGGAGTACTCCCTACCTTCAGGGTTATTGAAGTCAACAGTCAGGAGTGAGGGGCTTCCATCCATGTCTACAACATTCTTTCTGGCCTCTAGTAGGATTCTGTCTTTCCTCAGTGGTAAAGAAGACCTGTAACAGTTACTAACAAGCATCTCAAGTGGGATGGTGAGAAAACAAGAAGGGAATCTAGAGAATAGAGGTCCACTAAAGAGGACAAATAGCATTTAGTCACATAGCTAAACCAGGAGGCCTTTTTTGGACCAAAAGGTCATTGTAAAAATAAGCACAAGCTTTGTCTATGAAACAGAAAGGTGAGCAGAGGGGCAGCCTATCTGTTACCGGCTATCTCTCTGGACTTAGATTTTCCCTTAAGGAGTACCTCTCTTCAGTGTCAGCTTGGTGGCTTTGCCTCTCAAGAGAACCAGCCTCCAAATGACACTAGGCTTCTAGTAACAACTAATAACAAAAGGATGGAGAGATGGTTAGAACCTGGGTGCTAGATACTAAGCAGCTGACAAAAGAATTGTAACCAGTTCACCTGGGGCTTCCTGTCTCTTACCTCTAATAAAGAGATTGTTAATACTATAGTACCAACCTTTAATAAAAAAAAAAAAACTATAGCTCTCTCCGTGTCTCTGAATACCAGGACTGCAGTAGTAGTCCTTCACCAAGCTGTCTCACTGGGTTAAAGGTCCATGGAAAAGAAAACATTAATCCTGACCTTGGCCACAGCCAAAGCCTGAATTCTAAATTTTGACTTGCAAAACAAAGTTTTTCACAGTTTGTTGTAGATTCTTTTTGAAACTATTTTAGGGGCTTCTCTGCCCCCCAACCTGGGGCATCTCTCCTTGGGGAGGAGGCTCAAGAGAGAAAGATAAAACTCCTGGCAGAAAACAATTTCTCTCAAGCAAATTATTTTCAACTTTTAACTTAAGCACCAAGAGGACCAAGTAAAACTCTTTGACGAACAAAGCAAACAGTTTCATGATTTTAAACACAGTCATCAGTCCAAGATTTTAAACACAGTCGTCAGTCCAAATTCAAAAATGAAACAAAAGCCAAAAAGACACTCGACAATACCACAGAAAACAAACCAGACAAACAAGACCAAGACAAAGCATCCTATAACCAATTTCCACAGATGCCTGGTACCTTCAGTACCTGGCCCAAACTGTAGCTTAACCTTAGCTGCTTCTGGGATGAGACAGACCATCTGATTCTACCTCCCAACAAGATTCCAGAGTGTCCTCTTGCCCTAACGTCTGTCCAATGGTCCACCAAAAAAAGGGGTTCTCACATTCTGCCCCATGGCAAAGAAAAAGAACACCAAACACAGAAACAGAATACAGACAACAGACACTAACACATCCAAGCACACTTGTCCGAGCCTATACTTACATAGGCAGCCGAACGTGACCTCCGACGGAGTGGGATTCCTCGTCCACTCCCACCTAGGTAAAAGGAGCACTCCGTCTCCTTTGTTCCAGAAAACCACAGTCAGGTCCTCCTGACTGCCCACAGTCAGGCTCTCCTGACTGCTCTCCCCCCGTGGAACGTCTTCCAGGGGCTGCAGCTTGCGGGCTCTGGGCGTCCCCCCTTCCACAGCCAGAGGATCCTTATGGATCGCAAAGGCAGCTGCACAGAGTGGGATTCCACATCCACTCTCCTCTCCTACAGAGTGGGATTCCACATCCACTTTCTTAGGAGGCAACATTGAGTGGGATTCCACATCCACTGTTTTAACACTGACCGGTACTAAGACACAGACACACATATATACACACACAGCGGAACCAAAACAGAGACAGACACAGACTGACAAATGCGGCGCCACTCACACAGAAACACTCAGACAAACATCCAACTCACCTCCAAGGGGTCTTCGAAGTCTGAGGTGGTCGCGAAGATCCCGGACGAGCCCCCAAATGAAAGATCCTAGCTCAAGTCTCAAGATGGCGCGCCCCAGGAAACACCGATCCCGGACGAGCCCCCAAATGAAAGATCCTTACTCAAGTCTTGGGAAATCGTGGACCCCAGACACAGAGAGACCATTTTGGATGTAATAAGCAAAGGTGAGGTTTATTACGGAGATCTATTATGGGGATCTCCGGGCCGACACATATTCCACACAGGAGACAGAGTTGTTGACCAATGATAGATATTTAAAAAAGCAAGTAGTAAGACTGTGTTCCTGAGGCTTCAGATAGAAATGGAGACTGTTGGAAATTGAACTAGAGGCCATTCATGTCATGCACTTGCATAGACAACATCTTTGATTGGCAATGCCACGAAACTCTTGAGGCAGAGGAGTTGAAAGGAGATGGATTAGTTAATCTACTGTAGGAAATTCCTAGGCATCATCTCAGCATTCAGCCCACCCCATAGATAGTGGTGCCTACATCAAAAGTTGAGGGAAATCCAGAATGTAAGATGTGAACAACCTGTAGCCATCACAAAGTTGGTGATAAAGAAGCTATGGTTTATACGATTGTCACTAATAAAAAGCAGTGTTGCACTAGGACAACAAAAAAATTATTGCTCAAAGGAATCTGAGAAATCCCCACACTCCATGTTAGAAAAATGCACCTGATTTAAAAGAAAACAGAAAGGGTATACATTCTATGTCCACACAGCAGCACACCAGTGTTTTCCCCTTTTCTGCCATTCAAATGCACCAAGACCACAGCATCCATGATTTAAGTACTCCCACCTATTGCTAAGCCAGTGACAGGCAACCACCTCACTCCTGGGTTTTGTTTTTGCATGTCTACAGATCATAGCAGATACAAGGTCATGGAGGCTTTCACCCAGACAATATAGAGCAGGGTCAAGTTTCCTGCATATGTCTTCTGACCAAGTGATGTATGAAGCTTTGAGAGTAGACCTGAAGTTGCAATAAACACCACAAAATGTAGAGATGTCAAGGGTAGGAGTATGAACTGCCAGCGAGGGAAGGCTACAGCCATTGAGTGAAACCAAATCCAGAGACAATCTGTGTGAGCCACAGCTAAGTGAGCCACAGAGAATGGGTGCTAAAACCCACTGAAGTTCGCATTACGCTATCACATATTCCAGATGCTAGACGCGAAACTACAAGATTTAATGATTATCCTGTAAGGGACAGTCTTGTTCGGGCACACCCTCCATTTCATGCCCCATCCCTGCTTTAAAATTAAAATACTGACTCTTTACTACTATAATTTTGGAAATATGAAATCTGGGTGGTGTTTGTGGGAGTCCATAGCTGAGAGCTGGTTTTCAGTCTCAGAGGGAACTTGGAACACAAACATTTTAGGAATGTTGGAATTGTTAAAGTTTCAGGGACTCCAGAAATGGATATACACATTTGGGTACTGGGGGCAGTGTTGAAGTTTGGTTCCCCAGGTGATAAGACATAACCATTAAGAGAAGATTGGATCACAAAGCCACTGACATAATCAAGGGTCTACTGATGGAGTCACACCTTGTTGGCACTTTGGGAAACGGGTCTTGGTTGAGAGAAGTAGGCCACAGGGAAAACAGCTTGTTCTTGAATGGTATGGTGTTTCTGGCATATTCCTAGATTTTGTTTGGTTCCCTTTCTACCACGGAGGTTGAAGTTCCTCTACCACATGTGTGTACCACCATGATATTCTCTCTCACTGAAGACCAAAGGCAGTGGAGTCATACACAATGGAATATTATGTTTTAGGAAAAAATTATGAAATACTGTCATTTTTACCAACCCATTTTGAACAGTGCATTGGCTGATTTTGTGTGTCAACTTGACACAAGCTGGAGTTATCACAGAGAATGGAGCCTCCCTTGAGAAAATGTCTCCATGAGATCCAGTTGTAAGGCATTTTCTCAATTATTAATCAAGGAGTGAGGGCCCATTGTGGGTGGTGCCATCCCTGGGCCTGTAGTCCTGGGTTCTCTAGGAAAGCAGGTTGAACAAGCCAGGGGAAGCAATCAAATAAGCAGCACCCTCCATGACCTCTGCATCAGCTCCTGCCTTCACATTCCTGCCCCGTGTGAGTTCCTATCATGACTTCCTTTGGATTAATGAACACCAATATGGAAGTGTCAGTTGAATAAACCCCATCTTCCCCAACTTGCTTCTTGATCATGATGTTTTGTGCAGGAATACAAACCCTAAGACAAACAGAAAATCATCATGTTAAGTGAAATAACCTAGTCACAGAAACTCTAGTCACATAGTTAGAGTTATATTTTGTGTATCATATTTCACTCATTTATGGAATCTAAAATTTTAATCTCAGAGTGTTGGAGAGTGAAATGATTGTTACATCAGGCTGGGAAGAGTAGGAGTAATGAAAAATGGAAAAGGGAAGAAAGGAGATGAGTTCTGACATGCAGGTAGACATTAATAAGAAATTCTGAATCACTGTTTCATGGTGAGGTGACCGAAAATCAGATCAATACATCAAAAATCTAATAAAGCAAGAGAAAGGAGTTGAATGTTTCCACCACGAGAAATTGTTAGAGACAATAGATATGTCTATCTGATTGAAAAATTATACAATACAAGTTTATATAAAATGTAACATGGTAAACCATTAGAGCATATGAATTATTTTATGTATTGTTTAAATATAAATGTTAAATATACATATATAAAATTGGTAAATGTATTAAAATAAATCCACATGAAAAGTTGAATTAATGCTATCTACTGGAGATTTTAGGAAAATCTATTTCTATATTGTAGAATGTCATTATCTACTACCAAAGTGTAAATTCTATTGAACTAAAAAAAAAATAGTTCCTCATCACTCCTATTTGTCAAACCATATATTCAAACTCAGTTTCTAAAAGAGTGCTAAACCTCCTTAAACAGAGACATAATCAACTTCACCTAGAAATGTTATATTTTAATCTAAAGGACTCTTTTACCTTAATAGACATTATTGAGTATCTTATTTTAACACAAATCAACAACTAGTAACATTGTAACCTTGTGGGTTACTGTGTATCTGTTCAATTGTATTAAAATATTTAAAAAATTGGTGTTGATGAGTATTTTCTCAATATGATAAAGAACTTAATAGGATTTTAATGACTTGAATATTAGCATTTCCTCATCCCATTTTACCATAAACTGAGTCACTGAATAATATCTGGAAGTGTCAATCCTGAGCTACCATCCATTCTGGGACACGATGACAAGTCTATTGCTGACATGATGATGATGAGTGAAATCAGCTACCATTAGGAGCCTGCTCATCTTGAATTCCACATAAGTGAAAATATAGAAGATAAAATTTTATGTTTATGTGAAAGAAAGGATGGAAAGTAAAAAAAAAAATAAAACAAGGAAAGTGGAGAAAAGAGACTATGCAGAGCAGGCATCAAAGAAACTGGATAGAAGGGAAAGAGAAGGAAAAACAGAGAGAAAGAAGTAGAATTTATATTAAAAATTCTGCACTGGATATAAGGAAACTAACTAGATTGATATCAATACTGACTGCACGCAGCTGAATTCCTTTCTCCAAACCTGTATCCCAAATGATCTAAATTTTTGTACTCCTGATCCTAAAATCTACCTCCTCTTAGCTTCACCAGGCTGAGCTATCTTCTCGTACCTCAGATCCTTGAGTGCTTGAAATACAATGTGTTAGATACTTTTACTGCACCTTGATGGGGGATGTACACGTTTCACCAGGTGGCCTTCCTACTCTGAGTGTCAGTTTGTTGCTATTTTTATTATTCTTTAATCCTTTATTTTCCTAGTAATTCGGATCTCACATTTACACCTGTCCAATTTCAAATCTGTGATTGATAAACTACAATCTGTCGAATATTATTAAACCTGCACCCTAATTCCTAAATGATTCACAGCTCACTCAAGTTTTACGTCCTTAAGCTTTTTAGCCGTCCATTTATACTTTCTCTGTAGTTGTTAATGAAAACCCTGTGCTGGCTAGTTTAATGTCAACTTGACCTGAGCTAGAGTTGCCGGGAAAGAGGGGACCTCTATTTAAAAGTATGCCCTAACCAAATTGGCCTATTGCAAAGCCTGTGGTGCACTCTCTTGGTTGATGATAGATGTAGACAGGTCTCCCTCACTATGGACAGTGCCCCCTCCCCAGCAAGCAACTGGTAGACACAGAATGCCTTGAGAAAGCCTGTAAACAGCATACCTCCATGGCCTCTGCAGCAGTTTCTTCCTCTGGGTTCCTTCCCTGCTTGAGTTGTTCCCCTGACTTTCCTGGGTGATGAAGCTGTAAGATGAAATAAGCCCTTTCAGCCCTGTGGTGGTTTGAATAACTGCCTCCTTAGGCTCACGTATTTAAAGGCTTAGGTAGAGTTAGGAGGTATGGCCTTGGTGGAGTGGGTGTGGCCTTAGTGGAGTAGGTGTGGCCTTGGTGGAGGAAGTTACTGCAGTTGACTTTGAAGATTCTCTCTCCAGGTTGCCTGCAGATCCAAATGTAGAACTCTCAGCTCTTTCTCCAGCACCATGTCTGCCTATGTGCCTTCATGCTTCCCCCTGTGCAAAACTGTAAGCAAGCACCAACTAAATGCTTTCCTTTGTAACTTTCGCCACACGAATGGTGTCTCTTTATAGCAAATAGAACCCTGACTAAGAGAGAAGTTGATACTGCTGTGACAGGTCTGACCATGATCTTGTTAGCAGACTACGGTCTTTGGCACTTTGAATTTGGAAAGCAGTTGAATACATTAAGTAGAGTTCAAGGGAGCCTAGAAGACAGGGACTTTGAGAGCAATGAAAATTATGACCACCAGACTCAAGGTTTTTCAGAGCAGAAGAATGTTAGTAATTGACTTAGAGACCCTTCTTGTGTATTTGCAGCTGCCTTCTACTCTTGTCACAAAAATAAATAAATACATACATAAACAAACAAATAAATAAATAAATAAATTTATTTATTTGCCTGAGGCTAAACTGAAAAGTTTTGGATTAAGAGCATTGGCAGAGGATATTTCAAGACAACCTAGTGTTGACTGTGTTGTGTGGTTATTAGTGATCACTCTATTGCAGATCTACAATAAAAAGGAACATCTGAGTTAAAAAAAATCAAAACATACATTTTGTAGAGAAAGGGAGAACAGGTAGTGGGAAGCTAAATCTAGAGCTTAAGGAAATAAAACATTTACAGAAAAGCCCAAAATTAATGGAACAAAGAGAGTGTCAGCCTCAGGGAAAGACCCCACCCACCGAAGTTTCCAACATGTGAAAAGGACTTAAAGAAAAGCTTATACATCCTCAACTTGTGGATCATGACCCCTTTGGCAAGTCAGACGACCTCTTCACAGGGGTCAAGACTATCAGAAAACACAGATATTTATATTACAATGCATAATGGTAACAAAATTACAGTTATAAAGTAGGAGCAAAAATAATTTATGGTTGAGGGGTCACTACAACATGAGCAACTGTATTAAAGCCTCACGGTATTAGGAATGTTGGAAACCACTAGCTTAAGCCATGAAGAAAACCATTGAAAACACAAAGCTTGTGAAAATGTATTTGAGTGGGAAGAGCCAAGTTCCAGCTCCAAAAACCAGAAGAACATAGCAGCTTCAGCCACGTGGTTCTGGCTTTAGAATTAAAGATATAGGAAAAGGTTATGGAATCTCCTTGTATGGCTAAGAAAAGCCATCGAAGTCAGGCAAGGGTCAGTGGTGTCCTTGAGTGGAGATCCAGAGAAGCCTTTGTGTGAAGCTATGAAGTTGAAGCATGGGTTGCCTTGGAGACCCAAAGATGTCAGAGATACCGGAGCTGTGTGATACCTGTTAAGACAAACTGCAGAATGGGTGTGGAACCAGCCCAAGAGAAAAGATGTATGTTTCAGTCAACAAAGATGAAAAGATTTGGAGAGCTGAAGAGCCCTTTGACATCAGATGTGGAGATGTAGACATTGGAGTTTGGCCTGCTGGTGTTAGGACTTGCACTGTCCAGTATTTTTTCACAACGCTCCCTTTCCTCCCTTTTGGAATAATATATATATATATATTATATTATATATATTATATATTATATATATATCCACTGTATGTTGGAAGTATGGGGTTCTGTCTGCTTAGATTCTACAAGAGATTACAGGTAAGAGATTTCCATGAATCTTAGATCAGACTTTTATAGGTTTTGTTGGTGGTGTTTTATCAATATTTTGATTATAATGAAGCTAACATTTAGAAAAACATATAGTTGTACATATACTTTAGTTGTAGAACTGGATTAATAAATAAATGTCAACTAAAATGCATGTAGGCATTTACCTACTCTGTGTCTGTCTCTCTTTGTAGCTGTCTCTCTCTCTCTAGATATAGAACTCTCCTCCTCCAGCACCATGTCTACTGTGTTCCTCCATGCCTCTTGCCATGCTGATAATGGACTCAACCTGTGAAATTGTAAGAAAGCCCCAATTAAATATTTTCCTTTATAAGGGTTGCTGTGGTTGTGGTGTCTCTTCAAAGCTATAGAACACTGACTAAGATAATTCCTGAGTTGAATTTAGTTATGGTTTTTTTATCATACCAGTAGAAACCCTAACTAAGACAGCTGTGGATGGGGCAAGATCAAGAAGAGTATTTGAAAGTTTTCTCTGTACTTTCTAAATCCATCAATCAATAAAGTATGTTAGTTACTCATCCTATGAGTTATAAAATAAATCTTAACAGGGTTTAGTATTTAGATATCAGATTCATTTTTTATAAGTAAAATAAAATCCTTGCCAAATATTTTATTGAAATACATCCTCACTATCACTGTATAAAACTATATGACTTTCAATTTGGAACTACCAAACAGAATATAGCCCAAGTCTCATGTGGTATTGCTGGTAGATTATTTTAATATCCTTCTTAAATGCCAATAAAAATGTTTTTCACTGGTATATTTTAAAGTTATAAAAAGTGATATTAAACCTAAGCTTAGTTAATTCTTAGCATTAACTGAGCCATCTGTTTCATATACAGTATATTAGTAATTGAGGGACTCCACAGATGGTTATGTGCATACCTCTCTGTCTTCTTCTCAGAGAAGATGAGCCTTGTGGTCACAATTGGGAGGGAAAAGCTAAACTTTAATCCACATTGTACTCATAACTGTCTGAGTGGAGGCATTATGCTGTTGCTAAGTTCAGTTTCACCTGATGTGCCTGTAAAATGTAAAGAGATTAATAGATCATCATTCCCCAAAGTGCTTGTACAGTTTTAGCTCTATTGTTCCAGAGAAGCAGCAGAAAATAGAAGTCTATGGCAAAATCTCTGTATGGTGTCAATGGATGCCTTTACTTTGGTGTTGTAGGAACATTAAGATTAACATTAAAACTTTTTCTCCAGAAAAAAAGGCCTACAGTACTAATTCTCAAACTTCTTAAGGCATGGGGTACTTCCACCGTTTGTCTTGTTGGTTGATATTCCCTGCAGCACATGTTGGAAAATGTAGCAAGACACTGGTGACCATCTATCACTTTTGTTCTGTGGGGCTCCATTATTTTTCTTAAGATACAGAATTTTCATAGGACAGGAGAAATCTAAGGAAACTGAACACAAGGGTTAGCAACAGCATATTTGGACCATCTAAATTAGAACTTTGATGTCTTTAACTGTAAAGACATTCTGAGTGAACTCATGACCTATGGGGTCTTTAAAGCGTACTTCTGGGAACTCTTTTTAGTACCTTCTAGGGTGAGAACTCAGTGAGTCCATATTGTTAAAGCTGGGCTAGAAGAGGGGCTAGGTGCTAGGGACAAGAAGACACATGAGACATCATTCCTTCCCTCCAGGCCTTTGTGTGCTGGTCATAAAGCTCAGCTTTCCAGCATAGAATGTGCTATGTAGAGTTTAATCAGCTCAAACAGTACTTAAGCCTAGTACCAGCCAGAAGAGCTCTAATGAATTTTCCAGGATGGAATGAAATAGAGAGTTCAGGAAAACACTCCCAACAGAAACAAAGGGTACAGTAATGAGAAGTGAGAGCATGACAGTGAGAAGAACCATTTTAGGAAACAGAGGAAAGATGAGCATTTGGAGGATAAAGGCTAGATCCCAGCTGTCCATCACCTTTTAGCTCCCGGGTGCTCTACTCTTCTTTGTCACTATGCCCAGCACACACAGGGTTTAGTCTGTCACGTGTTTTATCTTTTATCTCACTTAGGTGGGAGCTCATGTTACTCACAGGTTGAAATCATTCTTCCATACTCTACATAACTACAACTCATAGTCAGTCCTGAAATCCAAACAATTATCATCTACCTGGGGAAGTGTTTCCAACCTTCCAGAATCTTCTATTCTCCTGTCATCCTGTCTCTTTCCTTTCTGCCACTCATTACTGTTGCATTATATAATTTGTATGGTTTCTTAATTTATTTTCACATATAGTGTATTTTAATTACATTCTCCCATTATCCTGTTATCCTCTCCCTCCCATCAAAACCCTGTTCTCCTCAACAAGTCACCCTCTTGATTCCCTCTACCTGTATATCCATCTATCTATCTATCTATCTATCTATCTATCTATCTATCTATAATCTATCTATCTCATTCATGTGTGTGTGCACAAAGATGTGTGTGTGTCTGTGTCTGTGAGTCTGCATTTTCTGTGGTTATTCACAACTATGAGCAGAGTTATTTTCTTGAGCAAGGGAAACTCACAAATGTCTACTGTCCTGAGGAATATGACAGCAGTAACTTGAGAGATGAGCAGCCGTCAACTGCCTGCAGTCCCTTAGTGATTCCCTCTCCCATCCATGATGGAATGTTGGGTCCATTCTTGAGTGAGTCATGAGTGTGAGTCCAATAGCCATGTAGTTTCCATAAGGCCACATTTCCAGGCACTTCTCCTATCTTCTGGCTCTAATGATTTCTCCTATCCCCTTCACACCATCTTCTCTGAACTTTGAAAGGAGTAACATACATATCCCACTTAGACCCATGTTCTCAACAGTCGGTTTTTCTCAGTTCTTTGTCCCCTTACGAGGAGATCCCACCTTCTCTGCCCATGCCCAAAAGAATCTTCTCTGACAAGGGCTGAGAGCAGTGCTCATGTGTGATGATAAACAGGACTATTTTGGGGGCAGTTAAAAATGTCACCGTCTCATGCTAGATGCATTCTCTGTGAAGTCAGACTCTGCCTCTCCCACACAACGTCTACCTCACCACCTAGCAATGTATTTTCATATAGAAATATTGTTGATCGAATGCACATGTGACAAATGTGGAGAAATGAGACATGAGAAAGTAGATATAGCATGTAAAGTTAGGGTTTCGTCTTTTACCTTTTAGTTATATCAGTTCTACTGAAGCCCCATGGGAGGAATTAAATCTTTAGAAAGAAAGGATATATTATAAAGACTGTCATGACTGCATGTTAAAAATCTATCAGAGTGAAATGAGACTAAACAGTCCAGTTACAGGATACCACAAAAATTCAAGACTAAAAGGCTGGTCACCTGAACTGGGATAAAGGACAAAAAAAAAGTCAGTTTGTTTAAAATTAATGCCTTTTACTTATCATGGAGAACACAGAGTTTTCAAGATGTTTTCCAATCTCTTTTCTATTGCCGTATTACTATTTTGTGTTGTACGGGGACACTGCTTGACTCATACTTCTATCAAAAAATCTAATTGCATCTATATCAAGTAGTATTTTTCATTATTATTTTTCTTGATACTTACATAAGTATTTTTTACAACAGTAACCTTTCTAATAAAAAAAGGAGCAGAAATTTATTAGGTTTCAACAGCTTGTAAACCAAACCAATGATTGAATGTTTTATTTAAAGGTCTAATTTTATTAATAATGATATTTTATTTCTTTCAATAATGTAGCTATCATTGAGAGAACTTCAATCTGATATTTTTATCCTTTGTTATATAAACAAAAATATATATGGGGGAGTATATGCATCTTGGGTAAAGAAATACTTGAATTTTAACTATTTATAATTAAACTTTAGGAATCACTTAAAATACGAACAATGATTTAAATTGGATATACTTTTTGTCCATAATAGAATTTATGTAAATGACTTTGGATTTTTGGGGTATAATATAGTTCTGCATGAAAGGGAATTTTCGATGTGTTTGTCCAGTTAATAAACATGATCTCTACGTCTGTACTGTGCCAGAGCAATGCAGCCCATGTCTTCATAGGCGTCATTTCTAGAAAATACCAGAGGTAGATATACAGACAACACAGATTCAGATGAAGAACCCAGGTTTACAAATTATAGAACTAAATCAAATCAGGTGTGACAGAGACAGACTGACAGCGAGTATGGTGTGCTTTTGGGAAGAAAGACTTTAGGGCTGACTGACAGAATGCCTAAGTGCAGAGAGAAGACATGGCGGGATGCAAGGCAGAGTCAGCCATCACTCATCCAGGAGAAGTCTCCAGTGGACTGAAGCCTCTCTGGTAGGGAAAGTGTTAGCAGAAGAGCTGAGGCTGGTGACACCTACTGAGTAAGAGGGGCTAGAAAAGATGAAGCAGAACACTGACAAAAACAACTGTAAATGTCTTCTGAACACGGACAAAAATACAGCTGTGATACCTTCTAAGAGAACATTTTTAACATGGGAAGGGTATACAGAGTTGGTACTTCTGCGAGATTTTTATTTGTTTTGGTTTGTTTATTTGTTTTGAGGGAATCACTCTGCACCCCAGTGTTGGCCTGCAATTTGCCATGTAGCAAAGGCTCACAATGAACTTCACCACACCAGCACACCTAGTTGGATCTGCGCGGTTTTATCAACTAGCTGTGGTCTTCAGGCTGGGTACTGCTTTGGATAAAATGGAGAGGTGATTATGCAGAGTTATCATCTTAAACCCTAATATGCTACAGACACTGGGAGAGTTACAGAGCACTGCAGACTACAAAGTAATTAGAAACCATACTATAATAATAAGCTGAAGTTAGGTAATCCCTGTGGAAGTCCTAGGCAGTGAAGGGTGGGTAATAAACACATTAAAACTTTTTGTTAAGGTAAGTATCACATAAGATAAAAGTAAAAGTAAATAAAGCACATAATTCAGGGGTATTACAGGATGCATATGATGTACAACCATCATCTTTCTAGATCCAAAGCACTTTTGTCCCCTCAAAATTCTTGGCATCTACTGACTGATTTCTCTTACATCCCTGTTGACTTAGCTCTTGGTGGCCACTGTCTTGCTTTTTGTCTCTGTGGAATATTTAATACAAAATGTACAATATTTCACTTTCACATATATTTTCAAGTTTGCTCTCAGTGGTGCTGTGTAAGGGAACCTCAGTGAGTTTTATAAATAATATTTCATTATATGTGAGCAGCATAGTTTGACTTCAATTTAGGTTCAGAAGTCTTATAGGCCTACTCTCAAAAGGTGATGGATGGACTCCAGGGGTTTGTTGATCACAGTGTATGGAAATATGCATGACTATAACTGGTTGGTATTAAAAACAAAAGGCCAGGGTGATGCCCTCAGAAATACCAGTACTTAAAGAACAGATGAGGAGTTGGGAAGATGGCTCAACATCAGAGTGGACTTGTGTCAATCCTAAGGATTGGCATTTGGATTTCAATACCCACATCTGGTAACTCACAAATGCCTGATACTCTGAATCCTTGGGATGTCATGCCCTCTTCTGCAACCAGGAAGTACCTACAAACACAAACACACAAGCCTACACACAAATACACCTCCACACAGAAATTTATACACACAAGAATAAGACAGAAATGAATATCTTTAAATAACAAATAAGGACAACCTGGATCATTACCCCCAAAGGACAGGAAAGAGAGAGGGGAAGAGAGATAGAGGAAAAACAAAAGAATGAAGTGAAATGCTGTCACATGCTAAGTAGCAAGGAAGGGAGGAACACAAAATGGTCCAGTGAAGTTACAGAAAAAATCAGCATTGTTATTCAAAATGATCTGATGTGTGGAAGATGAATAGAGACAAGGAGAAGACAGGATGTGGGCCTACAACCCTTTCAAGAGAATCAAAGTTGATGAGGACGAGAGTTAGTGTGGTCTTGTTTTAGGGAAACATTTACTATCTAAGAACATGCATGAAGGTGTGGAGTAATGAACTGTTTTTAGGTTCTGGGAAAAATAGGTATAAAGAGATCAATGGTAATGAAGAGACAGGTGGTAAATAAATATCACAAGAAAATATAAAGACTGAAGCCCTAGGACTCAGTGGGGAGGGAATGGTAATAGACAAAATGAGGCAATCCTCTTCCTCTGGGTAGGGAGGGCAGATCAAACACTGAGCAGGTGGTATTGCAGAGGCAGATGGAAGGCATTACAAGATATACTTCTATGTAAGTGACTCAAAAACATATATTTAAAATAGAAAAATTGGTCGTAAGCCTAGCCATTACTGGTTGAGGCATATCTCCAGGCCTAAAAGAGGCTAAGTAATAAAAAGGCTCAAGCAGGGATGCATAGATCTCCCTGGAAGAGAAAATCGAATAGATATTATTGGTGGACTGGAGTTGGGTGGAGTTGGGAACAGGAGGGATCAGGTGGGGAGAGGATGGAGGGAGAGAGTACTGGGAGAGACAACTGGAATTGGAGAGCAGCTTAGGGGCAAAGTAGAATCCCAGAGCAATGGAAACTCCCAGGAATCTACAAGGGTGACCCTAGTTAAGACTCCTAGTAATGGGGGGTTCGGAGTAACTGGTCATCTTCTATAACCAGGTGGGACTTCCAGTGGAAGGTTTGGCACATCAATCCAGCCATAAAACCTTCTACCTACAATTTGTCCTGCCAGCATTATGTGCTGGGGTAATAGTGGCACAGGAATTGTGGGAGTGGCTAACCAGTGACTAAATAGTTCACTTGAAACACATGCCACAGGAAGGAGCCCTCACCTGGCACTGCCTGTAGGTCTAGGAACCAGAGGCCAGACGGCCCAGAAATCTAGGATTCAACCAAACAAGACTTTAGTGGGTGGGGGTAGAAACCGTGCAGTGAAGACTGGTACAGAGACCCTCAGACAAACATTAGAGTTCAAAGAGTCCTGCTGAAGAGAGGGTGGAAGAGCTGTAAGAGCCAGAGAAGTCAAAGCACCACATAAAAACCCCAGAGAATCAACAAACCAACCATAGGGCTCACTGAGACTGAACAGACAATAAGGGAATCTGCATGGGTTTGACCTAGATTCTCTGTATATATGTTTTTGTTGTGTAGCTTGATGCTTTCAGTGGGACTCCTAACAGAAGAAGCAGGGACTGTCTCTGACTCTTTTGCCTGCTCTTGAGACCCTTTTTCTCCTACTGGATTGCCTCATATTCCAGCCTTAATATGAGTTTGTGCCTAGTCTTATTGTAACTTGTTATGCTGTTTTTTAGTTGATATCCCTGGCAGGCCAGTTTTTTTCTGAAGGGAAATGGAGGAGGAGTGGATGGGAGGGAAGAGGTGGGTGAGATGGAGGAGTGGAGAGCAAAGGGGGGTGAGAGAGTGCATTCGGGATGTAATATATGAAAGAATAAATTAATAAAAAGTAAGATACAATAGAACTAGAAATACATGAAGAAATTAGACAAGCAGGAAAGGCAGAGACCAGGAATCTTCACAGGAAGTGACAAAAGATTCTTTGAAGATGGTCAGGAGTGCAGAGATGACAGCAGATGACAGAAGACACAGATGGTAGCCGGCCAACTATCCAAGGACGGTGATTTTCACCCAGTAGGTGGTGAAACCTGGATGGCAATAGTTTGTAATGGAAGTGACAGAAAGATATGTTGATCCACGGTTGTGGTCTTACTAAGTCTGTATAATCACCAAGGCAGAAAACAAACATCTGGAAGCAATGACGAAATAAGAATTAAAAGGGGGAATGTTGACAGGAGCCGGATGTAGATCGCTCCTGAGAGACACAGCCAGAATACAGCAAATACAGAGGCGAATGCCAGCAGCAAACCACTGAACTGAGAACAGGACCCCCGTTGAAGGAATCAGAGAAAGAACTCAAAGAGCTTGAAGGAGCTCGAGACCCCTTATGAACAACAATGCCAAGCAACCAGAGCTTCCAGGGACTAAGCCACTACCTAAAGACTATACATGGACTGACCCTAGACTCTGACCTCATAGGTAGCAATGAATATTCTAGTAAGATCACCAGTGTAAGTGAAAGCCCTTGGTCCTGCTAAGACTGAACCCCCAGTGAAGTAGACTGTTGGGGGAGGGCGGCAATGGGGGGAGGATGAGGAGGGGAACACCCATAAAGAAGGGGAGGGGGAGGGATTAGGGGGATGTTTGCCCGGAAACTGGGAAAGGGAATAACACTCGAAATGTAAATAAGAAACACTCAAGTTAATAAAAAAAAAGGGGGAGTTGGGGGGGGGGATGTTTGACTCTGTATGAAAAAAGGAACAAAATGAATCCAGCAAAGAGCAATGATCTGAGAAGAAGTAAAGACCTTAAGGAAGTGGACCACTGAAGTGATAGATTGTTGCCAGGGACCTAGAGTCTTTAATTAGAGTCTTGTAACACATAATCACAGCACAAGGGTTGGGTGTGGACAGCTTGCTAACGTCAATGAAGTGAAGGCCAACAGCACTGAAAAAGCCCAGGACTTCAATGGAGAGATGTTGACCATGTAACTATTGATAATCAAAGAAGACAATGTAATAGGGATTAAAGGAGCCTGGTTCTAACTTTTTGTTTCAAGGATAAATGTTAACAGGCCAGAAGGCCAGAGTTACAAGGAAAACAAGAGAGTGATGTGGATTAAATAATCCTAGTGTGCCAGTGATTTCTACAGGTTTCTAAAGAAACTTGGAGAAAAGTTGACACTGAAGGCCCAGGGGAGGAAATCAGCTGATCAAGTGCTGCAAACTAAGGTTATTGAGTCTTCAGCTAGGGACTTTGAGACTCCAAAACCAAGGTGATGTAATGGGAGCCAGGTGACTGCAAGGGCAGGAGCAGCTGGGGAGATGATGCAGAATAAATGCTTAGAAAGGGACCCTGCACTCTTAATGTAAAGTAGATAATTGAGACATTGATCCACACAAGGAAGTCCAAACTAGTAACAGATACCTCAAGGTAGGAGTGTAGATGCTAAATCATAGAACATACAAAGTCAATTAATGACAGCGTGAACTACTCTAAGTATGTCGTCATTGCCTTAGACAGTTACACACACACACACACAAACACACACACACACACACACATGCAGAGAGAGAGAGAGACAGAGAGAGAGAGACAGAGAGAGAGAGAGAGAATATTGACTTCCCCATAGCTCAAGCTTGTGTTGTTCTGTTTGAAAGGAGGTAGGCACACATGAAATGAACAGCGTTCTGGTTCTTTTTCTACACAATGCAGAGCAGAAGTTACAGTTTGTCTGAAGGATTCTGGAAAACATGGAGGTAAAGAGCTCTTCCTCCTTCCTTATTCCTCCTTCCTCCTTCCTCCTTCCTCCTTCCTCCTTCCTCCTTCCTTCTTCCTCCCTATCTTCTTCTTCCCTCCTCTCCCCTTTCTCCTCCATCTTGTGCCTCACAGAAGCTCAGAGGAGGACTCTCTGGACCCCAAGAATGTGATTGCTATACTCTTCCAACAGAAGCCACACCCAGACAGCAGCATTTGAAAGACCTGACACATCCAACCCGCTCAGCTGCTTCTTTAAAAATTGTATGGCAACCACAAATGAACATGGACACCGACAAAATTTCAGATGACGTCAGAGCAGGAGCTCCTGGCTTACTCATGGCTGACACCAACAGAAGCTTTGTATTTTTCCAAAGAGCACAGCTTGTCTCAGAACCACCAGCTGTCTGTTTTGATCTTTCTGATGAAGACTTAATTAGAAACATGATACTGTGGAATATTTTACTACCTGAGTCTCCTTCAAAATGGATGTGTAAGGTAAATATCTAAAATTGTGCTGACCTCCAGCAGTGACTTTTACATTTGAGAATTACTTTTTTCTTTTATTTTTAGCTTTCTTCACACTCATTCCTCTCTTCTGTGTTCACTGCTATTTTAACTTGTATTCTTGGTACCTCCTGCCCAAGTAACAGTTTGTTAATGGTTCTAAGGTCCCAGTACTTTTTTCTTCCTTTACTCTAAGACAAAATGAACTGGAGTTAACTCTATACCTGGAAGCTGACCATCAGGGAAACCCTTGGAGATTTTTTTTCCTTCCCCTAAGACACTCTCATTATTGAGCATTGAGATCTTGCAGAACTGATTGCAGGGCTGACTTGCAACCTAGTGGCTCCTTCTGCCATGAGTGGTCTTTTAAGGGCCTAAGACTATACTTTGTGCTTTCCTTCTTTCACATTTTGGTTCTTTTTGACTCTTTTTAAAATTCAGTTCAGTCTATCTCTTGCACCTTTGCTTATCTCATGACTATTCTGAAATTATTCAGAATTCTTCTGAAATCATGTCATTTATTATTTGTTCTCTCCCAAAGACTTTTATTTTGCAAAAGAAATGTTCCTCCTTTGAACTACTGTTAGTGAATGTGGCTCATGGAGACTAATGAAGGGGCAAACACGTTGATGGACAGTGGCATTTCCTGTTGTAGAGAGCAGAGGAAAAGGTGGCTCAGTAGGCTAGGTGTAATCCAATTTTGACATGAGGCACAATAGAGAGTTTCCAGGACAGCTCCTTGCAAGCTTGGAGTGCATGACTTTTATATCAATTTGGCTAAATGTCACCATGTCATCTCTCAACTCTCCTTTCTCCAGTGATGCCACCAGCTCATGTTATTCTTTTCTTGGAGGCCCCTCCCTCCTGACCCAAATCTTGATAGCATGGTTGCTAAAGTGGTGATAAATCTGACTCTTCATAAATCATCATCAGGAAACATTGAGCCCATCAAAACAACTGTAAGCCATTAAAACACAAATCTAAGTTATTACTGTGTGTGCTGATAAATTATAGATGGTGGTCATATCTGGAATCGCTATGGGAGGTCAAAAATATGTTAAGAATTCACTCTATTCACTTAACTTATCAGACATGATAGCTTACCCTTATGACTGATATGGAGCTGAGAGTTATAGCCAATACCCAGCATCGTGGGCCAGTGCTGCTAGTGATTGCTACTGGGAAATCACTGTGCATCATAACTGGGAACATGATTTCTATGGAAAGCACATAACTTTTGCACCATTGTAAAGTCAAAATCAAAATCGCAAAGGAAGAAGCCTAAGTTCCATCATGCACAGATCCCATTGCTCCTATGGGAAAACTTTAACCATCTACTGAACAGTAGTTGCCTCTAAGTGGTATTAGCAATAGTAAGTGATACAGGATCAAAGCACAGAAATCAATTACACTTCCCTGAAGCAAAAATAAAAATGGTTTTGTAAAAAGTAGTTGTCATTTGCCTTAGCATAAAAAATATAAAATACACAATAATTTGCTCTTGCCACAGAGAGTACTGAGCACTACCATGTTCAGTGATCACATAACAAATAGCTGTAGACTGGTTGGTTTAAGCAAATAAAAACTTGCTTCAAATAGATCTAGAGGCTACAGAGATCAAGATTCTGATGAGGTAGGTTTGGTTTTGAGATCTCTTCCCATGTTCTTCACAAGGCTCTCTTCCTGCTCCAAGTCACTATTAAACTCATCCATCTTGATCGCCTGGCTGTCTTGACAATGCTGGTCTCTCCGTGTGGCATCTTGACTACCTCACAACAAGAAGGAGGTATCTATTCTTCCCTATGGCCGCACATTCCACCATCCTCTCCCTACTCACTGACGACGGCCACTCATTTATACTCCTCCAGAGCTGGTGCTAAGAGAAAAGGCAGGGATGGACCAGATGTGTCTTTCTCAAGAGGGCTGGGGCCATCAGGCCTTCCTGGCCAGCTTGTTGGAGTCTTCAGCCAGTTTCCTCCTTTGAAGTTGAGTCTTTATTATACTGTTTTCTGTTTAATGTGTGTGTGTGCATATTCACTAGAGAGGGTATTTAGGCATGTGGGTGTGTGGAAATGTGAAAACAAATCAGAAGTTTCCTGTGGTCTCTCTTCATCACCATGCTGAGACAGTCTCTCACTGAACCTGGAGCTGTTTACCTGGTGGGCCATCTGCCCAGCCTCAGTGATCTCTAAGTGAGAATAACTGATTCTATTGCCTGAATGAAGTGATATGTTGATCCTGACTGGATAATAAACTTTCTCTCCCTCTTTCTCTGTTAAAACACACACACATGAGAAGTGTGGATAATCGTGAGACTGCAGGGCAGATTGCCACATCTGCCCACATCCCTGTCCAAGATGAAACAATATAGTGCCTCTGGATACAGAAATATAGGAAAAGTCAACAGCAGGAACCTACTGGTTTCTGCCTGCTCCCTGAACTGAACTTAACTGATCACATAGCTTCTTGCACCCAAACACTGTGGGAGAGACACTCCTGAGAACCCAGAGGAGACAACTACTTTCTCCCACATTCCTGACCCAAGAGAAAATTGCCTAGTGACATCTGTGCCCCCTGGGCATAGGGACCTAGGAGCAGTCATGGGCAGGACCCTTCAGGTTTCTGCCTGCACAGAGAGCTGAAAGTCAGTCACCAGGAATGCCTGTACAGAGCTCTCTGTTCCCAGACCCTGCTGAAAGAAAATAGGTCTACAGGAATGCTGACACACAGGCCTATAAGAAGGTCAAGTCACTGCCAGAGACAGCAAGACAAGGTAACACCGGAGACAACCTGATGGCGAGAGGCAAGCACAGGAAACTAAGCAACAGAAACCAAGACTACTTGGCATCATCAGAGCCCAATTCTCCCACCAAAGCAAACTAGCAATACTAGATATCCAAACACACTGGAAAGGCAAGATTTAGCTTTAAAATCACATTTTATCATGATGCTGGAGGACTTTAAGAAGGACACAAATAACAACACAATACAGAACAACACAAGTAAACAAGTAGAAGCCCTTAAAGAGGAAACACAAAAATCCCTTAAAGAATTAGAGAAAAACACAACCAAACAGGTGAAGGAATTGAACAAAATCATCCAGGATTTAAAAATGGAAATAGAAAGAATAAAGAAAGCACAAAGGGAGACAACTCTGGAGAACTCTTAGGCCCTTACAACCCTTCCAAAGAATTCTCCCTCAGTCTCTGCCAGCTTAACCCCTTTTGACTTAGTAGCTGCTGTAGTGTTTCACCCAACAAACCCTCCTCCCACCAGTTTTCACCTTTACCTTGGCTTGGGTTCGTCTCACCTTCTGATTTGATTCTATGTTGTATTCTTAGCAGGGAGTGAATCACATGCTGAAGAGTTTTGGGGGATTATTTTCTACCAGGTCATTCCAGGCCTCCACAAGCACACAGTCCTTTCACTACACTTCCTCCAGGCTCTGCCTGCTGGTTTTTATTGGGTAACCTTTGGCAGAGGAGGGTAACAGAAAACTGAGGGTGTTTGCCTCAAGTCTCTCCTATTTCCAATCTTCCATTTGTTGGTCTGCATTTCTTACCCACCGTGTATTTCTCTCCAAAGATCACCTTTATGAAACTACGTCTTCATTATTCATTTGCTTCATTGTTTCAGGTGGTAAGAGATAAAAATTAGCCTTATAAATAATACAATCAGAAGGAGAAGAGCTAATTCTTATCCTCCTTTGTAGCACCTAGTAAAAAGGCTTTGTTCAAATTTATTTGACAAATAAGATAATAAATACAAGGAAAAATGTTCTAACACTTAAAAACAAAACGTGTTTCCTGAATAATATATTGTAACTACCGAGCTTGTGTACTCTGCCAAATATTTATGTGACAGCTAAGAAATTATCTACACAATGAGAGGAAAACTCAATAGTTTTTCTCACTTAGGCTTTATGGTTATTCGTGAATATGTTTGTATGTGTATTTGATGGGGCCTTGTATTATCAGAAATTTTCAATTATTGTAAATCTAAAGCTGGTATATCTTACTGAAACAATTTCTTTCTGTGTGAAACTCTGTCTGAGCAATGAGCTTAGCCATCTTGAGGTTTGCTTTGTTTCTATTTAATGTGATTATTTTGCCTTGGCAATTGTGCACATCCTACTGTAATTAGTGTCAGCGCTAAAGCATGAGTACTTCTCAATTAGTTTACCAATTATACATTAAATTACTACCCTGAATTAGCCTAGTGGAAAAGAAACATTTTAAAATCCTGAGATTGTCATTTGTTTCCTCAAAAATGAACAATAACAAGGGACCATGAGAGAGCTGAGTGCATAAAGGCAGTTTCAGCTGTGTCTGAGTTCCTGCGTTTCAGCTTCCAGGTCCCTTCATGCAAAGAGAAGGCAGGTTGTCCTTGAACCTCCATGTGTGCACCATGGCACATGCACTTCCTTCCCCCACACACATTCATAAACTCTCACACACAAGGTAAATATATTTAGTTTAAATTAAAGAGAACAAAAAAAATGGTCACCACGCACTGACGTGGATGCCTTATATGCTGGAGAACAACCAACTGCTCTTTTAGATGCATTTATAACTTAGCACACTAAATTTTTATATCCAAGTGTGGGGTGCTTTTATATACCAGATAGAATATAAAACTAAAATAACCTTTGTAAAGTACAATGCATGAGAAGATATTAAGGATGTTTACAGGTTGTACACAAACGATAGATGTTTTTCCCATGGAGAACCTCCTCTTTAACTCAGTCCCCTCTACTTAATGAAAAGGTGCATTCTGTGGTTCCCAGAATTTTATAAAATGTTATAGTAAGGGTTTCTTATTAGAGCTGGTTTGGTGATAACCTAGTGACTATTAATTGTTTTACGGTGCAGAGAGGGTTAAGATCCAGTGACTGATAATTGACAAAGATGAACGGACAGAACAGAAAGCATACTTTCTAAACCAATTATGTTAGGGCTAACTCCCTGCCCCAGGATTGCTCTAGGCATGCATTTTTACTAAGAAGCATGAAACCTGCTGAGGGATCTGGGGAGAAAATGTCTTCATTCTCAATAGAGAAATGTGAGAAAGGATAATTTATCATCCTTCTCTGATCTGATACATGCAAAGAGATCATCTGACCGTAGATCTAAACACACCACCACCAGGATGACAGAACAGAAAAGGGGAGCAAAAATATTGCGATTTTCTATGCTGTCCTTGAGTAATTAAACTGGCCAGCACTAAATTCCATCCTGATCCTTGCTGTTGGTAAAAGAATAATTTTCACCTTAAGATAATTTGTGGAAAAGTTACTAAGTGTTACAAAATACCTCTATTTGAAAATATGAGGACATATTGGATGGAAGTGGAAATTTCTAGTTTCTTTAACAACTCAGTTGTGTCATGTGACATTTTTTTCTGGAAGCTGTCTTATGAGAGGTTATGTGATGTTTTACTGAAAACAGACACTTGAGAGGGCACATGGTGTTTAGGAAGAATATAAATGGAATCCCAACCATCAAAGGATGTTCTTGCATTGCTACAACCTGCAATGCTTTGCTGGTCTTCTCTGGTCTTCACTTTGTGGAGAGAAATCCAGCAAGGAACTTTTCGGGGTGTTCAGAATAGGGAAAGGTTTGCTTTCTCAGTACCCACTCTGAAAACCAGTGGTCTAATAAAAAATACCATTGGAAGATACTTCTACAAGGACTATTAATAGACCAACTGTATGTCAATATTTTGTGAAACAAACATTAGAAATAATTCGAAGGCAATTGCCTCAATCTATCATTTATCATTGCGTGGATGGCATTTTGTCAACTAATCATGATGAAGATGCTTTAGAGAAAATGTTTAAAGAAAACACAAAGAATTCTACCATGCTGAGAGTTAGAGATGGCTCCAGAAAAAAAAATACAAAGAAGAGATTCACTTAGCTATTGCGATTATAAAATCAATCAATAAAACATCCAACAACAAAAGGTATAAATCCATTGGGACCAATCATGAACTCTTAATGATTTTCAAAATTACTGGATAATATTAACTGGCTGAGGCCTATAACTGGATTGAGTAATTTTTTCAACAAGGGGATTCCATTTTAAACAGTCCAAGATGTCTAACACCTGAAACAGAAAAAGAGTTAACTCCTGTACAACAAAGACTGCAATATCCACATGTGGAGTGGATTGAATTGATCCTAAACTTAATTGCGTTCTGGTCATTTTACCCTCAACTCATTCTCCTACTGTGATCACCATGCAAAGGGAAGATAGTATTATGGAATGTATTTCCTTAGCTCACAAACAAAGGAAAAATTAAAGTTTTCTGTAAAAAGATTTCTGAATTAATTATAAAAGGTAGATGAGGAAGGACTACCAGCAATTGTCAGGGACAGAGCCACACAAAACTGTTATACTTCTTACTCATGCTGAGAGTGTGTCATTATGAGTGATCAAAGGAGATTGGCAGGGAGCTTAGAGTAACTACTTAGGAGAAATTAATAACAAATACCTGAAAGGCAAATGTATACAGATCATAAAAACAACTAATTGGATTTACCCACCTATTGTAAAGAGAACACCAATCCCAGAGGCACCAACATTCTATACGAATACAAACAAGTTGGGGATGGCAGGTTATAAGTCAGACAAAATGAGCAAGGTGATCAAAGGTCCATATACCTCAGTTCAAAAATCAGAATTGTATGCTCTCCCTGTGGACTTATTAGATTATCTTGAAATTCTTAATATAATTATTGATTCTTTATATGCTGATGGAGTGTTTTTTTTTCATGTAGAGACTGCTGAATTTGTTCCCGATACCACAGAATTAGCTTTGTTATTTGTGTAATTGCATCAGGCCCTCAGAAGTGGAAACTATCCATTTTATATATTACTCATATTCAGCCCCATGTATTTTCCAGGTCAAGTAAAACATGGGGAAATGAGGAAATTGACCAATTACTAATAGGAAAGGTGTTAGAAGCCTCAAAATTTAAAAGCATTGCATGTTAACAGGAAAGGTTTAAAGAAAAAAATTTCTATCACTTGGCAATAAGCCAAAACAATGATTTAAAAAATATCCTATGTATTCTCTATACAACCAAACTATTGCCTGCTGGTGGTAACCCTAGGGTTACCAAAAGAAATGACATCTGGCAGGCGGATGTTTCACATTTTGCAGAACTTGGAAAACAAAGGTATATGCACCATTCACACATTAGGGTTTCAATGGGCAACTGCTTTAAGTTCTGAAAATGTTGATTGTGTAATTATACATTTATTGGAAATAATGGCAATTATGGGGATACATGCCCAAATTAAGATTGATAATGCCCCCACATATGTATCTAATACAATGAAACAATTCTTGATATAAAACATATTACTAGTATACCACACAATCCCACAGGACAAGCAGTTATAGAAAGAGTCAATCATACCTCAAAACAGATACTTATTAAACAAAAAGGAACAGGGACAGTCTAAATAATTCTTTGTTAATTCTTTTTTTTTATTGTTGGTGGCAAAGGAACAACAGCAGAAGAGAGAAAATGGGTTATTGGAAAAAACTGAGAAACTAGGCCAACCAATATGCTATAAGGATGTGTTGACATTAGAATGGAAACCTGCAATTTTTAAGATGGTGATATGGTTATGCTTATGTATCTACAGGGACTGAAAAAAATAGGGTTACCAAGAAAACTTATAAAGATCATATCTTACCAGGGAAGACATCTTGTCAGCTGAGACATGAATATCTTCACAAAGAGCCCAGGTGATTCATTCTCACAGACTGTCTCAGTTACTGATCACTCCAAAATAAGCATGTAAATAAAAAGGCTAGCCCCAGTGATCAATCTCACAGAGAAGATAGACAATACAGACACTCGACAGAAAAAGATACAGCTAACTTTCCTGGGACTTGGCAAATATCCCAATTTTCAGCCAAAAGGTACCTTTGTCTCCAGACAAGTAATTTTCAGAACACAACTCCCCTGTTCCCCCAAATTATGGGATAGATGTTTTCAGTCATCTGATGTGCTGTGGTTGTCATCATCTAGAGTGGTCGACTCTTGTTGGTTACTGTCAGGGAGGAAACGATGCAAAGTTTAAATCAGGGATCGCTCTCCTCTTTCTAATAATGGGGAAAAAGAGAGAAAAGGGGGGGGGTGATAATAACAAAAATAATAATTCAAATTAATTAATTAAATAAAAATGGTAGTCGTAAATATTTTATGTTGGTATCAATTATATATTTTGAGAGAAATTAAAGGTTGTTTTGTTTGACTATTGTTTGACTTCATAGAAGAAGGGGGAGGGAGGGTGGGATGGGGGTTTATAGATGGGAAACCAGGAAAGGGGATAACATTCAAAATATAAATAAGAAAAAAATCCAATAAAAAAATGATGATAGTGTGGGACATACAGTATGCTGACCTTTGACCAAAATTTACATTTTTTATAAAAATAAATAAATAACACTAAGTTGGTTAAATAGAAACAACCTTGTTAATTTTCTATAATGCACAAATGAACCAAGATAAACACATTCTACCTTATATGTATATGGTGATCATTACTTCTCAATTTAAAGATAAACAATTTTTTTAAAAGTTTAATTAAACTGTGATATAAAGTTCTAGTTTTATTGTTCTCATAATTATGGCTATTGTGTGTAGATTGTTAAGGTTAGAGAAAAAGACAACTTTCTTAAAACAGCAAGGGGGATATGAGGTGGGAATTTGTGGTTTAACAACTCAGTGGTGCCACATGATGTTTCTCTGGAAGCTGTCTTGTGAGAAGTCATGTGATATTTTCCTGAAAACATACATTTGAGAGGGCACATGATATTTAGAAAGAATGTAAGTAGAACCCCACAAACAGGGAGAGGACACTCTTGTTTTGGAATGTCACTGGGACACTACACTTCTTCACTGGGCTTCACTGGGCTTCACTTCATAGAGACAAATGCACCAAAGAACCTCTCATGGTATTCCAGATTATTCTGGCTGCTTCTGCTAAAGTCATCCTATATCAGCGATCCCGTATCTCCTGCAACCAAACGGTAATTATTTTTTTCCAAAATGGACTACTTTATTTTCCACCACAGACATGTTAGAAAAATCTGAAGGATGAAAACACCTAACTGTTGTTTAAATTCATTTAAAATCTTAGTTAATATGACACCAAGCATCTGGATCTCCAGACTTGCAGATAACTAGTAGACACTGGTGTTTTATACTGACTAACTACCCTCTCAGCTTACCTGTTTGCGCCTTTTCTGGAGAAATATTAAACCCTTTTTTTCAGTCTTCATTCTACCCTTAAATAGAATAGCGTAAGAGAATTTGACATCCCAGTGTGCATGGATTCACTATGGTGAATGAGTGTAGTTTGGCAAGGTGGTAACCCAGCTTGAATCCTACTCCCTAAGTGAAATTTCTCTGCCTCCTTCAAAGCATTCTGAGAGGTAGACAGCTTATCCAGTCCAGCGCTCCTTCTCAGAAGTACATTTCTGCGGACAGCCTACCTCTCAGGGGTTTTCTGTGAGACAGTATGAACTGAGCCAAACCAGAATATTTGCAGGTTTTTGTTCTGCAGATCTCAATTTCATGAATCTACTAAATGTCTCTATGAGTTGTTATACCTGAGCGTCAGAACCTGTCCATTCTGTCTGGTTTTGATACGGAGATGCATTTATTTGTGCATTTTCAAAATCATAATTTTTCTTCTCTCTTACACCACAGAGAAAAGAAAAAGCCCAACTGATCATCACACTGTGTTTATACAGTATGAAGTCTAGAAAGAGAGCCTTTAGTAATGGCTAAGAATGAAGAGATGAGAAGGTCTTTACTGCCAGATTCCTTTAGGTACATTCAAATACTGAGGGTCAGACATGTGAATTGAAATCCAGTTTTAGATTTCTCCTGTTTCCCTTGATACAGAGAACTAATCTCCCAGGAAATAATGAAGGTGGAAATTTCCAGAAAATCCACATAAATTCAATTTCTACTTGGGGCCTTCTTAATCTGTATAGAATTATACCTAGAAAGTACTTTAGACCTGAACACCATGAAGAATAAAATGAATGATAAAGTAAATTTGAATCTGGCATTTTGTTTTAGTTCCTCTGTATGGAAATAGTAATGATGTGGGGTTTTTTTCATATAAGAAGTATTAAAAATATCGAGAAAGCAGAAGGTTTGTCTTTTGTTGTCTTGCTGAGATTTCTTTTTTTTTTTTTTATTAACTTGAGTATTTCTTATATACATTTCAAGTGTTATTCCCTTTCCCGGTTTCCTGGCAAACATCCCCCTCCCCCCTCCCTTTCCTTATGGGTGTTCCCCTCCCAACCCTCCCCCCATTGCCGCCCTCCCCCCATAGTCTAGTTCACTGGGGGTTCAGTCTTAGCAGGACCCAGGGCTTCCCCTTCCACTGGTGCTCTTACTAGGATATTCATTGCTACCTATGGGGTCAGAGTCCAGGGTCAGTCCATGTATAGTCTTTAGGTAGTGGCTTAGTCCCTGGAAGCTCTGGTTGCTTGACATTGTTGTACTTTTGGGGTCTCGAGCCCCTTCAAGCTCTTCCAGTTCTTTCTCTGATTCCTTCAACGGGGGCCTATTCTCAGTTCAGTGGTTTGCTGCTGGCATTCGCCTCTGTATTTGCTGTATTCTGGCTGTGTCTCTCAGGAGCTATCTACATCCGGTTCCTGTAGGCCCGCATTTCTTTGCTTCGTCCATCTTCTCTAATTGGGTGGCTGTATATGTATGGGTCATATGTGGGGCAGGCTCTGAATGGGTGTTCCTTCAGTCTCTGTTTTAATCTTTGCCTCTCCCTTCCCTGCCAAGGGTATTCTTTTTCCTCATTTAAAGAAGGAGTGAAGCATTCACATTTTGATCATCTGTCTTGAGTTTCGTTTGTTCTAGGGATCTAGGGTAATTCAAGCATTTGGGCTAATAGCCACTTATCAATGAGTGCATACCATGTATGTCTTTCTGTGAATGGGTTAGCTCACTCAGGATGATATTTTCCAGTTCCAACCATTTGCCTACGAATTTCATAAACTCGTTGTTTTTGATAGCTGAGTAATATTCCATTGTGTAGATGTACCACATTTTCTGAATCCATTCCTCTGTTGAAGGGCATCTGGGTTCTTTCCAGTTTCTGGCTATTATAAATAAGGCTGCGATGAACATAGTGGAGCACGTGTCTCTTTTGTATGTTGAGGAATCTTTTGGGTATATGCCCAAGAGAGGTATAGCTGGATCCTCAGGCAGTTCAATGTCCAATTTTCTGAGGAACCTCCAGACTGATTTCCAGAATGGTTGTACCAGTCTGCAATCCCACCAACAATGGAGGAGTGTTCCTCTTTCTCCACATCCTCGCCAGCATCTGCTGTCACCTGAGTTTTTGATCTTAGCCATTCTCACTGGTGTGAGGTGAAATCTCAGGGTTGTTTTGATTTTTGGGAAGATGTTGAACATTTCTTTAGGTGTTTCTCAGCCATTCGGCATTCCTCAGCTGTGAATTCTTTGTTTAGCTCTGAACCCCATTTTTTAATAGGGTTATTTGTTTCCCTGCGGTCTAACTTCTTGAGTTCTTTGTATATTTTGGATATAAGGCCTCTATCTGTTGTAGGATTGGTAAAGATCTTTTCCCAATCTGTTGGTTGCCGTTTTGTCCTAACCACAGTGTCCTTTGCCTTACAGAAGCTTTGCAGTTTTATGAGATCCCATTTGTCGATTCTTGATCTTAGAGCGTAAGCCATTGGTGTTTTGTTCAGGAAATTTTTCCCAGTGCCCATGTGTTCCAGATGCTTCCCTAGTTTTTCTTCTATTAGTTTGAGTGTGTCTGGTTTGATGTGGAGGTCCTTGATCCACTTGGACTTAAGCTTTGTACAGGGTGATAAGCATGGATCGATCTGCATTCTTCTACATGTTGCCCTCCAGTTGAACCAGCACCATTTGCTGAAAATGCTATCTTTTTTCCATTGGATGGTTTTGGCTCCTTTGTCAAAAATCAAGTGACCATAGGTGTGTGCGTTCATTTCTGGGTCTTCAATTCTATTCCATTGGTCTATCTGTCTGTCTCTGTACCAATACCATGCAGTTTTTATCACTATTGCTCTGTAATACTGCTTGAGTTCAGGGATAGTGATTCCCCCTGACGTCCTTTTATTGTTGAGGATAGCTTTAGCTATCCTGGGTTTTTTGTTATTCCAGATGAATTTGCAAATTGTTCTTGCTGAGATTTCTAATAGAAGATTGTTTGGGATGTGCACAGAGTACTTTAAAAGGATCGAATAGTGATTCCCTGTGGAATATTGAGCTAGCTTTTGTGTTCTGACCCTGGCCTTCCATGCTGCCTTGTCCTTGAAGCCCAATATGTCAGCTCCCCTTTCTTGCCCAAGCTGTCCTTTATCACTTCAGTCAACACAGTGTTCTTTGACAAATATCTGTTTCTGAGGTTACACAACAGAAGTGCCTTCTCTATACAGAGTTTGCCTTAAATGTTAATTGTGTTTTGAATTTTATACAATCAGAACATTCCTTGTCTATCACAGAAGTTAGAAAACTCTGGTATTTTCTGTTAGAATTTTTACTATCACACTAAATTTCCCAAATTTACTACCTTTAAAAATTGGAGAAAGTTCTAATTTCTTTCAGCAATAGCTAACATTATTTCAAGGGAGAACATTTTAAAAGTTATTTTTATTCCCCTCCTTGCTCACTTGCAGATTAATGGCTATTTGCTTATTTTTAGTATGTAGTCTTCCTTCTTTATTGAGAAAACTTCTCTTTGCAACAGATGGAGGCTGTTACAGAAAATGACAACCAATCAAAACAAAGAGTTCTAGAGCCTAGGCCTAGTGGATCCATCCAGTACCTAAGGCTCAGAGAACACTGTGGAAGAGAGGCTGGAAAGACTGTAAGACCCAGAAGACCAGGGAGTGTGAGTTTCCTACCAGTCTGAGGAGCTATACCTGTAATATCTCACTGACACTATTGTCCAAACCTGAGATGAACAAGAATGACACCAATGAACAGGCAAAAATTGGACAGGAAAAGCCTTAATCCTAAACAAAGAACTACAGGCAACCAAGGAATGCTGGGAGAAGATGCAGCCTTCCCTGAGAAGAGCACAAGTTGTTGCCCAGTGCCAAATAGTCCTACAAACATACATATAAGTAATATTATTGTACTGGTCAGGTTGTACTTAAGAACACACACGCACACATGCACACATCTATTTTCTTATGCACACATCTATTTTCTTATGCACACATCTATTTCCTTATGTGATGTAACAACAATTAAAAAAAATAGGTCATGAATTTGAAGGAGAGAAAGGACACATACATGGTTGTGTTTGGAAGAAGAAAGAGAAGGGATAAATGATACAATTATATTATAATCTTAAAAAGAAAAATATATTAAATGATTCTTTACATAAATAAAGCTTAAAATGAAATTAAACAACTCTGCAACCGTTAACCATTTTTGGGGGTGTGGAAAATGAGCAAATATTCTTCTGCTTTTCCAAAGTTTTGCTTTGTTATTTTTTGTGTTGTTGGTGGTGATGGTGGTGGTGGTGATGCTGGTTTGTGTGTGTGTGTGCATGCACATGTGTGGGACAGGGTCACTCCTGTAAACCAGGTTGACCTAGAATCTTTGACCATCTTTCTACCCATTTCCCAAGTGCTGGGATACAGGTGTAAAGCGGCATACATACTTCAAAGTTACTTTAATGTTCTTTAGTCTTTACGGGATGTTACCCTTACTTTCTATCCTGGAAGGACATTTGTTTTTCATTTCATAACTTGCAGCTCCTATTGATCATTGACTGAGATCATGCCTGGATCAATACGTTTGAGGATCTTTACAGATAGGTTGAAATAAAATCACCTAGGGAAATGTGTGACCGGACATAAGCTGAGGACTCTGACTTTGAGGGAAAAGAAAGGACATTCAAGATAATTTGATTTTCAATTAGTTTTAAACCAGAATTTGAAATAAATGATGATCTTATTAATAATTGCAATCACCAATCTGCAATAATTAAGAATTTCATAATGAGTTGATGGAGGAAAAGCTAAAAGTCTTCACAAAGAACAAGGAAAGTTGAATTTTATCTTATTTATACTTTATAGCAAGTAAGGAGATAGTTTTAAGGGGAAACATCAATCAGTTTAAGTACTTCAGGAAATCAGCTGAAGTTCATACTTCATATGAATGAGTGTGTGTGTGTGGATTCATTTTCATTGGGTTTGACAACATTGAGGTCACCAAGGGGTCAAGGTGGAAATCACATTGAACAAGTTGAAAAGGGACTATGATATTCTGAGAATTATATATTTAAAAAAATAAATTTGCTATGAGGGGGAAAGTTAGGATAAGGTAATTGGTCTGTGGGCATGCGGGTTGTGTAGTTCAGGATTCACAGGACTGAACCTGAGTCAGCTTAACTACAGTGTCCAACATGATGCCCGTGAAAGAGACTGTGTCACCAGCACTCTCAGAATTAATACACATCATCTGTCATAAAGGTGTTCAGGTCCAGGGATACTTTTGATGAGTTTACGATTTTCTTGAAAGGCAAGTCAACATCACCAGGGGATAAATCTTTGTTCAGCAAAACTTCACAAAAAGGAGAATTAATAACCATTGTGTTGTCTTATTTCAGATAAGCAATACATGCTCAAGCTTTAAAGCAAATGCACATGGCTGTTCTTTATTCTGTCTCCACTGGCCCAGTCAGCCGAAGCACGTTGGGGAAGAAGGAAGCCTTTGTCTTTAGTTCATTCAATCTCACAGGGTGATTCTTATGTTAAAGACTGGGATGGTTTAAAATCAATTTTACTGTGTCGGAGAGAAAAAGGACAAAATATTAAGAACATATTTTGCTAATGCTTGCTTTCCTCAAAGATAAAGAACTCTAACTTAAAATGCCTTCCCCTTCTTCTTTGTAAGAAGAAAAAAAGAAAGAAAAGAAAATTTGAATGAGGCCCACATTTCTGCTGGTAAGAGCTGGTGGTCACGCTGGGTCAGATCCTTTTTGGAATTGTTAGTAAACTTTCATGTTCATGGGTGGCCTCACCTTCTTTCTTTCTTTCTACCATTCCCACTAGCTCCCTTCTACTTGTTTCCTATGAAGACAACACCTAGAAGTAAACTAATCTACCTCCTTCCAGGAAGCCCTCTGTCCTCACCCTGATTTCCTCTCGGTAGCAATTCCATCTCTGTTGTTCTTGGTGGCCTTGGATGCTGAGAATCTAACCTGTGCTCTTAGGAATGCTGTACTGGACCCTTAACTTCACCTTGCAGATACGATAAAACCAAACTGGTCTTCCCTGTGGTGAGCTGGTGGGGTCTAGCCGCCATGTACCTGGTGTGCAAATGGCAAAGTCATATAGAAAACTGTGACAGAGACAAAAGTAACTCCAGCAAAGAACCAAATTTCCGCTCTATACAAATAAATCACTACAGATTTTGTTCCTTCCATGTGATACCAAGAGCTAACATTTTCTTTGAAATAACTTTTAACCGTATCTAGTTTCATTAAATGGATAATGGTGCTACCTCTAACCCTACTGTGAAAAATATATCTTCCTCAAAAATGGCAGACACAATGTTAAATTTTATCTTACTCTTAAGGCCCTCTTGGCTGTAGAATTTTCTTTAATGCCACCGTATAGTGTGATCTATTATTACATACTACTAACTCAAAATGAACTCCTGTCGATTACATTCAGCACTATGTAGCAATTATGCCTGTTTTCAAGATCAGCACTTGGTAATTTTTCATCTATTCTAGAAGACAAGTTCAAGGTCAGCTATTTCAGTTTGTATTGATCTCCCTACTGCTTGTGCAAACCTGTTTCTGGTGGTTTCACCAATTTTTACTAAATGCATCCTAGAACTTCCTATTATTAGTTGAAAACATGTCCTGATGAGGATTGGATCCCCCCTATACAGTAATTTTGTCCTCACAAGTAATGACAGAGTCAAGGCACTGACTGAAGTTTCAATTAATGCTAATGGATAGAAATATAAAGGGGTGACCCTAAAATAGGAGATTACTTTATTGTGAGGTGCTAAGTGGGGTGTTGTAACTTTTTCAGAAATCCTTTGACAGAAGCAAGGCCCCATGTTGATACACACACACACACACATAATATGTATGTATTATTCTGAATTCTCCTGTTTGTGGCCTGACTAAAAAATGGTTGGCCAGTATCTGGGGAGAAGGTCTGCCTTTCTCAACTCAGGAACCTTTCTAATCACTGTTGATAAAAAGGTTCATATTATATTACACTGAGAACCCCTTTTTGTGGTTCCTACTAACAACATCATCACTAAGCATCCTCTTGAAACAGAGACACCCCCCTCCTGGTGGCTCCTAATGATGATGTCATCGCTAAGCAATCTCTTGAGGTAGAGGCCCCCTCCTTGTGGCTCCTACTGATGACATCATCCTTAAGCACCCTCTTGAAACATACTTTCCCATTGATCTTCCCTAGTCTTTACAATGTAGGCTTAGGTTTTTTTTTTTTTTTCAAAACCTACTTGATTTAGGTTTCTTAAATGCTTCAACCTTCCTTCTAGCCCACTGACCAGATGTAGGGGAATTTCCCCTAATTATTTGATTGGCTAATAAAGATGACAAGATGCCAATCTCTGAGCAAAGAGGAGAAAGGTAGGCTTTCCCTGTCTGAGAAAGGGACACAGGAGGAAGGAATGGATTTTTTTTTCTGGCAAGGTAGAGAGTGGGAAGGGTGCAGGATATAGGCCAGGGAATTGTCGGACATCCACCGAAAAAATTGCCTACATAAAATAGATGATCAGTTTAGGACGCTAGATTCCATGTCCAGCGGTTGTGTCATTCTGGTTAATTTTAATATTAAGATGGGCTGGTGTTTTCCATTGGCAATGATTCAGATGGGCAGTCTGGCAGAGCTGAGCCAGACTGGAGCTCTGGTCTGGCAAAGCTCAGATAAAGAGATAACTGGGGGGGTGGGGTTGGGTGGCGAGAGAGCAAACTCCGAGCTCTGGAGAGGCAGAGCCAGCATTTGTGAGAGAGCCATTGCCTGGAGAAACGTCAATGTTCACAGTCTCAGGCCGGAAGAGACAGAGACAGCCAGACCTTGGCGGACAGAGTGACATGGCACCAAGCTAGTTGTGGGGAATGGGCCAGACCGCACCTAGCCGGATCCAATGTGGATTTTTAAAATTACATGCTATGTACAACCAGAGGTAGGGGAGAAAGAAGGTTAATAGGAAAAGGGGGTTGTGGGTCTGTTTAAAAGTAATTCCTTGGGGAGATTCCACTCTTCTTTGACAGGATACCCACAGGCCAGTTCTAGCAATCTCCAAACATGAGTCAGTAGAATCCAGTAAAAATAACACGGCTCCACTGCTTCTGAATTACTCCCTAATGATGGATTCTCCATAAAATATTAACTTTATTCCGTAGGTAAAACAACTTTCATGTTTGTAATATGATTGTCGAGGTTACCGTAAACTATTAACTTGGCAGCCTAGAATCACCTGAGAAGGGAGCCTCCATTAAGGAAATGAGATCAGATTGACCCTTGAGCATGCCTGGAAGTACTTGTTTGTTCATTAATGTAAGAATGTACCCACAGCGGGGGTTGCCATTCACTGAGCCTATGGTCCTGGTCTGTCTTAATTACTTTCCTATTGCTGTGAGGAGACACCATGACCAAGACAACTTACAAAATGTTTGTTGGAGTCATGGTTCTGAAAGGTTAGAGTCCACGATCATCATGGCGAGAAGCATGGCAGCAGGCATGCAGTCATGGTGCTGGAGTGGTGGCTAAAAGATCACACGCTGATCTGCAAGTTGGATCACATGTTTATCTGCAAGCTAGAGATAAAAGGCATAGACTTTGGAAACTTCAAACCCCACCTCCAGCAACTCACCTCCAATGATAGCACACCGCCCTTAATCCTTCCCAAAGAGTTCTACCAAACGGGGACTAAGTTTACAAACACATGAGCCTAAGGTAGCCATTCTGATTCAAACCATGAACTTTCCTAACTGGTCTCTGCGTTCCAAGAATGACAACTCTGAGGCTTATTTATGAATGAATGCCTAGGCCAAAAGCTTTGACTCAATCCCAGACTAACCCGTGACTTTTATAACCCATTTATTCAATCCATGCCTGCTACTTGCTCGGTTACCTCTCCTTAGCTTCATGCACCCAACTTCCTCAAACTTCAGGGTTGACTCTTTCCCAGAATTCCAACTTTCTGCCAGATGTTCTGCCTTCTACTTCTTGTCTCAGCTAATAGGCCAATCAGCTTTTAATTACCAGGTGACGCTTCCACACGGTACGCAAGTGTGATGTACTTCCTGGCTATGAAGTGGGTTCCTTGGGTGGTAGCACTGCTCTGTGGAATAACAAGCAGAGCTTCCTTGAATTCCCATCTTGATGGATCTCAATGATGAACTCTGACCTGGAAGTGAAAGACAAAACCTTTCTTCACTTAAGTTGCTCATAGTCAGGGTTTTGGTCACAGCAACATCGGGAACCTAAAACAATGATAAATTTAAAACAGGGGTAGGATGTATTTTTTCAGCTGACACCACCCAAAAGGAACTAACCACAGGGCAGTTCTTTTTGGCATATTTAGAACTTTGTGTTTCTTAAGGCCTCTGGGGTCCCCTCCCCCTATTATGATGTAAACAGGAACTCTAAGGCTAATTAGTGAATAAAACCCTTCACTAATTGACAAAGGAAGCCATAGTCATAATCAAATGTAAGTTTCAGTCATGAACATCAGCAATGAACACTGTTAGAGAATGAAATTCTAACGTAAGCAAGGCATGTCAAGCACAGCTCCTAAAATGCCAGCACCTTATGTGAGTCTGATGTGAAGAGTGCTGAGACAACTGGCTAAACTAGATTTTTTTTCACATTTCATATGTTGTTCTTGTCTTTGTTTCATTATTCCTTTTCACTTGAGTGTTCTTAGGAGGGAGAAAAAGAATGTCAAAGGGGAAGGTTGTGTGATGTGAGGTCATATACACAGACCTCATCAGACAGAAAGCCAACTAGCCATGAATGGAAGGAAATATACTCCACAGAAACTTTATAGAAGGTAAAGTTTATTTTGAGAGAGAGAGAGACAGACAGACAGACAGACAGACAGACAGACAGAAAAATTGTAAGATCCATTATTTTAAACAAGAACTATGTTATCTGTATAAATTTTCATAGAAGCAAGGGATGTTAGGAACACCCGCATGGCAAAAAAACAGAAATCTGTCGACATTAAGAAAAAGAGGCCCTGAATGGGTGTTCCTTCTGCCTCTGTTCTAAACTTTGCCTCCCTATTCCCTCCCAAGGTGACTTTGTTCTTTCAGGCTGGAACAATAGATATATATTCATAGAGACACCCATCTACCACATTTGTTTATGTAGCCCTCTGTGCTTGGGTTTGTGGGGAATGAAAAGGACCCTGGGTGAATGGATGCCATTGACATGAGCCTCAGACCCACAGGAAATGGCAAACCCTTCCCCAGGTTAGGCTCCAGAAGTGGCCTAGCTTTCTGGTCCATGTGAGAATGTTAACAAGATGAGCAGGAAATGACCACCATGACTTCCTCCAGACACTCACAGCTTGAAGATGGCCTGCTATGGAGTCCATTCCTACTAAGACTGGCTAAACCTGTTTCCTTGATTCTGCCATGCACCTGATACCCCGACTCCTGTCCAGCTGTGTGTGATAACACCGCCTCCCTGTTCAACTCTATATAATCAACATGCTGAGCATCTAGGATGTGTCAGCTTCTCCACTTGAGAGCATAGGCCACCCCATTATGTGTCCATTTATCTGCCTGTTGCTCATTCCCTTACCAATTGGGTCCATCTCTGGACTATGCAAAGAGGAGGCACAGGCTGGTTCTATAATCCACTATCATGGATTGTGTCACAATAAATATTGACTATTGTATAATTACCATCGATTACTGGAACTAGTTGAGTGCTGTGATACACACTGATGTACAAATATCTCTGTGCTACATAGAGATATACCCACAAATATATAAACATCGCATGGGAGATATATTTTTTGCTGCATATTTTTCCTTCAGAAATGGATTATTTTATATTCCCACCCTCGGTGTTTAGGGTTGTTTGGGGGTTTTTGCTTGCTTGATTGATTTTGTCCTTATAGCATTTGTTATTTCTTTTAAAATTATTATTGATCATCTTCTTCATCATCATCACAATCACCATCACCACCACCACCATCATCATCACTACTATCATCATCATCATCATCCCTGTGTGACGTATGTGTATGAGACACACATGGACCCCAAAGGGCGTGGGAGTAGCTGCCATGCGAGGAAGGGTCTCTCTTGTTGCTGCTGCAGTGTGTGCTCCAGGCTAACCGACTTTGTTCTCATTTTTCCGTCTCCACCTGCAATATCACCTCAGTGGTTCTGGGATCACACACACCCGGGTAGGCCTGCATTTATTTTCTTAATTACTTCGATTCCGAATGTGGCAGAGCGGGATCTCAGTGCAGCTCTGGTTTGCGTAAAGATGCTTCTTTTAAAACGTCAGAGTTTACTTTCAAATGAAGAAAGGTTACTGCAGAGTTCAGTACAGCACTTTTATCTTAAGTAAACGGGAATCTTCACACGCCAGTGTAACAATGCGACATCGCAGGTATGAAGTGAAAATCATCTTTCTGAGATCTTCCCGAAACACTAGGAAATCTCCCGAAACACTAGGAAATCTGTAATGAACCGCGCCTCTACGGAGGGGTTCTTTTATTTGACCAGGATCAGCTTTCAATTGCAAAATTAGGATTTAAAAATTGGGTCCGAAAGTCTTCATCTCTCTGAAAAGTCTGTGGACACATCACGAAACAAGTTCACACATTAATATTGTTATTATGACGCAGACGTTTCAGCAGTCCTGCAAGGATGTATCCCGTTCCTCCAAATATTCAGAAGATGGGGATTTCAGCACCATATCCATCCCTGGCTTAACAAACATCAGAAACTGCAGTATGAAATATTATTTAAATCCCATCGCGGGGTTTCTTCCCACCTTTCAGCATTTACATTCCTGAACGAAAGGCACATGCCTCCTTTAGATTTTAATTAAGCAGCACAACAGCTGGGCAACTAACCGCCTGACCTCCATTCCCTTAGAATCTACCTTCTGTCTCTCCCTCTCAATCCTAAAGCCTAGGAAACCTAAACCCCGCCTCCTTCTCACATCTCCACAGCTATTGGCTGCTGGCATTTTTATTTACCAATCAGAATTAACTGAGTCCAACGTCTGACTGTGTGCACCACCAGCTGGAGGCATCGTTTGTGAAAGAATGCTTAGGATATGGGGAGATGCTGGAGGAAACGCATGTCAGGTGTGTCATCACAGCAACAAGAACAGAAACTAACAGAGGGGGTTAAACAGAGTCAGGGCTTAGCACAGGACAGCCTATCTCTGTTCCCCACTCTGGCCCTCCAAGATCGCACCTCCATCCCATGTGTGCATCCCTTTCGATTAAAGCTGTTGGTGTCTCTCTTCCCCGGCCCACCGGTAATTTCTGTCATTTCTCTTTGCAGCATCTTAGCCTGTTTTCTAGAAAGCCATAAGAATCTTATTAGCTAACCCTAAACCACCAACCAAAGAGTACACATGGAGGGACCCATGGCTCCAGCCGCATGTGTGGCAGAGGATACCGTTATCGTGCATCAATGGGAAAGGAGGCCCTTGGTCCTGTGAAGGTTCAATGCCCCATTGTAGGTAAGAGGAATGGTACGCTCAGGCAGGAGTGGGAGGGCGGGTAGAGGAGCGCCCTCATAGAGGTAAGGGGGTGGGAGGATGGGATAGGGGGCTTGCGGAGGGGAAACTGGGAAAGGGGGGTGGATGACATTTGAAATGTAAATAAATAAAATAACCAATTTTAAAAAGGAAGAAATTATGCCAACCGCCTTGTTCACGAAGTAGCAAAGACCCCAAGAGCTAAAAACCAAGCCTGTTACATTGTAGAAATGGAAAGAGAGGAGGGAAGTCATGTTTAAGATAAACAGTTTCAAAGATTTCCTGACAAAAAGTCAAAAAAAAAAGAATCTTTTTATTAGCTGATGCTGGGTAGCCGTGGTCTACAACCCCATGGGCCTATCTGTTGCACATTTCCTTACCATGTGACTGACCACGGGGATAAAAATCCAAGCATGTTTGACAGCTGCTCTTTGGGGGAAGTCCTGAGAGGGTTGAGACTTTGGGCAGCCTTACTGAGGTGTTTTCTGCATACTGTAGACAAGACCGAGGTATGCCTGGCTTGAGGCCAAATCCTTGGGGGTGATGGGGTTGTAAGTCTAGTCCTCACTCCCTGCCGACTGTGAGACAAGCCTCCAGCTTGGGGCCTGATGCCTCCTGATCATCAGGGGCGGGTGAGCAGAATGCTCACCTGCTGTAAATCTCCGACTTCCCTTTAAGTCATAGCCAGAGAGAACCGCTTCTTCTAAACGGCTTCCGGAATCAGATTGGGCCCACCAGATAATCTGTTTTAATTAATCTCACAAGAGCTGATTAGAAACCCTAATTAAATATACAGAAATCCATTTCCCTGTAACATAAGCACTAGAGAAACGCTGCCTTAGCACGCGTGTCCGCTCCTAATGCGGGAAATTACACAAGGCTTGTGTAGGTTCCTAGGCATCTGGAGACGTCCACGACAAATCCCAGCATCCCTTTTTACTCTTAGCTAACCATAGTTGCCTGTGGCTTTCTTTTGAAACCCTACACTGTGTCTGTACAAAGCTTTATCCTATGTTGGGGGCAGGGGGTGTCAACTATTTCCCTGCCCATTTTTGAAATAAGGAAAATAGACAGCTTGCAGAGGTTCGACAATCTATCAGCATTAGATGGCTCTTTCCTTCCGACAGACACCTGACAAAAGCAAATTCGGGAAGAAAGGGTGGATGCTGACTTATGGATGCTGGCTAACGTTCACAGGTACAGACCAGTGTGGTGGAGGAATCATGGTAGATGTCAAAAATGAATCAGTTTTCCCTCCCAGTCTCTGCTCCAGGAACAATGACTCTGAGACTACTTATTTATTTATTAATAAATGCCTAGACTATAGCTCTAGCTCATTCTCCGACTAGCTCTAGTAATGTATTTACCCCATTCAAACTATTCTGTGTCTTCCACGTGGTTAGTTACCTTGCTTCAGAATGTATCCAAGTTCCGGGCTAATCCTCTTTATTCTGTCCTGAGTTCATCTGCCGTCAGGTTTACTGCTCCTCGATGCTCCGGCCTAAATCTCCCATGGTTCTATTTCCCAGAATCTTCTCTTCCCACCACTGTCCCACCTCCTATTTTCAGCTCATTGGCCATTGGCTTTTTTATTGACAGGTGTTATGAGAGGATTTCTCTATTGACAGGAACTTGAACTATCCTACAGACATAAGCTCACAGAATGATGCTTTCCACAGCAAAGACGGGCCTCTCACCTCAGTTAACTTAGGTCAGACTGTCCCTCACAGGCGTGCCTGTGGAATTAAGCAGCACACAGTCACACAAAACTGAGACAGGAGTAGTTTTGAAGGTAAGCGGACTGGTCCAGGACTCTGTGCTGGGGACTTAACACTAACTTACCTGCACAGCTGTGGTATCGCTTTCCGAGCTCATTTCTCTCCCGCTCACCGGACATCTGTGCAAGTTTTGTGGTGCTTCAGTATCTGAAATGTAAGTCAATACCGAGTAAAACTTCTCTAAGCATTTCTTTTCAAGAGCTGTTGTGAATCCATGCCTCATTTCTGTGGTGCGGAATGGCTATGGTTCCATTTTGTTTATCCCTACGTACAAGCTGCAATTCTACACGCTTCAGAAAACAACATCGTGACATGGAGCCCTTCGGGAATCTGTGTGCATGGCCAAATGTATAAGCAAGACTTGGGATGTAATATGATGTCTTAAGTGATAAAATATAGTGAAATTTCATTATCCGATGCAGGAAGAGATTATGAGTAGAAAGCGTAGGTCAGCTCGGTCCTCCATAGGAGTGTTGTTGATCATATCACACCAAATAGTAGTTTGGGAAATGCTTAGAATGTCCTTTGGAAGCAGGTAGGCTAACCTAACATCTTTACCTCCACTTCATCTTCTCCTCAAACTCTAACCCCCAGTCTCATCTCCAGCTCTGTATCAGAAGAGAACTTGTTGTGGCCCCTCCTCAATCTCTGCCCCCATTCCCAAAGATCAAATGGAAATAAGGGCAGAGACAGCTAACATTAAGAGCCATTTGATGGGTAGTGTGGAAACCTACTACAGTAGAATATATACATATATATCATATACACATACACATAGGAAGGTGGTCATATGAAATCACCAAACAGGAGGAAAAGACTCAGCTAAAAGACTCTCTCATCGAAAGGAAGTTTCCAGAACTGGGAACTAGCTACATCCAATAGAGCTATTGGCTAAAGGGGTCCACTAAGAGCCCCAAACATCCCAAGCTGTTGCCAAGGCTGAGGATTGTTCTCCACAAGCTGACAGAAAGGCCCGTTTGCTGAGGACACTCAATGCACAAGTCATTGAATACAGAAGCTCCAGCTGGTCCATACCATGAGATTTCATCCCTTATTCTCAGTATCAGAAGGTACCCTGCATGCCATTAAAGGGAAAACACAAACCCAGCTGCAAAACCTTCTGTCTACAATGGTATACACCACGCTATTGCACAAATCTTGTGGGAGTAACCAATCAACATCTGATTTGACTTAAGGTCCACTCCATGAAATGAAACCCATAGCCAAGACTGCTGCTTGGGTGACCAAAAACCTAAGACTACATAGCTCAGGGACCTAGGGGAAAACCAAATACTACTATTCTACTAAAGGAACAAGCAATAAAATGACCCCTAACAACATTCTGCTATACTCATAAATTAGTGTATTGCTCAGCCAATCATCAGAGAAGCTTCCTTCTGCAACAGACAGGAACAAATACAGAGACCCACAGCCAGACAATGTGCAGAGAGTGAGAGACCCTGAAACACTTAGTTCTATTCAGAGTGTCTTTTTAAAATTCCTCCCCTCAGAGTTCAGGGGACCCTCTGCAAAAATGGAGGCAGAAAGATAGTAAGAGCCTGAAGGGACAGAGGACACCACAGAAAGAAGGCCTTCTCAACACATCAGGACCAACAAACTCACAAGAGACTGAGGAAGGACAGGCCTGAGCCAAAGGGAGTTGTAGAGATTGAAGAAATGGACACATGACCCCATTCCTAACTCAGAAACATTCTTTTATGAACAACCACAGTGCAAATGAAAATTTAGTTTTCTCGCTGAAGAAACAAACTACTCCTAAGGTTAGGATACTTGCCCAGGCGTGGACGCCCAACAGAAACAAAACCAACATCATCTTTGGAAAGTCTTGTAACGTGGCGTCAGGGCTTTTTCATTTTCCATTTTTCATTTACTTTATCTTGATTTTTATTTTGATGTTTTCGGGGGGGGGGGCAGGAAGGTGGTTGTTTAATCGCTACAGGTCCTCTGTGTATGTATTATGGCTTCCAGCATTGTGTTTTTATGGGACTAATGAGTGTTCAAACCAGCTGTGTCTGTGTCTGTCTCCTGTGCCTTCTCTTGGGCTCTTTTACTTCCACTTGCTTCTTTTGTCCTACTCTGATGTGGTTGGTTTTGTTTTATCTTGTTACATTTTATTATTATCCCTTAGATATCTGTTTGTTTTCTAATGAGACAGGAAGAGGGTGGATCCAGGGAAGTGGGAAGGAACTAGGAAGAGTAGAAGGAGGGCAAAGTATAATCAGGATGTATTGGTGTGTGTGTGTGTGTGTGTGTGTGTGTGTGTGTGTGTGTGTGTAATAAAAGAAAAAACAAATGAGCCAATGAAATGAACAAAAAAAGAAAAGAAAGCAATGTGTAATGTCCTAAGAACCAAAATGTTGTCTAATCACAAAATTAAATTTTCAGTTCTCTCTGCATCCTGTTTTCTCTGTTAGACTTTGAAATTAATCACACTCCCATGGGTGGGAAAGCTAATATAGGTAAGATTAGCAACAGGGATTTGCCCCCCGGCTGCCATTTATGAACATATTACTGTCCCCTGGTGGAATTTGAGTGGAAACACTTTAAACCACATCAGCACCAAAATTAGTCTTCTTGATTAATGTCATATTTTATAAGGAGCAATTGCAGAGCAGTCAGCCTTTGCCACTATAAATGGGGCATCTGTTAATGGGTGTTTACATCGGCTCATTGATTAAACTTAATTGTCTCTCCCTGTGGTTTTCAACCCAGGAAGACTTACATAGAAACGTACGGCTTCTTCCGAGATTAGCACATATTCCGCATGAGAGATTAAAGGGGAAGATGAAGACTAAATTAGTTATTTATTAAACAGCTACTATGTGCCAGGAACTTCTGCTTCATCCCACTGGAGTCACTCAATAAGTACACAGTGTTCTTAATACAATAAAAGAACCAAGGCTTGGAGATATCGAGAAAATTATTTAAGATGGCACGGTTCATACTTATATTCCATGTTCAAAGTCACAAGAGGTGGGGAAGGGTTTGGAGTGCTCTATACTCTCCATGTTTCCACTGCTGGGGAATGTTTGAATTTTTTGTTTTTTTTTTTTTTGTATTTCTAACTTCAGTGACTCACATTGTCCATGACTATAGCTCTCTGGCCAGTACACCAGCTCGAGGAGAGCAAGTACTCTACTTAAGAAGTCTCCTCTGCATCCTGGGGACACTCTGATGTCCTCTGTAATCCGTGTGCGTGTGTGTGCGCGCGCGCGCGCGCGCGCGCGCGCGCGCGTGTGTGTGTGTGTGTGTGTGTGTGTATGTGCAAATAGATGACTTGGGTCAAGGATGACTTGATGGGGGAGGGACCGTGGCATAACGTGTCATCGTAGATCTGTTTTTAAAGGCAGTCTCCCCATGGTCTAACCAGATACATGCTTCGACAAATTATCACTAAGAGCAACATGCACTGTAAATAAAACATAGCTTGAAAATCAGGAAACCTCCCTTTTGTTTCTCACAGGGATGACACTTGATTACAAGAGTGTTTAAGGGTGGCACTTTTTCTTCCAGCTTCCCTTATCACATGAAATCCTCTCCTCAAATTATCAGGAAAAAGAAAAATCGCCCTCAAGGTTAGAGTGAATAGGCGTGTTTAAAACAACCATGAAAAATTTCTAGAGCATTAGCAGTTCTATTTCTACTTCTTAGCACATTGAACTTGTTAAAATATTTTTCTTATTCAGTGTGCATGTGTGTGTGCTTGTGTGCACATGTGTGTGCATGTGTGTGCACATGCACACACATGTGCGCTCATGTGTGTGCCACACGTGCCACTGTAGGCACATGGAACTCAACAGTTTGTAGGAATCATTTCTCCTCTTCTACCATGCCAAGTATTAAAGTCTGGCAGTGAGAGAACAATTAAAAGAATAATTGTAGGGAATTGGACTGTCTTTAATTTTTAATCTGCTGTGTAATTTAAGCAGTGTCCTGAGGATCTTTGTTGAGTGGGAAAGTAACTATATCTTTACCTATTGAGGCATCTCTTCAGCATATATGATACACGTTAAGTGCATCAATGTTCACACAGACATTCAGTTTGCTAATGTGTAGTTAAAGATATATTTTATCTTGGGAAATATTGGTCTCTAATTTTCTTGCAGTGTGTTATCCTATTTTAGTGTCAATATGTCCCAGACATATTCTGTCTTCTTCTAACTTGTCAAGTAATTTACAGAAAGTGAAATTTGCTACCAAGGGTGCTGTTTCAATCCTTGTGTGGTGGTAACGTGACTTCACACACCATATGGGATTGTAGAATTACCAGTGAGACTGTGTACTTTCATTCCACTGTGGGTTCACTCTGGTATCTTATTACCAGTGATCGGTCTTCCTTTCAGTTTAAAACACTCAAGAAGAGTGTAGTCTGTCAAGCCACATGATGGTAGAGTCCTTAAGCTGTCACTAGTCTGGAGAAGTTTGCATTTCTTTCTCATTTCTAAACGACAGCCTTGCTGGGTAACATGTCCTGGGTTAGCAGGGGAATTTCCCATCAGTACCTTGAACTTATAAGTTATCTAATTTAGTGGCTGAAGACCAAACCTTTACATGACCACACTGGTAGCCATAAGGTGTGGGTTCCATTGAGAAGAAACCTTGGATGAAACAACCTCCTTCACTAGAGACAATCACCTTAAGAGTTGGTGCTACTAGCTGAAGTTTAGCATGATTTGTGAAACTGTGCAAATCAGCCCTTCATTTCTCAAAGAGAGTTCCAGGCAATTCATCCTAGTGTCTACCACTGTTCTCCCATATTCTTAAATAAATTGACAGACAATTTCAATTTGTTTCCCAGAAGCATCGAACTATTTTTGTTCATTGACAAATTGAACCATCTGAAAGTGTGGAAAAAATAATTCACTGCTAAAAGTTGCTAATATCATGAAAACCAGGCTCTCTGCTCCCCTGACAAAAGTATAGTTGTAGGGAATTGGCCTACCATTAATTTTTAATGTGCTGTCTAATTTAGGCTATATACCAAGGCTCTTTGTATAGTCACAAAATAACACTTCCCCCTGAAACTTGTTAGAGGTTGCTAAATAGTGTGCTGTTGTGACTCATAAAGTGAGCCCCAAAGAATAGTTCTAGTAAATGGTATATGATTTATCCCATTAGAATTATTTGCTCTCCATCTCCCCAGTGCTATTAATTATAGCATGTTCAGTTTCTTTTGCAAATAACAGATCTAAAGCAATGTGGATGTCTGTGGCCCAAATCAGAACCAACAGGCGTAGTGAAACAAAGATCGCTTGACTTATTCTGGAAAATGTGTCATGAATTCCTCCTCAGATAAAAAATAGAGGAGAAGGAAGGTTGAAGGGGGCTTGTTCCTACAACTTTGACTACTATGCTCCGTTAAGTGTTGTCAAGCATTTAAATAAAGAAGACCATTTCAACAGGAATGAAATAGGAATAAAATTCTCTTCATTGGCTCTCCTCTGCCTCTTCACTGACCTGTGGGTTGGTTCCTTTCATAATACTGCTTCACACCGACTTTGCTCTCCATGCTAATTAGTGGGGAGAACATGAGGTGCCACTACTGCAATGGGCTGCGTTAAGCCTCTGAGCATTCTGGGCTTTAGCTAACTGTACTTTGCTGAGTCTAGTTCTGCTCTATTTGTCCAGACCTGTACATTGTTTTATAGAAGTATAACCCAGGACCCAGGAATCTCAAATACTAAGTAGGTTAGTAAAGGTGGGCATCTGTCTATGAGATGTGCATCTGTCAGCAAGTGCAAGAGGGAAAGAGTTGTTACCGGTTGGAAATGGCTGTAGGGATGAAAGGAAGATTTCTTTCCTTGAGAGTACACATGTGCATACATATGTTCATGAACATTACACTCTCTGTCTCTTCCTCTGCCTTCTCTAAGGAGATATCTTGTAGATTTTGTAAAGGATAAATTGGATCTCATCAGCATCTCTGAGCCCTTCTACTGCTTGGGAGCAGGAATGAAGACCGCACTTTCAACCTTTCTCTGTTGTATGTAGCCATCTTAGAAATCTGCTGCTAAGGAAGTGTGTATGTATGTGCATGTCTGCATGTGCATTCATGTATGCCTATGTGTGCATGCATCTATGTGTGTATGTATATGTATGTGTGCATGTGTAGGAGTGTATATGTTTGTGTATGTATATGTATATATGCATGCATGAATGTGCTATGTGTATGTATATTTTTATAAATTTATGCACGTATGCATGTATGTGCATGTGTAGGTATGTGTATGTTTGTGTATTTGTATGCATTTATGCATATGTGTGTATGTTTGTATGTGTGTATATGTATTCATATGTGTGCATGAGTGTATGTTTGTTTATATGCATGTATGTATATGTGTGCATGTATGTATGTGTGTGTTTGCATATGTTTATACATTAATACATATGTGTGCTTTATGTATTCTGTCTGTGCATGTGTGTATTGGGTGGAAGTACACCCAGAAACACAGCCATTAAAAGATCAAGTCCAGGAAGGCATCCAGAATCTCTGGGAGGGGCTAAGTTACAGAGTGACGAAGAGAGTTAAGTCTTAATTACAACTTACAAGTTTCAAACTTCAAACATTTAATTCCACAGAGGAAATAATTTGATATCAGACTTTAATATATTTTGACTTTCACTTGAAAGGAGATTTAATCTTTGAACTTCAGCTTTGCCCTGAGACTTTTATAGCATTAGGGGCCTTTATAATAAAAGTTTGAGGTATTTTCTCTGGTATTGGCATCTTACAACCAGAAAAATTTTATACTTTTTTCTTTTTGTTATCATTAATTCTCCTTGAAGAATTTGTGACACACTGTTGGAAAAATGAAGTTAGACATGATTTAGAGATGGAACGAGAACAGAATGGATTTTAAGCTTTGTCTTGCAACTGGCATTAAAATTGACTTGCTTAATGAAGTACACATACATATTTTAGGACATTCTAGAAGCAAATTCTAGACAGCAGTCTGGGGCACCAAGAGAATAAAAAGGGATGGCGGGCTAAGGATGTTAGCCATCCTGAAACGTATGCATCTCTCCTTCTTACGTCCTTAGGATACAATATGTGTTATGATTTCATTTTTCATGGACTGAGAGAAAAGTGAATCTTGAGAGTTTGATATGAACACTTCCTCTCCACACCTGGTGATTCCTTCACACTGTACCCTCAGTATAACTCTGCACTCCATCTCAGAAGAAGTTGAGTAATATGTCACTGCCAAACTGAGAGCACCAATTCAGGCAGGCTTATCCCGCCTCTCTCTTCAGAGTGAGAGAATAAGCCACTAGCAGGAATAAGGCTTCCCAGTCTCTGAAATCTGCATCAAAACTCATCAGGCCAGATCTTCCCTGGGGGCTTCAGGACAGAGGGATACGAAGAGGTTAAGAAGTGTAACTGTTTAGCAGTCTGACCCATACCTATGGAGGCAACCCTGAATAATTCTGAGATTTGGTATTAGCAAGGCACATGCTCCATGTTAACTCCTAATAAAAGTACAGTTGATCCCTGTCCTCCATCTGCACCTGCAAGATTCATTACCCAGTGTGCTCCAGGAAAAGGCTGAAGCCATACCTCTCGTGGTCTTTCATAGACTCCCCCATGGAATCAGAGCTCACCTGTAAAGCTTGCTGGTATCATGAATCAGTCATGTCTTTGAGATCTAGTCTTCTCATCTGTGACCCAAAAGTGAAGCTTAACTCACTTTGGGAGCAATGGCAGTGAAATCCTATTACTAAGTGTGGCATCAGTTTAGATCTGTGAACAAATGTGCTAACTCAAATTTCATTGCAAGAGGGAGACAGAGCCCAGCAGGGCTGGCAAGCAGAAGCACCCCAAGCAGAGGATGAAGAGACTCTGAGAGCAGGCCTACAGAACCATAGGGGCCTGAGCATGTGCATTTCTTTCTGGCAAATTCATCAGCTGGAAAACAGTGGAGCAAATGGGGACCACGAGGAGTACAAAATGCAAGGAGTATTACCGTAGAGGGATTTTAATCCAGTGATTTATTTTCTCTGGCAGGAGATCACATCAAAGACGTAGGTATGTGTGATCCACCTGGAAACCAGACATGCCACACACCATAATCCATCTGGCTGGAGTGCAAACACACCTTTAGCGCCAAACAATGAAGGCAAAGTTCATTGTAGAAGGAGGCATCCATGTTGAAAGTGATGTCTCTAATTGAGAGGCAGACAAAGTGACAAATCAGAGAAAGATTTGACAGAATGGGTCAGAGACAGGATACGTTCAACTCTCCAAGAACAGAGGAGAGGCTACTTAAGAGCAGTGCAGGGAGAGAGCAGAGAAGGTAAGTTAAGTTTAGATAAGGTCAGTTGAGTAAAACAGTTCTGTACAGTGCAGTTGAGTGCCACTGGGTTCCTTAGTGGAGTTCAGAAGCTGTGTTTCCAAGCAGAGCAATTCAGTCTGAAGCTCAGAGAAGTCCTTCAAATCATCAGCTTGCAGAGGACTTTGACCCCGAACACCAGTAAGCCTCAGAGACAATTATGTCAGGCAAATAAAAGATACTTTTACATATTACTTTAATGATACTCATGGGAGTGTCAAGAGGAAGTTTAATATCACCCTCAGTGATAGAGATTCTGTGTGCCCATATTAGATGAAGAAAGGTGCCCAAAGCTACAGAAACATTTGTAGTGCTCACAAGAGGAAACTGAGACTTATTATCACCCTGTGCAAATTCTCTGTCACATGAATTAATTAGAACTTTTCAATCACACTGAAGAAAAAGGAAGCACAATGTCAGTGCTAAAGTATTTGGAATTTGGAATTCCCTCACTAAAAGGGACTGAAATATTGATGTGTGTATCACTTTATGTCTAGCCTAGTTACTAGAGTGGATACATAAAAATAATTAATTATCTCTCCTAGCCCTAATTGCTGACATGGTCAATAAGATTCTTCTTTCATTGTTAGAGAATGTCTCCCACAAACCCTGCCCACAAATACCATCTCTAGACAATGTATACTAATGTTTACATTGCATTCATATTTTAAACAAATCATATGGGAAGGAAAACAGAATAGATCCAAACCAAACACAATGGAATGGAATGGCATAGAGTGGAGAAGGTAGAAGGTTACAGGAAAGGGCTGAGAGAGGCTGTCAGGGGAGGGAAGGGGGAGGGAGCGGGGAGAGGGGGGGATTAACAGGGGAGAGGGAAGAACAATGAGTTGATGAAGATCCTGTGGTTTCTAGATTATAGAGAAACAGCAGCACAAAAGGGCTATTCTACAGATAAGAAAAAGTAAGCCACAGAATTATATAATTTGCCTGAGGTCACTCCCTTATTAGTGGAATTGCTAGAAAAAGGAATCTAGTTTCACTGAGCTCAGCAATACATTGTTCCAATATACTGCCTCCGGTAATTTGCTCAGTTCTGAAGCAATGTTTTCATTTGTTTGCTACTTTTATTTTGTCTTTATGCCTAGACTTTTCACCTTACTTAGTTTTATAATTGGGTAGAAATCACTGGAGGAAGGAAAAACATAAGACTTAAGAGACTTTTCTTTCTGGGCCCTTGTAAGAATTCCCTTTAGGAGTCTTTATGGTCACGTTCAGCTGCTCTGGTTCATCGACTGGGGACACCATAATGTGGGAATGGATTTTTCTCAAGAGATAAGATGTCCAAATGCATTTAAAAAAAAACTTTACATGATAGAAAGTTTCGAACTTGTGCAACAGCTGAATAATAGGAAGCTCTCTCCTTCTGCCTCACTGTTCTCAACCCTGACCCATGACCTAACATTCTTCATCTATGTGGATGCCCTACATTATTTCCAAGCAATCATTACACAGCAATATACTTTGGAACACATTTCTAAAATATTGGAATTTCCCTTTAAAATCACCCACGTCAACTTCGTGTTTCAATTATTGTTCTTTATCTGGAAATACTGAATAGCAATATAAATTTTAACTAGTTTGTCAGACTGAATAAGGATACAATGATTGCAGCTGGTTGCTTATTTTCTAAATTGCTGGTTTTCATCTCTTCTCTATATTTCCTACCCTTGTTTAAAGATCAGGTCATCTCTTCTATAGCATTTCCCACAGCTAGAGTTTGACGATCGTATTGACATGGTCCCTGTGTGTCTGGGGCTAGGGATGTATCTCTGGTGGTTGAGCACCTTCCTCTGAGGGGGCTTCATGTCACCGAGTACTTGCCTCCTGTGTCTGATGCCCTAAACTCAATCTCAGGTCCTGAAAACATTATGGTACTGTGTATTTCGTGTAAAATTATAATTACAAGCATAGATAATTAGATTCAGGTTTCTTTTTTTTTTTAAACAAGAGTGTCTTGTGGGTGTCAGAGATGGATCAGTAATTAAGGGCCCTTGACACCAAACCAGAAGACATAATTTGGTTCCCAGGATCACAAGGGGAGAGATGAACTGATTCTGTGAAGTCATCTCCTGATCGCCACGTTCTCTCCTGAGCACATAAATGCCCCCCACCTCACAGATAAATAAACGTAAAAGCAATGAATGGTTCATAAGAGGCAGGTAGAACTGTGTAATGTTCACTTTGTGTGGTGCTATCTTAGTTATGCTTTTACTGTTGTGAACAGATAGCACGACCAAGTCAGCTCTTGTAAGGACAACATTTAATTGGGGCTGACTTACAGGCTCAGAGGTTCAGTCCATTATCATCAAGGTGGGAGCATGGCAGCATCTAGGCAGGCATGGTGCAGGAGGAGCTGAGAGTTCTACATCTTCATCTGAAGGTTGCTAGTGGAAGACTGACTTCCGGGTAGCTAGAATTGGGTCACAGTGACACATTTACTACAAGGCCACACCCTGGGCAGAGCATATCATAGGTGGCATTGCCTAAATCCATATAGATTATATGTTTTATTCACACTATATTATATTCTGCACTTATTAGCTAAAATAATTATTTCTAAAATCTTCTTACCATCTCCTTGCTACCTGAGGTGTACATCACTGTTTGGAAAATGGAGATTCTCCCATGATGCAGTTATCTATAGCTACATAGTATATCCCTGAATCTAGTGAGCTCAAACAATCACGGTTACTTTGTTATCACCTCTCATGATTCTGGGGTCAGCTGCTCTCAGCTACTTGGCTCAAGACAGAGAAAGTCATATTCTCATACATAGGGAGCAGGATTGCAGTCTTTTGGGAGCTTTATCTCCAATTATCATCTGGAATACTTCATCTTTCTTTGACTTTGTCCATCATGGCTATTGATATCTAGAAGTGACCATTCTGCTATAATTTATGACCTTGCATTGGATTTCACAGACAATAGTCACAGGCCCAACAGAGTGAGGGGACAGAATGTGGAACTTAGAGGTCAATGAATGTCAATTTGCATTATAAAAAGTTCAGGTGGCCTGTGCCTGGAGCTGACCCTGGGACACAGCTCTCTGTACCCAGACCCTGTGGGTAGAGAGCTGGATTCTCAGAAATGCAGACAGTCCTGAGAGCACAGTAGAGACCACCACGTCTGTTCACATTCCTGGCCCAACAGGAACCCACCTGGAGCCCTCCGGACACAGAAACCGAGGAGCAGTCTGGAACAGTATCCTTCCAGTTTCCACCTGCGCCTGGAGATGACCTGGTCCTACAGCTCTCTGTACTCAGATCCTGCTGGAAGAAAGCCTGTCTCCAGGAGTGTTGACACACAGGCTTACAGGAGGGTCAAGATAGTGTCAGAGACAGCAAGACTAGCTAACACCAGAGATAACCAAATGGCTAGAGGCAAGGGCAAAAACTTAAGCAACAGAAACCAAGGCCACTTGGCATCATCAGAATCCAGTTCCCACACCACAACAAGCCATAGATACCCCAACACACCAGAAAAGCAAGATTTTGATTTAAAATCACAACTCATGATGATGTTACAGGATTTTAAGAGGTACAAAAACAACTCCCTTAAAAAAATACAGGACAACACAGATAAACAGATAGAAGTCCATAAAGAGGAAAGACAAAAATCCCTTAAAGAATTACAGGAAAACACAAACAAGTGAAGTAATTGAACAAAACCATCCAGGATCTAAAAATTGGAAGAGAAACAATAAAGAAATCACAAAGGGAGACAATCCTGGAGATAGAAAAACTAGGAAAGAGATTAGGAGTAATAGACATAAACATTACCAACCGACTACAGAAGATAGAAGAGAGAATCTCAGAGGCAGAAAATACCATAGAAAACATTTACATAACAGTCAACAAAAATGTAAAACTCAAAAATCTCCTAACCCAAAACATTAAGGAAATACAGGACACAATGAGAAGACCAAACCTAAGGATAATAGGTATAGAAAAGAACAAAGATTTGCTGCCTAAAGGGTCAGTAAATATCTTCAACAAAATCATAGAAGAAAAGTTCCATAACCTAAAGAAAGAGATGCCCATAAACATACAAGAAGCCTAGAGAACTCAAAATAGATTGGACCAGAAAAGAAATTCCTCCAGTCAAAGCACCATATGCACAAAACAAAGAATATTAAAAAAAACAGTAAAAGAAAAATGTCAAGTAACATATAAAAGCAGACCTATCAGAATTACATGAGACTTCTCACCAGAGACTATGAAAGCCAGAAGATCCTTGGCAGATGTCATACAGACACTAAGAGAACACAAATGCCAGCCCAGACTATTATATCCAGCAAAACTCTCAATTAACATAGATGGGGAAACCAAGATATTCCATGACAAAACCAAATTTATACAATATCTTTCCACATATCCAGCCCTACATAGGATAATAGATGGAACACTCCAACACCAGGAGGGAAACTACACCCTGGAAAAAGCAAGAAAGTAATTTCAACTAATCCAAAAGAAGATAGCCACACAAACATAATTTCACCTCTAACAACAAAAATAACAGGAAACAAAAATCATTGGTCCCTAATCTCTCCCAACATCAATGGACTCAATTCCTCAATTAAAAGTCATAGATTAACAGACTGCATATATAAAGAGGACCCAGCATTTAGCTGCATACAGGAAACACAGCTCAGTGACAAAGACAGATGCTACCACAGAGTAAAAGGCTGGAAAACAATTTTCCAAGCAAATGATCTCAAGAAACAAGCAAGAGTAGCCATTCTAATATTAAGTAAAATTGACTTTCAACCAAAAGTAATCAAAGAAGATAAGGAAGGACACTTCATATTCATCAAAGGAGAACTCTCAGCCCTAAATATCTATGCTCCAAATGCAAGGGCACCCACATTCATAAAAGAAACCTTACTAAATCTCAATGCACACACTGTAGCTCACACAATAATAGTGGCAGATTTCAACACCCTACTCTCATCAATGGACAGATCATGGAAACAAAAAACAAACAAAAACACAGAGAAACTTACATAAGTTATGAACCAAATGGATTTAACAGATATCTGTAGAACATTTCATCCTAAAACAAAAGAATACACCTTCTCAGCATCTCATGGCACCTTCTTCAAAATTGACCATATAACAAAACAGGCCTCAACAGATACAAAAAGATTGAAATAATCCCATGCATCCTAGCAGATCACCACAGACTAAGTCTGGTCTTCAATAACAACAAAAACTACATAAAGCCCACATACACATGGAACTCTACTCAATGATAACCTGGTCAAGGAAGAAATTTAAAAAAAAAAGAAATTAAAGACTTTTTAGAATTTAATGAAAATGAAGCCACAACGTACTCAAACTTATGGGACACAATGAAAGCAATGCTCATAGCTCTGAGAGTCTCCAAAAAGAAACTGGAGAGAGCATACACTACCAGCTTGACAGCACACCTAAAAGCACTAGATCAAAAAGAAGCAAATACACCCAAGAGGAGCACACAGCAGGAAATAATCAAACTCAGGGCTGAAATCTACCAAGTAGAAACAAAAAGAACTACACAAAGAATCACAAAACCAGGAGCTGGTTCATTGAGAAAACCAACAAGATAGATAAACCCTCACCCAGACTAACCAGAGGGCACAGAGAAAGTATCCAAATTAACAAAATCAGAAACGAAAATGGAGACATAACAACAGACATGGAGGAAATTCAAAAATTATCAGATTCTACTACAAAAGCCTATACTCAACAAAACTGGAAAATCCGGAGGAAATGGACAATTTTCTAGAAAGATAACAGGTACCAAAGTTAAATCCGGAACAGATAAACCATCTAAACAGTCCCATAACTCCTAAAGAAATAGGAGCTGTCATTAAAAGTCTCCCAATCAAAAAAGCCCCAAGACCAGATGGGTCTAGTGCAGAATTCAATCAAACTTGTATAGAAGACCTATTACCAATACTGTCCAACTATTCCACAAAATAGAAACAGAAGAAGCACTTTCCAATTCCTTCTATGAAGCCATAATTACATTTATATCTGAACTGCACAAAGACCCAACAAAGAAAGACAACTTCAGATCAATTTCCATTATGAATATCTATGCAAAAATACTCAATAAAATTCTTGCAAACCGAATCCAAGAACTCATTAAAATGATCATCCATCATGATCAAGTAGCAGAGATGCTTCAATATATGGAAATCCATCAACATAATCAACAAACCCAAAGGAAAATAACACATGAACATTAGATGCTGAGACAACATTTGAAAAAATTCAATACCCCTTCATAATAAAAGTCTTGGAAAGATCAGGAATTCAAGGCCCATACCTAAACATAGTAAAAACAATATACAGCAAAACAGTAGTCAATATCAAACTAAATGGAGAGAAATTGAAGCACTCCCACTAAAATCAGGGACTAGACAAAGCTGCCCACTCTCTCCCTACTTATTCAATATAGTACTGGAAATCCTATCCAGAGCAATCAGACAACAAAAGGAGGTCAAAGGGATACAGATCGGAAAGGAAGAAGTCAAAATATCACTATTTGCAGATGACATGATAGTATATTTAAGTGATCCCAAAAGTTCCACCAGAGAACACTAAGCCTGATAAACAACCTCAGCAAAGTGGGTGGATATAAAATTAACTCAAACAAATCATTCGTTTTCCTCTAGTCAAAGGATAAACAGGCTGAGAAAGAAATTAGGGAAAGAACACCCTTCACAGTAGTCACATATAATATAAAATTATAAAATACCTTGGTGTGACTCTAATCAAAAAGGAAAAGATCTATACAACAAGAACTTCAAGTCTCTAAAAAAAAAAAAGAAGATAAAGAAGATCTCAGAAGATTGAAGGACCTCACAAGCTCATGGATTGGCAGGATTAATATTGTAAAAATGGCCATCTTACAAAAAGCAATCTACAGATCCAATGCAATCCCCATCAAAATTTCAATTCAATTCTTCATAGAGTTAAAGAGACAAATTTGCAAATTCACTTGGAATAACAAAAACCCAGGATAACAAAAACTATCCTGAACAATAAGAGAACTTCTGGGGGAATCACCATACCTGACCTCAAGCTCTATTACAAAGCAATAGTGATAAAAAAAAAAAAACTTTATGGTATTTGTTCAGAGACAGACAGATAGATCAATGGAGTAGAATCAAAGATCTAGAAATGAACCCACACACCTATGGTCATTTGATCTTTGCAAAGGAGCTAAAACCATCCACTGGAAAAAAGATAGCATTTTCAACAAATGGTTCTGGTTCAACTGGAGGTCAGCATGTAGAAAATGCAAATCTACCCATTCTTATTGCCCTGAACAAAGCTCAAGTCCAAGTGGATCAAGGACCTCCACATAGAACCAGATACACTCAAACTAATAGACGAAAAAGTGGGAAAGAGCCTAGAACACATGGGGACTGGAGAAAATTTCCTGAACAGAACACTAATCGCTTATGCTCTAAAATCAAGAATCAAAAAATAGGACCTCATAAAATTGCAAAGCTTCTGTAAAGCAAAGGACACTGTCATTAGGACAAAATGGCAACCAACAGATTGGGAAAAGATCTTTGCCAACCCTACATCTGATAGAGGGCTAATATACAAAATACACAAAGAACTCAAGAAGTTAGACTTAGAAGAATCAAATAGCCTTATTAAAAATGGGGAATAGAGCTAAACAAAGAATTCTCAACAAAGAATCACCTAAAGAAATGATCAACATCTTTAGTCGTCAAGGAAATGAAAATCAAAACAACCCTGAGATTCCACCTCACACCAGTCAGAATAGCTAAGATAAAAAATTCAAGTGACAACAGATGCTGGTGAGGATGTGGAGAAAGAGGAACACTCCTCCATTGTTGGTGGGATTGCAAGCTGGTAAAACCACTCTGAAAATCAATGTGGAGGTTCCTCAGAAAATTGGACATAGTACTACCTGAGGACCCAGCTATACCACTCCTGGGCATACACCCAAAAGGTGCTCCAACATATAACAAGGACACATGCTCCACTATGTTCATAGCAGCCTTATTTATAATAGCCAGAAGCTGTAAAGAACCCAGATGTCCTTCTACAAAGGAATGGATACAGAAAATGTGATACAACTCAGCTATCAAAAACAATGACTGCATGAAATTCTTAGGCAAATAGATGTACCTAGAAAATATCATCCCAAGTGAGGTAACCCAATCACAAGGAAAGAAAGAAGAGAGAGAGAGAGAGAGAGAGAGAGAGAGAGAGAGAGAACATGGTATGCACTCACTGATAAGTGGATATTAGCCCAAAAGCTCAGATTACCCAAGATACAATCCACAGACCACATGAAGCTCAAGAAGACAGACCAAAGTGAGGATATTTCAGTCCTTCTTAGAAAGAGGAACAGAAATATTCATAGAAGGAGATACAGAGACAAAGTTTTGAGCATAGACTGAAGGAATGGCCATTCAGAGCCTGCCCCTACCTGGGGATCCAGCCCATATATATACAGCCACCAAACCCAGTCACTATTGAGGATGCCAACAGGTGCATGTTGACAAGAGCCTGATATAACTGTCTCCTGAGAGACTCTGCCAGAGCATGACAAATACAGAGGTGTACTCTCCTTGTCAACCATTAACTGAGAATGGGGTCCCCATTGGAGGAGCTAGAGAAAGGATTGAAGGAGCTGATGGGGTTTGCAACCCCATAAGAACAACAATATCAACCAACCAGAGGTCCCAGGGACTAAACCACCATCAAAAGAGTACACATGGGCAGACCCATGGCTCCAGTTGCATATGTAGTAGAAGATGTCCTTGTTGGGCACCAATGGGAGAACCCCTTGGTCCTGCCAAGGCCTAACCTCCAGTGTAGGGGAATGTCAGGGCTGGGAGGTGGGAAGGGTTAGATGGTTGGGTGGGGGAACATCCTCGTAGAAGAAGGGGAAGGAGGAATGGGATAGGGGGTTTCTGGATGGGAAACCAGGAAAGGGGGATAACATTTGAATTGTAAATAAATTTTAAAAAATCCAATAAAAAATTCAAGTGACAGGATAGGGCTCAGTGCTCTCCTCCTGATATTAATTTGCCTCATTTTACTTAACAGCTTTTGCTGTAATTATTAATTATAGGATCTGCTGGCATTTATCCAACCCATTTTACTCTCACCGTGATCTGTGGAAGCAAATACTTCTGAGGTGTTTTTAGTTGCTCGCACTTATTGCTCTGACCCACATGTAGGCTCCTTCCTGTTTGTCAAGCCAGAATCACTAGAAATCAGCATATTCCCTCTCCAGACCCAACTCCACCACTGGGTCTGGAGAACTTCTTCCCTTCCTCCTCAGGCATGACATCCCAGAACCTTCTTGAACATTTCTCATTCCAAAATGGAAATCAACTACTTCTCCAAATACTCTATATCCTTCTAAGATAAAATACGAAATTCTTCTGATATTTCGAATTCAAACTGTAGAGTTCTCCTACCTTTGGTCATGTTTTTCTCTTCTCTTCTCTTCTCTTCTCTTCTCTTCTCTTCTCTTCTCTCTCTCTCTCTCTCTCTCTCTCTCTCTCTCTCTCTCTCTCTCTCTCTCTCCCCACTCCCTCACTCCCTATCAAACATCAGCCTGATTATGAATATGCCTTAATATAAAAAGTAAAAGATACTCAAATGTATGTGAATGACAAAGTTAATGAGAACTATTTTTCTACCTAAACTTCTTATAGCCTAGAGCTCCAGGTTTTGGGTGTATCTCATAGTTACGTGGTGAAGCAAGAGTGCTTTAATGTTATTTGAAACTAGTGTGTGTAATTAGAGCTCATCCTCAACACAGTTAGGCTCATCTGGCTCTGCTTTTCTTTTATAAGGATGGCATTTTGAAAGTTTAATTTAATTGCGTTATAAAATATTTACATAGTGTCAAAACCCAGTCTGCAAAAGCTGATTTATTCAGAGAAAGGTGACTTCTATTCATACCTCTTCTAAATCTTCCCTGTCAGTAACTTTCTGCTCAATATTGGATTATTGGTTTTGTCAGGAGAAAATACGTATATATTTTAATCTCACAACTCTTTCATGAGCAAATGGATTTGTACAATACATACCTGTTCCACTGTGCTCTTCCCTACCCTAAAATTGAAAACCACTGCATATCAGAACATAAAATATCCCTTCTATCCTTTAGAGATCTGTTCCCAGAGCCACGCGTCATTCAGCAAGAATCCCACTAAGGATGTTTAGTCTTTTCCAGTCCTTCACTCTCACAGGTAGATCTGTGGTGAATGGTTTCAAGACAGTATGCACTTGTGTGTGCGTGTGTGCGTGTGTGTGTGTGTGTGTGTGTGTGTGTGTGTGTGTGTGTGTGTGTATTTTAAGGTATTTTAGAGAATGATTCCTAGAAAATGGGAGGTTACTTAACATGAATGTTAAGGAACAGTGCTGAGCTACCATTCATAGGTGGTGTAAATTATAGTTTCTGACCAGCAGTAATGTGTGTAACCACCCATCTTCCCAGTCTTAACCCATTAGATTACATTGTCAGATTTATGCATTCATTTTTGCAAATCTGTTAGGCCGTAAGATTATTTATGTATATATACATACACAAACCACAATTTTGTCATTACTAATAGGATATTAAACATGGAATGTGAAAATAAAACCCCATTGTAACAGAATGAATTCAACAGCCTGCATTATAAAACACGAAAATAAATACTTTTCTCTCTGTGACTTGATAGTCACTTAGCAGTGGGCTTCTTCTGCACTCTGTTTAGTTAAACTTGTCTTTCTTTCACCTTCACATTCAACAGCAAGCCATTCCTGGGGTGCACCGGACTGGAATTTATCCTCATAAACACACCCTGTCAGAGTACACCCTGTCTGAGAGATTACTTAGTAAAACCATGCTGACCCTGGGCTGGTGGCTAAATCGGGTGATTGTCATGCACTCTAGGGGGTTGTGACCTCCTTCCAGCTAGGTGCACCTCTCAGTCAGTGTGCCGCACCCACACAGGGACCTAGCAACCATCGCCCGCCAGCCTCACAGCCTTATACTGACAAGTTAATTTTCTCCCATTTTACTACTTAACCTCCCTATAACCTCAATCTGTGCAAGGTCTGATGATCAGGACTTTGGTGACGCCGCAGAGATGCAGTTTCTCTACCTGGTTTGTCTCCAGTTTTAATGAATGGGGAAGAGCAAAGAGAGGTGTTTAGACAAACTACATTAACGTATGTATTCAAGTACTCAGCCACTAGTGCACTTTTACCTATTTACATTGTTTGAATTATAGCTGTCTATTCTTTAACTACACTGACAATGAAATGTTTGCCACCCCTGGTTCTGGTCAGCCAAGTGTGTTAATCACTCTTTCCTCATGATCCTAGTTTCATCTAAACTCAAACAAGAACCCTTATGTGATACTTTGTAGCTGCTCGCTATAAAAAAGCAGATGAACACAAGCAAGCCGAGTCCTGCCTTCCTTAAGTATTGTTAAATTAAATTCTGTTAGAGCAATAAGGGCATTTTCTCAACCGTGAGTGATTTTCTGATTATTCTTAAAATAGAGACTCGCTTTAAATTAAGTTTTCAGGAAGGATAGGTGTATATCATAATGAGGAGCTGAAATTGTGACTGGAAAATGCATTTGTTTTCTTGCAACTGACTCGCAGACTGGATTCTACCTAAAGAACTGAATGTCTATGTTTCAAAGACAAAAATAACTAAGATTTATTAAATTAAATAATAAAGGTACTGTGGCACTATTCTAACTGTATGCTCCTAGAGAGAAAAATTAAAGCAAAAATACCTCTCCTTAGTTGCTTTTCTAATTTCAGTGACAGCATATCTGGCTTACACAGTTTAATGCATGAAGATCCATCTCGGCTCATGGTGAAAGGGGATGTAGGTAGCTGGGGCATGGAACACGTGGGGACCAGAGGAGACAGCGGCTGTAGGAATGGGAATTTGATGTCACCTAAGTGGATTAGGAAGCCGAGTGGAGACAGGAAGAGGGGTCGGTCTCATGATCACAAAGTTCCACTTACCCAGCCTGATCCAAAGCTCCACAACCTCTCCAAACATGAACATGTGCTGGGGATGAAGGATTCAAATACATAGGCCTGTGGGAGACAAGGTACATCCAAAGCACAACACTTCCAAGATTTATTTTCTATGCAAGTTCATTAGTATGAAAAAAAATTTGTGAAGTGTCTCAAATTTTGCATGTATATGTATGTTCAAAACACACATACATGTTTGTACGCAGGTACTTGTGTATGGGTCCACATGTGTGTGCATGGTATATGTGTGCATGTGCATGCAGGTATGCAACTGTGTGTGGGGGGGAAGAGGTCAGGGATCAACACTGGCTATATCTCTCAATGCCTCTCCACCTTAGTTCATGAGGAGCATTCCTTACTGGATCTGGAGCTCACCAACTGGCTAGCAAAGAGGATCCAGCGTCCTCCTGTCTGCCGTCCAGCTCTCGGGTTACAAGGCATGTTGCCTTGTCTAGAACTCTTACATGAGTTCTGGGGAGTAAACTTATGCTTGCACATGAAAACCTTACCAACTGAGCCAGCGCCTCAGCTCCTGTTCTGAAGCATTTTTAATGGAACACAACTGCTCTGAACTCCTCGAATAGATCAACCTAGGAAGCAAGAGCATTCATACCTCCATCAAGTTTTATGGTCAAATACCCTTGCATTGATCATTTTTCAAAAGCCACCACCTACTATATTATTTTGTCTGTGTTTCTTTGGGAATGGCATAGAGTTGGGGAATATTATTCGCTTTACTAAGATTTGAAAAAAGAGAAAACATCGACAGCCAGACTGTGGCCATTCAGCTTTATTTGGTGAGATAAAGGTCATGAGGCTCAGGGTTTCTCAGGGTCTTGAATGTCATTGGCGTCTTGTTCTGGTTTGCTTCTCTTGTGTACAGATGAAGGGATCTGGAGTATACCAAACAGGCCATTGCCTTGGGAAATTATGTATAGGCACATCAGATCATGCTTATCACCATTTATCAGAATTGACTATGTATTCTGCTCCTTTTCTTCCTCACCTCCATACTGGTAAATGAATGCACATAGACAAAGTCTCTTCACTGAGGCAGAACAACAGACTTGAGGCAGATTGCTAGCTGAAGCTTTTTCTATAATGAAGGGGAGGAAAGAAAGTAGGGGACCTTAATGTAGTTTCAAGACAGAATGTAAGGAGAGAACTAGACCCTCAGAAATGCAGACACGCCTGAGAACTCAGAGGAGACTACTCTCTGCCCACATTCCCAACCCAAGATGAAATCACCTACTACCATCTGTGGCCCCTGAGCACAGAGACCTAGGAGCAGTCAAGAGCAGGACCCTTTGGGCTTCTGCCTGCACCTAGAGCTGAAAGCCAGTCACTAGGAGCACCTACACACCTGAGAGCAGAGGTAAGGCCAACTTTTTTTGCTTCAAGCGACCTAACTTATGGACTCAGGACACACAAAGGCAGAAGTCCTCTTGGACAGGGCACTCCCAGTTTCTGACTGTGCCCGTAACTAATCTGAATGAGCCAACAGCTCCCTGCACACAAATCCCACGGGGAAGAGAGCTGAACACCCAGAAGGGCAGAGCACACTGAGACTTCAGCACAGACTACCACTACTGCCAACATTTCCAATATCCCTGGTCCAAGAGCTGAAAGCCAGTTGCCAGGAGCGCCTACATGCCCGAGAGCAGAGCTCTCTGTTCCCAGAGCTAGATGAAAGAAAACAGGTCTACAGAAGTGCTGACACACAGTGCAATAGGAGAGTCAAGCTACTGTCAGAGACAGCAAGACAAGGTAACACCAGAGACAACCTGATGGTGAGAGGCAAGGGCAGGAACCTAAGCATCAGAAGCTAAAACTATTTTGTATCATCAGAGCCCAGTTCTCCCACCAAAGCAAATACTGGACATCCAAACACACCAGACAAGCAAGATTTAGATATAAAATGACATTTTATGATGAAGATGGAGGATTTTAAGAAGGACATAAATAAATGTCCTTAAAGAAATGCAAGTCAATACAAGTAAACCAGTAGAAACAATTAAAAAAGAAACACAAAAATCCCTTAAAGAAATACAGGAAAATACAACCAAACAGCCGAAGGAATTGAACAAAACCAGCCAGGATTTAAAACTAGAAATAGAAATAATAAAGAAAGCACAATCTGGAGATAGAAAACCTAGGGAAGAGATCAGGAGTCATAGATGCAAACATTACCAACAGAATACAAGAGATAGAAGAGAGAATCTCAGGGGGAGAAGATACCATAGAAAACATCGACACAGCCATCAAAGATAATGTAAAATGCAAAAAGCTACTAACTAAAAACATTCAGGAAATCCAGGACACAATGGGAAAATCTAACCTAAGGATAATAGGTATAGAGGAGAGTGAAAACTCCCAACTTAAAGGGCCAGTAAATATCTTCAACAAAATTATAGAAGAAAACTTCCCTAACCTGAAGAAAGAGATGCCCATAAACATACAAGACACATACAGAATTCCAAATAGATTGGACCAGAAAAGAAATTCCTCCTGTCACATAATAGTCAAAACGCCAAATGCACAAAACAAAGAAAGAATATTAAAAGAAGTAAGGGGGAAAAGTCAAGTGACATATAAATGCAGACCTATAAGAGTTACACCAGACTTCTCACCAGAGACTATGAAAACCAGAAGATCCTGGGCAGATGTCATACAGACCCTAAGAGAACACAAATACCAGACCAGGCTACTATATCCACCAAAACTCTCAACATAGATAGAAAAAACAAGATATTCCATGACAAAAACAAATTTACACAGTATCTTTCTACAAATCCAACCTTACAAAGGATAGTAGATGGAAAACTCCAACACAAGGAGGGAAACTACACCCTAGAAAAAGCAAGAATGTAATCTCCTTGCAACTAAACCAAAAGAAGAGACACAGAAACATAATTCCACCCCTAACAACGACAATAACAAGAAGCAACAATCACTATTACTTAATATCTATTACCATCAATGGTCTCAATTCCACAATAAAAAGACAAAGACTAACAGACTGGATACGTAAAGAGGACCCAGCATTTTGGTACATACAGGAAACACAACTCAGAGGCAAAAACAGACACTTCCTCAGAGTAAAAGGCTGGAAAATGTAGAGAGCTGCGATGTGCCACGCCTCAAAGATGGTGCTTGTTTCCACCTTCCACCCTCCCAACGGTGAGCACTCCTTGCAGTAAACAAGTCCTTATTTGGCTATGTCTGCCTGGCCCACTAGCTTCCGCATAGTGACAGCCTATCTACATGACCCACGTGGCTTGCTAGGACTGGCCAGTGCTAGCTATTTAAGTGTGGTGCAGGGTGTTCCCCAGGAGGAGAGAGAGGGAGAGAGAGAGAGAGAGAGAGAGCGAGAGAGAGAGAGAGCGAGAGAGAGAGAGAGCGAGAGAGAGAGAGAGCGAGAGAGAGAGAGAGAGAGAGAGCGCCAGAGCCAGAGCCAGAGCCAGAAGAGAGAGAGAGTCAGAAGGATGTATCATGATTCCTGAGTAAAACTCCTTGAAGAAGATCTCCTGTGGTTGTGTCTACCTTGCTGGTCGAGGTTGGGCGCGGTAAGTGGTGGCCCGTACAGGGAATCCTCGAATCCACTGTAAAGGGACTCAACTCTCTCCAAGATCAGAACTTCTTGTAGTCAGGGCAGCGCTGGAAAGCTCCCAAGGTAAGGTGGGACAATAAAGACCGCGGAAAATAAGCGGCTATAAAGTCTCAGGGTAGTGAGCAAGTAAAGTTCACGGTAACAGCGAACCAAAAGGAGACAATAAAGTTCCCAGGTTTTGGGACGAGGGTTAAGTTCTCGGATTGAGACAATAAGGTTCCCAGGTTTTGGGACAAGTCGCAAAGCTCTCGGATTGAGACTATAAGGTTCCCAGTTCTGGGACAAGTTAAGAGGGACATAGCTTACACCTGGAAATCTGGAGAGTTTTCTGCATTACTACAGCCATTGTTACTGTTGATAGCAGTTTCTGCCGCCTCAGCCATTGCTGCGGCCATATCCCATACCTCCGTAGTACAGACTGCGGCAGCTGTAAATTATTTTTCTGCAGCTATAAGTAATCTATCCGCAGGTGTTGCAGAAGCTTTAGATGTTCAGGGTAATATTAATAGTTAAAAGCGGGAATTTTGCTGCTGTATCAAAGGGTCGATTTGCTCCAGGAACAAGCAGATATTATGATGGGTGTGACTTTGAGTTTTATGGTTATATTATTACTCTGGGAGAGAGTACAAGATACAAGCTTTTCCGGTTTCAGACTAAGGGACACAGTATTTTGGGATAAAGATTTTGTCTTTGTGCTTTTAAAAGGAGTGATTAGGCTCTGGAAACCTCACAGAGTCATACTGATCAGATTTGATAGAGGTAGACCACCTGAAAAATTTATTCAGGAGCAGCGAACTGAAAGCAAAGTTCGCAGTAACAGCGTACCGAAAGTAAAGTTCGCGGTAGCAGAGAACTGAAAGTAAAGTTCACGGTAGCAGCGAACTGAAAGTAGCAAGACGCGCGGTGAATTTAGCCGTAGCAGCATAGAAAGTTTTTGTCATGGGGAACCTCACAGTCTCGTCCAATTTTTCTGGCTCTTCAAGAGCTGTTTGAGCGAAAGAAACTAAAAATAAAAAGAAGCACCATAGAGAGATTTTTGAGCGAATGCGATGCCATTGCACCCTGGTTTGCAGCCTCTGGTAATCTCACGGTGGCGAGAGCTGGGACAAGTTAGGGAAAGACCTTGATTTTGCCCGGGAACAGGGGATTCTAAGACCTGGGGTCCGTCCAGCGTGGCGCTTAGTGCCTAGTTGCCTTGAGGATCAGAAATGTTGTCAGGCAGCTATAAAGAAGGGGCAAGCTGCCCTAGAAATACTTCAAGAGGAGAGGTCAGAAAAGCAGGGAAGCACAAAGGAGACAGACTCAGAAAAGACAGATACAGAGCAGGAAACAAACGAAACAGATTCAGAAGAAGAGTTACAAGAGTTGATAGAACAAATGCGGAAACAGTCTCTAAGGAATAGACAGAAGAAGAAAAGGAAAAAGCCTAAAATGGTGGAGGAACCTCCTGGGCGGTTCCCCTCGGCTCTTCCTCCCTGCAATGTAGTAGAGGGAGGAAGTAGAGTTTCAGGTAGTACATTCTGCCCAGAAGTGTGGAAGGCAGTCCACACAGAACTACATCTGGCCTATCCTGTTTATGTGGATGCTAATCAACAAAGGTATCATGAGCCTTTAGACTTTAAGGTGATCAAGTCCCTGGCAGAATCAGTCAGGACATATGGTATCACTGCCTCCTTTACTATTGCTCAGATAGAGGCTCTACACAGATTTTGCATGACTTCTAATGATTGGACCACCCTGGTGCGAGCGTGCCTTAGTCCAGGACAGTATCTAGATTGGAGAGCTTTTCTAATTGAATATGCCAATGAACAGGCTGCTGCCAATTTTCGGTGTTCCCAAGACCCATGACGATACGTCATGACCTTTAAGCCCACTCCTCTAATTTATCTAAATAGTTGTCAAGTTATTTTTTAGGTAAGTGGACTGGAGAATTCGATTTCTTAATGGATCAGATACGTGTAGCCATCGTGACCATGAACTCCACACATGCAGATGCTAGACTGGTCATCTTGGATTGCTGCTGCTATGAATCATCTTAGAGAGTGGGTGGGTATGGGAGCCCTAGCTAGATTCTTGCTGCTGGTCTCCCTAGTGAGCCTGTGGTGTCTCTGTAGAATGAGGTTTGTTCAGAGGCGGCACGCGGCTATGGTGGTACAGACATTTACAGCCATTGAAGCAGGACAGTCCCCTCAAGCCTGGCTTACGGTCATTCAGAAGACCTAGTTGCACCTCGCCTCTAAGTATATGTGAATGACCTTGCCCAGCGACGGGCAACTTCACTTCTACCTAAGGCATGGAACCTTGTGGGCGATGAGGTGTCCTACGACGGGTTTAATGAAGGGACAATTTTCTAACAAATGCCAGGTACCAAAGTTGAACCAGGAACAGATAAACCATCTCAACAACCACATAACTCCTAAAGAAATAGAAATAACTATTAAACGTCTCCCAACCAACAAGAGCCCAGGACCAGATCGGTTTAGTGCAGAATTCTATCAGACCTTCATAGAAGACTTCCAATACTGCCAAAACTATTCTACAAAATAAAAACAGGTGGAGCACCACCAAATTCCTTCTATGAAGCCACAATTATGCCTATACCTAAACCTCACAAAGACCCAACAAAGAAAGAGAACTTCAAACCAATTTCCCTTATGAATATCTATGCAAAAATATTCAATGAAATTCTCGAAAACTGAATCAAAGAACACATCAAAATGATCATCCATCATGATCAAGTAGGCTTCATCACAGGGATGCAGAGATGGTTCAATATTCAGAAATCCATCAATGTAATCCACTATATAAAACAAACTCAAAGAAAAAAAACACATTATCATTTCATTAGATGTTGAGAAATCATTTGACAAAATTGAATACCCCTTCATGATAAAAGTACTGGAAAGATCAGGAATTCAAGGCCCATACCTAGACATAGCAAATGCAATATACAGCAAACCAGTAGCCAACATCAAACTAAATGGAGAGCAACTTGAAGCAATTCCACTAAAATCAGGGACTAGACAAGGCTGCCCACTCTCTCCCTACTTATTCTGTATAGTACTCAAAAGTCCAAGCCAGAGCAATCAGACAAGAAAAGGTCAAAGGATACAAATTGGAAAGGAAGAAATCAAGATATCACTATTTGTAGAAGTTATTATAGTATACTTAATTGACCCCAAAAGTTCCACCAGAGAACTCCTAAGCCTGATAAACAACTTCAGTGAAGTGGATGGATATAAAGTTAATGCAAACAAATCAGTAACTTTCTTCTACTTAATGGATAAACAGACTGAAAAACAAATTAGGGAAATGACACCCTTCACAATAGTCACAAATAACATAAAATACCTCCATGTGACTCTAACTAAGCAAGTGAAAGATCTGTATGACAAGAACTAGAAGTCTCTGCAGAAAGAAATTGAGGAAGATCTCAGAAATTGGAAATACCTTTTATGCTCATGAATTGGCAGGATTAATATATTAAAAAAATTCTTTTCCAAAAGCAATCTACAGATTCAATGTAGTCCCCATCAAAATTCCAACTCAATTCTTCATAGAGTTAGAAAGAACAATTTGCAAATTCATTTGGAATAACAAAAAACTCAGTATAGCAAAAACTATCTTCAACAATAAAAGAACTTCTGGGGGAATCACCATCCCTGACCTCAAACTCTATTACAAAGCAATAGTGATTTAAAAAAAAATGTATGGTATTGGCACAGAGACAGGCAGTTAGATCAGTGGATTAGAATTGAAGACTAAGAAATGAACCCACACATCTATGGTCACTTGATCTTTGACAAAGGAGCTAAAACCATCCAATGGAAAAAAGATAGCATTTTCAACAAACGGTTCTGGTTCAACTGGAGATCAGCATGTAGAAGAATGCAGATCAATCCATTTTTATGGCCCTGTACAAAGCTTAGGTCCAAGTGTATCAAGGACCTCCATATCAAACCAGATACACTCAAACTAATAGAAGAAAAAGTGGGGAAGCATCTCGAACACATGGGCACTGGAGAAAGTTTCCTGAACAAAACACCAATGGCTTATGCTCTAAGATCAAGAATCAACAAATGGGACTTCATAAAACTGCAAAACTTCTATAGGCAAAGGATACTGTCATTAGGACAAAATGGCAACCAACAGATTGGGAAAAGATCTTTACCAATCCTACAACCAATAGAGGGCTAATATCCAAAATACACAAAGAAATCAAGAAGTTAGACTCCAGAGAGCCAAACCCCTATTATAAAATGGGGTGCAGAGCTAAACAAATAATTCTCAGCTGAGGATTATCCAATGGCTGAGAAGTACGTAAAGAAATGCTCTACATCCTTAGTCATCAGGGAAATGCAAATCAAAACAACCCTGAGATTCTACCTCACACCAGTCAGAATGGCTAAAATCAAAAACTCAGATGACAACAGACACTGGGGAGGATGTGGAGAAAGAGGAACACTCCTCCATTATTGGTGGGATTGCAAACTGGTACAACCATTCTGGAAATCAGTCTAGAGGTTCCTCAGAAAATTGGACATTCCACTATCTGAGGACCAAGCTTTATCTCTCCTGGGTATATACCCAAAAGATGCTCCAACATACAACAAAGACACATGCTCCACTATGTTGATAGCAACCTCATTTATAATAGCCAAAAGTTGGAAAGAACCCAGATGCCCTTCAACAGAGGAATGGATACAGAAAATGTGGTACATCTACACAATGGAATATTACTCAGCTATCCAAAACAATGACTTCATGAAATTCATAGGCAAATGGATTGAACTAGAAAATATCATCCCGAGTGAGTTAACCCTATCACAGAAAAACACACATAGTTTGCACTCACTGATAAGTGGATATTAACCCAAAAGCTTGGATTACCCAAGATACAACTCACAGACCACATGAAGCTGAAGAGGAAGGATGACCAAAGTGCGGATGTTTCACTCCTTAAAAAGGGGGGGTGGTAAAAATATTCATAGGAAGGCAAAGTTTGGAGTGGAGACTGAAGGAATGGCCATTCAGATCCTGCCCCACAGGTGCCATATATATAAAGCCACCAAGACTAGATAAGATCGATTAAGCTTAGAAGTGCTTGCTAACAGGAACCGGATATAGATTTCTCCTGAGAGACACAGTCAGAGCATGCCAAATACAGAGGTGAATGCTAGCAGCAAAACACTAAACTGAGAATGGGACCCCCATTGGAGAAATTAGAGAAAGGATTGAAAGAGCTGAAGGGGCTTGCAACCCCATGGGAACAACAATGCCAACCAGCCAGAGCTCCCAGTAAAGCAGTACCCAAAGACTATACATGGACTGACCCATGGCTCCAACTGCATATGTAGCAGAGGAAGGTCTTGTTGGGCACCAGTGGAAGGAGAAGCCCTTGGTCCTGCCAAGGTTAGACCCCCAGTGTAGGAAAATGTCAGGGGAGCAGGAAGGGGGATGGATGGGGAGGGGAACACCCTTATAGAAGAAAGGGAGGGGGATGGGATAGGGAGTTTATGTCCTGCAAACCAAGAAAGGGAATAACTTTTGAAATGTAAATTTTAAAATCCAATTAAAAAATTGAAAATAAATAAATGAATAAAGCAGAATGTTTCCCCGAAGAGAAGAAGCAATGAAGAATAGGAACAGTTATGAGGTTGATCTGGTCTTAGCTCAGCTCATTACTTGGTGGATTTGCCTAACAGATCCTAGCGGATGTTGAACTGTGTCCATCTATCACACCGGTTATGACAAACGGAAACAGGATAAACAGTATTCCTAAGAGTAGACGTCCCAGGCATCGACAGACTAAACCTGAGTTTGTGGCACTGAGTAAAGGTGGCAGAAGACTCTCTCAGGGAATTTGTATCTCAAAGGCATTCGCCTTTTTTCCTCTCAGTGTCTCTACATGCTAAAATGAAGAGACATTTGGAGTCATTTTATGATTTAAGGTCTTAACGCTATTTTGAAAGGTTGAAGGTAAAGTTCTCTTAAAATTAATGTCATGTACAAATCTATGGTGGAGTGAAATTTAAACAGTATTATTTTATCAAGTCAGTCTACGCAGACTATTCAATGATGGTGGTGCTTGTGTATCTGCTTTGTGTGCTATGTCCCTTCTATATTGTCACAATAATTGCAATTGTACTCCTCCTTATAAAACGTCTTTCTCATTTTATATGCCAAAACACAGTTCATATGCATGTATACATACACATATATTATATTATATTATATTATATTATATATATAAAAGTTTACATATAATTTTTATTATTGTTGCCACTTGGTTTCTTAGTAATTTTTTTCTCTGTCACACTCATAAGCATTGACTATACTATGCATACATTTATTAATCAGAGTGAATTGCATTCCTGTATTTTGGCATCTCTTATACTAATTATCAAATTAAAAATTATGCAAACAGTATAGCATGATCCTTTCATTGTTCCTAAAACATGAGACAATAAGGAGATAGATCATCCAGACATGCAGTATCTGGAGTCAAACTTTCACAGAGAACTCTCAGTTGATGGTGTAAAAATAAAAGTGATTTACTGAAATCACTTTAACTCAAGCATGTGTATTCAAATGTACAGACTCGTCTAATAAATATTCATGAAGTTTAATTTAATATTATTTCGATGTTTTTCAAATGGCCTCTTAGAACACAAGTTAATGAAGCTCCTAAGGATGGATTCATTTCATCTAATCATGAATAGCGCTCACATCTTTTGAACATTCCAGTGTGCTGTGAGAAGTGCTAATTTTTCCGTGTGCCTTATCATGGTCAATCTTATCCATCTGCCATTTGTTCTTTCTGTCTCCCCCTTCCCCTCCTGAACTCATAATTTATGTTTTCTCTGCAGGAGAAAGATTGCTCCCTGGTCAGGCCAGAACAAAGATGGCAGATTTGCAGCTCATTGAGAAGATTAAATCACATAACATCAAAGATTATTTAAAGCTGGTACAGTTCAAGGCACTGAAATGACAGAAGTCACTGGAAGAGTGGAGAGGGTACCAATGCCTAAGTCAGCAACCTAAGGAATCATCTTAATGTGCCATGCCTAAGTCAACAACCTAAAGAACTGTCTTAATGCCCAAAGTCTTCACCATGACTCTTGTCTGGATTAATTCACCTCGTTATTTTATATTCCAAGTTCTTGTCATGGAGCAAAAGTCTATTCATGTAGAGTTCAATATCATATGTCATATCTGTTCTTTCAAATAGCGATACTTTGTTGCATTTGATCTTTAAAGATTCCCCAACATTCAAATGTGTGCTAAATGGCACAGAAGATACATAAGCACTCTGCTATGCCACCATTGAGGGGTGTCCCCAGCCACCATTCTTCTGGTATGGATATGTTTCTTGAGTTATTATTACTATGATGTTCTTTCCTTAAGTCTACATACTTTCAGATTATCTTACAGATCGCTATGATAGGTCATTCTTTTATAAAGGAGAATAGTTAAATTGGTGATGCTTATGAATTCCAGCTTATATTTTAAAATTACCAACAAAGTTGACCTTAGAGCATGCATTTTCATTGGCTCAGGGTTTTCTGTACTGCAGAGGTAGAGGCTTCTCTTGCGGAAATAGACACCAGTTGTTCAAGGCATATCTTGTCTTCAGTCTCACCTCACATTAATGTGTGGGGGAAAAGCCTATCCCTTTACCTCATAGCTTGTACTTGTACTTTCCTGAGCCTGGAGTTTAGTGGAGCATACATTAGACTGAGAAGTTTTGTTACACGATGGATTCTTTTAATCGTCTTTTGCTGAAAAGGATCATGTTGTTGCATACAGGGAACAACTTCATATTCACCATATCATTAAACATGTCTGAAGCGTTACTGTTCCTGACTGCTCCCAACATGTCCAGTGTGGAATACCACAGTGCTCCATCTACTTTCACTTAGGCTGGACACAGCACTTAAATACAGCCTTTGCTCTGAAGTCGGCAGCCTGAGAACATCACCCGCGTTGCTTATGCTGCTCGATAATGAATACATTTGGAGTGATTAAGCTGGACTCTCATTTATACATCTTAGCCCGATATTTTAAGGATGAATTACCATACCAAGAGAGCTATGTCTCTCAGTTGGCCCCCGAGTGACTGGTTTGTTGACTTTCCAGCAATGACCAGCTAACCTTTCTTTTTCTCTTTGTCTTGGCATGTAAGGTAATGCTTCTTCACATCCTTCAGAGGGAGCCTATGTGCCAGTGCTTTCCTACTGTAAAAGCCCACTTATAACGCATATGTTTCTATTTAATTAAGCTCCCCATGTGACACACGTTTTCCAGGCAGAATTCACACAAGCAATGCATCGCCTCATATATTTCTTAGGTCGACTCAGCTACATAGAGTTTTATATAAACAAAAAAACCAAACTTCAAAATTCCAATAACATAAAAAAAAACTCTCTCTCTAAATATGTTTCCTATTTAGGAAAGTGTTACCAAGCTTACTCCAGTTTAATTCCAAATTTAATCCTTAACCAGTTCAAATGCACCCAAACATAATGATCTACTTACCAATCCATCACTTGGAGCGTCTGCTAGGACAGGCAGGTGGTCTCTTTCAGAAATACCATTAGATAATGATAATGATTGTAATTAGGTGGTAATGATCTTGGTCATTTACAACATGCAGAGTCATTTGTATAAATGATTTTTTTTTTACAAGTATGGCAAGTAGCTGGAAGGAACCAAAAGATATTTCATTCCTAGATTACAATTTCTCTAAATAGACACAATTAGTTAGGCATATGGGTCTGGGAAAGTTTCTTCCTTGTTCCTATTTAATAAGGCAAATTATATCATTATTTTCAGGGATATGAACTGGCAAAGAGTCATGGCAAATGTGGTCTCCTGCTTACATGTTCAGCTCCCATCAGGCCTCAGATGTTTTGTGACTGAGTCTTGTTAGGTAGCTAAGCTAGGTCTAGAACCTGTGGCCACTCCACCTCTGCATCCTGAGTCCTGGGATCACATCCTCAACCACCAAACAGGTAAAACAAACTAGAAGTGGCTGGAGTTTTTTAATCTCAAAGCCCACCCCCTAGTGCTGAATTTCCTCTACCATGGACCCTTTCACCTAAACCTCCCCAAACAACATTACCAACTTGGGAACAAGTGTCAAATGCCAGATTGTGGGAGCCATTTCCTATTCAAACCAGCTCAATAGCATCCCCCAACCCCCAGATTTAGCACGGAAGTCCTGCTTCTACCTCTGCTTGTAAGGTCAGTCTGAGATGGAGCCCTGTGTTGTTCTTCCATGGTTCCCCTTCTCTTATTAAAGAAACTGTGGATGATTTACCATTTTTCTGACGTGATCAACTCCAATCTCCAACACTACCAGAGATAAAACTATCTTAGTTAGGGTGCTGTGACCAGACATCATGACCAAGGCAACTCTTATAAGGACAGCATTTAATTGGGGCTGGCTCACAGGTTCAGAGGTAAAGTCCATTATCATCAAGGCAGAAGAATGACAGTGTCCAGGCAGGCCTGGTGCAGGAGGAGCTGAGAGTTCTACTTCTTGTTCTGAAAGCAAACAGAAGACTGGCTTCCAGGAAGCTAGGAGGAGGATCTCAAAGCCCACACCCACAGTGACACATTTCCTCCAACAAGGTCACACCTACTCTCAAGGTCCACACTTCCTAATAATGCAGCTCCATGGGCCAAGCCTATACAAACCATCACAAGGACGTAGTCTCCTCATGGGATTTTGTTCCTCTCTAATGAACCACTGAAAACACAATTCTAGATGAAGATAGTCATTTTTTTAATTTCTCTTGTGGTTTAAAATATAGTATTTCCTAGTTTACATATAATTTTTTAAATATGATATGAATTGTTAAGCAAACCATATTGTTTGCATATGAACTCTGCACAACACAATGCGTTCTGACCAAATAGGCATATTTCTTTGCCTTTCATAAATAAATTCCACAGTGTGTTCTACAGAAATACATTAGCTTCTTTAGTGCACAAACATCTTGTAGCAACAATATTTGTTGAATGCCATTCAACAAGACCTATGTAATTAACACATAATTCATGTGAGTGTTGCAAGCCTTCCCATTAACACAAGGCTAAACTGGGTCTCAGAGGTCAAGTGAACGTTCATACCAAGTATCAGAAATGGGATATAAATTGATTTTTCTTTTAGACCACTTATTATCCCTATCAGATTATGCTGCTTCACCTCACTGGATAAGGAAAAGAGAGAAAGATTGTTGAGAGTCTTATGGGTGTACCAAGTTTCTTGAATAGTGACAGATTCTACCTAAGCAAAAATGATTCTCTCAGAAACCAAGCAATAGATAACTTTACTTTAATTCAGACGCGTGGTTGCGAGTTTCTGTTTTATAATCATTTTGCCTAAGATACAGGAAACAGAACCAAAGGGAATTTGTCTTGAACTCTTCTGGATCACAGGTGTCATCAAAAGAGAATGAATACAGGCAAGGGGTGGACAGCCTTGCCAGAAAGAAGGTTTGGAAACTGAACTGCACACTGAAATAATTTCTTCTTAGATTTTTTTTTTTACAATCTCCTTATTCTTGGATTTCCATATGTCTAGATAATGTGTTCAGATCAAATCAACTCCTCCCATCCCCTCCCTCCAACTCCTTCCCTGCCTCTACTTACCTTTCCTGACCCTACTTGGTGCTGCCTGCAGGTACACAGATCTCTTTGGGGCTGCATCTCTGAAGAAAACTGACTGTCTCACCACCAGCAGTTATCAATTGCTCTACAGTTAGGGGTAGGATTTCATGAGTCCCTCCCTATCTATACTAGATGTAGGTTGGCTTGATCTTGAGCAGATCTTGTGCCAGTCATCCAGTAGAATCAAAGACCAATTGAAAAGTACTGGTTAGTCCCATGACATCCATCCCTCCATTACACCAGTGATAGCATGCCATATATATCTGTGTGGGGATGTATTCATATAAGTTCATATGTGTTCATATATAAGTTCAGTGCCCATGGTTGGGGATTTAGCTCAGCGGTAGAGCGCTTGCCTAGCGAGCGCAAGGCCCTGGGTTCGGTCCCCAGCTCTGGAAAAAAAAAAAAAAGAAAGAAAAAAAAATAAGTTCAGTGCCCAAGGAGGCCAGAAGAAGCCATATCCTCTGGAGTTGGTTATAGGATATTGTAAACTTCTGCTATGGATACAGGGAACTATACTTAGATTCTCTGGAAGGTCATTAGGGATCTTAACTCCTTAGCCATCACTCCAGCTCCATAATCAGCAATCTCTAAGGTCCAAACGCCATTGATTCTATTTAGGGAAAGTGTTCTCTTATAAACATTGTTTTACAGGTGAAATTATGCCCCAAATTGGACAACTGGGAATTTTACTGAACATAGAAAAGTTAATGATGAAAATCCATAACAAATAAACTTCCTAAGCAATTTTTTGGGACGTGATCCAAAAAGGAATTTGATAAATCTGTGTTTTGAGAGTCATAGGCAGTACTTTGAAGGAATGAATTGTGGGTAGTAAGGGCAAAGTCAGTTGTTACAAACCCACTGTAAACTGACTTTAGTTAGCACTCAATCACACTACTGTTTGACGTATTAGAAGGACTGGTTTTATATTGCAAGATACACTTAATAATGCAAACACAGTGCAAACTGTTCTCTGACAATAAGAGACTATTGTGACACTGAATTCAAGAGTAACAGCCCAACAATAGACCCTACAGAAGAAAGGAATTTCAGACCCTTAGAGGGAGAGGCCCTGCCCGGGACTGGAGCTACTTCCTGAAGTTCCCCTCTCTCTCCTAGCACAACAGCTGTGAATTGCAGAGGGCATTCCTTTGAGAAAGACAGACAGGGGTTGGGGATTTAGCTCAGTGGTAGAGCGCTTGCCTAGGAAGCACAAGGCCCTGGGTTCGGTTCCCAGCTCCAAAAAAAAAAAAAAAAGAAAGAGAAAGACAGACAGTGGTATCAACATGCGGGTGTGTGTGTGTGTGTGTGTTTGTGTGTGTGGGGGTGTGGTGTGTGATAAATTGTTTTGTCTATATAGGCTGCCCTATGGTGGGTCACACTTGTGATCCCAGTGTTTTAGACGCTGGGGCAGGAAGATTGACACTAACTAGTTCAAGGTCTGCCTGGACTGCACAGGGAGCCCCAGGATACTCTGGGCTACATAGTAAGAACCTGTCACAAACAAACAAAAGTGTCATAATGAAGAACTTCAAAAATATGCAAGACATACACAGGCCATCCCTTGGCTCTGGGCTTTGTCACAGCAGTCACACATGATATCTTTAGAGGATGCCTCCTGTCTAGAAACAACCTTCCCTTTGTCAATGTTTAATGACAAATCTCATAAACACAAATGTGGAAAAAAATAAAACAGATAGCCATGAAACTGAAATCACTTCAATGAAACAGTATTGTATTTGCAAAACATGTTTCAAATCATAATAAAATGATTATTGCAGATAAATTAGAATAAACAATTCAATATTTTATTTGTGTAACATTTATATTTTTTCTCAAATATATTTTCAAAAGAAAATATAAACTGGGAAAGGTTAGAATTAGATGGCATTTTTCTGTACTTGGAAATTAAAGAGATTAACTAATTAGGCCCATTCTAGAAATAAATACTCAGGTTTTAATGGGTTACATGATGTTTATTTCAGACTTAGGTGAGAGTTTTATATAATGGGTCAGGTGGTATTCCTGTTTCACTTTGACCCAGTCTGATAGAGACAGTGAGGTCATCTTCTGGTTTCTGACATCTCCTGGCACTAATCATCACCATGAGTAGGAGAAAGGAAAGCGTTTCTACAGCTTTAATCACAACACCCCACTTCCACACAAAACCCATAAGCTGACTCTCACGTACGTGGCTGCATACAGCTGCCAGAATTAGCTATAAATGCTTGTATACTAGAAGGGGAAGTAAGATTTTTTTTCCCCTAAGAGTAAGACAACTAAATTGACATTTATCTACATTGTCAACCCCAGATTTTATATATCTCTAGATAGTAAGCTGTATTTCTTTTTTCTAGCATGGTATTAACTCCTAGCAGAGTTAATCAAAATTGGATTTTAGTGTAAGTATCTTAAACCCATGATACCCTTTTAGTTAGGACTCATTGCCAGTTGGAAGCAACAGAGAGGATTCAAATCACCTGAATCCAAAGCACAACAGAGCAGCTTCCTAGGGCCATGTGGGAGTTGGCAGAAGCAGGAGTTAGGAAAGCCTTAGCAACGAGCTAAGGACTCTTCCTTTTCCTGGCGTCTGATTTCTTTCCTTCATTGAATTACCATCTCCCATGAAATAATTGCTGCTTTCACTCTACTTTCGTAGATTGTTCGGTCACAATTCCCCCACCTCATAACAAAGGCTCCCTCTAAATTCAGTCTCCATGGTCTTAAGTCTTACGACATCATGACATTGTATCAGATTCCTGAGAGAAAAAGAAAGATAGATGCCAGCTCATCTAAAGTCCAACCCTAGAAGACAAAGATCTAGCCGGTCTATTGATTTGTTTGGTCATGGATCACTGTCTGCTTCAGGTCTAATCAATTGTAAACAGGTATTGAGCGTATGTAATTTCCAGACAAGGAATTACAGTGGTAATGAGTTGGCTCATTGATTAAGATATTTATCATAGGCTTTGAAAATAATACAAACATATCTAAAGAAAAATAAACAAAAACTCAAATAATCCATATTTGGAGCCAACAGGGGGTAGCACAGGCTTCTAATCCCAGCATTTAGAGTGTTGGAGGAGGGTGGAGAAATCAAGGTCTACCTCAGTAACTCAGTAACATAGAGCGTTCAAGAGCAGGCTGGGCCACAAGAGCTCCTGTCTCTGGATAGTCCAGTGGTAGGGGATTATCCTCCAAGAGGCCCTGTCTCACAAAACCAAAAACAAACAAAGAAACAAACAAAGAGAACAGATGCCCAGTTTTTGTACCCATTGCCCCAAACTGAGACATCGCTCACCCACTAATTTACAATTTCCTACTTTGGTTCTCAAGGTAATTTGTGTAGTGAAATAAAGTCCCCACAATTTCTCTTTAAAGCGTTCAGACAGCAATTCCAATGAAGATCAAAACTATTCTCCAACCAAATGTATGATTTCACACCTTTAATCATATATTTCTCAAATTTAGAGACTGTCCAAGTGTCATAAGATACAAGCCCCCAATGGATCTTTCCAAGTACAGAGTTGTGAAGCATTAGTACACAGTGTCCAGTGTCAATGCACTCCATAGATCATATAAACACTACAAATGCCCTCTTATTGGGTCAGATGGAGTCAAGTTTTATGGCTCACATAATATTTTACTTCCTTATGAGATTTTTTTAAGTTTTTGAAAGATCTGGTGAGACTATTCAGAGAGCAGGGATTCTATATTTCAATTGCAATGTCTTAAGGCCCACACTCATCTTTAAAAAAATCTCACCTGCTTTAATTGGAATTCACAAAGCATGTAAGTCATTTGTGTCCATGCATATGTGTGTGTGCAGATACATATGCACATACATGTGTATGAATATGCAGACCAGAAATGATGTCATTCCTCAGTTGATGCCCATCTTTTAGTTTGTTTATTAGTTGTTTGTGAAGACAAGGTCTCTCACTGATCTGGGGCTTGCCAAGTAGATTAGGCTGCCTGGCCAACAAACTCCAGGGACCCATCTATCTCTTCCTTCCCAGCACTGAAATTACAAGTGTGCCCCATGTTCAGTGTTTAAGTTGGGCTCTGGAGAGCAAAACCTCATTCTCACACCTATGAAACAAGCACTTTACCACCTGTCCTGTCCTTCTCAACTACCTCCCTCCAATCCTTTATTTTTCACCTAGGCTCCTTGGTTGAAGGATATCTGATTACACTGTGAACCTTGAGATTGTGTTGTTTACTGGGAAAACTTATTTCTAGTTGCAGTGTAGCTCGCCTTTAATCACTTTGGTTGGAATGCAGACATGCCCTTTAGTGTACACACACACACACACACACACACACACACACACACACACACACACACCTTTAATCTCAAGCAAGGAATGTAAAGTTAGCTTATTTTGCTTTTTTTTTTTCCGGAGCTGAGGACCGAACCCAGGGCCTTGTGCTTACTAGGCAAGCACTCTACCACTGAGCTAAATCCTCAGCCCCTTGTAAAGTTAGCTTATAAAAGGAATCAGTGGTGTTTGAAAGTCGTGTGTAATTGAGTGACAGACAAAATGACAAATCAGAGAAGGATTTGACAGAATAGGACATACCTGACTCTTCATGAGAAGAGAGAGGAAATAGAAGTGACATAAAGAGAGCAGTGCAGAGAAAGAAAGAAGGCGGTTAATGGGACAGTGGCACAGAGACAGGTTGAAGATAGAATGATCCAGAGAATAAGGAGCCAGAAGATTAGAACACATTGCCAAAGTTAGTATCAGGCCAGATAAAGCAATTCAGAGGCTGAGAAAAGCCAGGTTGAATAAATCAGCTGGGAGAGGAGTTTGAGCCAGAAGAGTTGAGTTGAACCAGCCACCCAGAGTTCAGAAAGAATAAGAAAGAACACACACACACACACAGAGAGAGAGAGAGAGAGAGAGAGAGAGAGAGAGAGAGAGAGAGAGAGAGAAATATTTTAAAGACATTTTCTCACTTACTTATAATGTTGTACAGAATAAATGAGTGTGTGTCCCCTCCAAACCTCTTATGTTAACTGAGGTTTGGGGAGGTAATTAAGGATAAAAGTGGAGCTGCCATTGATATCTTTGGTGCCCTTTTAGAAGTTTCTAGAGAGCTGCCATTCCCATTATGTCTTACAAGAATACAGGGATACAATGTTCTTTATCAACCAGGGAGTGGGCACCAATACTTTGGCTCTGGACTCCTCAGCTTTGAGCACTGAGAGAAATAATTGTTGCTTGAAAGACTTAATTCATGGAATTTTGATATTGAAACATGAAGAGACTGAGGCACATGACAACCTGGAGTGGACGTCGTTATCAGAAAGTTATGAGCTTGATTCTGAGTTAAATAAAACTGCCCACCACCACTGTTAAAGATGGAGTCAGAATTCAAGTGACATTTGTCTTAATGGGCACATTCACTGTGGGCCTGTTCTTCAGCATGCTCTTTTAAGAGAGGTTTAAACGAATATATATTTTAAAAAGTTGAAAGTCCCAATCATGTCTGTATGTGTTGACAGATGCCAGAGTTCCCTGTATCTTCCTCTATGGGGTCAGATGCTGTAGCTTTGGATCCTCCCTGTAGGGAGCAGCTGGGTCAACTAAGGCTGGTTCCCACACTAGTCCAAGGTTAAAACACAATTTGACAGCGATTGATCCTAGGAAGCCAGCTCACGGCTGGGAAAATTCTCTTCTTCCTCAGGTCAGATAAATATCTGTACAAGCCCATCCTCAGGTTATTCACACATAGTCTGAAATATCTGATGGCATTCCCTATAAGGAAGGAAATCATTTCCCTAAAATGTAAGTACATTTAACAAAATAACTACTACTCCCTAGAAGTGCTCCATTTGACAAAATAACTTTTGCAACAGAATTGCAAGCACAGGAGGAGAAATGCCGGATCTCAAGATCATTTGAATGTAAATGCCAATTTGGACACATTGTTAAACCTCAACACTTTGAGAACTATTTGAAGCAACAACAGAGGTAACATGGTTGACTCCAGAATCCGTATCTGCACAGTTTTTTATGTATTTGTCATTGTAAGGCTGTGATGTAATTTTATTTCACTGTTTCAATATCGAACTGAGACAATAAAAACTAAAGTAAATTTGAAGAGCTCAAGACAAAGATCATGCTAAGACTGTTACTAGAGAAAAAAGGGGGAGGAGTGCAGCTAGCAAACATCTACCCTGTTTCAACATTTGTCACCACCTTACTTTAAGTTGTTCCCAAACTCCAACTTTGAAATACTGTACTTTAATGGCAAATCAACAGGAAGAAAACTTAACAGAATGCATCTGGTGTTAGTGTATCTTTCTGTCCTCTTATGAGTCACCGTGGTGTGAGACATGCATACTTGAATCCTCAAAACCTTACATGGAGACACAACCCACATATTTCTATGAGATGAATGTTGAAGACAGAGCTCATTCTTTTTTTTTTTTCTTATTTACATTTCAAATGTTATTCCCTTTCCCAGTTTCCAGGCCAACGTCCCCCTAGCCCCTCCCCCTCCCCTTCTCTATAGGTATTCCTCTCCCCATCCTCTCCCCATTACTGCCCTCCCACCAAGAATCCAGTTCACTGGGGGTCCAGCCTTGGCAGGATCAAGGGCTTCCCCTTCCACTGGTGCTCTTACTAGGCTATTCATTGCTACCTATGCAGTTGGAGCCCAGGGTCAGTCCATGTGTAGTCTTTGGGTAGTGGCTTAGTCCCTGGAAGCTCTGGTTGCTTGGCATTGTTGTTCATATGGGGTCTCAAGCCCCTTCAGCTCTTTCAGTTCTTTCTCTGATTCCTTCAACAGGGGTCCCATTCTCAGTTCAGGGGTTTGCTTCTGGCATTCGCCTATGTATTTTTCCATATTCTGACTGTATCTCTCAGAAGAGATCTACATCCGGTTTCTGTCAGCCTGCACTTCTTTGCTTCCTCTATCTTATCTAGTTGCGTGGGCCACATATGGGGCAGGCTCTGAATGAGCGTTCCTTCAGCCTCTGTTCTAAACTTTGCCTCCCTATCCCCTCCTAAGGGTATTCTTGTTCCCCTTTTAAAGAAGGAGTGAAGCATCTGCATTTTGATCATCCTTGAGTTTCATGTGTTCTGTGCATCTAGGATAATTTGAACATTTGGGCTAATAACCACTTATCAGTGAGTGCATACCAAGTGTGTTTTTCCGTGATTGGGTTACCTCACTCAGGATGATATTTTCCAGTTCCATCCATTTGCCTATGAATTTCATAAAGTCATTGTTTTTGATAGCTGAATAGAATTCCATTGTGTAGATGACCCACATTTTCTGTATCCATTAATCTGTTGAAGGGCATCTGGGTTCTTTCCAGTTTCTGGCTATTATAAATAAGGCTGCTATGAACATAGTGGAGCATGTGTCTTTGTTATATGTTGGGGCATCTTTTGGGTATATGCCCAAGAGAGGTACAGCTGTGTCCTCAGGTAGTTCAATGTCCAATTTCTGAGGAACCTCCAGACTGATCTCCAGAATGGTTGTACCACTCTACAATCCCACCAAAAATGGAGGAGTGTTCCTCTTTCTCCACATCCTCCACAGCATCTGCTGTCGCAGGAGCTTTTTATTTTAGTCATTCTGACTGGTGTGAGGTAGAATCTCAGGGTTGTTTTGACTTGCATTTCCCTTAAGACTAAAGATGTTAAACATTTCTTTAGGTGCTTCTCAGCCATTCGGCATTCCTCAGCTGTGAATTCTTTGTTTTGCTCTGAACCCCTTTTTTTTCATCTTTATTAACTTGAGTATTTCTCATTTACATTCCTATTGTTATTCCCCTTCCCAATTTCCTGGCCAACATCACCCTAGCCCCTCCCCCTCCCCTTCTTTATGGGTGTTCCCTTCCCCACCCTCCCACCATTACCACTCACCCCCCCAACAATCAGTGGGGGTTCAGTCTTGGCAGGACCAAGGGCTTCCCCTTCCACTGGTGTTCTTACTAGGCTATTCATTGCTACCTATGCAGTTGTCTTTGGGTGGTGGCTTAGTCCCTGGAAACTCTGGTTGGTTGGCATTGTTGTTCATATGGGGTCTCAAGCTCCTTCAAGCTCTTTCAGTCCTTTCTAAGATTCCTTCAACGGGGGTCCCGTTTTCAGTTCAGTGGTTTAATGATGGCATTCGCCTATGTATTTGCTGTATTCTGGCTGTGTGTCTCAGGAGAGATCTACATCCGGTTCCTGTCGGCCTACAGTTCTTTGCTTCATCCATCTTCTCTAGTTTGGTGGCTGTATATGTTCCGGCCACATGTGGGGCAGGCTCTGAATGGGTGTTCCTTCTGCCTCTGTTCTAAACTTTGCCTCCCTATTCCCTCCCAAAGGGTATTCTTCTTCCCCTTTAAAAGAAGGAGTGAAGCATTCGCATTTTGTGAATCCCATTTTCTAATAGGGTTATTTTTCTCCCTGCAGTCTAACTTCTTGAATTCTTTGTATATTTTGGATATAAGCCTCTATCAGTTGTAGGATTGGTAAAGATCTTTTCCCAATCTGTTGGTTGCCGTTTTGTACTAACAACAGTGACCATTGCCTTACAGAAGCTTTGCAGTTTTATGAGATCCCATTTGTCGATTCTTGATCTTAGAGCATAAGCCATTGGTGTTTTATTCAGGAAATTTTCTCCAGTGCCCATGTGTTTGAGATTCTTCCCCACTTTTTCTTCTATTAGTTTGAGTGTATCTGGTTTGATGTGGAGGTCCTTGATCCACTTGGACTTAAGCTTTGTACAGGGTGATAAGCATGGATCGATCTGCATTCTTCTACATGCTGACCTCCAGTTGAACCAGCACCATTTGCTGAAAATGCTATCTTTTTTTCCATTGGATGGTTTTGGCTCCTTTGTCAAAAATCAAGTGACCATAGGTGTGTGGGTTCATTTCTGGGTCTACAATTCTGTTCCACTGTTCTATCTGCCAGTCTCTATACTAATACCGTACAGTTTTTATCACTATTGCTCTGTAGTACTGCTGGAGTTCAAGGATAGTGATTACCCTGGAAGTCCTTTTATTGTTGAGGATAGTTTTAGCTATCCTGAGTTTTTTGTTATTCCAGATGAATTTGCAAATTGTTCTGTCTAACTCTATGAAGAATTGGATTGGAATTTTGATGGGGATTGCATTGAATCTGTAGATCATTTTTGGCAAAAATGGCCATTTTTACCATATTAATCCTGCCAATCAATGAGCATGGGAGATCTTTCCATCTTCTGACATCTTCTTCAATTTCTTTCTTCAGAGGCTTAAAGTTCTTAACGTACAGATCTTTCACTTGCTTGGTTAAAGTCACACTGAGGTATTTTATATTATTTGGGACTATTATGAAGGGAGTCATTTCACTAATTTCTTTCTCAGCTTGTTTCTCTTTTGTGTAGAGGAAGACTACTGATTTATTTGAATTTCTTTTATTCCCAGCAACTTTGCTGAAGGTGTTTATCAGCTTTAGTAGTTCTCTGGTAGAACTTTTGAGATCACTTAAATATACTATCATATCATCTACAAATAGAGATATTTTGACTTCTTCCTTTCCAGTCTGTATCCCTTTGATCTCCTTTGTTGTCTGATTGCTCTGGCTAGGACTTCGAGAAATATATTGAATAAGTAGGGAGAGAGTGGGCAACCTTGTCTAGTCCCTGATTTTAGTGGGATTGCTTCAAGTTTCTCTCCATTTAGTTTAATATTAGCTACTGGTTTGCTGTATATGGCTTTTACTATGTTTAGGTATGGGCCTTGAATTCCTGTTCTTTCCAGAACTTTTATCATGAAGGGGTGTTGAATTTTGTCAAATGCTTTCTCAGCATCTAATGAAATGATAATGTGGTTTTTATCTCACAGTTTGTATATATAGTGGATTAAGTTGATGGTTTTCCGTATATTAAACCATCCCTGCATACCTGGGATGAAGCCTACTTGATCATGATGGATGATTGTTTTGATATGTTCTTGGATTCGGTTTGCAAGAATTTTATTGAGTATTTTTGCTTCAATATTCATAAGAGAAATTGGTCTGAAGTTCTCTATATTTGTTGGGTCTTTGTGTGGTTTAGATATGAGTATTTGTGGCTTCATAGAAGGAATTTGGTAGCACTCCATCTGTTTCAATTTTGTGAAATAATTTGGATAGTATTGGTATGAGATCTTCTATGAAGGTCTGATAGAATTCTGCACTGAACCCATCTGGACCTGGGCTCTTTTGGTTGGGAGACTTTTAATGACTGCTACTATTTCTTTAGGAGTTATGGGGTTGTTTAAATGGTTTATCTGTTCCTGATTTAACTTCGGTACCTGGTATCTGTCTAGAAAATTGCCATTTCCTCCAGATTTTCAAGTTTTGTTGAATATAGGCTTTTGTAGTAGGATCTGATGATTTTTTGAATTTCCTGATTCTGTCATTATGTCTCCCTTTTCATTTCTGATTTTGTTAATTTGGACACACTCTCTGTGTCCTCTGGTTAGTCTGGCTAAGGGTTTATCTACCTTGTTGATTTTCTCAAAGAACCAGCTTTTGGTTATGTTGATTCTTTGTACAGTTCTTTTTGTTTCTACTTGGTTGATTTCACCTCTGAGTTATGTCCTGCCCTCTACTCCTCCTGAGTGTATTTGCTTCTTTTTGTTCTAGTGCTTTTAGGTGTGCTGTCAAGCTGCTGATATATGCTCTCTCCTGTTTTTTTCTGCAGGCACTCAGAGCTATGAGTTTTTCTCTTAGCACCTTTCATTGTGTCCCATAAGTTTGGGTATATTGTACCTTCATTTTCATTAAATTCTAAGAAGTCGTTAATTTCTTTCCTTATTTCTTCCTTGACCAGGTTATCATTGAGTAGAGCATTGTTCAACTTCCATGTATATGTGGGCGTTCTTCCCTTATTGTTATTGAAGACCAGCTTTAGGCCGTAGTGGTCTGATAGGAAGCGTGGGATTATTTCTATCTTTCTGTATCTGTTGAGGCCTGTTCTGTGCCCGATTATATGGTCAGTTTTGGAGAAAGTACCATGAGGTGGTGAGAAGAAGGTATATCCTTTTGTTTTAGGATAGAATGTTCTATAAATATCTGTTAAGTCCATTGGGTTCATAAATTCTGTTACTCTGTCTATGTCTCTGTTTAATTTCTGATTCCATGATCTGTCCATTGATGAGAGTGGGATGTTGAAATCTCCTACTTTTATTGTGTGAGGTGCAATGTATGCTTTGAGCTTTAGTAAGGTTTCTTTTATGTATGTAGGTGCCCTTGTATTTGGAGCATAGATATTTAGGATTGAGAGTTCATCTTGGTGGATTTTTCCTTTGATGAATATGAAGTGTCCTTCCTTATCTTTTTGATGACTTTTGGTTGAAAATCAATTTTATTCAATATTAGAATGGCTACTCCAGCTTGCTTCTTCAGACCATTTGCTTGGAACATTGTTTTCCAGCCTTTTTCCTCTGAGGTAGTGTCTGTCTTTGTCTCTTAGGTGTGTTTCCTGTATGCAGCAAAATGTTGGGTCCTCATTACGTATCCAGATTTTTAATCTGTGTCTTTTTATTGGGGAATTGATTCCATTGATATTGAGAGATATTAAGGAATAATGATTGTTGCTTCCTGTTATCTTCGTATTTGGAGGTGAGATTATGCTTGTGTGCCTGTTTTCTCTTTGTTTTGTTGCAAAACGATTAGTTTTTGCTTTTTCTAGGGTGTAGTTTGCCTCCTTGTGTTGTTCTTTACCACTTGTAGGGCTGGATTTGTAGAAAGATATTGTGTAAATTTGTTTTTGTCATGGAATATCTTGGTTTCTCCATCTATGTTAATTGAGAGTTTTGCTGGATACAGTAACCTGGGCTGGCACATGTGTTCTCTTAGGGTCTGTATGACATCTGTCCAGGATCTTCTGGCTTTCACAGTCTGATGAGAAGTCTGATGTAATTCTGATAGGTCTGCCTTTATATGTTATTTGGCCTTTTTCCCTTACTGCTTTTAATATTCTTTCTTTGTTTTGTGCATTTGGTGTTTTTACTATTATGTGATGGGAGGAGTTTCTTTTCTGGTCCAATCTATTTGTAGTTCTGTAGGCTTCTTGTATGTTTATGGGCATCTCTTTCTTTAGGTTAGGGAAGTTTTCTTCTATGATTTTGTTGAAGATATTTACTGGTCCTTTGAGTTGGGAGTCTTCATTCTCTATATCTATTATCCTTAGGTTTGATATTCTCATTGTGTCCTGGATTTCCTGTATGTTTTGGGCCAGTAGCTTTTTCCATTTTACATTATCTTTGACAGTTGTGTCGATAATTTCTATGGAATCTTCTGCTCCTGAGATTCATATATTCTGTTGGTGATGCTTGTATCTATGGCTCCTTGTCTCTTCCTTTGGTTTTCTATATCCAGGGTTGTCTCCCTTTGTGCTTTTTTTTATTGTTTCTATTTTCATTTTCAATTCCTTCACCTGTTTGATTGTGTTTTCCTGTAATTCTTTCAGGGATTTTTGTGTTTCCTCTCTGAGGGCTTCTACTTGTTTATATGTGTTTTCCTGCATTTCTTTAAGGGTGTTCTTTATATCTTTCTTAAAGTCCTCCATCATCATGATCAAATGTGGTTTTAAATCTAGATTTTGCTTTCTGGTGAGTTTGGATATTCAGTGTTTGCTTTGTTCGGAGAATTGGGCTCTAATGATGCCATGTAGTCTTGGTTTCTACTCCTTGGGTTCCTGTACTTGCCTCTCGCCATTAGGTTGTCTCTGGTGTTACCTTGTTCTGCTATTTCTGACAGTGGCTTTACTGTCCTATAGGCCTGTGTGTCAAGAGTGCTGTAGACCTGTTTTCCTGTTTTCTTTCAGCCAGTTATGGTAACAGAGTGTTCTGCTTTCAGTCGTGTAGTCATTCCTATCCACTGGCTTTCAGTTGTTCCTGTGGGCGTGTGTCCTGAGTCTATGAGGCAGGTCATTTGGGGCAGAAAAGTTGGTCTTAGCTCTGGTCTCAGGCCTGAAGTCGCTCCTCGGGCTAGGTTTCAGCTCTCCATGAGGGCAGTAACCAGAAGGGCCTGCCCCTACTTCTGGGTCCCTGTGCTCAGGGGGCCCTGATGGTGCTAGGTGTTTTCCTCAAGAGTCAGAAATGTGGACAGAGAGTAGTCTCCTCTGGTTTCCCAGGCATGTCTGCCTCTCTGAAGGTCTAGCTCTCCCTCCAACGGGAGCTGTTTGACTGGGTCCCTTCAGATCCAGGCACAGTCTGTCCCGCAGGGCTCCTGCAGCTTCACTGCCCCTATTTTCCTGTTCCCAGAGCCCCTATACAGTTTCCTCTTGGGCCATGGATGTGGGCAAAGGTGATAGATGTGGCGGTCTCTCCTGCCCTGCACTGTCAGGACTGCCCACACGTCTGGGTGATGAGCTCTCTCTCCCACAGGGTTTGGGAGCAGGGAGCTCAGAGCTCATTCTTTTAACTCAATTCCACACCATCCCTAATTTTGGAGCATTTTATTCAATAACTCATCCTACTCCCTGGAAAATAGTGATGTCACTTTGCCATTTATTCTTAAAAAGTGAAAACAAACAATTATAAATAAAAATAACTTGCAGTTATTAAAAAAACATGGCCATATAAAGCCAGGCAAATGATTTATATATACATGTATGTAAATTTTTATGTGTAATGCAATTAAAAGTATTCATGATACATATTTCAAATATTATTAAGTACATCCTTAGTAATTCTATCAATAAAGCAATGTGTAAGTGTATCATTTATTTTATGTCTTAAGGGACATATGCCTAAAATAGTTTCAAGAGAAATTTTAAAACTACCAGTTAGGAGCCATTGTCAGTCTGTGACCAAGCAGAGATTTCACCATGTGCCATATTTTGTCTATTTTCCATTTCTGCATCAGGTATGGCACATTGGACTATAGATGGAACACTGTGTTTACACTAGTTACACCAGAGCAAACAGCATACCCATCCTAAACAATGTCTTGAGTATCTTTATATAACATCCCATAAATTCCATCCCTCTTCCAATCGCTGTGGTGTAAATGTGCCATGATTTATATAGCAACTAAACTTTACATCTCAGTATTCATTCATTCATTCATTCATTCATTCATTAGGAAGAATGGATTTTCATTCATGCTTCCATTTAATTTTGCTTCCATTTAAAGCAATACAAAGAACGTTTTAGGTCAAACTACCTTGTAAATGTGAGAACATTTCTCCAGAGAAACCACTGGCAGTCTAAGTTCTGTAATGAAATGCTCAGTGTTTTACACATTTGCACAGAAGCTGTCCAATCGCCCTGCTGAATCCCTAACACTCTGTATACTAACCAACAATACAGGAGAACTCATTCCCCAAATAACCCTGAGTGCTTAGTACTTCACAACCTTCAATCTCTGCTAGTCCAGTAGAGGAAAATGGTGTCTCCTTCACTTGATTAACCTTTTCTGTATCAAATGAATGCTCATAGTGTTGTTAATTGTATAAGCAATAGGTTCCTTTTTTGATGTTTCATAGATGTTTGATGTTTTGAAGATATATTTTGATTACACCCACATCTTTTCTACCCTTTCTTTCCCAGCCCATCTCCCACTAGCCCATTTTCTTCTCCAGTAGACCCCCTCCTTTAACACTTAAAAAAAAACTACATCATTCCATTTTCATTTTCCTAATCATAAAAATTGAGTTTTCTTTTTATGGGTATGTGGTCCTTTTCCCATTGCGATGGTAAATACAGATTGCCAACTTGACAGAATCTAGAGAGATCAACCTCTGTGCTGGAGCATATTTTGTGTACTCTGTGCTCACATGCTGATTTCTGTACCCAGAGATCTGGTTGCGATATGGACCTTGAAATGACTCAGTATTTGGTAAAACATCATTCTCCATCATCCTCTGGTTGGTTAATAAAGAGCTGCTCAGACTATAGCTGGCAAAGAGTTAAGATGAGACTTCAGGACTTCCCATCCAGTGAGGAGACACAAGTGGAGAGAGGAGAGAGTCGCCATGAGGGAGTCCGGGTGAGGACATGAATGGAGCAGGAGCAGTCAGGGCAAGACTAAGATACAATGTTCCACTTTTGCTGTACACAACAGCAGCCTTACCATGGACATGTCAGCATATTAAATTTATCTTTGAGAGCTTCCAACCAAGCCTCAACTTTCACCACCATCAGTTTGTTAAAAAAAAAGAAAAAGAAAAAAGTGAATAACTTATTTATGCACTTTTCAGTAAATGGTGGGATCCTGCGTTATGTGCTCTGAGTAGCAAAGTTTCTTCAAAGCATGAGTGTGCTGCTGGATTTCGCATAGAGAAAATTGAATCTGTTCTTGGAATGAGCAATCTCTTGGCAGCGCAAGTTGCTTTAATGGACGTCTCTTTCTGTTCAGCCTTTGCCATCTGCTTCACCCGCTAATTACAAATGCGGGAAGAGCGCAATTCACAGTTGCGTCTATAAAGAAAAGTACAAGGGACTTAAACGTAGGTTTGTATCACTGCATCTGCTGAGGATTTTTAAGCCTGGAAGGAACAAAGGGGCAAGAAATCTTCCTCTGCCTTCTCCATCCAATCAGCGGGAACAATAGAATTCGAAGCACTAAGTTACCAAGATCGGCTCATCTGGAGAAAACTGGCAAATTACACTATTACTCTTGGCCTGTGCTTCGCCTCATATTCCACTGAGGTTGGCCGGCTGGCTAGCTGGTTGATTTCTGTGATTCCAATAGTGATGGAAACACGGGGAATTTTTAGAGGGTAGGCAAAAAAAAAAAACCCTTAGAATTTAGCCAGAACAGTTCTATAAGGAGTGGAGCTCTCAGGCAAGCCCTTGGTTAGATACAATGTGTTAAAAGAAAAGACAGAATTGTTTCTTTCCCTGTTCACAACCTTCTGTTTGATAAAGCTCATGTATTTGCAGGTTGTGGGAATCCTAAATCTAGACCATTTGCCCAGTGAGTGCTGAGGCTTCCTCAGCTAGGTGCCTGAGGCTAGACCTACACCCTAACTAAGAAAATTGGTGAAACTGATTATGCTGGTTATGCATACCTGGACCCCTCCCCATTTGTAGGTTCGCTTTCTTACAGGTGTTTTAAATGTGGTGGCTTTACTGTCTTTTCTCCCTAATTATGATAGCTATAGTTTGTTTCTTAGTTCCTGGGATACAGAAGCTGTTCTGTTAAGCTGTGAACCAGTTGGGTTATTTTAAAGGTGGAATCCACCCAAATATCCTTAGCTATGCAGAAATAGTTACTCGTATGGGGGGAGGTAGGGGTTGGCATCGGGTGTCTTCCCAATCATACTTCATCCTTTTTTTCTTTGAACTTGGAGCTCATACATTGGGCAAACTGGCTGGCCTGGGAGGATCACGCTTACCTGCCTGTTGTTACCTCCTGTCTCCCAGCATTGGGATTACATATGCTCACCATCATGCCTGCTCCCTACATGCGTGCTAGGGATCTATGTCTCATTCCTGAGTAGCAAACACTGCAACTAAGCCATCTCCCCATTCCCTGTAGACTGAGCATATAGACATTACCTGAGCATATAGATAGGAATCCTCACAATCACTGGGCTATCTTGGTTCTAGACTATAAAATATGGCAACACAGAAGCCATCCCCTCCTTTACAAAATACATAGTAGCAAGAGGTTCCTGCCTGTAATTCCAGAACTCTTTAAGCTGAAGCAAACTCGTTTCATAGTGAGAGCCTGTTCCCAATGAGCAAGAGCTAAAGGGAAAGAGAGGAGAGTCCCCAGGGCACTAACTAAAGGTATGGCAATTGCACTGTCATTTCCAATATGACACTAAAATAAGAACCCATGAAATAACCAAAGACTAGGGTAGTCACCGGAATTGAATAATTTATGATTATAGACACAAGCCTTTTTTTACAATAGCAAAATAATTTTTATTGGTTATTTTATTTATTTACATTTCATATGTTGTCCCTCTTCCCAGTTTCCCCTCTGCAAACCCCCTATCCCTTCCTCCTGCCTCTAAAAGGGCACTTCCCCACCCACCCACCCACTCCTACCTCACCACCCAAGCATCCCCCTACACTGGGGCACCAAACCTCCACAAGACCAAGACCTCCTCTCCCATTAGTACCCAACAAGGCCATCCTTGGCTACATATGCAGGTGGACTCTTTGGTTGGTGGTTTAGTCTCTGGAAGGTCTGGGAGGTCTGGTAAGTTGATATTATTGTTCTTCTTAAGGAGTTACAAACCCCTTCAGCTCCTTCAGTCTTTCCCCTAACTCCTCCATTTGAGTCCCCATGCTCAGTTTAATGTTTGGTTGTGAGCATCTGCATCTGTATTAATCAGGCTCTTGCACAGCCTCTCAGGGGACAGATATACCAGGTCCTGTCAGCAAGTGTTTCTTGGCATCACCAATAGTGTCTAGGTTTGGCGTCTACAGATGGGATGGATCCCTAGGTGGGGCAGTCTCTGGATGGCCTTTCCTTCAGTCTCTGCTCCACCTTTTGTTCCTGCATTTCCTTTAGACAGGAACAATTCTGAGTTAAAATTTTTGAGATGAGTTAGTGGCCCCATCCCTCAACTGGGGGCTGTGCCTATCTACTGGATAAGGTCTCTACAGGTTCTGTCTCTTTTCCATTCTTTTCACGTCCTGACTAGAGAATAGATATAAGACATTTAGTTCAGGGTTTTATCTAAATGTTCATGATTATCATCTTTTTGATGCCTATAGATGTTTCTTTCAACTAAATCCCTCATGCAGAAGAGGGAGTCACTCTACTTACAACCCATCATGTGGGTTATTATTCCACATTCTCTGGCTATTTTCTGGGCACTAATGCTGTGGAGTGGGTGTGGAAGCAGGACTTGACCCTGTTAAACTTAATAACCCAATGAGTTATACCACATGACACATCTGAAGTCAACTGCTCTCACTGTCTCATTAAGCAGTGCAGACAAGGGTGGAAATATTATTTGCCAGTGCTCTGAACCTGAGTCTACAGGAGTGTGGCAGTAGTATGGTCACTTCAAAGCCATGTGCAGATTCTCAATTGTTATTCAAAGGAGAGAACGATATTTGGCTTTGAATTTTGTATTGGATGCAAAATCAACTTAGTTCATTTTGCTCGTGCCATTAGCATACAATCATTGTTATCCTCTTTCTGACTTGATTATTTCAGCATCTGTGGCTTCTCCCTACAAATCTCACATCTATTTTAACGATAAATGTGACCTACTCACAGCCCAAAGTCCCCCTTCCTTACTCCCTGGGTGTCTCAGTGAGGATTTTACTGCTGTGAACAGATACCATGACCAAGGCAACTCTTATAAAGGACAACATTTCATTGGGGCTGGTTTATAAGTTCAGAGGTTCAGTCCATTATCACCAAGGTGGGAGCATGGCAGCGTCCAGGCAGACATGGTGCTGGAGTACTTGAGATTTCCACCTTGTGTTCCAAAGGCAGCTAGCAGAAGGCTCACTTCTAGTCAGCTAGGATGAGGATCTTAAAGTCAACCTCTACAGTGACACAACCACTCCAACAAGGCCACACATACTTCAACAAGGTCTCACCTCCTAATAGCACCATTCCTTGGGCCAAGCATCTTCAAACCATCACACTGGGCTACTGTCTTCACACTGTGTACTACACAGCCTGGAAGTCCCTATTGCTGAAGATTATAGGACTGCAAATGTTTGCATGTGTAAAAACTTTTTTATTGTGGCATAAAAGAAATACTTTCAAAGCTCAAATGAAGGTTCACCTATATTGTTTGCTCAAAGCAAGTGAATATATGAAAGCATTATGGGTAAGATTACTTGGGCTCCCTTTTTCCTTTTGGATTTATTTTGCATGAGTGTTTTGTCTACACTTCTGTAAGTACACTGCACAGTGCTGATGGCCATGGAGGTCAGACAAGGGCATCAGAATGCCTACAACTGGAATTACAGACAGTTGTGAATCACCTCATGCATGCTGGGAACAAATCCCAAGTCTTCAACAAAAGCAGCAACTGCTCTCCGGCCCCTGAAATATTCTTATTTATCTGGTAGATCATTTCACAGCCAGGTTCTAAATTCATCAGCAGTTTCTAGGAAGCTTCTCTGGCCTCATCACAGTCCAGGTTTATTTCACTAATCTCCAGTAACATTCATTTTTGTGTAGACCTCCATATGTCAAGACTTTTTTCTATCTTGAGTATATTTTCTTTTTCTGTCTCACTGCATAACTCTGGTTGGTCCGAACCTCACAGTGATCTGCCTAGATCAGCCTCCCGAGTGCGGGGATTACCACACCTGGATATGTTTATTTTGCTGTATTGTTACATAGTCTCTTCCCTAAGATTTTGAATTCAGTTACTGTCTAAGTGATGTGACTCCATGAGTGTTTGGTACTTAATACCTACACAAAAGCCTTCTTATTTCATCTTTGCCATTGTTCACCAATACCTAAAATGAAGTCCTGGTATAAGGACTATGCTCTGATAATGTTAAAGATTCAGCCAAATTTGGCATGTTTCAGGTGATTGGGTGATCTGTATTTGCTTGCTAACAGAATTTACTTACCACAACCCTATAATAACCCTTGATTGCCTTCATATAGTTCCATCATTGTATTCAAAATTATCTGAATGTGATTAAGATTACTATGTTTAAAGGACTTTATTTTTAATCACGTGTATCTGTGTATGGCATAGTGTCTTGGCCTATAAGTGCAAATGCCCTCTGAGGTTAGAAGAGGGTGTTGCGTTTCCTAGAGCTGTTGTTGTAAAAATATAAAAAATAAAAAAAGTAGGGTTGTCTTTTACCTCGCTAAGTTCAGCACTGCAGTGCCCCAAGATACCTGCTGGATATCTTGGCAGAAACACATCCCAACTCTGCGGCGGCCCAGTGTCTCCAGGTGCCACACACTTTCTTACACTTAAATCGCTACATGAAAGACCACACAACACCTTTGGCCCAATTGATAAGATATAATTGCTCACCTAAACATACAAAGTCCAATACACATCCATCCCTTAAAAACATTTTTAACAACTTATAAAGTACAGTGTGGAATCTTAGCGTCACCCGCCAAGGTTTCTTTCCCTCTCCCTCCTGTCTCTTCTTTCTGTTCCAGTCTCCTCTTCCTACAAACTTTTCTCCCGCCCATCCTTCCTTCCCATCCAATGACAGGCCTCCTTCTATCCTGTACCTGCCCCTCACCTGTATCTTATAAATTCAATGGGGAGAAGGTTCTGGTGAAGTCACCTGAGTCCTGAGTATGTGACTAGGCAGCTGTCCTTGGGGCAGTGGAGTTAGCATCAGAACACAGATAACTTCCGGGCAAACCACAACATAGAGATGGAGTTGTACGTAGTTTGGAACTGCCTAGTGTGGGTGCTGAGAACTAAATTCATGCCCTCTGTATTAGAAGTACTCTTAACTACTGAACCATCTCTCCAGCCCAAGATGACCATTAAATGTTAAATCGTACTGTACCATTGAGAGATATACAAGGCTCTGGCACTGGAGAAACATCCATGTAGTTTGCTAGCCAACCAATCTAGCGAAATAGGTAGGCTCCAGGTTCAGTGAAAGACACTGTTCTCCCCAAATTCAGGTGGAGAGAGCTAGAGAAAGAAATCTGACATCATCCTCTAGCTACGTACTTGCACGGTAACTTACATCCCCACATAGCACATACACAAACACACGCGTGCACACACAGACGCAGGAACGCACACGCATGAGTCAGACATGATAGACAGAGTGAGGAACACAGTGGCTACACTTCCTCCTTGAGGTTTGTGCCATGGTAGAAATTTTCTATTCAGTGAGATGACTAACACAGTCACCATTTAGCTCATGCCTCCTAAGCACCTGAAACACAAAACCGAGTTGAAATGGGGCTATTTGTCTACAAGTCCCATTTCTATAAATATCAGAGCATTGGAAAGCAAGGGAGCTAGTGAATATGTTCTCGGAATTTCTCTCTATTCTGTTGAGTAAATATGAGTAGAGACACAAAGGATGCAATTAAGCAAGTTAGAGAATCAAGAAGCAACCAAGTAAACCATAAGTGCTGGTGGGTGGTAGTTAAAAATCATTGATTACACTTGTGTTAGGGAAAATACCTTCTGCTTCTTTAGCTTTTCCTGTCTTTGCATGGATTTGTGTTTTAAAGGCAGTTAATATTTTAATAAATTGCAGTTTTACATTAAAAATTAGCCTGGGCCTTAAGGATCATTAGTATCTTCTTCATAGCAACATAAAGAATGCTTAATTGTTCTACATTATTGGTGGAAGGTAAGTGGAATGTTATGAATAAAAGAAGATGAAGAGGAGATCAGAGATCTCTAGTGCTAGATCTCTAGATAGAAACTGCAAAATAATTTCTATTCTGTACTTGTGGCTAATAAAAATCATGTAAGGGAGTATATGCAGATGCTATTTGTAAAAATGAAACACCCTTTTGGGCTTTTTCCTAAATATGTCTTGAATTAGTAGAACCCATTTTTTGCTAATTTTCCACATCCAGTAGAAGCACTCTTCCTCTCAGTTTAACAACCAAATGAAATAAAACAATGGATGGGTGGATGGTGGGTGGATGGATGGACAGATAGGTTGATGAATAGATGGATGGATGGATGGATGGATGGATGGATGGATGGATGGATGGTAGATGGATAGGTGAATGGATTAATGGATGGGTGGGTGAGTGGATGGATGGGTGGATGGATGGGTGGATGGATGGATGGATGGATGGATGGATGGATGGATGGTATAAACAAACCTTATCAACCTAGAAAGCATTGCACATGTATTTCAGCTAAATGGTGAAGTGAATATTTGGGTCTTCTAATCAAGCAGCTAGTCCAAGACTTGAGGCTAATGCATGCTCTGTTGTCAGTAATAATACAAGTCACAGAGACCCCAGGGAAAGAGTGTGAGTTGTTTGATATGACAGGAAATGGTTGCAGAGCTCAGGGTGCTCTGGTTCTTCAGGCCACAGGCCACCAAGTGGCTGATCCTGGAGTAGCTTCAAGAGTCAAGATGATGCCAAACCTCTGGGGGAAGCTGTGAGAAAATGACAGTCATTTAAGCTTTTTTTTTATCTTCTTTCATTTTCCATTTTTAATGTCATAGCAATTTGACAATAAGTACAAAGAGATAAAATGTACGAAGAGATTAAGCAGCCAAGAGTAAGTGCTGTCGTCGCCTTTTGAAGAGTTTAAAGTACATTTGTGCGTACCATCCCACACTGAGAACGATATTGAATTCTTTGAAGCTTTAGAAAGTAAGCTTAACAATATTTAAAGGGTACACACGTGCTCTCTCTTCTTTGCCCAAAGGGAATCTGTGTTCTTCTCATTGTCTTGGTACTTTCTCTATCTTTAATAAAATAAAATTTAAAAAAAAACCTTGTTTATTGGGCTTTAGTTTGCTTTTTGTGCAAACAGGCTCATTCTTTTTCTACTTCTTCAATGAGCTATTTTTTTCCTCAATAAGCCCAGATTTTATATTTGTTTCATTGTGTCTTTCTCATTCCCGAAACCCTCTTGTTGGAATAGGATATGGTAGAAATCAATAATTCACCTTTGTGGATAGATGGCCTACCAGGCTTTAATTCCTAACAGATTGATCACATAAATCCCTCTCTTCATGTACTTAGTTCTATATTATTGTTCACTAGACCCTGACAGTGAGTGCCCCAGGCTAGAGACATGTTTTATTCATCTTTATTCTACCTACAGGGCCAGCATAAGATTTACATGTTGTAGGTATTCATGCAACATTTATTTAATGATTGAGGAAAATTAATGAATTAATTAAATCAGATGTTCCTTTCTTCTGCATTTATGAGAAGTACACATGCTAAAATCCATTCTCATGCTATGCATGGATTAATTTCCAAATTGCAATAACTAATATTCCTATTATATCTAGTTTATTTAACTCCAGTTTTTCCGATAACAGTAGAACCCATTTCTCAATTGCTTTTTATAGTCCAGACTTAAAAATATCAAATACAGAAAATAAGCATTAGCCTCACGGTTCACCACGCTCCACGTGCTGTCAGAGTAGAAAATCTGGGATAAACAAGGATCTGTTTTATCACGTCCACCCACAGCCATGTGCGGCAGGTCATACTGTGTGGTCCCTCGCATGTTTGGTAATTCCCGCCCAAGTTCCACAATTACACAGTAAATTAGAAGATTGTATTGACATCTTTATATAAATATAATGCTTCTTATTTACAGTTCCTCCAAAATGTCCAGATAGAATTTATGATTGAGTCTAAGTCCTGCTTATCTGGTGATGCCGTGCCTCCAGAAGCGAGGGAATAAGCAAGGTTGACTTCTCTGTTTCACTCCCCCAGACCTGTCTTTCTGAAAGTTTGGTTTTGAGGCTTTTTTTTTTTTTCTTTTTTTTTTCTTTTTTTTTTTTTTTTTTATTAACTTGAGTATTTCTTATATACATTTCGAGTGTTATTCCCTTTCCCGGTTTCCGGGCAAACATCCCCCTCCCCCCTCCCCTTCCTTATGGGTGTTCCCCTCCCAACCCTCCCACCATTGCCGCCCTCCCCCCATAGACTAGTTCACTGGGGGTTCAGTCTTAGCAGGACCCAGGGCTTCCCCTTCCACTGGTGCTCTTACTAGGATATTCATTGCTACCTATGGGGTCAGAGTCCAGGGTCAGTCCATGTATAGTCTTTAGGTAGTGGCTTAGTCCCTGGAAGCTCTGGTTGCTTGGCATTGTTGTACTTTTGGGGTCTCGAGCCCCTTCAAGCTCTTCCAGTTCTTTCTCTGATTCCTTCAATAGGGGACCTATTCTCAGGTCAGTGGTTTGCTGCTGGCATTCGCCTCTGTATTTGCTGTATTCTGGCTGTGTCTCTCAGGAGCGATCTACATCCGGCTCCTGTCGGTCTGCATTTCTTTGCTTCATCCATCTAGTCCAATTGGGTGGCTGTATATGTATGGGCCAAATGTGGGACAGGCTCTGAATGGGTGTTCCTTCAGTCTCTGTTTTAATCTTTGCCTCTCCCTTCCCTGCCAAGGGTATTCTTTTTCCTCATTTAAAGAAGGAGTGAAGCATTCACATTTTGATCATCCGTCTTGAGTTTCGTTTGTTCTAGGGATCTAGGGTAATTCAAGCATTTGGGCTAATAGCCACTTATCAATGAGTGCATACCATGTATGTCTTTCTGTGATTGGGTTAGTTCACTCAGGATGATATTTTCCAGTTCCAACCATTTGCCTACGAATTTCATAAACTCGTTGTTTTTGATAGCTGAGTAGTATTCCATTGTGTAGATGTACCACATTTTCTGTATCCATTCCTCTGTTGAAGGGCATCTGGGTTCTTTCCATTTTCTGGCTATTATAAATAAGGCTGCGATGAACATAGTGGAGCACGTGTCTCTTTTATATGTTGAGGCATCTTTTGGGTATATGCCCAAGAGAGGTATAGCTGGATCCTCAGGCAGTTCAATGTCCAATTTTCTGAGGAACCTCCAGACTGATTTCCAGAATGGTTTTACCAGTCTGCAATCCCACCAACAATGGAGGAGTGTTCCTCTTTCTCCACAACCTCGCCAGCATCTGCTGTCACCTGAGTTTTTGATCTTAGCCAATCGCACTGGTGTGAGGTGAAATCTCAGGGTTGTTTTGATTTGCATTTCCCTTATGACTAAAGATGTTGAACATTTCTTTAGGTGTTTCTCAGCCATTCGGCATTCCTCAGCTGTGAATTCTTTGTTTAGCTCTGAACCCCATTTTTTAATAGGGTTATTTGTTTCCCTGCGGTCTAACTTCTTGAGTTCTTTGTATATTTTGGATATAAGGCCTCTATCTGTTGTAGGATTGGTAAAGATCTTTTCCCAATCTGTTGGTTGCCGTTTTGTCCTAACCACAGTGTCCTTTGCCTTACAGAAGCTTTGCAGTTTTATGAGATCCCATTTGTCGATTCTTGATCTTAGAGCATAAGCCATTGGTGTTTTGTTCAGGAAATTTTTTCCAGTGCTTGAGGCTTTTTGCTGCTAGAAACACTCACATTTACCATCTTTAGAGAGAAGACTTGTCCATAATATCAGCATCTAAGGGTAGAAAAGTAAAGTCCTGGATGCCACCCCATAGATAGATAGATAGATAGATAGATAGATAGATAGATAGATAGATAGATAGATAGAAGATGATAGATAGATAGAAGATGATAGATAGATAGATAGATAGATAGATAGATAGATAGATAGATAGATAGATAGAAGATGATAGATAGATAGATAGATAGATAGATAGATAGATAATAGAGATGAATAATAGATGATGGATATAGATGGATGATGGATTATACATAACTCTGTGTTCATATATTACTGATTGTGTATAAAATGATGCATCAGAAAATTGGTATTCATAAATTATTTGTTTTGTTTAGCAATGGATTAACAGTAACTACAATGTTGAGGCTACTTGTTTTGAGCTTTAATAGCTTTGTAATTGTTGATTTACAGACATCAAATGTATTTCAATGTAGCAAGAGTAACCAAAATCACTTTTCTAAGTGATTTGAGTAACTGTTACAGTGTGAGTTTTCCTCATGTTATAATTGGATGAATAGTATTAGAGAGAAATAGTCTTGTGTTTCTTAAAACAGTTTTATTTACAAACTGTTTACCTATTATCTTATGGCTTTAAGTATATTCTAAGTCACATTTTCATCACTGTTATCATAAACATATACTATAGTTTCACAGAAACTGTTATTTCACTGGTCTTAGATAGCTTAGAAAAAAATTATTCCTTCCCAAATATTAAAGAAGACTTTGAGTTCTTTCTGAAATCTATCATTGTTTTTAAATTAAATTGTTTAATCGCAACTCATTTACTTATTATTTGTGAAGTTCAATTGTAAAATAGAATTGAGAGTACAGACATCATTCATTTTTTTACTAATATAAAAATACTTTAAATTTACTTCCTCCCACCAAATCTGTTTATTATAGTATGTTTCTTTAAGTCTTGACTAAATGTGGAGTTTTAAAATGTGAAGATAATATAGTACTTGCCTCTTAGTAATACTTTAAAAGATATAAAAACCAGTCTTAAATAGTTACTAAGTTGAAGTTATCTGAATGTTGCGGAATGTGATCCTGTTACATTTATATAATAAGAATATGATAGACTAGGATTCCTAGAAAGAAAATGATTATGTTGAATAAAAACTGGGTAGATTTGGTTTGTTTCAACAGAGCTCTGATCTACAACATCACGTGGATATAAAGAGGGAGAGCCATTTTAGTAATTTAAAATTATCACTATAGTTGATTGTCAAAGCCCATTTTAAAGTGGGCCAAGTAAGACATTTGGAGTGATCTCTCTGTATTTCAATCCATAAATTATTTCATCAAAATAATTCATTTCTCTGGAATTTTTTTCAACTCAATGATGCCACAGAGTCGTAGCTGATTATCGGTGAAGCCAGACTACCTGTGGAAGAGTTTGGACATTCTCTTTCTTTTCCTTCATTTAAGACAGTAAATGAAAAGGTACTTACTATTTTAGCCTAAAGTTATGTCTGCAGAACAGCCAACACTTTGATATATTTATATTTATCTTCATGTCAAGGAGACATATATTTCAAAGTCAGAGGTTTTGAATAAGCTTATTTTTAAATGTGATGTGATTAGATAGTTCACACTCAGTGAGACATTAGCTGTGAAGATAGGACTTCATTTTCTAGTATTTGTAATTTCCTCAAGAATATCCCAGTGTGATTTTAAAATATAGCCCACTCAAAATAGAGCTTAAATGTGGCTGATTTTGCAGCTTGATTATAATTAGAGGCAGTAGATAGCAAGATTTAAAAAAAAAAAAAAGCCAGCATGATCCAAATTGAGGCCAAAGCAGCCAATGCAGCCCTAGGTGTTTTGAACAGTCAGAAGATTTTAGATTGTGAAACCCAACTTCGAGATTCAGCCCTTCCGCAAAGAATGGTGCCTTCGAAGGAAACCAGAACATGGAATGTCTATTTTACATGGTTGGGACAAGCTGGCGTTCCACCGGAGGAGCTGCCTTCTGGGCTCTCTTCGCGAGACAAATGCTGTCCCCAGAAGCTGACCAATTACTTTCCCAAGCAGAGATAGTCTCTCCTATTTGTTTTTCTGCTCCTCTGTCCTTTTTGCCTTTTAAAGATTCTTTCACCGTGACTTAGTAAATAATCTTCTAATCAACTGTTTAAATTCCACAATGGTAACTATTTTGCAAGCATCCCTATTAATTATTTAGAAAACAATTGAAGGACTTATTATAATCTACTATTGTTTTATTTGTAATTCAATTTGTTGATACTGCTAAACCACCTATTAAATAACAGAAAAAAAATCTAAAATTGTGACCGTCAAACTAATTAGCTTCTTAATTTTCTCCAACTCATTGCTTTTGTTTATAGAGCATTTTTTTCTACATAAGGAGATGAAAGATGTTGAGAACTGTTAACTTGTGTGTGTGTGTGTGTGTGTGTGTGTGTGTGTGTGTGTGTTTAAAGGATTTTATAGAAAACATTGATAGGAAATGTATTTGTTTGCCCATATAACCTAAACGAGTTAATTTTTTTTAAACGAATGTCTTTAAGTTTTGGAGAATAAGTTCCACAGTGTTAAGAGGTAGGGTTTAAATAATTTAAATTTGTCTGCCCCTCCTGCTACCCCACTATGGTAGAAGGCAGCACAGCGTTCTAATGAGCACAAATCTAGGACAAGGAAAGCGAGCTGACACACAGCACAGAACGGAGGTGTCAGCATTTTTTTCTTGTCAACAGAAAATGGATGTCTTGTTAGAAGAACAGAGAAAGCACGGAAAAGTTAGACCTATGCGTTGAAGTGCCTCAGGACACTTCTTGCTTGATGATGCAGCCTCCTCAGAAGATAAGTGTTACAGTATCACTGTACTTCATTTTTAAAACCTGAAGAGACGGAGAGATGAGATCCACAGTACTTAATCCACAGCCCAAGAGGCTAATACCATGTGTCAAGCTAACAACAGTCAGCTAGAACAATACAGGAAGTCCGATTGCGGTCAGACAGGTCATGGAGGAAGTCCCTACTCAAGGGGCCATGTGATTTCTTATTCATCTCCACTGTCCAATGTGTCTTAAGTAATATGTGTAACCTAGGAACAAGGTATCAAAACAATAGATAAATATAATATATAGATTCCCAACAATGAAATTAAAATTATTCGAGATGGTGTTGCTCAGAGAGTCTCTCTAACTTGCAGGAGTCAGCTTTAAAAAACTGTCTTGGGTACTGTTCTTTTGCTCTGAGGGGACACCATGCTTAAGATGACTTATGAAGGAAGCCATTAACAAGCTTTTAAGCTTGTTCATAGTTTCAGAGGGTTAGTCCGTGACCAGTATGGCCAGGAACATGATAGTAGGCAGGCAGGTATGGTGTTAGAGCAGCGCCTGAGAGCTCACATTTGATTCACAAGTTACAAGCAAAAAGAAAGAAAGAGACAGTGGATCTGGATGGGTTTTTGAAGGCTTAAAGCCCACCTCAAGAAAAACATATCCTCCAACAGAAACATTCCTAACATTCTCAGAAAGCTCTACTAACGGGGGCCAAGCATTCAAACATACAAGCCTATGGGGACCATTTGCACCCAAAGCAGCAGCACACGAACTAATCCTTCTGTCCTTATCTCTCTTACTGTGAAATCTAGAGGTTACACATTTTCTCTTAAATTTCAAATGCCTGGTTAATAAAAGCTCATCCTGAAATCTGTGTAAACCCGTGCCTACTGCTGAAACAAGTAACGAAATATTAAGAGCTAAAATTGCCTTTGCTCATCCAGAAAGACCTGGTTTCCTTGTGCTTGTAGGTGAGGCAAAATTTGGTTTGAAATTTCACTTTTGAAATCTGGTAATGAGAGAATGGCTAAGGTACCCGATAGCATTTGTCTCAAGATCTCATCGACGAACTCTTATTATCTGCCGAAAAGAACCAAAGATACATGTGCCATCAAACGGTAAGAGGTGAGTTCCCTGCAGGAGCTGTTAAGTGTCAGAAGACCTATGAACAGAAATACACGGAACTTCCACCTCTGCTAATTCAATAATCTGTCCTGGGATATGACTGTCATAAAGGAAGAGCTGGGTTCTGTCATCATCATGAATGAGAGGGAAGGGGAGGAAAGAAGAGAAAGGGAGATAAAAGAAATAGAGAATATTTCCCATGCCATCCTTTTTTCACATTTATAAAAGAGAATGTTGTTGGGAGAAATTGAGCCACGAGGTTCCAGCGATTCCAGGGTACTGGCAAGTTGTGCGGCAACTTAATAAACTCTGTACAGTGATGATCAGAGCAACTTAATAAACTCCATACAGTGATGGTCAGAGCAAAAGGAACAGGTGGGAAGTAATTCTTACAGGCTAGTGAGAGTCAAGGAGCAGATTTTTATAGGAAACAGAATGGGGTGCTTTTTTACCAAAATAATTAGAATTATCAGTGCACTGTGTAAAGCATAACTGAAAATGTCACCAATCATTCAGAAAGTGGGGCAAAGGAAAATAAACATCTAAACTTTTTTAGTTCTAGGTCAAATAAAAGTTTTTGGACAGTGAATTATGGGTATCTAAGAAATGCAGAAAGCAGGAGAAGCAAAGCAGTCTTCCCTGAGGGAGAGCCCACAGTTGAGTATCCAATACCAGATGGAAAGTCCTGAGAACAGGTCTGTGCATACAAGTAACATTAGATGAACTGAGCAGGATGTATTTACGTGTTTAGGGGAATACATGCAAGTACATAGATGCCTGTAATAAAAATTAATGAAGTGAGAAAGAGGAGGAGGAATAAAGGGGGACACAGGAAGGTAAGAGAGAATCACAAATAAAACAGTTAAAGTAACAATAATGTAAAATTCTTCAGAACTTGAGATCTGGGGAAGGCAACATAAAAGAAACATAAAGGGAGAAGAGATTATGGCAAAGCACACAGAACTTCAAGAGTAAGTACATAAAGAAAGGCCAAATATTTGTAAAGGGTTAGAAGTGCTCAGGGTGTAATGTATGCAATGCAGATATCAATGAAAGAATGTTGGATGTTTGGCCTTGACTCTCCCATGATACTATTTAGAATCATCTAGGAGACAGGCCTCCTCTGGGCGAGCCTGTAAGGATGATGGGGGTGGGGGTGAGGACCTCAAAGCACTTGGCCCCCATCAGGCAGCCCAGAGATCAAAGGAAAGAGAGTAAGCTTGTGCCTGCCTTCACTGCTTTCAACTCCTCACGGATGTCACCCTTCAAAATCTTTGGCTTTCACAACAGCAACTTTCCAGGGAGGTTCCAGGCTTTCAGCATCTCAGTGGACCCACTGAGGCACCCAGCTTCTTGGATAGAGCAGCTACTGGATTCTCTTCCTCTCCAGAGCTCAAAGGGCAAAGGGCATTGTTGGGCTAGCAAACTCCTATCATGGAAGACAAAAACAACACAAGGAGTCACCCACAGGTGAGTACGCACAAACATACACGCACATGCCCACGCACACTCACACACGCACGCGCACACACACATTCTGTTCCCACAGACAACCCTGCCTAATACATGGCTTCCGTAAACAAAGGGAATTAGGACATAGTGCATAACTGGAGCATACATCTTAAATAGAGAATGTAACTTTCATTTTTTTAAGCCTATTTTAAATAGCGGTTCATAAAAGCTTTAAACTCCCTTTTATCCCATCACCCACCAGAGGTAGTGAGAAAGGATACAGGAAAGTGGACCTGTTTAGAAAGGTTCGTTAGAGAAACTCTCAGCTGTGTCGTCTGGAAACCGGAAGCTTAGTTCACAGCTCAGCAGTAGCAGCTCGATCTGAACACTCACAAACACTTCACGGATACACCAGTAGTGCAGTTTGGGAGAGTCAGGATGGCAAACAGGAATCAGCAGCAGTAGCCTGACCTAGCATAGACAGCTGGGCCTCAACCTTGGCTCGAGCCAGCAGGAGGGACGCTGAGAAATGCCAGAAGTTCTCAGCTGTGCCTCTCTCAAGGAAGCAAAGATCATCAAAGACTCAAGACCCACAAGCATTGTATGACTAGTTCTATAAGCAAGCCTACCTCAGTCCCCTCCACATCCTTCTAGTCCTACTTACAGCCTCCAAACACCGCGTGTCTTCCAGAGGTCTCACCTCAGCACGTGCGTCTGTCTCAGCTAACATCACTCTGCCAATCAGCCCGAGTCCTCGGAAGAGGCAAGAAAGTGCAGCACTCCACCAGAAGATTTTTTTGTTGTTGTGTTTCTCTCTATGGTGTCTGGACAATGTAGCTCAACTACACAGTGTAAGGCAGACCACTAATATGTGTCATTAGTGAAAAATCCTTCATCACGTGACCTTTCACATGCTTTAGCAGAACATCCTCTCTCCTGTGTCTGCTTTAGCACAATGTTCCTTCACGAGTCTGCATTACTCTTTCACCTGTGTCCACTTTAACAAAATGGTCCTTCAAGGGTTCGCCCCAGCAGAACACCATCCAGCCAGCTTTCCTAGGAAGAAAAGACATCATCATCATCATCATCGTCATCATTATCATCACCATCATCAACATTGACAACAACAACAAACCCAAAACTGGAACCTTATTATTCTTCATACCAGGAAGATCCTCATGTGACAGGTGCCCTCCTTGTCTAGGCAGGATGCTGCTCACTCTCGCTGGGAAGATTCTGAAAGAACAGACTGGGGGCCCTGTAGTGATTTACCATTACACAACACCTGTCACAACACAGCTGTCCATTTCTCACCAAAACTAAACATCGAAAAGTTTTCCCAGGCTGTTTAGTCCCTAAATACATTAAAAGATGGTTATCAGATTTTAAATATAGTAAATACAGCTATTCTATCTATGTGTGTGAACTTATGTGTTATACGCTGTATGTTTTAAATAGAATAATTTACAAGTATTCTCTACATGTTTTCAAAGTTTAAAAACTATTATATACTGACTTCATTGGCTCCATTTTGAGTGTTTCGTTGTGAGAAAATATGCAGCAAAATGAAGCTCAAAGCAATCTGCCTGCCTCTGCCTTTTAGACACTGTGATTAAAGGCGTGAGCCACCATCACCTGACCATAAAAATATATTTTTATATTACTTAGTTTCATTTTTTTTAAACTTTTGCTTCAACTAATGGATAATTAGCATGTTAGAAATCCATATGTGTTAATGAGTTTTAAAAAAAAACTCTCTGAATCCAGTGGTATTTCTCTGCAATGTTTTTCTTGCCCACCCTTGTAAACCACAAACCAGGAATTTACTATAATGGGTATCAATGGTTTCTTCCAGCCTTAGGAAAGTATGAGGACAAAGTTGCTCTTTATTGAGATGTTTTAAATTCTTTCTGAAGCATCAAACAATCAAGCGAATGCTGTTTTAGAATTCTGAATACTCTTAACAATGCTCATGGGATGGCACAGTCTGGAGTCAGGAAGACCTGCACTGACCCTATGATTGCCTCAGGATAGACAGAGAGATCTTTCACAAAGGGACATCTTGGAAAGGAGAAAGTGTCACAAGAAGAAACAAAGGCTCCAATGTATCTAATTGATTAGTAAAAACTACAGTGGCCTTTGATTTCCTGCTTTAGCCTGGGGTGAAAAAGAAAAGATTCTAATTCACTGTGGTTAGAAATATACATTTACCTTTAGAGACAGTCAGAGCAAACTATGGTTCATACAAACTATGATATATAACTATTACATATCTATTTCACTACAGTAGGTATATACAAGGGTAGGACTACATTGTAGCTCATGGAAGAAACACATAAGATAATGGATACATTTAGGCCAGGTGTGTGAACTATAATACACACAGTGAGCACTATCTGGGAGTTTAAAATAAACTGCTTGTATACTTATTCTCATAAAATGACCTTCAAACCATAATGATAAGCAATCAGGTCAAACAATGCTTTTATTCTAAAAGTACACATACAAAAAAATCATAATTCTGAAACTATGAATGGCGATCCTTAATGTGAATTTAGGTCTAAGCAGTGTTTAAATTTAGGGGCAACGTTAGTGTTCATCATTGATAAAGATTAGCATGATTTTAATTTAGTGGATAAATGTAAATTTGAGGGATAGAATGAGAAAATAATTTAATTCTGTTTTAGAAGCAGTTTCTAACACAGGATAAGTTTTCAGAAGTGTTTTTTGCTCCCCCCATGAATTACTCAGTGAAGACAACCAAGCACATCATAGGCTGAGACTGACACAAAGGATGCCAGGCAGCCAACTGACACATGCCAAGGTGACCTCAGAGAGACTTAAATATCCTATTATTAAATATCAATAAAGATAATGTGTTTAATTCAATAAGAGGATCAGATAAAACATGTATTGTTGAGCAACCCAGTGTCACTGTCTACTCTCAGCTTCTTTTCTCTGGGTTAGGACATGTTTCAGAGTGGTGGAAGGCTACTCACATCAGTCTTTTTACATTCCTAAACAAACTCACTTGGTAGTAAAGAAAATGGAAGGTATAAAGTCCACAGCAGTGAAGAAAACCGTGAGGACACAACCATAAAATGTGTACATTCTAGCAGAAGATAAAAGAAGAAAAAATATGAACTAGAACTCACAATGAACTGCAGCTCAGGAGAAAAGAGAAAAAAAGCTCCCAGAGATAAGGTCAAAGAGACTTTGATGCCAGGTCAGCAGAGAGGGTTCCTGCCCATGAGGGCAAAGTGAGCTTCCTACCAGGCACTTAGTAACAGAGGAAAATTACAGAAGCTTCTCCTTTTAAATCTGTCATCCCAAGATAATCAGTGCTCAACTAGTCGGTACCACAAATCTCTACTCTTTACCCAGCTGAGTATCGTCCCTGTTGGCAGGAGAGCAAAGTGTGCAGGAGAGCAAAGTGTACACTCACTCTCCCTTGGTTTTTGAGACAGTGTTTCTCAGTGTAGCCCTGGCTGCCCTAGAACTCCATCTGTAGCCCCGCCTACCTCTGCCTACCTAGTATTGGGATTAAAGGACTGCCTCGGCATCACTTGGCCAAAGGGTTTAGCTCAGTTGAGAGGTTCGGGTGATTCCTGTCCAAGTTACAATTTTGGAAGCAACAAATATGACCTGTAAAAAAACAATAAAATAAATAAAATGCAACAGATAAGGTATCTTCACTATTACAAAGAAAAGGAAAAAAACATGTAAATTTCTTTCATTAGTCTAGAAATAACTGCCCCTTTTCCCTATAGAATCTATCCTTTATCCGTGTTTGTCTCTAGAAGTTTGGGATAATACGCTAAAGAAAACGTTCATTTTTAATTCAATGAAAGGGTGGGCAGTTTTGTACTTCCAGGCCAACACATGACAGACCTAATTTTAAGGCAATGGATGATAGTTTACCTTTCATCAGAGCTCATGATTCTAAGGCCTAGGGTATTCTCTGAAGGGAGCAAGAGGTTGAGAGGCACTCACGAGAGCAGCCTTGCACCTCAACTGGACAGCAAAATGGACCTAGCCCTTTTGGTGTGAATGGAGTGAGCTGACCCTGAGGGCATGAGAGCCTGAGCGCTGTCTCTGACCCTTGCCAGTTGTGGCATTGGGTAAGCTAGCCAGGGCAGTGCTGCAGAACTCACCCGGACAGTTTGTGTCCAGAGACCCTGAGTGGGCTGACAAACTCCCGCTACCACTGATGCCCCAATCCAGGGCTTTGAGTTGTCTCACCCCATCTATGAACTGCTGCATGAAGGGGCCTATCCTACAGATCCGAAACGGTAGGATCTCCACGGTGCAGGTCAACAACAGACTATCCCAGAAGAACCCAGTGAGGTTCCAGTATTGATAGTGTAGCTAGAGAGAGGCCTGAACCAGACCAATGACGCCATTGCAACAGACATTGGCAGGCAAAGAAGTGTGGACCAGAGTATACTGTGACACACTACAGCTTCTATGACGAGATTTTTTTCCGTTTTGGAGGTGAAGTTGCACGAGCAGAGGGTGGGTAGGAAGGAATGGGCAGATGAGTGGGATTGGGTGTGTGATATAAAATTCACAAAGAATTCTTGTGAATATTGATGAATTTTTATTCATCAATAAAAAGTTAAATTTTTATTTTGTTTAAATCACTGTGACTCAGCCCTTCTTACCTCCCTCTGTAGGTGGCACTGTGTGTGGGTGCTGGGGAAAGGGGGAAAAATAAAAGAATATTGCCTACTTCAGCTTTCCTTGGTAGAATCTTGCTCTTAGTGAACACATTCCATTCTACTTCAAAAAAATTGATTTTAAGAAGAAGAAGTAGTGAGAGGGGGTTGGGGGAGGAGATGGGGGGAAAGGAAGCAGTGAGTTGATTCAGATGTAAAATGCAGCCACAAATTTTTCGTTTTCTCTTAAAATAAGAAAAAGGATGCTTATCTTTTATAAATTGCATTCAACATAATACTGGAAACCCAGCCAGAACGACCAGGAAATAGAAAGAATCAAAAAGGCACATGCTTTGGAAAATAAGTCATTTTTCCCTGTTTGCACTGGGCATAGTGCTATACCTTGAAAACAAGAAAACTGGGCAGGATAGCCCAACAGTTAAATCACTTGCTGCTCTTACGGCAGAATTCAGTGCTCTGCACCCACATTTTGAAGAACTGATCCTTTGGTAGAGAGTGCACGGAATTCGTGGATCACTTACAGTAGAGTGGGTATTTTAATAATATTGATTGAATTAGAATAACCTGCAATCCATCCCCAAGGGGTCTAATGCATTCTTTTGTCTCCCCTGCTCCCCTTTCACATATGCCATACATTCAGACAGACACACACAAACAAAAATAAAATAAATGTTTAAAAACAAGATCCCGAAGGTTTCGCTAGAAACATGTTAGTTAGGACTAATAGATTTCACATAGTGTTGCAGTTTCACTGAGATGGCCCCTGTAAGCTTATGTATTTGAATATTTGGTCCCCAGTTGATGAAACTGATTGGGATGGAATATGGGTTGTGGCCTTGTTGGAGGAGTGTACCACTGAGGTGGGCTTTGAAGTTTCAGAGTCTCCCTACAGATCCCTCCCCTCGCTATGCTTCCAACTTGTAGATAAGACATAAATTCTCAGCTATTGCTCCAGTGTCATGCCTGCCAGCCCTGACATGATGATGATCAGGGACTAATATTTTTAAACTATAAGCAAGTCCCCAATTAAGTGCCTTTCTTTATAATTTGCTTTGGTTACCGTGTCTCTTTGTAGCAATAGAAAAGTAAGGTACAAAGTTCAGTGTGCAAAATCAACTTACAAAACAAAACAAAACAAAAAACAAAAAAATATAGTGTTTTTTATTACTAATTACATGAAATAGAAATGAGAAAAGCAATCTCACTTAAAACTGCTGTAAAAATAAAATGCTTAGAATGAATTCAATGAAAGAAGTCAAAGGATGCTTCATGTAAACTATGAACATTTAAAATATATTGAAGAGAACACACAAAACTTGGACAGACATATTTTCTGTTAATAGATCAGAATAACCAACATTACCACAGCACCCATACTATAATAAGTGATCTACAGATTTTATGCAATCTCTATCTAAGTATTAATTTTTCACAGAGCCTGCAAAAATTATATGGAACCACAAGAAGCCCTAAATCATCAAAACAAACTTGAGTAAGAAGAACAGAACTGAAGACATCATACCTTCTGGCTTATACAGACAGTACAAGTCTGTCACAATCATTGAATCACAGTATTGGTGTAAAAGAGGTATGTAGGGTTAGATTTTTCAATACCTACTTTCAGTAAGGGTTCTTAAATGCTGTAACCCCCATGCTAGCCCACCACCCACCAGAGGTAGTGGAAAGGAAAGGTTAATAGAGCAAAGGGGATATGGGTGTGTTTAGAAAGAGTTCTTTGGAGGAAATCCAATCTTCATTGTCAGGATGTCAGCAGTTCAGTTCACAGAAACCGGTAGCTGCAGCTCAATCCACTCACAGATACCATTCACAAATCAGCAACAGCAGCTCAATCCAGAAGAAACTGAGAGACTGCCAATCGGAAGGAGCAAAAACCTGTGGAAACAGCACCAGAAGTTCTTTGGTGCATTTCTGTCTATGAAGTCATGACAAATGATGACCAGCAAAGAGTGGCAAGGTGTACCAATGCCATATAGTGTTGTCAGTAAAGACCAGTGTCAGCAAAGCCCAAAGATAACCAGCAAAGAGTGGCAAGGTGTACCATTACCACCCAGGCTTGTCCATTGTCTGTTGGTCTATACGTCTACCCTTCCAAACATCACATGTTCTCTCAGGTGTCTGCTCTAGCAAAACATCACATGCCCTTTTCCTAGGATGCTTCCAGAAAAACACCACGTGTCTGCTTCAACAAAACCATTCTCTCAAAAGACAGTTTCCAGGAAAAAAAAAATCATATGACACAACTGATTCTCCAAAGAAAGCAGACATTTCCATTTCAGAGGCACACGGGTGAAAGGAACTGAACAGAAAGTGTAGCATAGACATAAGTCCTCTCATCTACAGTCAGCTGATTCCTACCAAGAACCAAAAGCACCCTTAGGAGACAGGATGGTCTTTCTGGGAAGTGGTGCCTGAAAACTGGGCAACCACTTTCAGAAGAAATAAACTATACTTTTATCTCTTAGTAGTTATAAAAAACAATTCAAGTAAATTAAGTATAGACCAGAAACTATAAAATAGCTAGGGGGAAATGTACAAGAGATGTTTAGGGCATAGGAATGGAAAAGAATATTTGAAAGAGTTCAAAAGAGAAATAGGAGGGGGAAATGGGCAAATATGACTATATCAAACTAAAATGCAAGAGAAACAGTGTGACGCCTTCAGAAGAAGAAAGAATAGTCACCAACTATACAAACGTGTAACATACTCCGAAAGTTCAGTAATAGCAATAGCAGTGAGTCGGAGCCCAGGAACCAAGCCCCTTGGAAGAGGAGTCAGAAGGAATACAAGGACCAGAGTGCATGGAGGACAGCAGGAGAACACACTCTGTAGGGGGTGCTTCTGATGTCTTGATTGGGAATCCCTGAAGTCCTGTTCCCCATCCAGTTCTTGATCGATCAATAAAGATCCCAGTGGCCAATGAACTAGGTGGAATAGGCGGGACTTCCAGTTTTCCCACAGGCAGGCTAGCAGATACAAGGGAAGAGAGAAAGTTTTAACCATGCTTTGGAGGAAGAAGGAGCCACCAGCCATGTGAGATTTAGAGTGGAGAGGCCATTGGCCACTTTCTTGACTGGGCTTGGGGTAGCAGGTGGGATATTAGAAGCATAGTTAAGCTGAGGGCAGATTCAGGGTGCTGAGCCGGGAGTGAAAAGAAGGGTGCATAGCCAAGGAAGGCTTGGAAGAGCCCAACCATTGAGCTAAAGCATCCCAAAGATAAACTAGTTAGTGTGTGTGTGTGTGTGTGTGTGTGTGTGTGTGTGTGTGTGTGTGTGTTTCATCCATGGATCTGAGAGAACCTAGGCAGGGCTGGTAGCATGGTCTACCCAGAGCTTAAATCAGGGTAACAAAAACTACATGCTACCACCCTCTATCAACTGGCCAAAGTTTATATGTATTCATGGACACTGGAGCAGCAAGCACAGGACCAGCAGCAAAGGTCTGCACCAGATATGAGAGTATTGTTCTCTTACTGTTTTTTATGTTCCACACTGCATTGCAGTGCTGAAGTAAAAAAATATACTACGGTATACTTTTATATAATATTTGTTTTTATTAAAGTTTCCATATATTTTCCTTTTAAAAAAATTAGCAACAGAGTGATAGGTTATTTCTCCAACAATGAAATGAGCCAATTCAAGCCAGATTAGAATATACTAACGGCAGGTTTATCAGAAAGCTGCTCTCAGACAGCCCCAAGGAAAGAGACCAGGGAGATCGCCACATGGAGGGGGTGAGGGTGAAAGGAGAGCATGAGGAGAGAAGAAGAGAGAGACCAAATTGTCTGGATTATAGAGGGGAGAGCCTCTGAGGGAAGGGCAGCCCAACCCCTAGGCTGGAAGGGTAGGGACTGAGGAATGCTGGGAGAATCTCAATGCCAGGTCTGCTTTGATATGTAAAAGATGTACCTTAGTCCCTTGTTCCAGGGTCTGAAACCAAACACATCATTTAATACATATCTCTCAAAAGAAAACATACAATGACAGGTAGATTGTGGGAAACGTCAGTTCCTAATCACCAGGGAGGTGCAAATTAGAGCTACCATGTATTTATTACTCCCGTAAGAATTATTGATATCAATGTAACAAGAGACCAAGAAATGCTGGTCAGGACAGGAAGGAAAGGGACCCTAGTGTACCCTTGTTGGAAATATAACCTAATACACCCATTATGGAAAATAGTATTGGGGCTCCTTAAAATAAAACTACTGTATGATACACCCATCTCACTACTGGGTATCCAAAGGGAATTTATTGGGCACATTGAAGAGCTATCTGTACCCTCGTGTTCATTGAAATGCTGATGGTTTTTATGTGTTTGGCTCAGGGAGTGGCAGTATTTGGAGATGTGGCCCTGTTGGAGTAGCTGTGTCACTGTGGGGATATGTATGTCACTATGGGTGTGATCATTAATATCCTCGTCCTAGCTGCCCGGAAGTCAGTATTCTGCTAGCAGCCTTCAGATAAAGGTGTAGAACTCTCAGCTCCTCCTGCACCATGCCTGCCTGGATGCTGCCATGTTTCTGGCTTGATGATAATGGACTGAACCTCTGAACCTGTAATCCAGCCCCAGTTAAATGCTGTCCTTCTAAAAGTTGCCTTGGTCATGGTGTCTGTTCACGGCACTAAAACCCTAACTAAGACAAATAGAATCCACCATAGCCAAGCTGAAGAAGCTCTCTAAGTTTCTCTTGATTGATCGATGGATACAGTGCATATTAAAATGGATTACAATTCGGTCACTCAAACTACAATATGTCACTCAAAAATTAAAAAACTAAACACAGATAGAACCAGAGATTAGAATGTTAAATAAGATAATCTAACAACAGAAAGCCAATGGCCTCAAGAGTTCATTCATAAATGAAATCTGTATGAGTTAGAGAAAACACGAGTAAGATGTTTGGAGCGAATGGGAAGGGTGGGTTAAGTATGTTCACTAAGAGGCACTAATGTACAGTTATGGAGGAGGAAATGGGGTCACTGTGCATAACAACAGCATTGTGTGGTTCAAAAACCTACAAGGAACGATTCTACCTATTCTCATGATCAGAAAATTATAAATGTTTGAGGAAATAAATGTGTCTGGATTTTATATCATGTGATATGTGCACATACCACAATGTAAGTTGATGCTCCATCAAAATGTATGACTGTATGTGGCAATGTATCACCTAAGGAATTTTGAAAGTGGCCATTTAATTTTCAATAAAATATGATGCTTCTCTGTGACACGCAGTTCTGTGGCCAAGCACATACTTAGTTTGCAAAGAGCAACGGATCCATACTCCATACCCCCATAAAAACATACACAGAAGCCCGACCGACTACATTCGCTATTTGTTGCACGATAGCAGATTGATTTACTAAATAATAATTCGATTCACCTACCTATAAATGAACGTTGAGACACAATCATTGTAAGTTGCATCTTAAATTAGACTTAATATTTATGCCATCGTTTTCGCTTGAAATTTTTGTGTTTAACAAAATGACCCGATCCTTCAGTGTTTTTTTGTACTGACCACTAGAGGGCAAGACAATCTAGCAGATTAGAGTAAGCCTAATTTTACCCTACAGAGGGCAGTAACCACTGCGCTGGGCAAACGCTCCGGTGTGCTTCACCACATCCCAGCTACTCACATCTGCCATCTCCTTTGCGGGTGATTGAAGAGAGGAAGAAAAGGCTATGGTCCTCTCAAGTAAACAATTTGTTGGCCGACTCTTCTGAAGTTATTAGGGAAGTAAGTTTGGTTAAACAATTTTGCTTTTCTAGACTTAAGAAGTTTAAGTCTGAAGTGAGAAGGAAAGCCTCGAGTTAGAAGATAAATCTTCACAAAGAGGGGAAAGAGAAAACATGTGAAAATCATCTCCAATCAAAGGGACCAAGGGTTCCGGCTTGCCTGTGCTGTAAACACACCGCATGGGGGTTTATCCTACAAGTCTAAGTCTTGAATCAGCAACATAAATAACCCTCCAGGGAAACAAAGGAAGGCTATGGGGGAGGGAGAGAGCAGAGGGAAATCTCAGGAAATCTCAGGAGTCTCGGACCCAGCATCTGTGACAAGGTCCAGCGTCCCCGATGCTCAGCTTCAGTAGCCTGAACTGACAGTGTGGCTTTCAAGTGTGGTTGTCCAGCCTTTCTCCACACTAACTCCAAATGCGAAGCTCTTCTATTCCTGTACAGGAAAGAACTACCCAAAATTGGGGGTGGGAGGCGCGCATGCACACAGCTGCACAGGCGCCATTCTGTACAATTCTCCAACTTTAAAAATGAGTCAAGTGAGAAATGATATTTTGCTGTCACTTTAAAATCTGGACTTTTTTTTTTTGGTTTATTTGTATGCATCTCTATAACTGGTATTTGAAGGTAAATGTTTGACCCTTTCTTCAAAGAAATCAACAAACAGGAAAAGAAAAACCAACCTTCTGTTAAATTTTTGTTTTTAAAAAAGAAAACCAGGGCACGACTGGCAGGAGTATGCTACGCTAATCCTTGGCGCCAAGGCACAGTGAGTAAATTAAGAATTTGAGACTAGACAAGCAGAAATGTCTCTGACTCTTCTCTCATCAGCTGAGAGATGCCCTGTCTGGATCCAGAGGAAGGACAGGAAGGACTCAGAGAAGTCTGAGTTGAGGTCCTGCGAGTTCCCCCAGCTTTGTAAACTGGTTGGTTTTATGGCACATTCTTCCTAGCAGATGTCTCCCCGATTCTATATACTCTTCAACAAGTCTGTTATCAAACACGCAGGCTGATCTCTTCCTTGGGGTTAACTAAAACCAATACGAAGTTAAGTTTATGTTTGATGTCTGCTTAAGCTGTCTGCTCACGGGTGCAGCCCCAGCTTCTGCACCTCATACAGATAAAGGGACAAGAAGTTCCTCTCCCTCAGAATCAAACAAGGTCGATTCGGAGACAGTTGACAGAAGTCCTTTTGACACTTTTTGATTTTGATTTTGTTCCCCTCAAAAGTTTCCTTCCTTAGTGATTATTTGTCTTTGGGATTAGGATTGTGTGGCCGCAGCTGATCAAGTATTTATGGCACGTGACCTTGCATGGTTTCACCTGGAATATACGAGTTAATTACCACAGGCGCTGTCCTGTTCATCGTCCCCTGCATATCATCCACAGAATTGGAATCAAGTTTTGAGATGGAGCGAGAAAAACGAGTCTGAACTCAGATGCAATATGAGAGAGAGAGAGAGAGAGAAAGAGAGAGAGAGAGAGAGAGAGAGAGAGAGAGAGAGAGAGAGAGAGAGAGAGATTCTGGAAATGATTGCTAAATTACTTTCTGTATAAAACCTTATCTCTTTTCAATCTTCCTCCAAGTAAGAGGATTCACAAATTTAGCTCTACCCTAGAATATGTCAGAGACTTCTCTATAAATCACCACCTAAGGACCAAATTAACTTTGGGGTCAAGAAGACAGTAAAGGACTTCATTTATTTGTGAACATGTTTTTTTAATTTTATACTGCATTCTAATTTTATTTATTTTGTGTGAGTGTGCATGTGTGTGCTGAGGGTGGGGGGTGGAGACATGTTTGTGAGTGACATTAGAGGTGTTCCCCACTGCTGGTCACAGTTTCTACTTCCCCTGAGAGATGGCTCCGCGATGAGAGGACAGACTGCTCTTACGGAGAACCCAGGTTCAGTTCCCAGCACACACATGGTGGCTCACAGCCAACCGCCTAAAGTCCAGTTCCAGGGGTTCTGAGCTGCTCTTCTGACTTTTTCGGGGCAACTGCATGTATGAGGCAGTTAGGATAGAGAAACAGGCACCCACATAGACAGAAATAAAAGTAAGTTAAATTGTTAAAGGACCTTTTCGTGTGGGGTTAGGACTTTGACAACATCTTTCTGTTTCAAGATAAGTAGAAGTCATTCTCCTGTAATGACATCGAAATATAATCACAAAAATAAAGGGAAACCATCAGTATTTGAACAGCCGCAGGGCACTGTTTTACAGCAGGTCCTCCCCCAGCTGTTTGCGTTCGTTCTATAATATGCTGATATTTATTGGGAGAGCAAGTTGCATTTTTCTTAATTCCATCCACCTTTCTGAAACCGTTTTCAAAGTACATTTATTGATCAACAATGACATGTTTTTAGAAATAGGACATAAAGTGAAAGGTAGACATGTTTTTGAGTGTTTTCAAATGCCTGGCATGGTTACTCTTGAGTCTCACTCAATCCTGGATGCTCAGAATTTTCAGAATGATGATAATTTAAACATCCTTCCAGTGATCCTAACAGTCTTATTTGAATAGCCAAAATTCTTGTTCCTAAAGAAAACACACCAAGTTCAGCAGTTCTTACAAAGAACCACAACCTGTAATCAATAAAACCATAATTTCACATTCAGGTCTCTCAGTTAACGGCCCCTCGTGGACTCTCATGTGGGCACTGGTCACTTTAGTTCTTAGTTTGCACTGAAAGTGTTACACCTTGAGAGGACAGTCAGGACTGCCTGAAAGTATACTATATAAACTCCCCAGCATGAGCTCTGCCTCTTTCAAATTTCGCTTTCCTGTTCTCCTCTCTAAATGCTGCACTGCGCCCATCTGTTTCCTTACACAGACGTTTGCTAACAGGCTAACAGGCTATTATGGCGGAGAATATAAGACCTGTTTGTTTCTTTCAGCGATTGTGTGAGTCACTCGCTTAATGTAATACAGCCTAAGTCCTTCCATATCCCTAATTTTGTGATTTTCTTCTTTAGAGCTGAATGATATTCCACCCTTACAGGCACCATACTCTCCTTACCCACTCGTCCATTGATGGGCTACTAAGCTGACGACCACATTTCATTGCTATGGGAGCAGCAACAAACATGAATACGCAAATAGTTCTTGGTGTGGGGTGGAGCTCTCTGAAAGCCTTCTCTATGAGCCAATTAGCTCCAAAATCTTAAACTACCACACTCAACCTTCTGGTGCAGCGAAGAAAGCTGCAGGAAGCAGGACTATGACACTCCTGTGTAGCACCCACTTCACCACAGACCGTGCACCGGAAATTCAAACGAAACGTAGAGAATTGTGTAAGAAATTAAGTGTCTGAACACTTTCACCACCACCAGGGAAACCTTCAGAGACGTCCGTTTTACATAGTCGTCACAGGCCTCCAATAGCTCAGTAAAGCAGTGACAGTTAATGTCATTTTGCTAATACAAAATCAAGCCTGTAAGAATCAATGTCAGTATTCAAAACCTTAGATCCAACCCTGGAGATGCAGCTCAGTTGACAGATCATCTGTCTAGCATGGGGTTCGAAACCCCGGTACCGCATAAACCAGGGGTGTTGGAGAAATAAACTGCGCTATTGCCTAAGCATTGTTGTGGTAAACAGGGCTGCACAAAGAGTCAGCTTCCCCACACACAGGCGTTTTCCACACCGCTGTCTAAGTCATCTACCACACAGAACCAGCTGTGATGTTCCTCAGCTACGTCTCATTGACCATGGGGACCCTGCAAATATTTATATTCAAGACCCTTCCACCTCAAGACAATTTTTATGTAGCAGTAGGTCCCTAGGGATATAAAATATCTATACAAATCAAATATTTACTGATACCTATAAATCAATTTATTGCAATATAGTCATTTATGATGGGTATTATTTTACTGTCTATTTAAAATGAAGGAAGGTAAATGTGCTTACTAAGATAATATGGTTGCTCGCATACACATAAAAATTAAAGTTTGTCCAGATATTTAATACTATAAGACAGAGTATTTGCAACACTTTTCAGAGCTGATCGATTCCTGATTCCATACTGATGGATGCTGAAAATGTTGCTTTACAAAAATAGGATAATACATAGTTTGGGAGAAATGTTGGAAAATCTGAAAATCCTGCTCGAATCCCAAGGCAAGATTAATGTTATTTTTGTGAGCGTAAAAGTCAAGCCAGCAACTGAAACAGCAATTTTAAACTCAAACATTCCTAGCGCAATAGAATCCACGAGGTAGTGATTTGATTCTCACATGTTGAGCAGTAAGGGTAAAAACATTTTAAAGTCTTCATTTCCGTAATTAAACAATTATGTTTCCATAAGAGCAGAAAATCTTGGGTGTGCAGTAAGACGCCGCAGTTTAGAACATGCCAGATACTGGAGTCTGTACCGGTGTTTCAGGAGGCTTCTGTGGTATTATGTGGTCTGACTACACACACAGCACCTGGTGCGCATGCTTGGAGCAAAGGCTGAAGAGATGCTGTGTGAGGTAACACATCGGCCGTGTGCACAGCCAGCATCTGTCGTGTGTTTGATTTTCAATTAATTTTTAGTTGCCGTGTGTTCAGAATCTTCACCGCTGCGGTTTCCCCATGATCGTTCCTGCTGCCCCACATGGCGTCAGCAGCTCATGACTTAAGCCATAATCTACCACGTGATTGAGCTCTGATTCCTTCTCACCCGGAATCTTGATTCCAAACGCGGCCGGACCATTAGTACTCCATCTCCTGAAATTGATGCTCTTTTATTTCTCGTCTTTCTAGTATTTCCTCCTATCCTAATTACTTGATGGGGAAAAACCCAGGGACCCCAGGAAGACAGAGAGATTCCTAGCAGATCCAAGTCTGCTGAAGATGAGGTGCCTCTCCTTCATCTCCATCTAGAGGGTGAGCTAGAACGGTCCGGCAGTGTGGTGCCACCTCCCTTTGAAAAGCACGACTCCTTCAGTGTGGCAGGAGGGACAGAACGTTAGACTTCCCTCTCTGTAACACGCGCTGTCTAGAAAAACCATAAAACAGGGCCATCATTAATATCCAAATGTACGGTGCATGTATCACATCACTTAGTGATTTTTAAAGAATTTTTCTATATATCTATGTGCATGGCTCTTTTCCCTGAATGTATAAATGTTTTTATACCATGTGTGCATGCCTGGTGCCCTGGATGTCAGAAGAAGTTGTCAGATACAATGGCATTGAAGTTGCAGACAGTTGTCAGTGCTGGGTTCTCTGGAAGAGCAGCCTGTGATGTTAATCACTGAGCCATCTCCCCAGCCCCCACTTAGCATTTTAAATATAAAGAAACGAATGTAACTTGGAATAATAGAAAGCCAAGGATCCAGCCAGTGTCCTGATTCCGCTCCTTTTTATCTTTCCTTCAAGTCTATACAGTAGAACACCCTTATCTTTTAGAGAGTCTAGAAATGGAGATAAATGGAGTTAAATGAAGATAAACTCGTTCTACAGAACCCACACACAGCAGGAGCACACACCTGTAAGCCCTCTGTTGGGAAGGCAGCTACAGGTGGGGTTTCTGGAGCTCCATGGCCAACCAATCTAGCCAAATCAGGGGGCGCTATGTTAAAGAAGATGTCTCAAAATGCAAGGTGGATGGTGGTTGGTCAGAGGGCACAGGGGGTAAACATGGACACTCGCTACAGAAGGTCGGCAATCAGAGTTTGACCCCTGGAACCCACATGAGGTTAGAAGATGAGAACCAACTCCACAAAGTTGCCCTCTGACTTCCACATATGTGCTGTGTCCTATTGGGGCCCACACGTATCATGCACACGTGTACAATATTAACGAATTTTTAAATTCATTATTTAAAAGGTGGAGAATAGAATAACACACACACACACACACACACACACACACACACGGTATTCTAGAAAGCTTCTGTGGGGAGTTTGGATTATTTATTAATTACTGGGTTATTACAGAGTGGACTGAACATGTATCTTTTGAGATGTTTGGACACAGAGGTGAAGCTCCTAGGCTCTGAAGTCAGAGAGTCGGGTGGTAGCCAAGCCTTTTCACATACTTACAAGACTGAGCCAGGAATTCGCTTTGCTTTCCTACAGTACGGGAACAGAGAGGTTGTATCATAAAGCTATCTAATCGTCCTTAGAGTTTGAATGCCTGGTGAGGCCTCCCAACCCAGAATCTTGTACTTGAATACTTAGTCTCATTTAATGCTGCTGTTTGTGGAGGTTTGGGGATCACTGGAAGGTGGGTGGGGTTTGCTTAAAGCTCTAGAAAGCATGACTTAGAGTTGATAGCCACTTTTAGCCTGGGCTCCCTGCCCATTGCTCCTCTGAGATGTAGGAGAGCAGCCTCAGGCTCCCACTTCCACATCTATAGGTCACCAAGAATGTGAGACCACCGAGGTGGACCGTGCCCACTGAAACCGTGAGCCAAAATAGATAATTATTCTCTTGATTAAATACACTTGGGTATTTTAGCACAGCGATGCAAACAATAGAGCTACTGAGGTACTAAACCACAGTACCTGCATTGAACAAATGTCAGAAACACAGTCACCTGCATAGGTTTTGCTTGTTCCTGTCTCTAATTCTTGCAACCCAGAGGAGGTCTCAGCATCTGACTCACCCACATTAAACTGGGTAGTCAGTTGGGAACTGACATAGATCAACAGGACATGGTTGCAGGACCAAAACTGCGTCCACCAGGGATAGCACTGGGGGGGGGGGGGAGTACATGATAACCATTGCATTGATTATGGACTCTGGACCTTTAAGTGAGCCACTTCATACCTGAGGCTCAGCCTTCTCACACAGAGAGAGGAGTGCATGCCTGTCACACAGTTGTCATGGGAATTAAGAGATCATTATAAAAAACACACACACGCACGCACAACTATGAGCACAACTGGGAAAGGTAAATTTTCTTCACGTGGGACACAGTAAGAAGATACGCCTACTTGAATCTTCAGGCATTCACCCTGAGTCCCCTCATCTCTCCCCATCTCAGGCCTTCCCTGCTTCTAAGGAATCTCCTGGCCCCAGGGTCTCCTGATTCTCTGTTCTTCTTTGTTTCCTGGAGTAGTGGTTCTCAATCTTCCTAATGCTACAACCCTGTAATACAGTTCCTCATGTCTGGTGACCCCAACAGCCATGAAATCATTTTCATTGCTACTCCTTAACTGTAGTTTTGTTACTGTTATGAACCATGGTATAAATGTCTGTGTTATCCAACAGTCTTACACAACCCCTGTGAAGGGGCCCTTTGAGCCCCCAAAGAGGTTGTGACCCACAGTTGAGAACCTCTGCCCTAGAGTAATCCCCCTCCCCTTAGTTGCCTAGAAAGCAATTGTTTAGCAGTCCGTGGGTCTTAGAGATGGAAGGTGGTGCTCATCTTTTCTCATGCTCACTGTCCGTCTGAGAGACAAACACTGAATCATTCCTGCTCAGGCAATAATTTGTCAATTTTTAATCCTGACTTGCATACAAGTGTCATGGTTATGCACAAGTATCCCCACGTGTATGCACCATTTGATGTGTATGTGTCATTGAAACTAATATAAGACTCTTTTGTTAAATGTACATGACAAGCAACAGAAATGGTCGTTTCTTTGAAGCATGTGTGTTGATTCTTTAATAATATGATCCATACAAAAATATAGGGCCCTGGATCACAAGAAAATAAATGATTAGATGCTTGAATGAACACCTGTGTTCTCTTAGCACTAATATAGAAAACATCAACTCTTGGAATGAATGGTCAAAAAAACAAACAAAAAAAAAAAAGAGTCCAATACCCTTAATTCCTAAACAGTCTGAATTCAACATTATCGTCTCCACTTACACAGTGTTGGGTTATCCTAATCAAAAGTGCCTTGGCAACTTTCCAGAGGAAAGCGGACATCTCCTTTACTGGGTAGATAAGAACTCCAGATTGCTGGTTCAGCTGGATCTCCACGCCAATCCAGCAGGAAGACTAGGGAATGTGGAGAAGCCAAGGAGGGCACTAGGTTCAGGAGTGTGACGCTCACAGGCCACACTGGAAAGAAACTAGCTTTGACTAGTCAGACTGTGTTCTTCAGCTCATCCCTATGGAAGAGTTTATTGATTAAGTTGACGACAACAAGAGACATGGAAGGGCTTTACTGGATGAGCAGAAAAGATAGAACATCATTTAGAGTACACTTGCAGACACATTCTCAAGGGGAAGGAAATTCAGCCACTGGCACATGGATCCACACTGAGAATATTTCCACCCATGATCAGGTTGCTCTCACCACCTGACTAAGGTCTCATGTGAGCCACAGAAGCTTGTCCTGACTCAGAGGTCCTGATGCAGAGGACACTATTGTCAGAAACCCAGCCCTTACATCCAAGCAGAACAGATCTATATAAGAGATCCTGCTTAGTGCAGAATAAAAACAGCAAGCATTTAGAGACACCTGTCTCAAGTATCAAACCTTCACAGGTCATAACCAATGAAATATAGGCTCTCATGACTTCAGTAACCATGAATTAGGCTTCTCAAAAACAACTGGCTTTGTGGCTAGACACAATTTTAATATTTTAATCAGCTAAACGGAAAAAAATCAAAAAACTTAAATAACCTCAGTGTTGTGGTGTATAGATGAGATACATCATATACTTCCTGTAAAGTATTTTCTGTCTGAATTTTAAAAATTACTATAGTTGAGACAGGGATGGAGAGGTGACTCAGTGGTTAAAGAGTGAATACTTTTCCCCTAAAAGACCTGAGTTTGATTCTCAGCTGCCTTAGGGTTTCTCTTGCTGTGAAGAGAAACCATGACCACAGTAACTCTTATAAAGGAAACCATTTAATCGGGGCTGGCTTACAGGTTCAGAGGTTTGGTACATTATTGTCACAGCAAAGAGCATGGTAGCACGCAGGCAGACATGGGCTGGAGAAGGAGCTGAGAGTTCTACACCCAGATCAGCAGGCAGCAGGAAGAGAGAGTCACACTTGGTCTAACTTAAGCTCCTGAAACCTCGAAGTTGCTTCCAGTGACACACATCCTCCCATAGCGCCACACCTATACCAATAAGGCCATAGCTTCCAACAGAGTCACTCCCTGTGGGCCTATGGGGGTCATCTTCATTCAAACCATTGTACCAGCCCACATTGGGTAACGCTCAATTGTGAAGAATCCTGCTGTGGATAACACCTCTGGCCTCCGTAGGCACCCACATTCATGTACACCAACCACACATAGATACAGGCATGAGATCCTACAGACTGGGTCTTCATCACTACTGGACAACACAGGCCTCATCTGTACTTAGAATCTGAAAAGTAGTTATCAGAAGTGTAAAGACACACTGGTCCCTGGGCTCACTAAAACGTAGGTTTCCTCAGCTCAAAATACCTTTATAAAAGCACACGCTGGGCTGGAGTGATGGCTCAGTGGTTAAATGCACAGCTGTTCTTCCCAAGGACCTGGGTTCAAATCCCAACCCCTATAGGGTGTCTCAACCTTCCGTAACTCCAGCCACATTGAATCAAATTTGTGGTCTTCTCCAGAATCAGACACACACATATGATATACCCATATGCATCTGTACAGATAAAAGAGAATAAAATGATAAAATGCACAATAATGAAAAGAAGTATTACTGAGAGACGCAAGTGTTGAGGGCATTCATACTCTCTACAGTTTCATTTTAAAATACCCCTCCACTGGTTGAAATGTCTTTGCAGTAAACTTGCCTTAAGTGAATGGGGGAAAAGATTAAAATGGTAGAGAGACTAGAAAAGACTGTTGATGGCCAGGGGGTGTGTAGAGAAAGCCAGGTTGGTCACGAAGGAAGGGATGCTCCCAACACTCATGAGAGGGAAAAAACAAGTAACAGAACTCAGCTTTATCACAAAATCAACTGATTCATTTATAAGGACTTTCCCAAGGGAATTGTTTAAAATCACAATCAATGAAAAGATCTTTAAGGAAGGAAAGGGAAATGAATCACTTTAATTCAACCCGATAAGAGCTTCTCTTTATTCTCTGAGTAATAGATTCCTTCTCCAGACCCTCCAAGGGCAGGTCTCCACAGTCAGCAGAAAGAGAAGTTGAGCAATTATTTGTTGAATTTTAATTTGAACAGCTGTAGATCAGAATAATTTAGGTCAATTATGATCAAGGATTAACATCACTGTGATGGCCTCCAGGATCTGAGTTAATGATCCCTCCTTCAATGTAGTCCTGAAAAGAAAACTCACTGAGGGGTCAGGAGAACTCAGTGATTTTTTTTCTTCTGTATCCACCATTAACTAATGATTATTTTCTCTGAGTTGTACACTATACTCTGAACACTACAGAAAGTGTATACAATGGAGCTATTTTGCTAAGCAATGAGAAATTACGCTGTAAATATCTTTGTAAATATAAAATGCCAGGTGGGTGACAATAGCTCAATAAATACAGGTTGTAGTGGTTTGAATATGTTTGGCCCAGGGAGTGGCACGATTTTGGAAGTGTAGCCTTGTTGGTGTGTTACTGTAGGGGTGGACTTTAAGACCCTCATCCTAGCTGTCTGGGAGTCAGTATTCTGCTAGCAGCCTTCAGATGAAGATGTAGAACTCTTAGCTCCTCCTGCACCATGCCTGCCTGGATGCTGCCATGTTCCAGCCTTGATGATAATGGACTGAACCTCTGAACCTGTAAGCCAGCCCCAATGAAACGTTGTCCTGATAAGAGTTGAATTGGTCATGGTGACTCTTCACAGCAGTAAAACCCTAAGACACAGGTTCTTGCCACTAAGCCTTAGGACCTAACTTCAATCCCTGGTGACCACCCGGTGGAAGGAGAGATCCGACTCCCACAAGTTGTCCTTTGTGTTGTGGCTCATGTGGGTTCCTGAGTGCGGACACACACACACACACACACACACACACACACACACAGAGGCAGAAAGGGCCTGGGGGGGAATCATTGATAAATAAGAAAAATATAAATGTGAAGTGTCTGATGATGGTGAACCCACACAGGCCATTTTCATTAATCACCCTGTATTGTCATGCCAACATTTCTTTGGTATGACAATGGAGTACACGTGACTGAAAAGCCTTGGCCATACAATGTTAAAACAGCAAAAGCAGGGACTCTAAAGCTGGTTTACCAGTTAAGCCCACTTCCTCACAGTTTATAACTCCAGTATAGTTCCAAGGGTTCCAGTGCCCTCTCCCAGTTTCCCTGAGCATCAGGCATACAGTTTCCCTGGCCCACAGACATACGTTCAGACAAAGCTCTGCACACATAGAATAATTTTCTTAAAACTGCAAAAGCAGGCGCATTCCAGAAGGAAAATGTGATACAAGGGTGTTCGTTAGAACCTTCTTGAAAAATGTGCTTTTTAGAAAAAAGTGATTTAGAATATTTTATAACATATAAAATATCTGTATAGTATAATATTGATCAAAATATATAATAGTTTTATTTATACGTAATGACTAGACTCCCCCCCAGGGGAATAAAAATGATTTTTTTTCCAATTTATACATGCTAAAATATAGTCAACCCACCCTAACAGCCCAGTGATCAGATTCCTCTGCTACAGAAGCAGTTCTTCCACAAGTTGAAAGTGACCTTGAGCTGGATTGGAGCTTAAACCATGCCAACACGGCCTTTGCTCTTATTAGGAATAACAATAATATATTCTAAGTGTGGCCAGTAAAAGCAAGACTATGACATCTTCTCGGGAAATTTTTATTTTAGTTGAATCCTTACCTAAATAAGACTAGAGCAGGGGGTCTCTGCATAAACCAATTACACAGACCCTGTGGGTTTCCCCCAGCCTTTAGCACTTTCAAGACACAGGCGGCACACGACTTTAAAACAGGAACACCAACAGGAGCGAGCGCCCAGAAGCTGAGGCGGAGTGAGCAAAGTCCATCTGTAGTGGGGCAGAATGAGTGAAGTCTGTCCGTGGTGGGTTCTTACCCCTTGGCTGCTGTTTCTATTGCTTTCTGTGTTTGCCTTAAAATTTACGTGTTGGATATAGGAGGGAATGAGAGCTCATGACAAGTTTAGAGATGATCCAGAGATAATGACAACATCTTTTTATGACTGAAGTGGAGAGAGTAAGTACCACTTCTAAAACAGAGGCAAAAGGATACTGCTCATTTGACATTTTATTCAACTATGAAGATTTCCATTTTTGGTTGGGGATTTAGCTCAGCGGTAGAGCGCTTGCCTAGCAAGTGCAAGGCTCTGGGTTCAGTCCCCAGCTCCGGAAAAAAAAAAAAGAAAGAAAAAGAAAAAAAAGATTTCCATTTTTTTCCCTCCTTTATGAGCACAGGCAAAAAAAAAACCATAGTGGTGACTGTGTAAGCACATTGTTCATACCTACCTTGAGAGCGAGGGTCTAGCTGCAAAAACAACACTCTAATTCTAATGGTGACACTGTTTCAGTGTGTGTGTGTGTGTGTGTGTGTGTGGTGGGTATTGGTATGTATGCAGAAGCATGTGCCTACATGGGCAGATATAGAGGCCAAAAGCTGATATTGGGTTCCTCCCTCTATCACTCTGCACGTTATATTGTTAACAGAAGTCTTTCCTTGATCCTTAGCCATCTCAGCTCGGCTGGCTGGATAGCATGGCCCCAGAGCTGCCTGCTCACCCCAGTGCAGGACCATAGACAGGCATGTGACTCCATTCCCAGTTCTTCCTGTGAATGTCAGGGATCCAAACTCAGATCCTCTCTTTGCACAGCAATGAATGAACATCTCCCCAAGTCTCCTTAGCAGTTTTATCCAGAAAATTTAGTTATTAGAATAAACACAAACATGTACATTAAAAATATTGATTTTCCTGTCTCAAATAGAGCTCTACTGAGATGGATCAGCAGACAAAAGTCCTATGCTGGAGACTCTGATGATCACTGTGATGTCACAGTGGCATGAGAGAACAGACTCCTGAAAGTTGACTCCTGACTTCCACATGTGCTGCACACACACACACACATACACACACACACACACGCACGCACACGCACACATTCCCATACATTCACACACATACACAAATACACACACAAACACACATATATACAAAATACACATATGCACATACACATACACACCTGCACACACAAATATATACAAATACACACCCACCCACACATATATACACATACATTCACACACATACATGCACACACTTACATACTTGCATATATATACACACACTTTCTTTCATATATATGCATGCATGCTTACATACATGTACACATATACACACATACACACACACATATGCCCACACATACGTACATACCTGTGCACACACTAACAACAATGACAATTTTTTAAAAAGAAAAAGAAACTTAAATGCACAAGATGATTCGAACAGCTTTGGATTCTCCCTCTGACTTGAACAGAAAATGCATGTTTTAACTATCTCCTTTAAAAAGAAGTCTAACAATTATGTACGTAGTCACTTCTTTTCCTGGAACAAGAAGAGTGTATACCCTGGTATCTCTGATATCTCTGGCTATGCATACTAATTTCACACACTTCTTCATAAAGTAGAACAAAGGCAGAAGGACGGTGCCCTTCTGTGTTCAGTCTTGGGAGTAAAACAGCAGAAAGATTTAGGAATGTAAAACAGCAGAAAGATTTAGGAATGTGTACCTGCTGTTTTGAGCCAAGCGGCAAACACAGAGACACATAAAGCCCAGGCTTTGCCCATGCCAGAGGCCAAGAAAACATGAAGATTGGAAGTCCAGGAGGAGCAGGGAAAAGAGGGAGCAGAAGGCAGATCCTACAGAAAGCAGCAGAGGGGCGTGGTCAGAAAACAGTGCACATAGAGGGGTGCGACCCCGTCCTTAGATCCTACCTCTTTCTAACTGACAAGGTTTTTTTCACTGATAGCAGGCAGAGTGTCACAGTATCCTCGCCCTGGTAGCCAAGAAATAGAGGCAGCACGTTTTCACACCATTTCTTTTGTGCTTGGCCCGTGTGCTTTATAGAAGTCTTTGGATGCAGGGCCGAGTGTATCTACTGGACCCATTAGTACAGCGAACCAGCTTAACTCATAAAGACAGAAATATTAATCTTGTAAAGTCAAACTCCTCTCCGGGAAGGTTACACTCACACTTCCACAAGCACATAAACCACGAGCTCACTGCCCTGGACTTTTCTCCACATCAGCTGTCAAAATAAAACACATTTATATCTTCTACTTTTAGAAACAAAACCAGCGTTCGTCTCCAAAAAGAAAATAGCTCGTTATGTCCCCTGACTGTAAAACTTTATATATGCTTCAGTTAACAAAAGTTCAACAATAATAAAGAAAAAAAATTTCCCAAATATCTCACCCCAGCATGTGTGTGATACCATGGTGATAAATCTCCTTCAAACATTGTCTATCATTCCTATAAAAATTCCACGCTAAACGAGACGTGCTAAATGTGGACTTCTGTACGGTTTTCTCATGTCTCTATATACACACACAGAGAACTTTGACTTGTTGACTGGTTGGTTGCTGTTTCCGCTTGTTTTTGTTTTTGTTGTTGTTGTTTTTTGTTTGTTTTTGAGACAGTATCTCTTATAACCTTGGTTGGCTTGGGGATTCACTAGGAAACCAAGGATAACCTTAAACATTTATCCTCCTGCCTCCACCTCTAGGGTGCTAGGACCCAGGTATGTGCTGCCATAGTCAGTTTCTCACAGTATTTAATGAGTATGATCTCTGCTTTTTATATTCCAATATTTTCTTTAACCATTGTGTCTATTATGAAAAATCTCCAGTTATTTTAAATCCCTCTCTGTCGTGAGCAATGTTGTGAGGAATCCCGCATGCTTGAATGTGACGTACTTTCCCCATCATTGTGGAGTTATTGCTCTAAAGGGATATACTGCGTTAAAAGGCTGTATACTTCAGTGAGATCCCTAGGTCTAATGTCAGGTACACCTGGAAGTGGGCTTCAGCACAGACAGAAGAGCTCTTGCTTTTAGAACATTTGATTTGCAAAATGTCTAAGATGGGTAATGTGAAAAAAAATACCTGATTTTTAGTACTAGGTAATCTGTATCAACATCTAGATAATCAATATTTAGCCACATGCCAATGATTTCTTATATTTTTGGTTGTGAGCCTAGCCTTTAACGGCTGAGCCATCTCTCCAGCCCGGTGCCAATGATTTCTAAGTGACCAATGCATGAAGTTGCATAATTCAGTGGAATAAGTGAACCATGTGACACTGTGTCAGGCTGGGTTTTGAACAAATGTTTCTGATTGCTCGTTGGACATGCTACTGCAGAATCCACTCTTCTCCTGTTTCTAAAATAACAGCGAAGAAGACTGTCCAAGTTTATATAAAAAGATTGTTTGAACATCCTTCCTCTTCGAGATACAGCTCTGAGGGCTAAATATTTTTATGAACACTTCAACGAAAACGGAGACTGGAGCAGATGTGAAGCTAAAGCAGACATGGGCCCAGCCAACCATGGCCCAGCAGGCTGACACTTCAGAAATTTACAAAACCGTGAGCTAGTGTCACTTTGTTTCAATATTTAATTCTGAAAATTTACACTGGAAAATATAAAAAGTTTTCAGGGCTGTAGAGATGGCTCGGCAGTTAAGAGCATACTGTTCTGGAAGAGGACGGTTGTTCCTTTCTCAGCACCGTGGTTTACAACCATGTGTTACTCCAGCTCCAGGAGATTTGGTACCCGAGGTCTCTACAGACACCTGCGGTCCCTGGAACTGCTTTCCTCCTCCAACAGTGACGTCACCTGCACATCTGTTGCCATAGCAACAGCCATACATTCCCAGCATACATTTGGTTCAGCGACCACCTTCATTCACCTGGAATCAGTTAAGTCACAGGTCAAATAAAAGGCAGGCCCTTTCTCCCCCCTTTCCTTCTCTCTTCTCTTTTTCCCTCTTCTCTTTTTCTCTCCTCCTTCCCTCTCTTCTCCCACTCTTGCTGCCCACCCCCTTTGTCGAAATAATCCTCTTCCGATTGGGACCGTGTTGGCCTGGTGTGGTTTGTTCAGACACAAGCCTCGATTTCTATACCAACACTGGGTACGTACCCACATATGGATACAACTACGCCCATAATTTAAAAATATAAATAAACCTTAAACCTCTTTCAGAAAATAAGCAAGTGCCAATGTTTAAAAGTGCTAGGTTTAATATTGTAAATTAAAATAAATTTGCAACTACACTCTAAGTGTTGAGTTCTAATTTCTCATGGGGTGATTATCAGTCTATTGCATCTACATACGGGACATTTTCTTAGCTTAGAATTAAGAATGCAAGGAGTTCTGAGTTAAAGGTGTGAGACACACAGCTTAGCACAGCACCTATGAAAGAGATACTTTGAAGGGTCTGATGGACAAATCATCCACAGCGTGAGAGGAAGGATGCCCAGAAATGCCTTGCTTCCATTTCCAAATCTTGGACGTGATGCATATCTCTGTTGACAGCATTTTTAAATTCAGTACTCGAAACAAAAATCTCAAATGTCCATTGAGCCCGAGTCTTTAAAGAATAATAAATTAGATCACATCTGCTTTAAACTATGGTATATAGGGCGTCATAAGCAGGAAGACAATTCTGATACACACTTGTAGAAGAATAAACCACAGAGCCACAAAGGATAGCCAGACCCTGCCAATGTCATTCCTCAAAACAGTGACATCATGGGTGTAAAAAGAATAAAAAGAACAGTTATCAATGATGACATGCTTAAAGCAAGGCATAAAAAGAATGGTAAGGAAAACTGGAGAGAGAGAGAGAGAGAGAGAGAGAGAGAGAGAGAGAGAGAGAGAGAGAGGAGAGACTTTCCCCTAATAATGCAGGACATCTGGCCGCTTTAATGAAACATATGGAGCCTAAAGATTGGCTGAGTGCTCCTTCTGCTGCTGTCTTATAGAAACTCTAGAACTCAAGAGACTACAGTTTCTTATTCTAAAGCAAACATGCAAAGGAGGATTCTTTTTTTCTTTTCTTTTCTCTTTTTTTTTTTTTTTTGTTCTATAAATTTCATGGTAGATTGAAAGTGCAGGCCTGACTTCCTGGGCATGTCTACCATAGTTACATGCCTAGAGTTTACATTTCGTGACAGGCAAGAATGCCAGGTTATTAAGATATGGATCCTAACAGCAGAACATCCTGGAGACTCTGAAAACAAAGGCGGTTAATGTATATTCTCTAAGGACAGCCAGTATTTAGTAGAGTGGATAATAAGAAGCAAAGAACGCAACTGTGAGAGCTTAGGGACCAATTGTTTACATCTTAAAATTAAGCCTAAAGTTAAGCAATCAATCTTGGTTACAATTTGAAGTCAAAACAAGAGTGTACTCGGGCAAGGCATGGAAAATTACTTGACAGAAAGCTTAGGTAGAACTGTAGAGATTATTAAATAATTAAGATACACCCATCCTTCCTGCATTCAACTTCATGAAAAGACACATCTGGAGATCCAGTGCAGGACCTGGGGATACTCAGGCCTCTGCTGGATGCTCGTCAGTCTTCGCTGCAGACCTCTGAGGAAGGAATTCAAGACAGAGAAATGACTAAAAATGACATTCAATCAAGGAACCCACTGTGTCTCACGCCCTTTGGTAAACATTCCCATCTTACACACACACACACACACACACACACACACACACACACACCAATCTTCAATGGTTTTACACACCTGCTTTAAATTATAAAGAATTAAATGTGAATGGCTCCAGCTGACTTAGCATAGCAACACCAAGAAATACAGGTTTACAGGGCAAGGAAACGATATCAGCTCATAGTGATTTATCTTTGGATCTCTCTCTCTCTCTCTCTCTCTCTCTCTCTCTCTCTCTCTCTCTCCCTCCCTCCCTCCCCCCCCCTCTCTCTCTCTCTCTCTCTGTCTCTCCCCTCCTCTCCTCTCCTCTCCCCTCTCTTCCTTCTTCCCTCCCTGTCTCTCTCTGTTCTCTCTCCCTCTCCTTTCCTCCCCCCTCTCTCCCTTCTTCCCTTCCTGTCTCTTTTTTCTCCCCCATCCTCCTCTCTCATTGTGTTTCCCCTCCCCTCCCTCTTTCTTGCATTTCTCTCTTATTTTTCTCAATCTCTGCGTGTGTCATTTTCTCTCTCTAGCCCCCTCCTGCCCTCCTCCCTTTCCTTCCTCTTTTCTTTCTTCCTCTTTCTCTGTGTATCTTTCTCTCAGCTTGTACAAGTTACTGAAGAGGATGGGAAAAGTTAAACAACTTTTTTGGGAAGTTCCGTTCCGGCTGAACCTCTAGAAGAGAATCAGCAGTTAGAAGCTTTGGCAGAGTCTGCCAGACTTGTTTATGTGAGCAATTTTAAGTTCTGCACACAAAAGAATGCCTGTTTCTAGAAAGCTAGCCAGCCTGAGAACAACTTCTGAGATTTGTACACATCAACATGCGTATTGCACAAGCATGCACACATGCACACATATGTACATTGGCATACACACATGAATGGACACACACACTTACACAAGTCAATTAATGCTGAGTTGGAATAGATTCCTTATGGCAGAAAACAACTGTTGGAGGATAAGCCCTTTTTTTAAAAGTGTAGGTGTGTGTGTGTGTGTGTGTGTGTTTGTGTGCATGTGTCTCTGTGTGCATGTATCTGTGTGTGTGTGTGTGTGTGTGTGTGTATGCTGCTGTGGCTGGATATCTGTGTCTGTGTATGTGTACATGTATCTGTGCATTGTACATGTGTCTGTGCATGTGTCTGTGTGTGATGTGTGTGATATGTGCGGTGTGTGTGCATGTGTATATGTGTCTGCAGAGGGCCTATGGCTGTGTGTGTGTGTGTGTGTGTGTTGTGTATGCCTGTGCATGTGTCTATGTGCGTGTGTGGCTATGTGGTTGTATGACCATGTGTCTGTGTATGTGTGCCTGTGTGGCTGTATGTCCATGTGTCTGTGTGTATGTCTGTGTGTCTGTATGTCCGTGTGTCTCTGTGTGTGTCTGTGTGGATATATATATATATATATGTCTGTGTGTGTGACTGTGTGTCTGTGCATCTGTGCATCTGTGTGTGTCTGTCTGTATGTCCATGTGTCTGTGTTTGTGGTTGTGTGTGTCCGTGTGTGTATATATGTATGCTTGTGGCTGTGTGTGTGAGGTGTGTATGTGTGTGCACCTATCTTTGTGTGTATGTCTGTGTATCTTTGTGAGTATGTGTGTATATGGATGAGACGCCTACATGAACCGCAAGCTTAGCTAGCTTAAAGGGGAACATATACAGGTACCACTTCTGTCTCAGGAGAGACTTGGACAACAGAGCTTACCCCACCTGTGCACCCCAGCCTCCAGGTATCCAGTACTGCTGGCTGCACTGGTAGGAGTTTTCATAGCCCAGGGTACAGGTGAGAGCCACGTGGCACTTTACATACATGCCAGCTCTGCGTCTATTGCTGAGATAAGGACCTTGGCCAAAATCAACTTGTGGAGGAAACGGCTTACTTCATCTTATACTTCCGGTTAACAGTCCCTCAGTGAGGGAACTCAAGGCTGAAGCCTAGAGGCTGGAGCCAAAGCAGAGTCCAGGCTGAGTGCTGCTCATTGGTTTGTTCAGTCTGCTTCCGTATACCGACCAGGCACACCTTTCCAGGGGCAGGCCCCGTTCTCCTGTATAGGCAACATGATTCAGGCATTTCCACAATTAAGATCCCTCTTGCTATTAAGGCTAGCTTATGTCAAGTTGCAAAATGAACCAGAACAAAGGACTGCCAATTTCACAAACAAACATGTCCATATTCCACCATAACCTTTCCCTTTCATTCATCTGCAAGATCTCAACACTAACGCCACTAGGTGGGCATAAATAACCTTAAAAGTTCTGTCAGTTTTAAGTGAGCAACTCTCTCAACTGTGGGTTACTGTAAAATTAAAAATAAGTTATAAGCCTTTGGCCATGGCCCATGCAGCATCGGCAGGGAACAGCGTCTGAGTGCTGCTTCACTGATGGGACTGTGCTATGGTGAGGCCCACGGAGACACTTCCCACTTGGCAAGAACCTGTGGGGAACTCGGTGGCCTCTGTGCTTATTACCTAGATCGTGTGTGCTACAGGCTGTCCTTGCTTTCGCTAGCCTGTTTATATTCACAGTGATATTGAGTTTCACTTTGTCCATCCAAGAGCAACGCCGGGATCACGCAAGCCCAAAATTCTGTGGACAATTCTGTGCTTTTTCTCATACTCTTTCGAGAGGTAAAATCTTCCTCTCCTCTTTTTGCGCCAATCGATCCTCTAGACGAAATCATTAATCCTGTGAATTTTGGAGACAGAGAAACAGCTACAGTCACACTGAGTAAGCCTGTGTCCATTGTGGAGAGTGGTGAATCCTAACTGTTCTGACATAGCTCTGTCTGATCCATGGAGACTCAAAATGGGGAAGCTATGTCTGATCAACAGAGACTTAGAAAATAGGGAAGTCAAGTCTGACCAATAGACTCAAAGATGGTTCTTAGAAGGATGACTTCAGGAATGATAGGCACATGTCAGGGAAGGTTGCTTAGTACAATGATTAGGTCTCTGCGATTTAAACGGTATTATGACTGGGGGAGGTGCTATCTGGTGACTGGACTTATACCCACAAGTGTCTAATCTGTCTCTCTTCTTGCATAACTGTGTAATGGCATTTGCTACCAGCTGGGTATGTGCTCGAGTCTATGGGACATGCCTGCCTAGACATTTATTTTTGACTTGCTGTAATTGTGCTTTGTAGTGCAAAATAAAGTTAGGGGGTGATTGCCCTAGCAGGAAGCAGGTGAGGAGAAGGGAAACTATTGGGGGCATTTTGTAATGATGGAGATGTTTTAGTGGTTTCTTTTAATAAAATAACCAATGATACCACTGCTCAGACAAGCAAGATTGTAATCGTATAAATAATGACAGCTCGAGCTATTCGGACCCCCTGGCTTGCCCATCAACAGATGGCTGGTGTCTTCACTTTCACCAGCTCCCCGTCCTGTCTCAGGACCTGGAAGTGGACTTCTGCATTGTTTGTTGCTCCAAGAAGGAAGAACCATGGGCAAATTCACAACTAAATAAAAAAAAAAAAAACAGAAACAAAAACAACAACAACAAAAATGTAATTCCAAAGGTATTGGGAGACTGCACTTGGCTAGCTTCACATTCAGGGCATACTGGGTTTGTCTGGAAGGCTCAAGTTGGCTCTAGCCTACATCTGCTTTGGAGGTCCTCCAGGGCACCGGTTGTTAAATCTCAAACCCTGGGACAAATGACTGAGATGCCTATTCAACATATCAAGGCATATCTGGCCCAGAATCTCTCAGTTCCGACAGGGTCCTCCTGGGTTGCATACCCTACCCCCTGCCCTGAACTCTCCAACCCCGGGGGCCAGACTGTTCTTCCCTATATAATCCAAGTATTTTGACTATCTGCCCTTTTGTATCTTTGCCCTCTTGGCTTCTACACCTTGTTCCCTTCTCCTTTCTCCTCTCTCCTTTCTTCTTTCTTCTTTCCCCTTTCTCTTTTCTCCTCCCCCTCCCCCCATGGCTCAAGGCCATGTCCACTCCCAGATGTCCCTCCTCTTTATCTACAATAAACCTAAACTTTCTCCTCCTACCTTTTTATTGCATTCTATCTCTTTCCTTCGTTCACTGGTATCTCTTCTATGCTGAGTTCTCCATTGAAACTGAGGCTGAACCCTCATGAGTGGCCTCTGCTGAGGGGGTTCCAGACCTGCCACACAGCGTCAAGCCTCACCTGCTCACAATGACCCCTCCAGGCCTTTAAAACCAAAACTACATGGGGCTGGGGTATCTTACACACAGACAGTCCCATAGCTTGTGTGGGATGCTGCCCCAACTGTCGGTGGAGCACAGCCTGCGTGTGCTGACCCTGAGAAGTACCCCAGGAGATTCCACCTTGATGATACAGGTCTCTTCTTAATCACTGCTAAGGTCTGGACTTCAGCTCACTAGTCTCCACTGTCTCCAGAGATTTCATTTTAGTGTCTATGGTCTGAATCCTAACTGATTCTTCAACTCCTGCTGATCAGGGTCACAAACCCTTAACTCAAAATATTGCTCTGGTGAAGGTTCTGCCTTCCTGTGGAGTGTGGCAAGCCAGGCTTCCATCGCCTGTGCTACCTTCTGCATCAGTTCCGAAGTTCCCACAACTGTAGCCAATCAGGTTCTGAGCACTCACTTAATAGTGCTCCCCAAAGTTCAGATGTCACCACAATCCTCCCCCAAAACACACACGGTCGGGTCTCTCACGGCAACACCCCTGGTACCAATTCCTGTCTTAGGTTTCTACTTAGGTGGTAAAGACCATAGCCAAAATCAACCAGGCTGTATTTCATCTTAAGTTTCTAGGTAATAGTCTCTCACCAAGGGACATCTAGGCGAAAACTGATACCTGGGCAGGAATGTAGACGCAGGAGCTAAGGCATGGAGGAGTACTGTGCACTGGCTTTCTCCGTTTTACTCACACATCCAAGGACCATGTGCCCAAGAGGGCACCAATCACAGAGGGCTAAGATTTCTCAAAGCAATCCTCAATCATGAAAATGCCCTACAGATGCTCCAACAGGCCATTGGATAGAGTTATTTTCTTAACAAAAGTCTCCTTCCCAGATAACTAGCTAGCATCAAGCTGACAAAAATATCAGGACGCTTGACTAAAGTCAAATATCAAATTCCAACTGAAACGCAACCTTTTTGTAAGCTACCTGGAGAGAGATGTTGAAGAGGGAGAAGTGACTGTAACTAATCAACTTCTTTAGTGATGATGTGTGGGTAGTAGCTGTAAGAATCATGCCTAAGCTATTGTACTTTCTCTATGTCCAGGTTATTCTTTAATGTAAATTTTAAGATGCTTGGAAAATTGCAATTTAGAGGTAGGGAAGTTAAGAAACCAGAATTGCCACTAACCACCCGGTATTTTTATCTTCTGAACTGTGAAATGAAACTTAATGCTCCTCACTTTACCTTTTGTGGAGACTGTGTTGGTGTTGAGTCAATGCAAATATGTAAAAGTGCTTTAAGCAAATGAAGCAAAAAACTGCCACGTAAAACCTAAGAACGATCCTGATCGACAATAGAGACCAAATTGATGGACGTACTTGTAAAGTTGGTAGAGTTTTTGTAGCATTAAGTTGATGGTCTATTTGAACTATAATTATGGAAGCACATATCTAAACAGGCTTATCAATGATCAGTCCCTTTAGGGAAACTTGAGTCTTAAGATGGATTTCAATATTGCCTGTTTATGGAAAGTAGATGTCTATGTTCTTTACAGTTTTTCATCCAGAAAAATAAAACTACAATGCGTAGCTCCCATAATTCATATTATGTAAATTAATACTTTAAAGCTAGCCAAGACCAAGGCACAATATTTGTTGTATTTAGTAGATCACAGTGGAGACCAAGCTACTATATGCAAAAGCTTATTGTTTGCAACATGAACACATGGCTCATATCCTTAGAGCACCTAAAATCATTGAGAAAGATTCATTTGTTAAAAGATGGAATTCTGTGGTTACATCATCCCCACCTCAGGCCAGGCTTAGTGAACACCGGGGGAGAAAATGTGGAGGTGAGGGGAGAAAGTTTGAAACAACCAGAAGTAAGAAAAGACTCTTGTGGACATTACCAGGTCATGGTACTCAGAATCAAGAGTAGCAATAGTTGTATAAGTCCTGCATAATGTTTGCAAAGTCCTGAACAAGCTTAAGGCAGTCAGCATTCCAGCATGAGTCAGAGAGAAGCCCATGAAACTTTTCCCAGCTGAGTAACTGTGGCAGTTGATGGCTACTCTGGAAAGGAGAGTAATTTTCACAGGAATGTGGCCTCTGGCAAGCTGACCATGTTCACTGGATAGCTTCATACCCATTAGGCAAGTAGCAACACTAAAGGGACTCAGTAAACTATGTTAACACACAGAGAGAGAGAGAGAGAGAGACAGACAGACAGACAGAGACAGAGACAGACAGCAGACAGGGACAGAGGGAAAGAGAGAGAGGATGATTGGGGTTCTGGAAAGGGTTGGAGATAAGGGGTAGGATGGATATGATCAAAACATATCATTCATATACAAAAGTCTGGAACGTTTTTTGGATTGTGGGGGGATTGGTTTCTTTGTTTTGTTTTGTTTTTAAATTCTAGTTTTAGAAGAGCGTTCATTCAAGGTGTCTGCAGTTCATATTCGGCTGTTCACAAAGACGGTATCATTTTAGTATTGGTTGTGGGTGCACAGGATTAACAGTAAGATACTCCATTAGGTTGATTAAAGACTCTCCTGGAGTCATTTTTCTGTGGCACCCTTTCATATATACTTCCAATTTATAGCCATTAATGTGTCTGCATGAGTGTTACTACAGTTGGCTGTTTATTACTTTGGGTTCCACATCTCTGGATCTGACAAGCTCAGGTCAATCAAAAACATGATGAGACAAAGATTGTGTTTTGCTGAATGTGTAGTTTTTGTTCTTTTTGTTATCATCTGCTAAACAAAACGACAGCCATCCACAGCATTTATAGTCTGCTGGAAGTCATCTGATGATGGTTTAGTATATAAGATGCCCACGTGTCATAAGCTCTGTGACATTCCTCATAAAGGGCTTTATTGAACTTAGATCTCAAACCACTAGGGGTACTAGCTCTAGAGACAATTCCCACGGATACTGAGGCAGGCCTCTCATCTCCAGATGACTAGAGAAGGAAACTGACCTAGCACTCTTCTGCAACATATGGGGTCTACTGCTGGTTTGTACCCTTAGGGCAATGCTATATTGTTATAACGAAAGAATAAATGAGGCATGTATTGTGTGCTTCACCAGAAAATATTTAAAATATGGTCGCTGACATTTAATAACAAAGCAATAGACATGAAAATAATTAGAGGATGCAAATTGATGAGTTTTACCATACGGATCCGGGAATGAGGTTGTGATCACCTCACAGAGTAATTATCTCTACCAACAACTCACTGTGCCCACCCCTCATCGAATAGCCACAACCTACTGTCACTGTAATATGTGACTTATACAATATAAATGTAATGATGGACGTGCATTGCTTTATGCCCATAGCTTTCCTTCACTCGGAGTGATATCAGAGATTTGAGGAATGAGTCTATTTGAAGCGTACTCGTCTTGATTACAGAGTAGTATTCTGCATTACAGTTATCCACAAGAGCTTCATTCATTCCCAACTCTTGTGTTGTTCCCATTTTTCAAATGAAGATTCTGAGGGCATCCATATGTAAGCGTCCCCTGTCAGTGCTGAGGGCATCCGTATGTAAGTATCCCTAGTACGGCAGGTACTTGGATGTGCCTGTGGAGGTGGGGGCGCGGGGGAGTGGTAGTGTGGGTGCACATGCTCACCCAACTGCTGGTCCTCAGGGACTATTGGCCTTGTTTTTCAGACAAGGTCTCTCCTGGGACCTGAGAATGTCCATCCCACTAGAAGGGCCTGCCAACCCCTGAGGGAATCTTCTTGGCTCCATGTCCATGAGTCTGGCAGATTCCTCAGAGTGAAATGGCTAAATCCTGTATCTGATGAATGCTCGACTGGATCCAGCACATTTTTCCAAAGCGGTTGGCCATTTTACACTTTTGCCAGGGGTATATTAAAGATGTAATTCCTCCCAAATACTTGCATGGTCGACTGTTTTATTAGTTTTAGCCGGCTTAATTTAGCAGCAGCTGAAATGTCTGTTTAATGTGTTCAGTCTAGCTGTTGCTTTCTGCTAAACTCAATGGTGTCTCTATGCACTTCTGGGCAATGTGCAGGATGATGTGGGTGGTCTTCACCTTGGGATTCATCAATTTTCCTGTCTGGACCCCTCCCCCTCAGTTGCCAGCTGCTCTGGAAATCCAAAACCCTTTCTGGTGCTCTAGCTAACAATTCTGGCTTTCTGCTAGAATCCTGTGTACACTGCAGGGCAGACTAACTCTTAAGCCAATGGGTCTCGTCCTTCCTAATGCTCTGTGACCCTTTAATGCAGTTCCTTATGTTGTGGTGACCCCCGCCATAAGATCATTTTATTGCTACTTCATAATTGTAGTTTCGACAGAGTTATGAGTCATAATGTAAATATCTGATATCTGATATGTGACCTTGGAAGGGGTCAAGACCCACAGGTTGAGAACCATGAGAGCATGTGACTGTGGGCCACATTTCTGTCTCAGGATTGAAATTTTCAATAGATTCTGTTTGCTTTGTTTTTCATTACTTCCTAACAAGTGATCATGATAAAAATTAATTTTATTCAATTATGATTCCCACCCACTGCTGCCTATAGTCCTTTTTCTTACAAGTTCATTGAATTAAATTTTTCCTATAGTGAGTTTACTTTTCTTGTCAACCATTACATATTTAATCTGCTATTTAATGGCCTAATTTTTGTACTGCTTTATTAAAATTACTCATGTGAAAGTCAGTAATGGTAATTCCTCAAGAAGGTGTTTTTAGAATTCTAGGCTTCTCAGCTGTTCCCCAAGTCTATCAATTCCTGATTTCCAACTTCAATATTCAATTTTAATCTTTTATTTTTCCTACTAATAAATAAAAAATAATAAATAACATCATTTTAAAAGATGGATCTGATAGTCATGTAAGGATTGAGGTTTTGGATTGAGATATTCATATTTCAGAGTTTATCAAGTAGGGGATAGCATCTGTCTATTAAAATACTTCTTGTGAAATTTTCCTAACTAACCTACAAAGATGAAAATCTAGCTTTTTATGTATTTCCTCAAATACCCTCTTAATTGTGTTTTCTTCTCAGTTCCTGATATTGCTTAAAGATATTCTATTAAGGAGAGAGGGAAAGAAAGAGAGATAGAGATGGGCACATACATACATTTATACATATTGTGGTGGTTTGAAAATGCCTGTCCCAGGGAGTAGCACTATTTGTAGGTGTGGCCTTTTTGGAATAGGTGTGTCACTATGGGTGTGGGCATTAATACCCTTGTCCGAGCTGCCTGGAAATCAGTCTTCTCTTGTTTGCTTTTGGAAGATGTTGAACTCTTAGCTCCTCCAGCACCATGCCTCCCTTGGTGATAATGGACTGAACTTCTGAACCTGTAAGCCCGCCACGATTAAATGTTGTCCTTTAGGGGAGTTGCCTTGGTCATGGTGTCTGTTCACAGCAGTAAAACCCTAACTAGGAGAGAGAGAGTGAGAGTGAGAGAGAGAGGGGGCGGGGAGAGGGAGAGAAAGAGAGAGAGAGAGGATACATACAGGCATACATATATGTGTGTATATACATACATACATACATACATACATACATACATACATACATGCATACATACATACATACATGAGAGAGCTCATTCAAGGCAATCCAACAGAATGTAGCAGGGCATTTCTTGAATTTGGTTTTCCCATTGGAAAAATAACACTTGTACCAGCTAGATCTTGGTATTTATAGTGCTTTTTTATAAGCTAGAGTGGTCAAGCTGGCTCAAAGGGAAGCTGTAACCAAATTTATAGTGAATATGTCACCACAGGGTTCCAAGTCCATCAGAAGCCAGGATTGAAGTTGAGCCATGGTGGGTTAAGACAGCCGCAGTCTTCTGGGGTAGCTGATCCTGAAGCATCCCAGGAACTGATGGTGTGGGCACACTCCTGTGGCTTCCCAATGCCCCAGGAATCCCAGACAAGTCTCCCCACCCGCCTGATCATTCTGCTGTGCGTTTTTATGAAGAGCTATATCTCAGATGCAATTCTTTACAAGAAAAAAAAAAGATGAAACCTTCTTCCTACTCCTTTTGATTTCAGTGACTTTCTGATTTATCTATATGAAGTGGAAGCTGGACAACATGTTGCTGTGAGCCTGTAATTTCAGCACCTTGAAGACTGAGGCAGGAGGATGGCAAGTTTGAGGCTATTCCTGGTTACATAAGTTCCAGGCCAGCCTGGACCGTGTGGAAAGATCCTCTGTAAAACATAATAAAAGAGCTGGAGAGATGGCTCTGCAGATAAAGGTGCTGCCAGGCCTGAGAGTCTGAGTCTGATCCTCAGGGAGGGAACCACCACACTGCCCTCTGACCTCCTCCTCTACGCTTTAGTTAGCGTTAGAACACTCACAGTAAGTAAATGTTCGAAAGTTTTAAAATAAGAAAAGGGAAGAGGAGGAAGAAGGAAAAATGAATAGACTCCAAGAGTCAGTGTTGATATGATCTAATCTCCAGTAATAATTTCTAAAGAGCTCCCAATTTTACATGTGTTTATCACATTTTCATTAACCAGTCAGTATATAGAAAGTGCTATGCCCGAGGCTCCGAGTCAACCATGAAAAAAAGGTTCAGAATAACATGCAGTTATAATGGAGGGAAATCCTACATACGGTGAATGAGAAGGTGGGGGGCGGGGGTGTGGACTCTTCTTGAAGCGACCACAGAGGACAGAAAATAATTAAAAAGGGTTAGATGTTAGCAATCAGGCACATCCACGGACAGCTGAAAATAACTCAGCCACAATCAGGCATCTTTACAGCCAGTGTGTGAGGGCCCTAAGACAGGACACCCCATCTGTAGCTGCCCAGGAGGTGTGCCTGCCCCATGCCCCTGCACCACAGTCCCAATAAAAGTCAGCGTCTCCCTCCCCCACTCCCTTCTTTCCTCTCACTCCCAGAAGCTGCCTCTGTACCCCTTTCTTTACTAATAAACCCCCTATGTGGGACGTGTGGCTCGGTGTGGTCTTTTCAGGACCAGCCCCAAGTCCCATCATTAGGAATTTGCCCTCATACAGAGGCAGAGGATAAGGGTTGGCCAGGATATTCAAGAAGGAAGCAGCCTGTGGCAGTGGCAGCGCAGCAGAGGCGTAGAAAGGTTGGGGTCACAGCCTCTGGAACCACTTACGTGAAGCAAGGAAAGCAAAGGTATGCTACTACAGTCTTAGATTCATTGCTCTCACCACTTTTGAGGTAGAAAATCCATTAGGGAGAGTTGTCAGGACTGTGCTCTGGATGCACAACAATCCAATCAAGAACATGAAGGAAGTTCTCTGTAAAAGTTTCTGGATAGAGCAAGTGAGTAAAGAATATGAAAGGTAGGAGATGATACAGTTATAGCATTTACATATTTACATATATGACGTGTACCTAGATATATCATTATATAAACAAAATGCATATATGTGTAACTATGTATACTCTCAACCCCTACAGTGCACAGTTCCTAAGGGTGCAGGGGGTTAGCTTAGCCTTCTCTGTCCTTCAAACATCGCTCCTATAGGCTGACTTACTGCTCTAAAGTTGACTGGGACTCTTCTCACATAGCAGTACATCTATGGATGCCTTGAAGGCGATCAGACTTCCCAGAGTTGGGGCTTGGAGATTTTGGCCTACAGGCTACTTCTACAATTTTGGAAAAGTCGAAATATTACAGGTCACAGCCAAGATTTTATTCATGCCCTGCAGAAGAGAAACTTAGCATTTAAGAAGAGCCACACAGGAACTGGTTGTCTCAGGGTTCTTTTGTTGTTTTGTTTTTTAAATTACCAAGCCTGTTGGAGTCAATTGTCTTGAATTCAACGGGGTAAATTGCGAAACCCAAACAAGCCACGATGTGTTAAGGTCACAATGTGTTAAGGTCATTCCATGGAAAACACTTAGAACCGAACCAGAGAAAGCACCATTTGCTCATTAAAACCCCTATCAGTTGCCTAGAACAAATGAAACTCAAGACGGATGATCAAAATGTGAATGCTTCACTCCTTCTTTAAAAGGGGAACAAGAATACCCTTGGCAGGGAATAGAGAGGCAAAGATTAAAACAGAGACTGAAGGAGCACCCATTCAGAGCCTGCGCCACATGTGGCCCATACATATACAGCCACCCTATTAGACAAGATGGATGAAGCAAAGAAGTGCAGACCGACAGGACCCGGATGTAGATCGCTCCTGAGAGACACAGCCAGAATACAGCAAACACAGAGGCGAATGCCAGCAGCAAACCACTGAACTGAGAATAGGACCTCCGTTGAAGGAATCAGAGAAAGAACTGGAAGAGCTTGAAGGGGCTCGAGACCCCATATGTACAACAATGTCAAGCAACCAGAGCTTCCAGGGACTAAGCACTACCTAAAGACTATACATGGACTGACCCTGGACTCTGACCTCATAGGTAGCAATGAATATCCTAGTAAGAGCACCAGTGGAAGGGGAAGCCCTGGGTCCTGCTAAGACTGAACCCCCAGTGAACTAGACTGTTGGGGGGAGGGTGGCAATGGGGGGAGGGTTGGGAGGGGAACACCCATAGGGAAGGGGAGGGGGGAGGGGAATGTTTGCCCGGAAACCGGGAAAGGGAATAACACTCGAAATGTATATAAGAAATACTCAAGTTAATAAAAAAAAAAAACCTATCAGTTATTCAGCTGATGGATAAAATTTCATGCCAACACAATTTACATTTTTTGTTTTTTTGTCTTTGATTAATCTCTTGGACTCCAGAATTTAACCCCATTATTGGTTCAGCTTTTTTTTTTTTTTTTCGTGCCCACTAGGAAGAATTTACTGGCCATCCATTGTAACCTCTCCTCCAAACTGCCTCAGTTCTCCTCATGGTGATCATTCACCCTCATCTATAATCTCCTGGCTCTTTTACTTTTATTGTAGCCCTTGCTAGACTGTGATGTCGGCTATAAAATACTTCTGTGCCCCTTGCAAGAGCAGCAGCTGTTCGGTTTTTTTAAGCACGGCAGCGCCTTTTCTCTGCCTGGGTGGATATGGCTGTGCAGTACAGCATGGGACAAGGAGTGCACACAGAGGCAGCTTAGAAAAGTCCGCTGACTGTCACCAGCCACACAGATCCTCATAAACCAGTATGTCAGTGGGACACTGCAAGCTCACCCTGTCTCTCTTAACAGCATCAACTCTTAGTAACCTGTGAATGTCTTTGATGGTATTTTTTGCACTCCATAGATCTAACGTAAGCGTTGCTAATTTCTACAACAAACATATGGTATAAGACTAATTAATTTTTATCGGCATATACATTTGACAAAAATCTAACTAGAGACACTAGGTCAGAGAGATTGCAGATATAGTAAAATTTGGGAGGCTGCAGTTTTACTGTTAGACTTCTTGCTAACTGACATACCACATTAAATCCAAGCTCTCTTGGAAGACTTCTTTCCAAACCTTACCCAAAACTCATCAAGGTTGAGCTTTGGTTCTTCCTAATCCATCACAACCTAGACTTACTCCGATTGTGCTAATGATTGTCACCTCTCCCAGACTTTTTTTTCTGTATAAGATGAGGTGTTGTTGTTAAAATTAAATGAGACCATAGTTAAATAATACCAGGAATACCGAATATACGTAACACCATGGCAGGACAAAATGTGCAAGGGAGCTGCAGGGAAAAAAAAATCATCATTTACAGAAATCATTATAAATGCTACGTGTGAAACTTCACAACACATGGTACACCTGAACATATTAGGAAGGTAGGAGGAACAGTTGTCCATTATTGGCCTGTGTACTGTACCCCTGCCACAGAAGCCTCTGTCCCAATGGATGTAACTGCTTATAGGCAACTGCTTGCTAAGCCTTCCTACTGTCTGAGTCACCGTGTCACTTTCCCTCTCCTTGGCTAACATGCTAGGTGTGACGATTTGAATATGCTTGGCCCAGGGAGTGGCACTATTAGGAGCTGTGGCCTTGTTGGAGGAAGTGTGTTGCTATAGGGGTGAATGAGACCCTCTTTCTAACCATGCAGGAGCCAGTCTGCTCCTGGAATCCTTTGGATCTAGATATAGAACTCTCAGCTCCTTCTCCAGTGTCCTGCCTGCCTGGATGCTGCCTTCCTGCTCTGATGATAATGGACTGAATCTCTGAACCTGTAAGCTAGCTCCAATCAAATGCTGTCCCCTATAAAACAAACAAACAAACAAACAAATGCTATGTGTAACTGTGAGTTCAAGCTCCTTGCAGAATGGAACTACTGAAAAACATTTATCAACAAGACAGTTGATCATGGTTCGAAATTCCCTATGACAGTAGCACAGCAGATAAGACAAGCAGAGAATCTAACTAGGGATCACTGTATTTGAGCTAATAACATCCCACAAATAGCCCCCAGCTCACTGTAGGTATACACACACAGACACACACACAGACACAGACACAGACACACACACACACACACACACACACACACACACACACACACACACACACACCATCAGGAGTCAACTGATATGTAGCTGACTGAATCCAGTCAGTAACCTATTTTTGGAATGGCCCATTGGCTAAAAATTTCTTTAATTTTTATTCTTTAAGCGATTAAAAGAGTACACAAGGACAGAGATCTGTATGTCCCAAAAGATTTACAATTCAGCTATAGAAAAAATCCATTACTTTCTTCTAGAACACAAATGTTTGAGAAAATCTAATGGAATGAATGTCCCAGGAACTGAGGGCTATGTCAGTCACAGATGTTTACACAGTAGTAACATTCACCTTTGAAATCAAGAGAAAAATATTTCACTTAGGAATTTTGAGAAACAAAGAGATTCAATACTATAAAAACCTCTGTTTATTTTTACATAAAATATTGACAGAACACCAAGAATCAAGTTGTGTAATGGGTGTTTCAACAAATACTAGAGTTTAAAATTATCCTTTTATTTAAGATGATTTAATGGATTCATTGTATTTTTTTTCCTCATAAAAACCGTCAAACATTCACACATGTGAGACAGTCGATGGTTTTAATATTTTAAGTAATAAATTTTAAAATGTTGGGATATAGTGTTTTCTGTATATTGTTAGAATCCTGGGACAGATTCTGTGAATTGTTTTTACAAAATTCCACTCTAAGTATACTTTAACTTAGTAAACTGTTCAGGTTGTTTTTGAATGCATGTCTACATGTGTGCACATGTAAGTGCAGGTGCCTGTACAAGTGTATATGAGCACATGTAGAGGGTCAGAGTTGATACCCGTGTCTTCCTTCCCTGGTCATTCTCTACTGCCTTTTTGAGGTACCATCTCTCCCTGAATCCAGAACTCTGGCTGAAGGTACTCTAGCTGCCAGCCTGCTCCAGGGAGCCCCATCTCTGCTTCCCCAGGTTGAGATTGTAGGCGGCCACCAAGTGTGTGCAGCCTACATGTGGGTTCTAAGGATCTGAGCCCTTGTCTTCATGTTTCCCAGAAGCGTTTTATGCAAGGTGTTAGCTCGCGAGACCTTCCAGTTCATGATTTTATATAGCGCTCAGAAGTGCTATTTTCTTCTACTTCATGATCTTGGCTAAACTATCAGGTAACATTTACTGATAATCTTGATATTCACTTGTAATTTTCCTTTGATTCATGAAGTTGAGCCTTCACTACTATATCTGTTGGCAATTATGAATATATAAACTCATTAAATATCAAAGCAGAATTTTAATATGTGCTGCAAATTTGTTCCAAATATATTGTTTTTATTATATGTTTTACGTCTATACATTTTTATTTTAATGCTATTTAAAAATAAGCACACGTTTTTCTACTCATTTTTATTATGTGTGCTATTTTAAGATCATTTGTGATACGGATGTCTGGGGCTTAGCAGGAAATTCAGGGATATGTGTCCAAGAAAACAGCAATCAAAAATCAGTAAATGATCCAAATGCAAAAAGACAAGCACCATATGTTTGCTTTTATATGTGTGCACAAGTGTGTGTAAGTGTGTGTGCACGTGTATGTGCGCGTGTGTATACATGAGTGTGTGTTTATATATTGGGAAGGCATTGTAGGAAGAGTATCCTGAGAGGGGAGGGAGCATTCTTTGTTTTTAATTGGCTATTTTATTTATTTACATTTCAAATGTTCTTCTCCCCGGTTTCCCCTCCAAAAATCCCCCATCTCATTCCCCCTCCCCTTTGCCTCCTTAGGGTTCTCCCCCACCCATTATCCCCTCACCACCCTAGCATCCCCTTATGGTGGAGCATCAAACCCACACAGGACCAAGGTCCTCTCTTCCCATTGATGCCAGATAAGGCCATCCTCTGCAACACATGCAGCTGGAGCCATGCGTCCCTCCATGTGTACTCTTTGGTTGGTGGTTTAGTCCCTGGGAGCTCTGGAGTCCCATTAGTTGATAATGTTGTTCATCCTATGGGGTTGCAAACCCCTTCAACTGGGAGGAAGCATTCTTACGGCAGATGGGGAAAGGGGAAATGAAATATACCTGATGAGCAGGGAGAAAGAGATTAACAGAGAAGAAGGAGATGCTAGAGAGGTAGGGAGGAGGGAGCTAATGAAGACAATGTATTTATTACATACATATTTATGAAGGGGTCATGATAGAACCCACTACTTTGTATGCTAAACTAAGTAAATGATCAAAGGAACACTGAATAGTACAAGCTTGTGGTAACATTAATAAAAAAGAAAGAAGACAAATATCACCAACCACTGCATGGCACACATGCTCCTGTCCCTAAGTTATATTATGTGCACAAGCTTGTTCATTTTATCAAATTATATAATATCTAATTTATGTATCACCTAATTTACATAAATCTATTTCCTGGATGGGGGGAGATAGCTACATTTAGCTGTGGGTATGAGGACAAATGGTAATGGATTGTGTTAGGGATTGCATCCTAAACAAAGACCTGTAGGCAACTGAAGAAAGCTAGGGGAGAGAAGTAGATGAGCAAGGAATAGCACGTCAAATGTTATCCTATGTTAAGTGGTCAGTCCTGAAACATACAGACAAGCAACATTCTATGGGACTTGGTGGGTTATAAGGAGGAATACATTTCTATCTGTACACATACATGTGCATGTAATAACAGTTAATGGAAAAGGAGGCCATGAATTTGAAGAAGATTTTCAGAGGCTTTATGGGAAGTTTTAAAGAGAGGAAAAGGGAGGGGGAGATTTTGTAGTTGTAGAACAATCTAAAAAATAGCTTTCAAAAGATTATAATCAAAAAAATCCAAACAATTTAGTTTAGGACTAGAGAGGGAGTTCAGGGATTAAAAGCACTGATTAATCTTCCAGAGACTTGGGTTCAATTCCTACCACCCACATGGTGGCTCACACAGTCTGTATTTCCACTCCCACAGGTATCTTTTCTGGCCTGTGTAGGTACTGCGTGTGTGTGGTGGGAAGACATACATGCAGGCAAAGCACCCATATACATAAAATGTAACAATAAATGAAAAATTAAGTACTATAAATAAATAAAACCTTCGGGGATTACCTACACTGCCGCCTGCTGTCATTTTCATGCCTACACCATTGTGGGTGAATGATGGTGCTCACAAGATCTACACAGTGCTACTTGTTAATTAGATGTGTGAAATTCTGCGTTTTATATTTATTTTATTTATTTTATTGTGTGCCTATGGTGAACAGGGTACAACTTGCAGGAATCAGTACTCTCCTACCATACGGGTTCTGGAGATCAAACTCAGGTCATCAGGTTTGACTGAGAAAAGAGGAAGTGGCTCTTTTCCTGGGCAGCCACAATTGGCACTCATGGCTAAAGATGCCCCCCTTTTCACCCCCCCCTTCTCACCATGTGGCAGTTTGAATGACAGTGGTACCAATGGGCTTATGTATTTCAGTGTTTAGTTCTTCATTAATGGGAGAGTTGGGAGGTATGACCTGTAGAGGAATTTTCATCCAGCAACATGATTGCTCTGGCAAGTAATGGCCTCCAAAGGTATGATCCCGCTCAACTGCAGACACACCCTGGTTACAGAATGATCTGGCTGGAATATAGACATACCCTTAGTAAACACCTTTAATCCTTATCAGTGAAGGTAGGGTGAGCTTGTAGAAGGAAGCAGCCATTTTGAAAGTGACATCTAATTGAAGGACAGACAAGGTGATGAATCAGAGAAAGATTTTTACAGAGATAGAATATTCCCAACTCATACAAGAACAGCAGAGGAAGAGAGCCTACTTAAGAGCAGCAAGAGAGAAAAAATGGGTGGTTGTGTACATGTGTATATGGCAGTTTTACTGGGACAACTCTACAGTGGCAGGTTATAGAAAGAACAATCTAGACACAGGTGAAAACAGAACAAGACAGAGAATGAGAAGGAGCCAGAAGATTAGAACAAACTGCCAAAGTTAGTATGAGGCCAGGCAGAGCAATTCAATCAGAAGCTGAAAGAATACAGATTGAATCAGTCAGCTTGGAAAATTAGATTGTATGGAGGCTAGAAGCTTCCATTCCTAGGCCTAGGACAGTTATATCTGAGAAGGAAATGCTCTGGACTCAACCCAAGTCATGTATTCACACAGCTTGTGTACAATTTACATCCCATCCCTTCATCTGAGGAAATAAAAATAACATTTACAGAGACCTTGTTTGGGTAAATTTGGCCTTGTCTCTGGCACTGTGTTTTAACAGTTCGAAAACCTATGACAGGCCTAGTGTCTCTCTATCTCTCTGTCTGCCTCTATCTTGTAGATATGGTATAAACTCTCAGCTTCTCCCCCAGTGCCTGCCTGCCCCCATACCCTGTCAACCATGAAGATCACGAACTAACCCACTGAAACTGTAAACATATCCCCAACTAAATGCTCTCTTCTGAAAGCTGCCTTAATCCTGGTGTCCTTTCACAGCAATAGACAGTAACTAAGATAGTCAGGGAAGGATGCCAGTTCACCCAGTGATACCAGTACCAGTGGGGTAATGTCCTCTTCTTGATGATCTAGAACACACAGACTCCAAGGTTAAGAAAACACCCAAGCTATTCCTCCTACTAGAGGAGTAACTTCCAATGTAGTAACCATCTCCATGACCTGGGGCCTCTCTAGGGCATTGATGGACTTATCCTCAGAGTTGAGTCAATGGTCCCCCAACTTGTCTACACAATACAACCTCCAGAAGAGCTTTCCAAATCCCTATAGCTTATCCATACCCTGAATGAGGTACCCAGTCTCCAAGGCACAGCATCACTGTGCTTTGTTTTAAGATTAATTCCCAATGTACAAGCAAGCTCGAGATGAGAACCACTGACCTAGGGGTTGAGTTCAACAAAATATGCTAATTAATTGACATTATGTATTTGTCAAGACTGCAGTTAGGGAAGACTAATCATTCACTACGTTCCTGCACGACAAAAGAAACTTGTTTTCTCTTCTTACTGTTGTGTGACCTACATTTCAGATGTTGTATGAAGGCCTAGAAAGAAGACGCATTCCTTAAATTCATTTGGTGCACCTAAGAAAACTTGATCCTTTGTGGAGGCGAAAAGCGCGAACCTAACGGGTATTTTGGTTTCCCGTAGGCCGGTTGGTTTGTTTAGAATGGCTTATGGGTAGCTTCCAAGTGCTCAAATAGCTGCAGTGCTCAAAAAGTGTGAAATTCTTTTCTGCTTTTGTAAACAGTAGAGAAAATATCACCGTGGCATCCAAAGCTTTCCACCCTGGGATGAGGATCAGCCGGAGGGACACACGCATGCTCACCATCGCAAAGCGCTCTGTGTGCAGATACACAGATGCCAGGAACGCACGGCGCTGGTCCTGCAAAAGAGGATAAAATGAAATGTAAATTTTCATTTGAAACACTTGGGGAAAGCTAATTTCTGTTCACACAAACGTTTGAATGTTTGGGAAACAAGAAATCAGAATTTGAAATACCTTGATTGCATTCTCCTATATTCCGGTCCCCCAAATCAGAGAGAAATAAAGGCAGGGGATAAAGGCAGAGGATAAAGGCGAACTGCAGACTTCTTCCGTGTAAATGAGTTATTCTCCTTAATGAGCACGGCTCCTGCAAGTAATTAGCTGAGTGTGATCTCAGAATGAAGGAACAATACTAAATAAAATAAGAACTGACCTCGGTCCACAGCTGCTTATTGAAGTGAACCCGGTATGCACCTCTGTATGGCTGGGTCCTCCCATGAAAACAGCTCTGGGCTCTGCCTCGCCAATGCAAGCTGAAAATGCACTGCTTGGCTCAATTATCAGAACGTTCCAGGAGGAAATTATTTTTGGTTGTGCTTTCCATCCCATTTGCATATATAGCTTAAGATAATGTATTCACAGACACATCTCTTTTCTTTGTACTTACAGTTTTCATGGGATCTGAGTAAATATTTGGGAGGGGGATGTCCCTTGGTTAATCGACATTTTATTACTTCATTTCTTTCTGTTCAAAGGAAAATGCTGTGCGGTCTGTTTTCGTATTTTCTTAAGAGTCGTGTACATAGCGATCAATTCATTTGTTCAAAATCAGTTACTAAAATCCTGTTCTATGGTAGGCATCTGGATTACATTCAAGTACAACAAATGGAAATGGTGGGGACGTAGTGAGATGGCTTGTCTAAATAATTAGCTTAAGATTAGTCTCTCTATTTGTTCCTTTCTTCCACATAATAAGCAGTAGCCAGACCCACAGAATTTCCTTGCTCCTAGAGATTTTGCTGGTGGGAAACAGAATACTGGCTGCTGCTTCTGCAAAATAAAATGGTACTAGATCTTTGGGTTGTACTGCGTAGTTAGAACACATGACTTGGTCCAGTCAGTAGACAGAAATGACTTTGCAATTTGAGCTAATAAATTCCATTTCACAATAGATAAGCATGGTGGTACTTGTAGCAATGGAGTGACTTTGTAACGTAGAGAATTCTAAAATAGAGGCCAGTGAACTTTATTCTGTGAGAGACCGAGTAGCGTTCATAGTCTTCATGGACCATTAAGGCTTGGTTACTAGGACTCCATCCTGCCATCCCAATAAGAGCATCAGAGTCCACATGAATGAGTGCTGCTATGTTACAGGAAGTCTTCGTTTACAAAAGAAAAAAGAAAAAAAAGTCACTGGATCATAGTCAAGACCCTACAGCTCGGAGAGAGCATAGGAGGTAATGGAGGTAGAAACTGGGAAAGTGGGGCCGGACCTCAGGCTACCGGAGAAAAGGTGCTGGGGTGGATAAGTTGTCTCTCCTGTCCAGACTAGAGGAGGTTCAGTGTTGTGGGGCAAACCAAGGCACCATCTTCTCAAGGAGGCAAGAGGAGCGCGCGCTCGAGAAGGTGGGAGTGTTGGGGGTGGGGGGATGTTGACGCCCTGTTTTCCTCCCACCCCCAAGTTCCCTGGAATAATGACTTAGACTCAAAGTATATTTACAAATACCTAGGCCATATAGCTAAGCTCATTCCCTACTAGCTAATAATTGTTTAGAATAACCCATTTGTACTAATCTACATTCTGCCACGTGACTGATTGCCTCTGCTCAGGTGCCAAGTGTCTGTCCTGAGACCTTCCCCAGTCACTCTATCCCAGAATCCTTTCTGACTCCTGGATGTCCCACCTTCTATTCTCCCCTTTCCTATAGGCCATTTGTTCTTAAACTGACAGTTGATGTATCCACACAACATACAAGATATTCTCTTTACAGTGGTGTGTACTGAGTGAGGCATTGCACAGTGAGGCAGTAGTAGGTTGAAACTATGCGGTCTTGGGGTGTAGAGCCTCCCACAGGCATGAATAGTAATGAGTGCAAATGAAGCAGGAAGCAAGCACTAAGCTAATATTCCTTCTAATCTACAATGTCTCTCTAGCGCCCTCTGCTGACAAGGTCGGTGCTAATGCTGGATACAATGAAGGCGCCTGTCAGGCCCTCTGTTACAAGGGTAGATATGCAGATGACAGACGACAGATTAACGATTGCCACGCCGCATAACCACTCTATAAATGATAGTAGACAAACCTTTGAGCCGTAATTTCAGGTGGACTTTCAACAGCTGCACAATTTTGATCAGATCCTTCCTCCCCACACTGCTGGCCTGAAGAGACACTGAGGGTCATTTGCATAGTGAAACAACCTCTTCCAGTTATGATAAGCTCCCAGAAGTCTGACCTTGTGCTAAGCACTCCGTAGGGAACAAGTCCTGTGATCCTCAGTTTGCCAGTCACAAAGGTATTGAAAGACCCTCGGAGCGGGGAGACCCTCACTCAAGTCTCGGTATGATGCGACCCCCCAAGAACTCACGTGAGACCGTCCTTGCTGTAATAAACATGAGGTTTATTGATAGGAACCAGTGCACTGGGGTCGAGACTCATATCCCATGCAGGGGCAGTGGAGTTCGACCCCCAGTAACTAAGACAAGGGGAATTTAAAGGAAGGAAACTCAACCCCAGCAGGTAGGGAGGGCATCATTGGAAAATGTCGAGAATACCAGTGAAAAATCACAAGGAGGAGCTTCCTGTTTCTCAAGATTGTTTACTTTATGGTCCATCAGTTCCTGGGAGAAGCTTTCTGGTTCTCAAGATTATTCTCCAAGATTTTAATCTAACTTTATGGTCAGCTAGTACAGGTAGAGGGCAGGGTCTGGAATTTGAGCTATTTAGGGCTTTTTTAAACTTCTGACTTCTTAGCTGCATTTTTTATTCTTTCATTATCTGCTATACAACCCCAGCACTGCTCTCTTCAGAGTTTGTCACTGGTTCTGAGAGACCTTCTCATCCAGGTCCAGGATAACCCTGAATCTGTTATCAGACTTTGAAAATTCTGGATCTAAATTTGGAGGTAAATGTAAACATAGCAGCATTTACACTTACGTTTCTAAGGACCCAAGCCTCTCCAATTAATGACCAAAATAAAACTTTCTGCCTTCAGGTGAGTTATCTCGGGTGCTTGTCACAGCCGTGGAAACCCAGAGGCCTGACGGAGTTAGTGCTCGCAGTTTCAAATGGCAGTGACTGGGACCTAGGGAGCTGGGGCAAGCAGTGTTTGCTGTTATTGCTTGTATACGCAGGATGCATCTTTGTTTCTGGGAATCTGGTCTGACTCTCCATGTGGGTTTATTCCTAGAGGGAGTTCAGTAATAACACTACATATTTACAATACAGTATTGTAAACATATATAATTCAGCTATCTAGCCATTGTAAACATATATAATATAAACACATAGCATAGCTCAGGGACAGCTGCATGTTTCAGAAGACTGAAAGAGAAGCAACAAGGCTAAGCCCACCCTGGAACAATTAGGAGAGATTTGGTTGCGATTCTGAAGCATGGCCTCACTCTGCCTCACTTGCTTGCTCCCCCAAGACCATCCTGGAAGCCAAGGCTGAAGCAAGCATCTGAGCAGTCGCAGCACTTTGTGTGTCTCCCCCTGTCTAACTCATACCATGCCAGAATGGGGTAACTGAGCTCCAGACTCCCCCCAAACAAAGGGGCATCCTATGTGTGTGGAAGCCATAACAGCAAACGCTGTGTGACCCGGCTTTCCAGGTCCCAGCCACCACCATTAGAGCCTGCCAGCACTAACTCTGTCAGTCCTCTGTGTTAGTCATCTTTGTACAACTGTGACAAACACGGAGATAGCTCACCTGAAGGCAGAATGGTTTATTTTGATCATTGATTACAGAGGCCTGGGTCCTTGGTCATTTAGTTCTGTTGTTTGGAGGTCTGAAAAAAGTCAACACACCTTAGTGAAAAATCATGTGACCAAGGGTACTACTCATCCCATGGTGATTTGGAAGTAATAAGAGAGAGAAGAAAGGGACATGAGGAATATAGCTCAGTAAACTAACCTCTTTCACTTGGACCCATCTGTTATAGGTCACACCACCTCCCAATAGTCCCACAGACTGAAAACTGAACTATTCAAATGTCCCTTGGAGGACATTTAAGACCCAAACCATAGCATCCTCTTGGAATCCCCAAGACAGTTAATATTCCGACTTCAAAGAAGGTACAACTGAGTCACCCCCATTATGAGGCTTCCCCAAAATAAGAATAAATGCAACAAAGGCACCAAACTTTTAACATCTTTACCAGTGGTTCTGATAAGCAGATGGGATTGGAACTGATTTCTATTATGAAATGTATACATTAAATATTGGCTCTGTGACTATGCATTTGATTCTACTATTATTATAATTAATTCACTTTAGACTTGCAAATTTATAAAGATGGAGAAAATGCCCATGAGGGATTTTACAAAACTATTAACACTATCAGATCTTTTTTTCCGGGTGATGGTTTGAGTCTCACTATGTGCCATCGGAGGCCTTCATCTGGGCACTACTTGTACATGATTTACCTGAAGCAGAATATCTGAGAGGAATGAGGACTTAAGTTGCTGTAGGCACTCTTAATACCAACCAAAAGTAGTATCTCAGTGACTAGGATTCTATATTAATAATGATAGATGACAGATAAATAGATAATAACTAGATAGGTATAATGAGTTACATATATGTGCTATCTTATGTTATTTTTTTTATTATTAACTTGAGTATTTCTTATATACATTTCAAGTGTTATTCCCTTTCCCGGTTTCCGGGCAAACATCCCCCTCCCCCCTCCCCTTCCCTATGGGTGTTCCCCTCCCAACCCTCCCCCCATTGCCGCCCTCCCCCCAACAGTCTAGTTCACTGGGGGTTCAGTCTTAGCAGGACCCAGGGCTTCCCCTTCCACTGGTGCTCTTACTAGGATATTCATTGCTACCTATGAGGTCAAGAGTCCAGGGTCAGTCCATGTATAGTCTTTAGGTAGTGGCTTAGTCCCTGGAAGCTCTGGTTGCTTGGCATTGTTGTACATATGGGGTCTCGAGCCCCTTCAAGCTCTTCCAGTTCTTCTTATGTTATTTTTGATGCTATAACAAAACACCTTAGATAATTGTAAGAGTAGAAATGTCATCCTGGAGGTTGGAGACCTAAGATAAGATTTTGGTAGGTTCACTGTCTTGTGAGAGTTCCTCTCTGCTTCTCAAATGTTCTCTTAAACACGGTGCTTTCAAATAGCAAGAGCTGGGAAGACCAAAGAGCCTAGGGACTTCTTTTTAGTCTTTTTATACTTGTGAATCTCAATCACGAGGACTTTAATCAGCCCTAGAGGACCTACTTCTTAATTATGTAACACTGTTGATGGGCTCACATGTAAGTGCAGGACACAATGGGACCAGCATGAGTGCATGTGCACTGTGTGCTTGTGTGTGTATGTGTACATGTGTGTGCATGTACATGTGTGCTTGTGTATGTGTGCTTAGTGTGTTTGTATGTGTGTGCAAATGTGTGTGCATGTGCATGTGTACATGTGTGTGTGCTTGTGTGTTTGTGTGTGTGCTTGCATGTTTGTATGTTTGTGCTTGTGTGCATCTGTGTGCGCAAGTGTGTGTGTGCAAGTGTATGTATGCATGTGTATATGTGTGTACATGTGTGTGCAAGTATGTGTATGTGTATGTGTGCTTGTGTGTCTGTTTATGTGTATACATGTGTATGTTTGCATGTGTATGTTTGCTTGTATGTCTGTTTTTGTGGTGTGTGCATGTGTGCATTTGTGTGTGCAAGTGTGTGTGCATGTGTATGTGTGCTTGCGTATACATATGTATGTGTGTGTGTGTGTGTCTGCAGGTGTGCGTGTGTGCTTGTGTGAGGTTGTCACATACACTAAGTTTTACAGCTTGTTTCCCTCAGGAGTAAAAGTTCTTCAATATCCCCCTGTACTAGAATAAATGGATAATTGTTCGGTCGTTAATCAGTGGTTAATCTTTCCAAACAGCAACTCAGTTCTCTTCCATTATAGACACATCACTTAATGAAGATTTTCTTTCTGCTACTAAATTGAAAGGAATAATTTAGTAAGTAGAGTGCCTAGCATTTTATAATACTTAGTTATAAATGTTCAGAGTTTAAGGGAGGAGGTAGTAGCATCAGATGTTAGGAAGGTTTTGAATTTTCAAAATTATTTTATCCAGCAATGGTAACACTTGTCTGTTACCTCTGTATTCAGGAGACTGAGGAAGAGGGATCCCATGAACTTGAGGCAGTCTGGACTACATGATAAAGCCCCAAATCCAAGCAAATAAAGAAGGTACACTTTTTTTCTAAAAGGGGTACTGTTCAGGGATGAAATCATAGCTCAGGTGGTAAAGTGCTCCTTTAAGATTCATGAAGTTCTGGGTCCAATCTCCAGCATCATGCAAACCAAGGACAGAGGCGCCGGCCTGTAACCGTGCATGGGAGGCCGAAATAGGGCCACCTAGAAGGAATTAAAGGCTATCATTGGCTACCCAGGGAGTTTGAGGCCACCCTGTGATACATGTCATCTTGCCATAAACCAAACCAAACCAACAGCAAGATCAATAAAAAACAAGGCAAAACCTCTAGGACAAACAGTTGCGGAATAACTTTAGGTGTATTAACAGATTGTTTATACTCAATTGTTTCTTGAACAACATTTGTCTTCAGCCCCTCGAGAAGTCCAAGTTGGAACACTGCCTGGCTGCAGTCATCTTAAATAATGCCTTCATAATTGCCTCTGAGTAATCCTGGCCTTTGTCCTTCATATTTTCCCAGCACACTACAAATGAATGAAAGCAGAGTGCGGCCTGAAGATCTTTAGAACCAAGACTATGCCTGACATCATCGGTACTGGCTTAGGATAAAACACATGCAGCTGTGTGAAGTCCGTGTTGTCTTGATTGTTGTGTAATTCTCCTTCATCTGACTCCCATCCTGCTGCTCCCTTGACCTCGCTGTCAGTAAGTCAGCTGAGAGTCTGCTGTATACTCCTGGATCTCTCTCCCTGTTTCTTCAGTCCCAAGGAACTTGAAGTTGTCTGTTATAGCAAAATTTCACCCCAAATAACCCCAAAATCAAATCACAGGAAAACAGATCAAAATGCTGTCCTCTTAGAGTCTACAATTATGACACAGTCCCCAAAGGGGACAAATATAAAACTATGATGAAAAATGACATCAAGGTCTATGAAAAATGACATCAAGGTCTTATTCAAAACGACCACCTCCCTGCTGCAAGATCACACGGAGTCTTCGAGAACTAATATTTGACAGATTAATGGTAGAAACGCCGTGGAAAAATGTACTGCTAGGCACAAGGAAGCATGGGAATTATATACTAAGTATACACAAGTGGACCTCACAGAGGGCCACATGGTTGAGGCTTAAATATTCTCTTCATAAGGAAGAGGAAGACGGAGGCTGTGGAAGTTTTAGAGGGGCTGTAGATGTAGACAGAACTGTACTGCTAACAAGATGTTTCCAGAATCTGACCTATAGAAAGGAGTAATGAATGGTGAGTGATGTTCCCTGAGGAAGCTGAGAATAGCTCAGACACTGGCACTGGGAGCAGCACTAGCATTGATTGTAGAGCACTGTGGGCATCAGTGGGAGCATCACTAGGGACATCAATGGTAGCAGCCCTAGGGGCATCAGTGGGAGCATCTCTGGGGGCATCACTGAAACAGCACTAGGGGTATCAATGGGGGAGCTCTGGGAGCATAAATGGGAGAGCACTGGGGTAACAATAGGAGTGTAAGCATCATGTGTTTATCCTACTGCTAGATGCTAAGTCCACTAGGCAAACAATGCCATAGTGCTCTTGGTCTATATACAAACTAAAGAGCTATCCCAGGCATATATGTATCACAGACCCAATACCACCTGTCTACAGTAGTCTCTGAATGGAAGCAGGAGCTTCACATGCAAATTCCTAAACAACTCCAGCATCATATAGTCAAAGTCACAGATTGAAAGCCTCTGTCCAGTCTCTGTGGAAGCTGAGGTAACCCCCCTGAACTACCTTCCTTCTTCTCATTCATCTCCAGCAAGACACCAATACCCAGTCACCACTCAGAAATGACAAGGAAAATATATTGGTTTCTCCACTTTTACTGCCACTGTATTTCAATTCAGACCTCCATCATCTCATCCCAGGACTGTAACAGTCTTTTGCTTTGGGGATTTTTTGTTGTTTTGTTTATATTCTTCTTCTCCCTCTTATCTACAGGGAAAAAATGATCATTTTAAACTTTGGTTCAAATTTAGAAAATAAAGTTGATAATCTCACTCCACAAATTAAGTAAAGGAAACAGAAAAATCCAACCAAGAAAGTTCTGATAGTTATGATTCAGAGAGAGAGAGAGAGAGAGAGAGAGAGAGAGAGAGAGAGAGAGAGAAAGAGAGAGAGAGAGAGAGAGAGAGAGAGAGAGAGAGAGAGAGAGAGAAGGAGGGAGAGATACAAAACCTTTTTCAATGGAGGTAGCCCACCTGTCAGATCTTCCTGGACATCTCCTGCCTCATTGAGTATTTTGTAGATCATGAACACACCAGATCCTTTAACTTCACAGCCTATGAAGAAGTTCCTCCAGCCTTATGGCACACCTAAGAACTATAATTCATCTCTCAGTATCCAGATAAAATGTTTGATCCTCAGTATAACTTATGCAGTCAAAAGGGCTCTGTTCTGGTCTCTCTGGTACCCCAGAACTGCTCTTGTATCTCTGTCACAGTACTTCACCCTGATACTATAATTTATCTCTCTGACTCTTCTACTCAAAGAAGACTCTTAACCTCCTGAGAGCAGAAGAGCTACTGTATGTCCATCTCCTGACCTGTATGTCCTTTTCTGAAATGAAAAGATATTTCTCTTGAGTTGATACAAATGTTCTGAAAGGACATAAACCCCACTTGTCTCCATTTAAGGGTCAAGCCTCACTTCAAAGAGAAGACCAGAAGACACCAGCTCCAGAAACAGGATGTCTTAGTTAGGGTTTTACTGCTGTGAACAGACATCATGACCACAGCAAGTCTTATAAAGGACAACATTTAATTGGGCTTGCTTACAAGTTCAGAGGTTCAGTCCATTATCATCAATGTCTGAGAGCAGGGCAGCATCTAGGCAAGGCAGCACTGAGAGCTCTACCTTTTCATCTAAAGGAACAGATTGAGCATCCTCAGGCAGCTAGGAGGAGGGTCTCCAAGCCCATCCCCACAGTGACATAGTTCCTCCAACAAGGTCACACCTTCTAATAGTGCCATCCCCTTGGCCAAGCATGTACAAACCATCACACAATTCCCTCTCAAAGAATAGCCTGTGGATAACCACAAGAATAGAAAATATCTTATCTCAGGGTAGGGCATCTGTGCGGGGCAGACCTATCCCATCCTATGGTTAAATATTCATGACATAGGAATGCAGACCACTGACCACTTGGCACAAGTCAATCAGAAGCTGATCCCTGTGATTCCCTAGCATCTACCCATGAAATTTTAGATTGCCTAATCCTTCTAAAACAATTCCGCTAATTCCCTTTAAGAAAGCCTGCCTGCCTTTGTCTAGGGTCACCATTTCGAAGAATGGTTGACCCCCGCATGGTGGTTTTTGTGGCAGAATAAACACTCTTTGTCTTCGCATACTGAGTCTGGGGTCTTCCTTCAGTGATTTCTGGACCCTTATAGTTCCATTGTGATATAATGAAATGGACAAAAAAAAATGTAGTGTGTAGCTAAGGAAATGAAGTTTCTCTCTAGAAATATCCATGTGTTAGAAACTATCAGACTCCAAAGATAGCACATCCCTAACCATTTACCTTAATCCAAATTTCAATGGTCTAGACAACGATGGTCTATGCCCATTAGTAGATGTGGTAAACCAGACTGTCGCCCGAGTTCTTCTTGTTTTTCATCAGTATTCTTGTCTTGATGATCTGTTTCTGTTGCTCTTGAGGCTTATTTCTCAGGAGTTTCGATTTAGCCATTCTGCTTGTGGGCCAAATAGGAGAGAACTGGACTGAGGAGGAGAGGCGAGAATGATGTGCCAGCATCCAGTGCCAGGCAGTACGCCGTATCCCACTGCCCCCAGTCCTCCCATCAGAACCTCTGAGACCCAGAGGCACCAAGACTCCCTTGACCTCTCTGCTCTGCCTGTCATAGTGGCAACTCTAGTCACCTATGAAGCCATGCAGAGAGTTACAGTCATTATCTTTGAATATCCCACAGATTGTGAGATTTAAAATGAGGGTAGACCTGTTCTATGGTGTCCCAAAAGACAGAACTATGGCTGACTTTGGAAAGCTTAAAGAAAGAAAATGCCCTTACTGTTGAGACCTAGCACTAATGGGAGAGCAGGCTGTACAGAGGATTAAATTGCCTTCAGCAAAGAGTGTTATATGCAGACACACACTTGCTACAAAATTAGTCAGGGGGATTCAGATAGAAGGGATCTCTGGGGCATCTTGTGTTCAGTCTCTATTGAAAGTAAAGACTTCTCTTCGTCGTTATCTTTCTGAATTTTTTGTCTGCTTCCTTTCCAGTGTCCCAAGAGACTCGGGAAAGATGGTGAAAGCCACTCAACCTGATGCTATGGCCCTCTGTCCTTTGCCTGCACCTCATGACTTTGCCCAGTAGAAAATTAAAAGGCTCAATGTCCCCCTGAACAAGGAAAATATAAGGTATCCATTTCAATCATTAATTAAAATACTTAGATTAATTGGCATATTCTTTCCATCCATCTGGCATGAGCACCTATATTTTCTTCCAAAGTATTAAAGCACAGTCACGAAGCCCACTAGATTATTCCTACAGTGATTGGAAAATAAAAATTACAGCTCGTTCTTGGGAGAAATTAGTTTTCAAACAGATTGCCTTTCACATAGCATTTGGAATATCAGGTTTTCCAGATATTCTGATTTTGCTTCTCATTAATGCTAACCTGGTATGGCTTTGATTTCTGCCACCCAAGGAATTTAAGTAAAAATATGTGAGATGCAGCTATCTGTCCTAATAATGAAATAGTCCAGAAATTAAATGTGTGTCCCAAATTTGTCTGGGTCTCCTCAAATGGTCCAACAGGGGCCCTTTGCTTTGTTTACAGGCTACTTGCAGTGTTGTAGCATGACATGACCGTGAAAATAGTTCAGATCGTGTTTTTGAAATGGAATCACGTGTGTGGGAAATCGGGCACCAGGAGCGTTGTAGCCATGGATAAACGGTTTATTGTGCATGACTTCAAGGGGGGCCTTTAAATGACGCTGAGAAGAAGCACACATTCCTCACTTCCATTGCACAGCTGGAGCTCCCATGGGTGGTTGTGTGGAAGGGAAGGGAGAATTAAGTTCTACACCTCGAAAGATCCTGTTAAGTTTTGAGATTTCAGACCCTATAAACCAGGAAATGTTACAACTGAATGTTTGTGGCAAGGTGAGATAGGACGAGCTAAAGGAAAATTACTGGACTGAAATCTCCTTCAGTCTGGTCCTCTTTCCCTCCTAATTAGCTGTGATTCTACATAGAACCTTTGGCTTCATCTCTGGGATGATGGGAGAGAAAAAGAAACAAGGTTGCACAGGCCCCCAGCTTTCATCCTAAGTTTTATGACTGAAAAGAAGACTGGGTCTCAATCATGCACAATCATCCCGGGGCCCTTTATATTCCTTTCCTTCTTAATTCCTATTCTAATATTAATTTTCACATCAATTACAAAAATAAAATATTGCACAAATGTCAGTGTTAGCGGCCATTCAAGTACAAACGGGTAATTATTAATACATCAGGTTTGTGCTGTCAATTTTCACACTGTGAAAATGGTATGACTGCATTTAAGAGTGTTGCGTTTCATTCATTCCTCAACTTGTTCATAACATATGTAACAAATAACTGACTATTGTGTTTTAGAAAGCATTTTAAGTAGAGCATATACAGGCATGCACACAAGCATGGCCCATCCTCTCCTTGAGTCTCTATTCCATTCTGACTGACAGGAAATGAACTCCTAGGGTTTAGAAGGTGATGTAAGCCATAGAGAGCCACAGAGAGCTGTTAGTGTTTACAAGGTGAGGCAGGAGATGAGCTACTTTACACGGATGTGCTTTACATATAATTCCTTTCTCCAGGTTTTGTGAGGAGTAGCAGGGGTGTGCCCACGGCTGCAGGACATTTACAGATGCCAAAGCAGAACTGTCACCGGGTGTCTGCTGTCTTCAGAACACTACCCTCTCCAGGCTCTTCCATAGGAAACTAGGGCCTTCCTTAATTAGGAATACCTTCTGCTGCACTTTCCACTGTATGGTTGGGTCTAAAACAGCGTGCTCTAGAGGAGGGCTTCTCCAAGTCTCCCGCTCTTGATGAAGTTGTTATGTGACCCTGCATGTACGGGTGTATGACATAAGTATTTAAGAGGTATAAATTGGAAAACAGGTACATGAGAACCCTTCAAACTAAGTACCAATGCTTTGTAAGTATTTTTAAAACTCTATAGTATTGATTTTTATTAAAACGAGACTGTGCTGATGAGTTACTCTTCACCTCCAATATATGACACGGACCCTGGGTACCAGGTCCTGCCTTGCTGTGTGATGTTTCCATGAGGCCATCTTTATGTAAACAGGGACATGACAACGGTATTAAGGAAAGAAGCTCAGATCCCTGCAATTCTGTATCCAAATGGTTTTCCTACTTATCAATATTAATGGTTCCTTACACGGGGGACCTTGAAAAGCTTCCTTTCTCTGTGTGAAATTGGTGGGAGAGGCAGGTAGAGCCCCTGAGGTGTGGTAGTCCGCAGACAGCCCATGGCCTCCTCAGCCGGGTAATCAGTTATAAGGCACCTCCGTCAAAACGTCTGAAATTCTAAAGTTCCTTAGAGGGATACATGATCCATCACTCCAATTCAAAACTGGAGACACAGAAAGGCATCAGTCGTCATAAGCCACTCCAGACTAAAATAGCTCACGTGCAGTTACCTCTGCCTGCTCCCTCACAGCTGCTGTGAATTAGCCCGACTTCTGAACACTTAATGCCTCTCTCCAGATGTCTTAATCTGCATTGAATTCCTCTCCTCGAGTCTACTTTTCTCTTTTGCTCAGGTTTCGAAGTTCTTAAGGTGTAGTCAGGTAGTTTCTATGCTCCCATTAGATGCTTGCCAAGCTGCCAAATGTACTCTCATTGAAATTCCTGCTGCACCACTGTCTCCCTTTTCCGGATCACTCCATGAAAACAAACGTGGAGGCAAGAAGCAACAAGATGCCTTGTGGTAAGTAATTAACAGGGAATAAGCCTTTCTGATCTTAAAAGTCACAAATGCCTTTCCAGGTGATGGTAGACACGTCCCTCTGAGTTGACGCATGCATCTAACTCTGCTGTCCAACCACTTTCCAAAAGAAACATGGGTAAGGGCAGGTTTGCCAAATAATTCATTAGCCGGTTGTTGGTGGCACGAATTCCAGCACTCAGGATTCAGAGGCAGTCAGATCTCTGTCAGTTCGAGGCCAGCCTGGTCTACAAAGGGGGTTTGTATACAAAGAAACCTTGACTGGAAGGGAAACAAAGCAAGCAAAACACAAACAAACAGACAAACTGAAAGGTTCATTGAATTTTAATGGAATGAAAAAGCAGCAAACGGCAGCAAAGGCTAATTCTTTCCCGTTGTGGATGAAGCCTGAAAGTGTACCATGGAGATACACTCCAACACCTGACAGTGTCTGTCACTCCCTCTGACTATTGAAATAGTGTCATCTTTGCATGCAAAATGACTTGGATTCTTTTTTCTAATTGCTTACACTAAACTGGTTTAAACTAGCCACCCATGTCTCATTAATTGTTAAATACCGATACATCCAAGTAAAGACTGTTAATCCCAAAGATGCAAAGAGAAGGAAGACCTACCCAAATCATCATCATGGCCAAACTAATTAAAGCAAGGAATTCATTAATGCAAGCTTCTCTAGTCATGTGCATGGGCTGTCTCTCCCTAAAAGCATGGTTCAAGAGATCAGCATTCAATGTAAGGAAGACAAGGATTTCATAGCACCGGAGTAGAGGGTTTCCAGTTTGGGGATTTGGAGGGCAAAATGGGTGGGTTTAGCAGCAGAAAGTAAACACAACAGGTTTATCATAAGAGCCTCCTGATACAAAGACATGATTATAAGGTAGTCATAACAAGGTAACAAGGTAATAAAAGGCAGTCCGGACAACCTTTTGAAACAAAGGTAAGGCTGCAAGGCAGTTATTCTGAACCAAAGACATTGTTACCTTTTCCTTGAACAGGTTGTACAGAACCCTTTGTAGTTAAGGTTACAGGAGGGGCATGGACCAGACTTAGAGGAATAGGGGTTGAATCATAAACCTAGTTGTCTTTACTAGAAGATAGTTTTCAAGCCTGAGATGGAGACAGGCTGGCCCATCAAGATAATGTGTTTATCTTTGTAGTATTAATTTCAATTGAAGGAAAATAAATATTATATAGCACTGCATGCTATACTGAAAAAGACCCCAAGAACAACTACAAACTCAAAAAGAACAATGGCATATGAACATTTGTTTTATGTATATCACTATGCACATGTGTGTGCACATGAGTGGGAAACTGAGTTCCATAAAGAAAGGACACACACGGGTTGGGGATTTAGCTCAGTGGTAGAGCGCTTGTCTAGCAAGCTCAAGGCCCTGGGTTCGGTCCTCCGCTCCCGAAAAAAAAAAAAAAAGAAAGGACACACACACACACAAACCAAAGGAGATATGAAGATATTAATTCCTGTACATTTAAGTATTGATAAAGCAAGGGAGAGGTCATTTCAATTTGCTGTAGCAAACAGACACTATGAAGAGAAAATAAAGAAGATCCAAACAGAGCTTACTGATGGCCAAACAGCTATCATCTGCAGTTTAAAATACCCCACACCAAGGGTTGAGTTTTCAAACTGCAGAGAAAATCTGTTGCCCTAAGTCCTGTGCAAATTCCTTCACACAATAATCTTAATAGAATGGCTTTTTTTGTTCTTTGATTTCTTTTTAAAGCTCACACACACACACACACACACACACACACTTTTTTAAAAAATTAATTCTGTCTTTAGGCTAGTATATGTAATGGGCTTCTTGATGGGATTTTCAAACAAATATGAGATTTTGCTGGTCTGTGTCTTAGGGATTCTACTGCTCTGTGGAAACACCACTGCGGGGCAGTGGAATGTAAGAGGAAGCCTAGTAAGTCAAACTAAGACTTGAAGCCCTGGAGACTGGGAAGACCCTGGAGACCTGGAGAGTCCTGCTCCCCGACCCCAGGCCCCTGTCACATAACCACAGCCCCCACAGAGAGAATTGTGGCCATCAGTCATGTAGGGACAGCGCCCACAAGTCCCTCATAGAGATGAGGCATCTCAGATCAAGCCAATAGGAAGCACCTGATGTCAAACCCAACCCATCCCAAAACTGTACAGAAGATCCTATCCAGAAAAAAGTAAAGGTGTATGAATTACTCGGTAGTCTGAGAGGATCTGTCACAAGGCTGTACCACTGCCTGGGAAAAGAACACTCTCCCAAAGCTTTGGCCACTAGAAGCTCTCCTGTGTTTGGCTCCCTAATCATCACCATCTCCGCCATCACCACCACCACCATTACACACCACACACACACACACACACACACACACACACACACACACACAGTGCCAGCTCAGCTTCTGGGAGCAACAGAGGCTGCTGGGGCAGTAGCACCAGAGAAGCATTGGGGGAGGCACTTCCTCTCCCTGCTGTGTCCTTTTCCCTTCACCTGAACCCTCCCCTCCCGCCAGGCCAGGAAGAGATCTCCTTGGATAGCTTCCAGACACACCATGACCAAACCAATTCAGAGAGAAAAGGGTTTTTATTTCACTCACACTTCCATGCAAGAGTTCATCCCTGAAGGCAGTCAGGATGGAGTTCACAGGGCAGGACCTGGAGGCAGGAGCTGGGGCAGGGGCCATGATGGCTGCCGCTCACTGGCTTGTTCCCATGGCTGCTCGGCTGGCTTATTTATGGAACCCAAGACTACATGTAGCTTCACTCATAATGGGCTGGGCCCTCCCCCATCAATAACTCCTTTTAAAAAAATGTCCCGCAGGCCTGTCCTCAGCTGAATCCTACGCAGGTGTTTATTGAGATTCCCTCCTTTCGGATGCTCTACCTGTGTCCAGCTGAAAGGAAAAGGAGTCAGCCAGCAACAGGCCTGCTTCTGCACTTGCCTGTCTCATTCTCCATGATCTCCTGCCTTCTTCCTGCTGATCTCCCCCAACCCCCACCACTGCCCTCCACCTTCCACATTTACAGAGGCCCTGAAATGCCTAACTACTTTGGTTCCCAAAAGGGGCTCTCGGTACCTGTGTGGCTTTAAACTAAGATTCCCAGTGAATGAACTGGAGAGTTTTAATGGTTTGCCCGATGTGTCTCACAGCTCACACCTACAGTGCTATTCACACAGCAGACCTTCCAGTGGAACACCGCATGTTTCCTGATACCAAGAAATAATTTTTAACCTTGTTCTCTCCCAACACTCACTGACCCTCTGGGTCTCCTCTACCAGTTTCTCTTAGCATGTTCCCCCAGATAACATTTTCAGCTTTCAGAACTTTGCACTCCTGCAGGGCCCCACAGGAGTTCTTGGGCTCTAGTCTGAGAAGTAATGCATTAGGGAACTGGTCCCAGGGCTCCTGGCCATATTGCATTGCAAAACAAGACTACTGGCTGAGTCACAGCATGAGGCAAAAGCCGAAAGTGCATCATAAATAAAGAATAAGCCATTGGGAGGCTTGCTATGCCCCCTTAGCGAGGAGCAGCCTAGGAGAATAACTTTCTAGGGATCACATTCAGTTGTTTCAAAATTTCTACAAAACGAATTTATTTTTCTTATTACAGTCTTTCTTTGCTGTTGATGGGGCCTCAGCAGGCAGAGGGACTGTATACATAAATATCTCTTTGCAATCATGTAGAAACAGGAATCACAAAATGACACACCGCACGTCCGGTGTCACGGTAATCAACAGCAGAAGCAGCAGCTGATCTGCCAAGAAGTGTAACCAGAATAGCCTCAAATAACGGTAGATATAAACCTCGCAATTGCTTTCACAACAGAAATGGTTCCATTTACTACATGTAAAGGGACCCCTAGTCTTTATTAGACATTCAACAGCTATGAATTTATTCATCTATCATGGTTTATCATATGAAAATTTTGAAGCCAGGTATAGTGGTGAACACCTTTAATCCCAGAATTCTGGAGGCAGAGGCAGGCAAATCTTGGAGTTTGAGGCCAGCCTGGTCTATAGAGCTAGTTTCAGGATAGCCAGAGCTACACAGAGAATCCCTGTCTCAAAGAACCAAAAGAAAAAGAAAGAAAGAAAAGAAAGGAAGGAAGAATCAAAGGAAGAAAGAAAAGTTTGAGGGATTTTGATACATATTAGAATCAATTCCTACTCTAATGTTCTTAGCTTTAGATTAATAAAATTGCAACATAAGTAATGTTATGGTCTAAGTGAAGGATGCCATCAAGTCACATCAAGTGACAGATCTCATTTGGGAAGTTTGCTGGAGAGGGGTTATACAGAGGCTGCCGCAGGGCAGGGTGGAGGAGAAAGGAGAGCAAAAGGAGGAAGGACTGGCCTTTTATAAGGAGACAGCACATGCGTGCAGGGGGCAGGGTTTGCAGCTATGGCAACAGTAGAGAGATGTGTTACATCTTGATAACTAGTTGTGACTATCCTGCCGTCACTGGGTCCCTGGGGCAGGCGGCAAAGATGCCCTATTGCTAACAAGTTACATCATGAAATCGAACAAGAGTAAGATAATGCATAAGGCTATCCCAAGGTTAAATATCTGAAGGAATTATATATATACTCAGAAGGAAAACAATTTCCAATTGATAAAGAGCTCTAAAATTAAACAGCTAAATGGCTGCTATTTCTGCACTCTACAAACACTTCTGGATTAGTAAATTGTTGAGAGATAAACAAGAGATAAGCAATAGACAATAGGAGGGGCTTCTCTGGATGAGGTGGCCAGAGAATTCTCCACCAGACCTGATGGGCAGAGGGAGAGCTGTGAGACAAGACAGTAAGGAAGAGAGCTGAAGGAACGGTGTTGTTTGGAGACAAATTCTGGCTTCCTCCGCACCAGGTTGGTCTTAGTTACCTCAGCTGCTCACTTCAACACCTAAAATCAATGTCCCTGTCCGAAGGCCTCTAATTCGCTTGTTTGCTAAGATCTCATGCCCTTTATTCCTGGAAGACTGTATGCTTTTTTCCCGCTGGGTGTCAGTGACATTCTTTTCCATGTAATGATCACTACAGCCCAGTCCAGCCCGTGACACGCTCTTGGTTGATTAACTGTGATTTAAGATCACGGACTGTCTTCGGAGCATTTCCATCCCTGTAATCTTGCAGTTAAAGAATGGTGCAGACTTGTGGTTGTAATTCAATATCCATCCCTTTATGAAGCACTTGTTCGGGGTCCTCTTCAAGACACCCTCTCCTCTTCACTCCTGGGTTCCTATTTCATTTTGGGAAACAATGTGAAGAAGTTTACTTTAAAGGAAGCATTGAACTAACCCTGAGCTGCTCTCATATTCAGATGCCGGCATCCTGACAAAAACAGAAGAACAGGAGATGGTGGGGCACCCAGGGGAGTTGCCTGATCTGTGTGCCCCTCCATAACTTTTCAGTTTTCTTCTGAACCCACCTGCACTAGGCCTGGACTATAAAAGGAGGGGGCATTGTTCAAATGAAGAAGAAATCCAAGTGCTGGGGTCTTCCATTTCCTTATTATGGTTTGACTATGAAATGTATTTCATAAGCTCGAGTGTGGGATTCTTAGTCTCCATCTGGGGCTTCAAGAAAAGTGTGGAAATTGTAGGAGGAAGAATCTAAACGGAGGGAATAGTTCACCTAGAGAATGCCTTGGAAACTTCTATCTGCCCCGAGGCATTTCCTTCTGTCTGCTTCCCACCCCTTATGCAAAAGAACCACCTCCTACTGCGGTGATATTTAGAATCTCTTCGAATCCCTAAGCTACAGAGCCAGAGGCTGTGGACTAAAACCTGACTAACTCTGACTAAAGCAAGCCCCTCCTCTTTGAAGTGGCATATGCCAAGCACGGAGTCACAGCAATACAGAGCGACCTCACTCGTCCTAGACTGACCACAGAAGCTCCCAGATTTTTGCTTAAGAAAAGTAAAGCTTTCTCTGTGCAATGCCTGCAGTTCCCTTTCTGTCCTGTGCAACTGAAGCTGGGTTAGGGGATCTAACAGCATGGGGTTGTGCAGGGAGATATGTGGCAAAGCTCGTCAACTTTCATGGTGCCTTAGATTCAATCTCCCAAAAAGGTAAAAACAAATGCAAGCCTAAAAAAGACAGAGAGGCTGTTTATAGTCGTACCTTTGCTTTGAAAGGATCCTTAGCAAGATGCTTAGGCCTCAGTTTCTCCAACTGTAAACAAAAGACAGTAATGGCGGGCAGTGTTAAAAATGGTTCATGATGTTGTAAGCACCAAATGAGATGGGGTTTACCAAGTTCCAAGGACATTTTCTGGTGATAATAAACACTTGATAAAGGTTGGCTCTGATTGCTACTGCTAGTAAATATTTGCTCTTTGAAAGAATAAATGAGCACACATTCTATTTTATCTCTTCAGACCCTAATGAAATTATCATATTTGGAAAATAAACTAAACAAATATATTACCACAGAGGAACCAAAATCAATACATGTTTAAGTCAATGTTACTGTTTTTTTTTCCTGATACTTTAATTTAGAAAACAAACTCTTTAGAGCAGTCTACATGTTTCTAAAATAAATATCGCAAGATAACAAAGAGAGTTGTCATACCTCCTTAATCCCCACACCCAGTTTCCCCTCTTATTAGCTTTGTAATTTTTTATAAAAGTTTCATTAAGGGGGACGTTAGAGATGGCTCAGTGGTTAAGAGCTTTTATTGCTGGATTTGATTCCCTGAAGCCACATAATGGCTCACAACCATCTGTACTCCAATTCCAAGAGATCCAATGACTTTCTCTGATCTCCATGGTCACCAGGTACACAGATAATACACAAACATATATGCAGGCAAAAACTGGTACATATAAAATAAAAATAAATAAGTAAACAAATAAATTTAAAAGTTTTATTATATATGATCATTGTACATGGAACTAACTTTTCACACTTTCAGACACATGAATACTATACAGTAGACATATTCTCTTTACACATATGCAAATAATAAACATACTTTACAAATATACATATATTTATATAACTTTACATACTATATGTAAGTATTATATATGTGCACATACATATATAAAATAAGTATTATGCAATGTCCTCCTTACTCTTATGGTAATAAATCATGGTAACAAAACAGTCATTGTTTCTCTTTAGGGTCTTTCTGTCTAAGGTAATTTCTCAGATTCTCCTTGTTTTTTATGATAGTTCTAAGGAGTATTTTGTAGACTATCCCTAAGATTAGATTGGTCTTACGTTTCATTCACTACTAGACAGGGATAAAAATACTTTCAGAGATCAAGAAGTGAACTATCATTCTCATCAAACACTGTATCAAGAAAGAATGTTTCCCATGAGCACTGTTGGTGTGAAGCTAGAGCCCTGGACTGGGGAACCACTTCCCTGAACTCTTCACTCCTTTCCATTTCATGCTTCAAGGAAGGCAGCCATTATATATGATCTACATTTAATGAGTGGGAAGTTATGGCTCATCTGTGTGAGTTGACTGACGAGGTGGGCAACTTGAGTTTACTTATGAGTTTGATTATTGTCTTAGCGAGGGTTTGCACTGCTGTGAAGAATCACCATGACCAAGGCAACTCTTATAAGACAACATATTTTATGTATTTTTATTAATCATTTTATTCATTTACATTTCAAATGATAGCTCCCTTTCTGGTTACCCCTCCACAAACCCCCTCATCCCATCCTCCCTCTCCCTCCTTCCATTTGCCTCTATGAAGGTGCTCTCCCATCCACTCACCCACTCCCCCTATGCTGGAGCACCAAGCCTCCGTAGGATCAAGGGCCTCTCCTCCCATTAATGTCAGATAAAGCCATCCTCTGCTACATACGTATCTGGAGCCTTGAATCCCTCCAAGTATACTCTTTGGTTGGTGGTTTAGCCTCTGAGAGCTCTACATAGTCCAGTTGGTTGATATTGTTCTTCCTATGCTGCTATCGTTCCCTTCGGTTCTTTTAGTCCTTCCCCTAGCTCTTCCACTGGGGTCCTGGCTCAGTCCTCTGGTTGCCTGTGAGCATCTGCATCTGTATTGGTCAGGTGATGGTAGAACCTCTCAGGAAACAGCCATACCAGGCTCCTGTCATCAAATGCTTCTTGACATCAGCAATAGTGTCAGGGTTTGGTGTAAGGACAACATTTAATTAGGGTTGGCTTACAGGTTCAGAGGTGTAGTTCATTGTCATTAATGCAGGACCATGGCAGCATCTAGGCAGGCATGGTGCAGGAGGAGCTGAGAGTTCTACATCTTCATCTGGAGGTTGCCAGGAGGAGACTGGCTTCCAGGTAGCTAGGACAAGGGTACTAAAGGTCATGCCACATACCCACTCCAACAGGGCCACACTTCCTAATAGTGCCACTCCCTGGGCCAAGCACATACAAACCATCACAATTATAATAACCACAAGAAAGGTCCAGATTTCTTGCACTGAGACTACAAGAAAAATACACAGAAAAAAAGAGGGGGAAAGTACCTTTCTAAGTGTTGTTGACTGCCTCAGTCGGGAGATTTTCAGTTTTATTGCTATCAAGTTGACACAGGGGTGGGTCCTCTGGGAAATGAGAAACTCAATTAGCCAATGGGCAAATCCATGGGGGTATTTTCTTAAATAATGAGATATATGGTAGGGCTCAACCCACTCTGGCTGGTGCCAGGCCTGCCTGGGCAGATGGTCTTGAGTTACATAAAAAATAACAAACGGAGGAAGCCAGTAAGTAGCATTCTGTCATGGTTGTGCTTCAACTTCTACTTCCAGGTCATGGGTCTGCTTCAGCTTCTACTTCTGGGTAGCTCCCCTGCCTTAGTTCCTGCCTTGACTTTCTTCAACAATAGACTGTGATCAGGACTCATAAGCCAAATAAACCTTCCTCCCCGAGGTGCTCTTAGCAATGATGTTTATCACAGCGACAGAAAGCAACATGACCTATGTTCATTTTTACTCTCCAAAGATAACCTTAAAAAGTGAGAAATGGCCTCGCTACTTGAATCATGTGTATGGTTTCTAGGACAGCACAGTCTACAAGTTAAGCTTTTGGGCTCTGCCCTCAGACACACATGTTCAAATCCAAGGTCCCCTTACCTTGTGCCTGGGTCTAATCTCTACTCCCATTGCACTTACCTCAAGGGAGATCTCTGAGAAAAGCATGAAAAACACTTAGGTAGCCCCACACACAATTAAATATTTTTAAATAATTTTCACACATTTTACCACCCATCAGCCTTTATTTCAAATGTTTTAAATGTGCACAAGGAAGAGGCAATAAGAAACATATGCGGTTTTTGAAAAGCAACTACTTAGAAGTAATAATATCTATTGGTCTGTTGTATTTTGCTTCCCCTGCCTGGAGCCAGCTCCTTTAACTACGAGTATAGCTGTTATAATTCGAATTGGAATTCGTCCTTGTCTTGTTAGCTTCCTCTTCAGTTGCTTCCTGTCTCAACTTTCATAAAGCTTTCCCATGGTAAGACCTTTGAGTATGAAAGCATGGGTGTGTTCACCTGTGTATGTCAATCATGTCAAAGGGCCACCTTTGTCACGTGGGCCTGAACTGTTCAACCCTTGGTTGCTTGAGTACTATACCAGAATGCTGGCCACACTACAGATAATTTCTTGCTTAACTTCTGCCATGAGAAACTCTATAGAAATAGAGGTAGCTAAAGGTTTCTCTCTTCTCAGGACAGCACTATCCGGGAGTGGTTGAATGGAAATGGTTGAATATTTGTTGGCCTTGTTCACTTACAAATTCAACTCTAGGTTCAGCCTCATCACAAGTCATAAAAACAATAACTTTCTGGGCTAAGGTTCAGTTTGCAAAGCATCTTAATAAGTTCTGTGCCCAGATGTTCAAGAAAATAGGTCATTGTTTGTGACAGAGTGCTGGTTGGAAGACCCAGAGGGAACATTTGACAGGATTAATTTCTCTTCCAAGGATCCTGCACCCAGCTGGACATTCAGCTGAGCCATCAGTGGGCTCAGAATACAGGCATTTTAAAAGGAAAGGGCTCCTCTCCAGGCCCTACTCCACACAAAAGTGTTGTGGGTAGAAGTGGGTAAAGACGGAACATTTACTGCTTTACGTCTAGATGACAATGATTTCAGGGAGTGTGAAGTAAAGCAGAGATCTTTAAAAGACAGGAATATCACTAGATTACCACTCTCCCTGCTTCCATTTCAGTCTGACCCTTTTCTACTTGACAATAGACACTAAGATTTACACGTACTGTGAACGTTCCCAAGTGCAATATGAACGGTAACGAGGAAGCATACTCAGTGTCCTGAGTGCCGACCTCCACACACAGCACATTTTAATAGACTGGAGTTATTTAATAGAGTTGAAGGTATTTTCCTCCCCAGCTGAAGCAGTGACTTGGAGACTTTTGCATTTGAAAAAGGGTACCTGAATTGAGAAAGTGCCTCCACCAGACTGGTGGTGTGCAAGCCTGTGGCTTATTTTCTCCATTGGTGATTTTGATATGGAGAGCCACTGTGAGCCACTCTTGGGGTAGTGGTGTGGAATGCCATGGGAAGGCAGTCTGAGGAAGTCCCAGGAACAAGCCAGGAAGCAGTCCTCCTCCACAGCTTCTGCACCTCTTCCTGCCTTGGGTTCCTGCCCTGGCTCCCCTGGATATTGAAGTGTGACCTGAGAGTCCCTAGTTGAAATAAACCCTTTCCTCTCCAAGCTATTTTTTGTCGTGATTTATCACAGCAATAGAAACCATATCTAAGACAAGGCTATAAGACTGACTTCATTGAACACAACATCAAAAAGAATCCATTAGCTCACCGCATGTCATAAGAGGTTCACCTTGTCATTATTTTAATGCAATTAAAGATACAGGGACCTAATTAGTAGAGGATGCCGAGGCCACTATCCTCATGCAGAGACTCCATATGTGTTATCTTTGTGTGACTAGAAAGGACATGTTTAGGATTTGCCTCTGATTTCCAAACACTGAGCTACCATTTTTTAATCCTTGGCATTAGTGAATCACAACTGGTTTTCACACAGAGGACAGGAGATGTGCCCCTATGTGGTAGAGTGCTGTCTTTACACTCACCTCAATACCCAAAAATCAGAAAAAGAACCCCCAAAAAGTTCACACTCAGACACATACATGCAAAGGTAAGTGAAGAGGCATGCACACGCTCATGTGACACTCACGTACACGAGACCCACTTTAGTTTCAGAGTATATTGCAAACATGAAAACTTGCAAAACTATGAATGGTTGTCGCCTGTGCCCTGGACCGTCAGCTGCCAGACCCGATCTGACCTTGGGTGTTGGAGGTGAGGTCAATGACACAGACTCTGGGAGCTGCTGCAAGCTCCTTTAATACCCTCCACCCTCATCCCATTGGTCCCAAGAAAACATCTCTTCTAAATAGCAGTTCCCCATTGGCTGGCATCAGCAATCCTTATGTCTCAGACAGTCCTCAATTAGGTCCCTCCTGTAGGAGATGCCATTGCAGCCGGGCAGCCCTTCGAGTTTACGCAGATGCAACCGCACTGCTCCTCCTACCAATGGTAAATCCATGAAAAGTCTAAATCAGAATAAACACACTGAGAAGTCTTGATGGTCTTCTGCGGTGTCTTCAGAACGCTGCCTGAGAAAGGACTCTTGAATGCATAGCACACCATCCAAGGAGAGTGAGGAAGGCCTTATAAAGAAAGGGAATACAGACCACATCAGAGATGCTCTAACTGGTTCTATCTAAGGGGTCTTCTTATCCGTTCCTTCTCGAGAAGTTATTGGGGCATGAAGACATAATCTACTATATTGTTTATGAACAATTGTATGGTCTTTCTACTACATGTGACCACTTCCGTCAAGGTTCCAGTGTTTGAACAAAATATGATGCCATCTAATATATAATGCATTAGTCAACTCACGTGACCCATATAGAAAATGTTAACCATCCCCAAAGCCACGGAAATAACTGGGCCTAACTGAAACGTAAGAAGAATGACGACAACCTTAAGCACTAAATTTGATATTAAAAAAAAAAAAAAAAACAGACTAAAGAAAGCCACTTCTGCAGGGTTGTTATATCTGTGACCAGGAAATGGGGGAGGGGGGAGCATGAGCTTCTGTTTCACTAACCCCAGTAAGGACGCAATACCCAGGCAGAGCTGACAGGAGGGGGCATTGTTGCTCTGTACCATTCACTGTAGCTTTTGCTCCATCCAGATGTCCTAGGTTACCATCGATGCTAATGGAAAAGGGTCTGTGGTTTTAACTCAGGCTACAACAAAAACACTAAACTCTTACGTGCAGCAGAATAATTCTAGTAAAAGGCAGGCCGACTTCCAAGCTATTGTCTGCGGCTTTTCTCAAAGGTTTTAAGATGGCAGCCAGGCTTTCCACACCTTAAATTTGATTTGGTGGCAGGTAAACGTCCCCCTTTCCATGGGCTCAGTACCAGGGCATCTCCCCTGGGAAGTTAGTTGTCTTTTGAAACGCAAGAGCAAAGTCCCCGGAGAAGTTTGGAAAGTGAATATCTACGCACACAGGCTGTTGGCCCAGGCCGCTGCTGACACTCCTCCTTGCCCTCTCTGACCCCCGGTTTAGCAGTTTAATCAAATCTATCAGAACAGACAGCTGTGGTTTTATTTTCATTCTGGAGATAATGAGCCCAGGAGTCTGTGGGTGCTCCTCCAAGCCACCTCCCAGACACCTCGTACACTGACAGACAGGCCTCCTGGCCAGCTGCTTTTCACTATTTGAATCTCATTAGACCTGCAGCCTTTGAGGGCTAATAGCCTCTCTTAGCATTTGGAGAGGTCCACAACTTGAAATACCTCCCTGTAGTTCCTTTTGGTGGTTCCCACAGCTCTTCATTGAACCATCCAGGAAATGTAAACAGGACACTACTTCACACTCCTGAGAGCCTTCGATGTTAACTTGTTTGCCCGGACACTCACTGAGTAGCTTAATTAATTATCTGTGGGTGGCAGATTACATGAAGTCACCCCAGCCCATTAGGTATGCATTTCCTGTGTCCAAGTATATTAGGAAAACATGGCACCGTGTTTTCTTCTGGAGTTCGGAGTGTTTAGAGAGCCGTTCTTGTTCTTTAATGCCTGTTTCGTATTTATGCTTGACTGATCAACTTTCAAATGGAAAAGTAAAGATAGAACAATGTGGTACCTGAAAAAGTTAACTCCAAACCATGCATCATTTGAACAACTTTCTGACAGACACAGAGGATTTGCTCAGGCCTCTCCCCAACCCTAAGGCCACAGAGGATTCTGTGTTCAACCCTCAAGCTTCCACCACCTGGGCTCCTTGCAAAGCAAATTCTTTGTGCGTTACGAAATCTTTAGACAAGGTTCCCGTGGGCCCCACCTGTGGCTGAAAACATTTAGTTTGGGCTTTGAGTTCCTTTTAGCGACACCACAAGGCCCGGTCTCTCCTCCTGCCTCATATTTATTTTCAGTTACATCTCAAAGATTAACAAATGGAGGGCCATTAAGTTGTCCTCAATAGGTGCGTCAGTATTAGCTTCTTCCACAGAAGAAAACTTCATGCAGCCTTTCCAGGACAAAAACATCAAGAAAGCGAAAAATGTCCTTCATGCCTGCTAATAATTTTCTCTGTTCTGCACATGCGTTTCAGACCACAGGAGTGGGGTGGAATTAAGCTAGAATACCATCCTTGTTTTGGAGAGGGGAGAGATCCCAGCTAAGCTGTTCTTGTGGGAATTACCAGAGACAGACAGACAGACGGGCGGGCGGGCAGACAGACAGACAGAGACAGAGGGACACAGGACCGAGAGGTTTGGGGTGTGCTTCCAGTTTCTAACTGTACATGTATTTCTGGCTTTTTTTTTCTTTTTAAGGAAGGATAGAGGTATAGGAGATCTTGGAATCAGAACCTAATGTGACCTACATAAAAGCAACGCTCTGATTCCCTAATTAAACCAAGCTGCGGCTGCGGGCTCTGCAAATAGTTGCCAAAAATTCATCCATTCAATCTCCTCTCTATCCTCCAGGAATGCAGCGGGGCGGGGGAGAGGGCGGCGGGGAAGCGGAGGCCGGGGATTGTCCTAGCTCACGTATTTGCTCTCCAGTGAGGGGTCGGGCGTTCCAGCAGCACAGTCGCCTGGGGTTGGAAAGGATCAAGTGGGGGAGGGGGCTGGGAGGCCGGGGACCCGAAGGGGGTTTAAAGAGAAAAACAGACTAAATGTTTTAACAGCTGCTCTATTTTTCTTCACCTATTTTGCCCAGGGATCTGATTTCCTTCTGGGGAGGAGGGCTCTCCCTGGGTCCAGGCTCGCTCAGCAGGGCCTGTTTACTTGGGGAGCCAGAGTCGTCTTTCTCTCTTTGTAGAAGTCCTTACTTTTGAGGGAACGCAGAGTGGGAAGAAGAAATTGGAAAGTTTGCAGAGTTCTTGTTAAAGAAAATACAGTACATCCGAATTTTAAGTAAAAACTGGGAACAAAGTAAAATAAAATCGCCCCTCTGCTCCCCCTCCCCCTAGTGCTTCTTGGACAAGAAAAATTGTTCTTCAGCAAAGAGGGTCCCTCATTCTCTCATTCTCGCATAACTTCCTGGAGCTGGGTGTTGCAGAAGGTATGTTGATTGAGTATTAGAAAGATGATGAAGCTGTGAAAATCGGAGGCAATAACGCTATTAGCCACACTGAGGGATTCCAACACCACAAAAAGGTAAAAACGAAATGGAAAAGGGCAGTTATTTATTTTTTCTGAAGAGTTTGCTCTGTCACTTGGGGTTTGCTGTGAAGAATTTTCCCCAGACAAAACATTTGCAGGCCTTCCCTTGGTTTCATTTGCCACAGGCACGCCATCTAAACATACCTATGCATTAGCAGCTCATAGTCTAGTCTCTCAGAAACTCAAAGCTGGGGGAGGAATCCTTACAGCCAAAGCGAAGCCTTAAACTATTGCCAGTATTCTATTACACCAGAGGACTTTGCGAGACCCGGGTACCTCAAAATGGAGCTCTCAGTCCTTGTATTCACAATGTGCATTTGCTCTTCACTAGGGTCATGCTCAGGGCAAGCTGCAGTATTTGTCACGGTTTAGCCTTCCCACCGCTCTCTTCTCTATTCAGTTTCAGCCTCTCAGCTAGAGACTCCAAGCTTCTGTACCAACAGAGCTTGGCCACCTATACTCCTCAGCAAAGCCTCTGTCATAGGTTTCTTACTCCCAGGCTCATATCACTGCGTTTGCATCACGAACTTTCTGATATTAAAATAAGTAAATAAATAAATAAACAGTAGTAGTAGTAGTAGTAGTAGTAGTAGTAGTAGTAGTAGTAGTAAATATTGTGATGCTTTCATCAGTTTGTTTTTTTTTAACACTTTTGTTTCTAGAGATTGAACCCAGAGTCTCCTACATGCTGGGCAAGCAATCTACTCTGCATCTTGTAGGATGATGTCATTATGCAGAAGGCAGGTACAAGATAGAACGAGGCCTGTCATTGGATGAAAAGGAAGGATGGGCAGGAGAAAAGTTTTAGAGGAGGAGGAGAGGAGAGGAGCAGCTGGAAAACATGGAGGCGGATGTTAAGATTCCTCTCTGCACATTTACAGGTTACGAATGTTCTTAAGGGATGGACGGGTACAGGGCTTTGTATGTCTAGGCAGGCAATTATATCTTATCAATTGGATCAGGGATTATTGTGTTGTGTGTTCTTTCATGTGGCGATTTAATTGAGTTCAAGAGAGTATGTGATGGCTGGCCACACTGGGCTGCTACAGAACTGGGATGTGTATGTCTGGCATGGCGGCAACCTGCCTCGGGAACCAGATAGGTAAAGAGAGTAGCCATTGGCAGTGTGATATGGGTTGGAGCTAAGTGGGTGAGACACTTTGCTGAGATGAAACTATCCAACAGAAGCCATGAGGCACTATGGTGCCAGATCTAATGTGGGATAAAAGAAAGCATTGTTTTAATTTCACCACAACAGCATCTGTGTGTGTGTGTGTGTGTGTGTGTGTGTGTGTGTGTGTGTGTGTGTGGTGGTGGCGGCGGCAGTGTGTATATAGTGGTATATGTCTTTGGGTACACACGCATGTACACATACACATATGTGTGCAGTGCCTACAGAGACCAGGAGAAGGCACTAGACACCCCCCTGGAGCTGGAGGTATAGGCAGTTGTGAAGCTGTGAGCTGCTCAGCATAGGTTCTGAGGCCCAAACTCATCTTCTGATGCAATAGCAACTGTTCTACCCAGCCTGTCATTGTGTTCTTGAACTCCGTGTGGCTATAAGTTTCCTGGGTGTGCTTTAAGTTCCGGGACCCATTAGAAGCCTTAATAATCGCTTCCAAAATGTGAACATTATGCAGAATGTTATCCTGAAAAGTAATTCAAGCTTGTTAGACTTGGTTAATTTTTCTAGTATTATAATCAATGATTCTATGATATAATGATCATCATACCTATTTCTTCGTTCTGTAGTTTCAATAACCAATGGCTTTGTGTTCTTTTGTATTAGTTGGTATTAAACAATACATTGAAGTGGAAAATTCTTGTTTCTTTGGAAAGTTGATTATAACAAATGATGTTTTGCTGGGGCACACAGGTGAAAGGATGTTCTGCTGGAGCAGACACGGAAAGAAGGTTTTCCTGAGGAAGACACGCGTTAAAGGATGTTTTACTATAGTAAACACATGAAAGGGCCCATAATGAAGGAGTATAAATATGGCCCCACAGACAGTGGGGGATGAGAGCTCTGCCTTGCTGTTCTTCGCTAAAGATACGCATGTATTGGTTCACCTTACATAGCATTGTTGAACTCCATCTGTGGTAACACAACCATTGAGAGAAACTCACCCAAGAACCGTTCATGAGGTTCCTATTGCAGCTTCCAAGACCTCACTTCAGGCCAGTTGGTAAGCCTTATGAGAAGGCTGAACTGTAGCTCCCAGTTCTTATGTGGTATCTACTTGTCTAGAGGACTGGTCTACAGCTACTGAGTCCTATTTGGTGTTTGCTGCAGGACTGAACTGCTGCCCAAGAAGATCAAGCTCTCCCGCAAAGAACTATTGCTGAACAAGTCCACTTCCCCCATACCCTGGTAACTTTTCTCTTCTACTACCTCTGCCGGGTGGTGGGCTAAAAGAGAGGTTGAACCCTTATTTGTAGAGGGCCGCTTTAACATTCGCCACCACAAGATGGCGCTGGCTTCCACTGCGCCCCACGTGGAAGGCAGAGCTAGACAAGATGGCGCTGGCCTCCGCCGCGCCAGCCGACTTCCTTTCAGGAAGTTAACTGTGTGCGCATGTGCAAGAGTGCCTTCGTGCCAGGTCTTTGCCCACTCCGGGGTGTGCCTATTGAGATCATGGGTAAGCGACCAATCAGGTGTGGATGCGCCGCGCTAGGGTGTATATAAGCCGCGCCATGCGGGCACACGGGGCTTCTCCTTAAGATTTTAATATAAGTTTGGCTGTAGCAAGGATCCGTATGTCCCCGCGTGTTTTCTTGCCGGCGAGAGGTCGCGCGTGGGACACTTATTAAAGTAGATTGCAAAACATTTTTGCCTACATTGCACTGGCTAATATTTTTACTGTCTCAACAAGTCCTAGTTGATACGTAGGAAGCCACAGTGGAGATCTACAGGTCCACACTGAGGTAAGCTGCATCAAGCCCCTGCCATTAAGAGCTCACAAAGAGGTGGGGGTAGACCTGAACATTGCAAGGATTTTTGTATCAGGAAGGATAGAAGGTCACTTGGAAGTATGAAAAGAAACTATAGATTAATTGTGGGGAAAGTAAGAGAGCCAGTGGAAACTAAGGAAAATATATTCATAACAAAGAGAACCAAATGAATACATAGGTTAATAAATCCAAGCCACAGAAACAAGATAACAGAACCCATTTGTTCAGTGAGAGGAGACACAGTAGATGAGGATGTGTGAGGGACAGAGGAGCATCACACCAAGAGATGGAGCAGCAAAGGCCTAGAATTAGAAACCTGAAGGCAACTGATGCTGAAGGAGCTCTCCCTGGGTGGTGGATGCTTTACTATGTGGTTGGCAAAGTGTATGTCCACTAACTGTCTAGCCAGTTAACCCCTGTTCTCTAGGTGAGAAGACAGGCCTGGGGAAGAAAACGACACTGCCCACACTCACATTGTTAAAAGCTGCAGAGTAAAGACCCAACTCTGAACAACACGTCTACAAATTCAGAGAAGCAAACCCTTTGCATTTGACCCATACAGTTTGGACTCTTAAAAATGCAAGGATTTGAGAACAGGGAGGTGAAGGACAAGAAAAGTTATGGGGATTCATCATGTGAGATACAATGGCAGGTAGGGATGAACAAAACACTAAGAGGCAGGGTCTCAGTGATAGGGAGTATGGCTTGGACAGTAATAACTTCTCTCTCTCTCTCTCTCTCTCTCTCTCTCTCTCTCTCTCTCTCTCCTTTCTGCCAGCCATGATTTTTTTCTACCATGCTACAGCCATCATGACAATCATTTCCATAACACTGCAACCAGCACACCATCAATTGAACTTCTGAGACAGTGATCCAGTAAAGTCTTACCCCTTCGAATCATTGTCTCGGGCATTTTGTCATAGCGATAAAACACCCAGCCAGCAATGTGCGATAATTTATTTCTCTGCCAGTGAAATGAGCCAATTCAAACCAGATTAAGATTAGATTAAATTCATGTTTATTGGGAAGCGGCTCTTGGGAGGCCCCAAGGAAGAAGGGCAGGGAAGTTGCCGTGGGAAGGGAGAGAGAGGAGAAGGGGAAAAGAAAGAAGGAAAGAGTGCACATAGAGGGAGAAGATGGGAGAGAGGAGAAGCAAAATGTATAGATTATATAAGGAAGAGCCTCTCGGGGAAGGGCAGGAGAGAGAAGGAAAGGTTGCACAGAGAGAGAGAGAGAGAGAGAGAGAGAGAGAGAGAGAGAGAGAGAGAGAGAGAGACCAGGGAATGGCAGGATGCCCGGAAGGGACTGAGGGGTGCTGGAAGAACCTGGAAGCCAGGTCTGCCTTGACATGTAAAAGATGTACCTTAGTCCCTTGTCCTGGTGTCCAAACCAAACAAAATGGAGAAGACCAAGCTCGTAACCTAGAAAAGCAGAGCACTAAAGAGTGATTTCAGAAGGGCTCCAAGGTTAAGCAGTGAACAGACCAAAGCCATTGAGTTTATTGGGCACAAGCCATAAGTAAATGATTCCCATATCCAGAGCCTGTAAGAGCTGACATCATCTATCAAAGTCAGAGTCTGAATACCTTCCAAGGATTCGGAAAACAGCCTCTCACCGTTTTGTAGAGTTTTAAAGTACACAATCGTGGTTGGGTAAGTTACTTTGTTTCTGTTGAAAATGACATCATTATTTCTTAATTTATCAGTCACATGAACATTTACTGTACGCGAGACATAATCCAAAGTGAACCCTGATTTAGAGTTTTACCCAGAGTTATTTGGGAATTTTTTAACCTTCTGCAACCCGTAGCTAGTGAACGTGAAGAACCCAGTTGTGATTTAATTGTCAAAATGTGGAATAGCTTCTTACCTATTTTGAATACTGGAGTGGTGGGAGATCTTCTTGACCCCGGACGTGAACTCCACAATTAAGTAACATAAATGTAATTTTTAAACATTTTAAGATGGAACTGATGCAACAATAGAACCATAATTAAGAAGAATAAGGTAATACTTAATGCTAAAAAGGAAAACTCTTCTACATGGAAAACTCTTTATCCAATGGTAGAAACCTAAAGTGACTGCAAAACCATGGTTCCAACATAGGTTGGATATGCAGTGAGATCATTCCTGATTCAAACTCTATCTGACAAAGAGCAGATGGTGGAGTGGCCTCTGGTGAGTGTCTATCTCTGTCACTATACAGAGTTTACACAGAGAAATGATCATCTGTCCCAAGCTTAATAATGGGATGTTAGTCATAATGACCCCAATTAATTAGACCCCAATTTTATGCCAGGCATCGTATAGATGCAACAAGAGATATTCTCATTTGCCCACTGAACTGGTTCTGTGATGAAGATGCATTGCCTCCCTTTATAAGGTGAGAGCATGAGTTCAGGGAGCTGGAAGAACTGACCCAAGTCACCTGAGTCACTTGGTGTTACAGGAGTTCAAGCACCAGCTAGTTTGACCCCAAGAAGGCCGTCCCATTCTACCCTAACAAAGCTTTCAGCTGCATCTGCCTATTAGATTCACAGGGGGAGCCTTGGCAGAGTACCAGTGTGCAAGTCTTCCTAGGATTCTGCTTTGATTAGTTTGGGATTAGCCCAAGTGTGAGTATTGTTGAGAAGCTTCCTCAGGCAGGGAGCAGCATGCTGACAAGCCCACTGCCACATGATGCTACCATTCAGTGTTAGAGTGGCTGAAGACAGGAGTGCAGGTAGAGAAAGCATTTTTATGTCTGTTTGGGGATTCACCACCCAGAGTAGGGCATTTGATTGCTAGATTATAGTCCTCTAAAATGAAACAAGCAAACAAACACAAGCTATCTGGCTTAAACAAACTAGGATATCACAGAGAACATCAAAGCTAACTCTTGGCCTCAAAGAGAGGGCCAAAGTACAAGGTACGAGATGTTTATGCCACACATTGGTGACCTTTGTTCAGTATTGTTCAACACAGAACCCTAGACAGGGTTTCTTCTGAACAGGAAAAGTGTGGCACTTAAGTGACCGCATATCATTCATTTAATCTTAACCCATAAAAATGTGTCTTCATATATTTGAACCATCTCTCTGACTTACCCTACAAGATACTTAAAAGGAGCTTCAGGGATGCCTCGGCTGTTAGGATCACCAGCTGCTCTTCAAGCAGATCCAGCTCAGTTTCCAGCATCTCCAAGGCCACTCATGCTGTCTTTATCTGGTTTTGTGGGATCCGATGCCCTTTTCTGACCTCTGTAGGCACCAAACCTACACACATTCACACACATTCAGGCAAAACAGCCATACATATAAATGTAAATTAAAAGAAAGAATGTGCGAAAAACAAAGAGTACAAGACAGCAACTAAGAACAGTATAATCGGAACAGTTGCAAGGGACATGCGGGAAGTCTTGAACCCTAGACTCCAGGAAGATGCACCTACTCTTGCTGCCATTGTCTGATGAACGTTTCTCATGTCCCAGAGGAAAAGTCTATTGCAAAAACCTGAGTGTTGGTATACTTTGAGCATATTGAATCAGAAAGATCAAAACCACTTTGAATCCCAATATGATACCACAAATGTCCATGCGCCTTCGATAGATGGGGCGGAACATTCCCTATGCTGGAAACCGGTGGGTGGCTGGGCATATAAGACGTGTACACAATATAAATTAATTTTGTGTTTAGACTGGAGTCCCTTCCCTAAGATAACTCACTATGTACACATGAGCATTTTAAAATGTGAGAAATTTCAATTCTGAAACTATTCTGCTCCCGGGCACTTCAATTAAGGGGAGCTGGCCTGTATTGACCTTGCACGTTCACTCTTTCTCCGAGTTGTAGACATCCACTGCTTTAGTTGTTTCCCGTGTATTCAGTAGACTGCCTGTCACCGGGGAAGGGTTTGAGAGAGCTTGCTCTCTTTGTGGAAGATGTACTTTGTGGGTGATTGCAGGAGTGTTATCACATGTAGCTCTAAGTAGGTGACTACAGGGCTGGAGTGATGACTCAGCACTTCAGAATAGGCGTCCCTTCTGTTGAGGACACAAGTTCAATTCCCAGCACCGATGTCAGGTGGCTCAAACAACCTATAATTCCATTTTAGGGGATCCTGAATCCTCTCCTGACCTCCATTGGTACCCCATAATTAAAAATAAAATCTTTAAATATATGAATGTAAAAGGAGCATATATGTATATATATATATATATATATATATATATATACACACACATATATATATATATATATTCCTCACATTGAAATTGAAATGTTCTTCAAACTTTTTCCATTGTTTCCTTACTCAGACCTAAATCATAAATATACCCAGTGCAGACCCGTACGTTTCAAAGCACAAAGCACACCAAAGCAGAGGAGATGCTGAGAGATAGAGCTATGGAGGGATCACTCCATGCTGCCCTCTGGTCCTGCTTCTTTACCCCATGCAGGTGCCTCCCTGTCTATCAGGTGTTACAGGGGGCAAAGTGCTGGCCTCCTTTCCAGCATTTGAACCATCAGGCCAGAAGGGGGGGGGGGGGAGAGAGAGAGAGAGAGAGAGAGAGAGAGAGAGAGAGAGTGAGTTATGCCTCAGACTCCCACCACTGCAGGTTTATCTAACAACAGACACAGCCCGAATCCTGGTATTATCCCAACCCTGTGCCTCACTTGCACCCATACATCTTCACCACGTGAGTAGTTCTTGATGGGAATATAGGTCAGAGATTAAAAGCGTGGAGTTTGGATGCAGAATTGAACCCATGCTTTCCGGTTGACTGGCTATATGGCCCTGAGAAATTGATGTAGCTTCTCAACAGTTCATTTCCTTATCTGGGAAGCAGAGTCGAGAAGGTAGCATGCCTCTGCAGGTTGTTATAATGATTCCAAAGACGTAAGCCTACAAAATCCTCCGCATATTCCCTGTCCGTTCCCGTGACACCTGTTCCCTGAGCACTGAGCTGAGCCGGGGTGATCATACGTGCTTCCGCCCTTACAGCCATTATAGTCTGGTAAAGGGAGATGGGAGGGAACAAAGCAAACATCAAATGTACTGAGTGCTGAGCAGAGAGAAATGCATTGCCCATCTGACCTGTAGAAACCTCTGAAGGAGCGTCAATGCTTAAAAAACACGACGTCTACTGACTCAGGGTGTAGATATAACTGCTAAGTAAAAAGATCAAGATTCCCCCCTCCTAATTTCATATATCATAGAAGTTGAGAAACAGACATATAAATCTGAACTTTTAAATAACTGAGTGGGGCTGGAGAGATGGCTCAGTGGTTAAGAGCACTGACTGCTCTTCCAGAGGTCCTGGGTTCAATTCCCAGCAACCACCTGGTGGCTCACGGCCATCTGTAATGAGATCTATGCCCTCTTCTGGCCCATAGGCATTACATGCAGATAGGGCAGTCATATACCTAAAAATACTTAAATCTTTAAGAAAAAGAGAAATAATTGAGCAAAATGTGAAAGCTTCAACTCTTTAATTGACATAAAAGAAACTACAGGTACAGTCACCTGCAAGCTTCCCCCAACACTTGTATAACTCTGAAGACACTTACTCTGAGGTGTGTCTATTAGGAACCTTTCCTTGGAGTCAAGTAATGCTGTCTCAATCCTGAATATATAGAGAGATAAAAGGAGCAACACATATATGTATACATATCCTCACATCGAAACTGAAACATTCTTCAAACTTTTTCTTTTGTTTCCTTTCTCAGACCCAAACCATAAATACACCCAGTTCAAACCTGTATGTTTCAAAGCTACAGACAGATGTGAACAGTTAATATCAAGTGCACTGTGCTAAATGGAGTTTCTGCTCACTCTTACAGAGAACACACACACACACACACACACACACACACACACACACACACACACACACACGTGGAAGGCTATTAAAACTTTATTTCATCAGTGAATATTACTGGCCTGTCTCTGTCACCTCAAGAAATGGATGAAGTTTGCACCAAAACTGCTCTTCATCTTTTACATGGCTTGGAAAATTCATCTTTTTATAAGCTAATAATAGACAATATATTTTGCACACACACCCAAAAAAAATGCCAAATGTCAGTTTCCATTTAAGCATAGCTATGCAGTGGATTCCCTGCAGAACCAGAGCAATGTTTATGAAACAACCCCCAAAAGCATGGTTCAAGACGTTACGGAGACATAAGCCAGTCACATACAAATAAGCTGAGAAGTTTTCAAAAAAGCTCAACAGGAAATACTAAATGTACTGCAGCATTTCAGCAGCACCACCTGACTGGCTATGGCACGCACAGCCCTGCTGCTGCTGGCACCGGCTCTTGCTTTCTGGCTGGTCCCCGAGGAGGATGTTAGCAGCCAAACAGGTTTGAGCTGTGAAACTGTGAGTTCGTGCTGTACACAGCATTTACACGAAATGAGGCGAACAGCAGTAAATGGAGGGAATTTACCACTTTGAGGGAAGGAATGCATGTCTTAGCAGTATTCCCTCGGTACCAGCTCCCTTCACGTTTGAGCATTTTCCATGTACCTTACACAAACGCAGGCTCCTGTGCCCTGACAGCCACTATCTCAGCTCAACTCTTTATTCCGTCCCTTGTTGAGTAGACAATATCTCTGATTTTTTTTTGGGGGGGGTGGGGGCTGCTTTTTTTTTTTCATTACAACTAATTAAATCTGGGAGGAACGGCATAACAGAGCGATTTAAAAAGTGCAGTTAGAGTCCAATGACGCTCATTGCTTACTAGCTGTGAGGCTTTGGATAAATGCTCTAATAGCTTTAAATGCTTTAAATCTCAATTTCAGCATATGTAAGCTGGAGGTGTTGGTATTTGTTACGTCATGGCACTACTGATGGAATTATGAGATAATGAATGGAGCATCTAGCAGACATCTGACACAGAGATTTGAAGGGAGCTTGTGTTCTTTACGCAGTACTCAATGGATGGGTGATTTTAGAGGGATCATTCTGTGTGGTTTGAACTATATGAATAAATTTGGATAAAGAAGCATGGGTGTGTTTGCGTGTGCATGTCTATGTGTTAAGTTGAAAGTTTGTAATATCCTTGTGTTTGTCACACATTGGTTCTGAATGTCTACCCATCTCTGGGATTATAAAACCTTAGTGTGGGTATGGATAAGTATAGGTTTACCTAACACACAGAGAATATAGGGATATTCCGCAGAGCAGTCCAGACTTCCCCTGCCTGGAGTCTCTTGGAATTTTTCACCCAACATCATTGCATAGAAGTCCAAGTTAGGAATTCTATGTCTGTGCTGTGGATCCCACAGTGATCTCCTCCTTCACTTCCCTTGTTGATTTTTCAGTAACAAGCCTGTCCTTGTGCCCAGCCAGCTATTCTGTAATGTGTATCATGCCTCAAGTGACAGCTGGCTTTCCAAAGAGGAGTAGGAATCACCTCTGAATCAATGAAACACTGACCTTGCATATTTCAGAGCGTTTACAAAGTGATCAATCAGTTATCAGGACCCTCCGAATCCCTTGAAACCAACGCCTTGAACCCAGAGCTACCTATCTTTATCCTGGGTTGGTAGTTGAACAATTAAATGTATTTAAAAAAATCTCTCTGCTTCATCATAACACGTACCTTGTGGAAACACGATGAAATGTTCCACCAGGGAACGTGATAGCTAGAAGGCAGATCATTGCTCTACATCTGTATGAGCAAGAACATACATTAGTTTTAGTGAAAGAAAACCAATCCAAACTAGTTGGAGGGGTATTTTTTATTGGATTATAAAACTTAAAAGTATAGCAATATATTGCCTTCAGATATGGCCAACTTTAGGTGTCAGAGCAACAGTTCCAAAGGCAGTTATTATTCTAAATAGAAAAATACTTCTTCCTTTTTATGATTTTTTATTTTTATTTTATTCACACTGGTGTTCTGCCTACTTGCATCCTGCATGTGAGGACATCACAGCCCCTAGAACTGGAGTCATAGACAATTGTGATCTGTCGTGTAGTGCTGGGAATTGAACCTGGGTCCTTTGGGAAGATCAGTCAGTGCCCTTAACCACTGAGCCATCTCTCTAGCCCCCTAAAGGCAATTCTTCACTTACCCTACCTTTCTTCTGTATCCTTCCCATGCCCAACCCCCAGGGCAACATTTCCACTTGCTTTGTGTTGGATTTAGTGTCAGACAGCTTTTCCATCTGGTAAGAAAGATGGCCCCCCATAGTTTTACACCTTCAGAGTTATTTCAGCTTATAGATTGTGGGGATGAAAAACAAGCTCATTTCCTCCAGCTCCATATAGTTTATGGTTGTAGCTCTGAGGAATTGCTAGGCAGGCTTGGAGATGTGGGAAAATTCTGGAAGTCCCTGAGTTAGTACTGGTAGCCTTATGTCCAACAACCCTTCTGTAGTAGGGAGCCAGGCAACTCCCCAAAGTCAAAGAGCTCAGAGAGCAGACTGACTTGCTAACTGTTCATTTGTTTCGAGATAAGAATGCTGAACTAAGGCTTAGGAAGAACAGATAACTCACCCCAAGGCAAGAGCAGCTGACAATCTAGGAAACAATTTGTGCTTTATGACTTCTTTTTACGGCACTAAAGCCCTTCCTAAGAATCAGGAGGTGAGAACAGTAACAGCACAGGGAGGGTGGAGAGGGAGAGGGTGACACACAGAAAAGCCAGATGTCCTGGTTTAATCTGATGGTCACACAATGCCAGGTCTGTCCTTGGAAAGATCTCAGCCCTCCTGTGCCTCACTTTCTCCTCAGGTCAAGGATGCACAACAGTGTTTGCCTAATGAATTACATTGTTGCAATGAAGAAAGACAATGTTACACGTAAAGTACGAGTTTTTGTAATTTATTATAACTAAATGGTTAGTAGTAAGTGCTTTCATTTTAAATGTTTAATAGTAAGTTCTTTCATGACAAACTCTATTACTAAAAGCAGTTTGCACATGTAGTACACTATGTCATCTTCATAATAACTTAATGAGGTAGACAAGGTCATCCTGGGTTTCGACGACGGGGAAAAGCCAGGTGATTGAGAAACTCAACAACCCACAGAAAATAAGCTCTGAGTCAGGGTTGGAACGTCCATCTGTCGGGCATCAGACCCAAGCTTTAACAGCAAACTGAGATTCAAAGAAAGCTATGTGTAAGTATGAACTAGATGGTGATCACCCCCTTCTGAGGAGCTAAAGAAAGAAGCCACTGGCCTAGCTCCCGGTAGATTCTATTTGGATCATTCCTTTCAGCAAATATTTACTTGGTACCCATCCCACTGAAACACACAGGGACCAAAACCTATAAAGCTTGTTAACCTCAAATTTGAATTGTAAAAGAGTAATTGGGCAATTTAGGCAAAGAGCTCCAAATGGCAAGATAAGAACAAAAGAACAGGGTGTGGTGTGTGGAGAAATATAGGCTGTGGTCATAGTGTGCCTCGCCGGATGTTACACGTGAAAGTGAAATCCGGGAGCCATTGGGAGTACAGTAAGCAAGGGTAGGTATATTGTACATGGAATATTGAAAAGTGCCACCAGCCCCATAGAAAGTGACAGACACCAGAAGGAGAGATGAGGGGAAAGGGGAGATGGTTTTGACAGTGCATACACATCCATTCTAGCAGTCTCCTGTGTCCTGGAACTGGGATAGCATTGATTGATCAGCATATCAAATGACATCATTTATGGAAAGGAACACATTCAGTTGTGCTAACTGTTGTGTTCCAAGAGATTTCACTTGCAAACCACCACACACACACACAGAGTGTTTTTCACCCTGATGATTTGGCAATACTAATCTCAAGAATACCTCTCACTGGATAACACCACAATACCTACTTCTGTCCTTGTTGCTGCCACTGAAAACAAGCAATGAGTAAAGCTTGAAGTGGTAATATTTTATAATATTCTTACAGATCAACGACAGCCCGAATTCTGGGCTGGTGGAGACGGCTCAGGGGTTAAAAGGCCTGCTTTTTTCCCCTGAGTAACAGAATTTGATTCCCAGCACCCACAATGGCGTGGCTCACGACCAAACAACCTTTAACTCCCACCACAAGCAATGGGACACTGTCTGCCGGCCTCCATGACCATCTGCACTCAAATTACATTCCTCCATACAGACATAGACATATGAACATAAATAAAAATTTAACAACGACAACAACAATAATTACCAGTTCTTCTGGCTGAGAAAGAAGCCTGAGTGGATTTGCCAAAGTTCCCCACTAAAGTAGTAGGACGAGCAAATGATAGTTTGGGGTTAAAATATATTTCTTCATCCATTGGTTAAATCCAGGAATACTTTGATACGCACGTAAGATAGCTTATAGAAACTTAGATTTTCTATAATCTTTTCTAGCAACTTAGATTTTAAGATGAACACGCTTGTATCCATCTCCTCCCTTAGTAGTCAGTGTTAAGGTGCTATCAATGAGGATCTAGATCTGAGTGTGTGATACTGTCATGAGCTCACTTTCTTCCAGATGCTGGGTTCCATGAAATATTTCAGCATGGATAATTTCAGCTCATTTTGTATCGGAGAAAACTCTGATTTGCTTCAGGACACATACACAGTCTAAACCAAGACTGGAGTTCTTTCACCCGACTCTAGTTCTATCAGAAAACATTCATTTGCCACATTAATTATTCTGTTCCCATTGATGTAACTTTACTGGGAAGTCTAAAGGAGCTAACTCGCTGCCACTCAGAGCAGCCCCACCCCCTCACTGACTGGTTTGTTACCTAGCACTTCAGGAAACAATCAAGAACATCCTGGTACATAAAAGCAGTGGACACACTAACAGTGTTTAGCAACCTTGTTGATCGGTATCCTGGCCCCAACTCCTTCCCTCATCCTGAGCCGATCGCAAACAGTTCTATGACCTGAACCTGGGGGACCCTGATCTAAACTATTGTAGGGATGACCTAGAAATCAATCATTTGCAGTAACTAGGTTACGAAGAGAAAAAACTATTGAAATAGTCACTATAAATGATAATTCCAGAAGGGCACGGTATGGATTGGCACTTTCCCAATCAATGAAGTTACGGCTTTTCTTATGAGCTGAGGATACACCCATGTTCTGGGAATGAGGTCTTGGCTCCCTCCACCTGGCACCTGGTTTCTCTCGACTCCACACCTACCAGCCACTCCTGCTGCCCTGCCCTACCCTACGCTTTTCACAACTGCCTTTCCAGGCCAAAAGCGGGACTCAAGAGCAAGAGAACCATCACACCCATTCCAAATGTTACCTGTGATTTCCAGGTTGATTTCAAAATGGAAAGGCAAGGGTTGGTCCTGAATGAATCGTTCAGAGAGACTTTATCATCTCCATTTGCTGAACAATAAATGCAGAAGTTCGAGGTCATTCACCGCTGTAAACCACTCTTGAGCAGAATCGGCAAGCTGTAGGGACAAAAGGAATAGACGTGGCTGGAATAGTTAGGGATGATCCCCAACAGGAGTTGTCCACTCTGTTGTTTTCTAATGACAGAATATGTTACCAATTCAGCCTAAACACCATTTACGGTCTCCCTTGGAAGGACCCAATAGAAACAGCCTCAAGGATATTCCTAATTCCTGAGTGTCCAGCTGGAAAATCTGCCGGAATGCTATGGTAACCTCGTTAGGTCCCTTTCCACTGGGACGCATTTTCCAGAGACCGCTCCAGGAAATCCTAGGGAAGGAATGAATGCTGATAAAATGACAGATCAAGGAAGTCTTGTCCTGGATGGTCGGACACTTTGCCTTTCTCCTTGTTACCAAGATGATGTCCTGAAGGCTCAGTTTTACAGCGTTTGGAACATGTGCTTTTTCAAGGGAGTAGAAATGGGTCCTGAAATGTTAGGTGTCACAGTCACAGCTGAAAGGAGAGCCCAAAGGAGGGGGGATGGGATCCACCTCTGCTTGAGGTACTAACCATAGACCCTGGAGTCTGAGAGCCTGTGAAGTTGCTAATCCACCAGCCACCAAGGATGACGTCTACACAGAAAATCAGCTGCCATGATTATTTGTTTTATACATCTGTTTATTTAAAATTATGAACGAGTAAGACTTCTGAGATTTTTCAATCACACTTCTGAATTTCATTCATACGTCTAATAGGCTTCCCTTCTCGTTGCTCTATTTGTAATATTTTGACACCAAGAATAAAGATTTAGTCCAAGTAACAAAACTGTATTCATTTTATTGACAGTTCATATTTTAAGATTGATGTGGCAGGACTGGAGAGGCTCAGTGGTTAAGAGCATTGGCTACTTCTCCAGAAGTCATAGGTTCAATTCCCAGGAACCACATGGTGGCTCACAACTACCTATAATTGTAGCCAGTGGGATCTTACGCTCTCTTTCAGTAGCAGATGTACAAAACCCCAGATATATGAGATAGATAAATAGATGACAGATAAAAAGGTACATAGATAAATAATCTTTGAAAAAGATTGATGTGGTGGTGGTTGTTTTCTGATTTTTTTTTATACAGCTTTGTTATAATGCAGTATGTAAGTGTAAAGATGTTCATATTTGAATTACTCTGTTAATGAAATTGAATTAGATATGCATTAATAAAATTCATGTTTTCTCAGCAATATGGAGTCATATTTTTTAAAACAAATATATTTGCTTTAATAACACTTTCTAATGAATATAAATTGTATTCGGATGTAGTGGGTTTTGAAATATGAAGTCTTTATTTACTGAAACATATAAATTGGATGTGGACAGGATAGCTCAGCCGATCAAATCACCTGCCCCTCACGTCTGACAACCTGAGCTTTATCTCTGGACTCCAACAGTGGAAGGAGAGAACCAACCCCTGCAGGTTGATCTCTGACCTCTATGTGCACGCACATGTATGCCAATGAACAAAGGTAGCATGTGACTTTAAATCACCTTTAATGATAATGTTCATGTCGAGGATATTTACTTCATTCTTGCATTGTATTTAGCCCTCACTCTGAAGGCAAACTGAATATAGAAAGTAGCACCCAAACTGCCCCTTCCCCATCAGCAGAAGCCTTTTAGACACACCGCCTGAGAATCTCAGAAATCACCCACTTTACAACATTCCAGCTAAATCCAAACCTGTTTCCCTAAGCATCCTCATTAAACTGCAAAAGAGCAAGGAGAGAAACTCAAAAACCTCATTCCAGAAAACAAAGCCCATGGAGAATGTAATTATTTAGTTCTTTCTTTAAATCTCCCTGCCAAGAATCTGAACTGGATTAAGTATTCCGCACCTTGAGACTAAAACCGTGTGTCCCCGCAGCTGCCACTACACACATCTCACCTAATCATGGGGATTATCTTCCTGAGGAAGCAGATAAAAGCTTTATTTCCTTGTGGGTATCTGATACTAAAAGTCAAAGCTAAATCAAATTCTCATCTTTTGCACCTATCCTTAAGCCTCTGGTTCAAGAACGACCAGAGTATGTAAGAGATAAGGTCAGCAAGAAGACAGGGCAAAAATGGAAAGCACAAGTTCTATTTCCCTCTCAATTGCTAAAAACTGACAGGTGACTAAAGCGAAAACATCCGGGACGTCACCTGACACTGTTCAGAATATAATCATATTTAAATGAGTTTGGTAAATCGTGAGTGAGCATTAAATGACATCGAAATATGTGCTTATATAAACTATAGTTAGATCAGCTATTGCTTTTCAATTCCCCATAAATTACGACGAAGCTTTGGAATCCCCACTGATAACTTTGCAGAGAGTTCAGTGTAAGGTAGATAATACAATGTTTTTGCATTGCAGCCAGAACTAGGAAAATGACCTTCCGAACTGAAGAGCTTGGATTTCTATCAATTATAAACTGGTTCTTTATTGTAACTATTAGGGGGAAAAATGCTCAGGTCTTAAGAAAAACAGAAAAACAAACAAAAAAACATGTAACCCAGGTGTGGAGTGGAAGTTTACTTGCATCTGTATTTGCATCTGCATTTGTGCTCTGGATGCTATTTCTTCCTGGTGCTTGGGACCGATGCCCTGAGAATCGCAAGGAGCAAGGGTCTGCCTTTTGCTAAGAACCAAGGACAATAGTCAAATCAGAACCACTAAGCCACATTTGATGAATTAGCCTTCTGTTACACATTAAGGGATGACATATTTTTGAATTGTTTCGATTTCCATCCTTGAAATTCCTCTATCAGAAGCATTTACAAGCAAAGACAAAAGCTTACCGATATTGACAAGAGATGTATTCCAGGAAGAAACTTCTGGAAACAGAGTTGTTTCCTCTGGGTGTGTTTGAAGGCATCAGGTCTTGAGAAGATTTATCTCTGCATACATGAAACAGCTTGAGGTTTTAAAACAGATTCCTCTTAAAGCTCAGAGACCTGAGAGCCAATATTTATGAAATTACAAGAGCTCATGAGAAAACAGAAGTTCCTCCAAAGTCTGCTGATCCCTTAATCTGAATTTAATCAAGATATGGTTAAAAAAAAAAACCTTTCAGTGTAAGATCATTGTGCATGAAAAAGAATATCTTGTAGAAATATTACAGTTTTCCTTGACAAGGGTGCGGTTATGGTTCTTAATAACACTGGAATAGTTAGGAAACTTTCTCGCACAGATATATCTTCTCTGCGGTGCAGTTGTACAGTGCACACATGTTTTATATGTGCAAGGCCTAAGGTGAGGGTTTATATGTCTACCATACTAATCAGCATGTTATTGAAGCAATCTAAGTACATATCAAATTAATATTATAGCACATTGTTGTGTTTCTTTTCTTAAACGTATACTAAGTATTTCATGTGAATGAGGAACACACACAAATTATTTCCTTCATCAACTTTCTAAGAGGAAAAGAGTAATTATTGATCTCAAAACAAATCTACAACTTCCCACTGAGAACAATGGAAAGAAAATGTAATTAATTTGTGGCTCTAGTGACACTACTGAACTCTTGCAACACATACATGAATACACACAGTTATACACACACTCACATACATACATACATACATACATACATACATACATATAAACACAAACACACATGCACATACATGCATATTTACATATACACACACAAACATATTCACACACATATATACAACACATGCACATACACACATATACACATACACACATACATACACACAACACACAAACATATGCCCACATAAACATATATACACACAAATAGACACAAACACAACCAATTGTAGATCATGATTTCTTGAATTTCAACCCGGGGATGAATGGAGGGAGGGAACTGGGTGAGAAAGGGTGTCAGGAGAGGAACAGGAAAAATCAATCAAATGTGAGGAGGACTGAGGGAAAGAGAACTGGGATTGGAAGGATAGGAACATTTGGTCAATGAACTAGAAATCAGGGACAAGGAAAAATTCCAGGATGGTGGATATGGAGCCTGAAGTGGTCATCTTCTGTAAGCAGGCAAGACTACCAATGGAGGGACTGGGATACCAACCCACTGACAAAACCTTCAAGGCACAATTGTCCTGCCTACTTGTCGTCTGAGAAGATTCACCCAGCAGCTGAGTGAAACAGATGCCCAGACCCACAGTCAAACATTAGGCAGAGCTTGGGGAATCTAGCAGAAGAAGGGAAAGAAAGATTGAGAGAGGAGACACCATGAGAAAACCTACAGAATCAATAAATCCAGGCTTATAGGGGCTCATGGAGACTGAACTGCCAACCACAGAGCATGCAGGGGATGGATCTAGGCCCCCAACACATATATAACAGATGTATGGTTTGGTCTTCATATGGGACCCCTAACAACTAGAGCAGGGGCTGTTGTCTCTAACTCTGTTGCCTGCCTTTGGATTCCTGTCCCCTAACTGGGCTGTCTTGTCTAAGCTCAGTAGGAGAAGATGCGCCTAGTCCTTCTGTAACTTCAGATGCCAAGGTGGGTTGATATCCAGGAGAGGCCTCCCCTTCTCTGAGGACAAAGGGAGAGGGGGCGGGGGGAGTAGGAAGGTAGAAGAGAAAGGGAAGATGTAGTCAGGATGTAAAGTAAATTAATTAATACAAAAGAAAATAAAATATGATTTGAGAAAAACACAATACCAACCATCAATACTCCACCATACTTTCATATGCAATCCATACTGTCTGAGGCCATGACCAGAACTGGCTTCAGGGCTGCAACTCTTTTTCATAGAAGCTAAGCCTATGATCAAGCTAATGTCTGGGACAGTTAGTCATTCTATTTTTCAGAGCACAGAAATGAGAGGAAGTGTCTGACACTATCTAGGATTTGGTCCATATTTTATTTCTCTGCTTGCAGGCCCATGAGTGTTAACTTAGTAGAAAATAGGCCTGGGAAAAGATAGGCAATTGCTGTTCCGGTCTGGGATGGCAAATGTAATTCATGCTAGAATTCATCACTTCCGGTGTAACAAAGCCATAACAATGAAGGATCCAGGCATCAGATCAGGTGGAAGTCAGATTTCACATCAAATCCTCCTGGCAGCACCAGGGGTGTAGACACTGACTGGTGGCTCCCTCTTTCTGAGTATTTGCATGGTCCTAGGCATGGAGACTTCTCTCTCCATTCATCCATTTTATAGCTCAACGAGGCTACAGTGAAAAGTGTATAATCTCTTTGCAGTTGAGTGTGGAAAGACTTTTGCGATGTTCTCCAAATTTTACCTGTGGCAATCAGAAGCAATCACTGACTTCTGGGTTTACACTCTTACCGCTGAGCTATATTCTCTCTGAAAGTAGCCATACAGCTTCCTGCACGTACATGGGAGACAAAACAAGATTCGATGTAGATTTGATCTTGAGCATCTGCTCTAATCATTTCTTTCTAGAATTAAAAGCATCATGCACATCTACACATGCTCAGTTTTTCTGTCTTTACATGTTTGAGTATTCTTCCAGGCATGGTTAGGGTACGTCTTTGCAGAACCATGCTATAATTCGGTGCAGTGCATTTTTTTTTAATTATTTGCGGCACTTACAAAGAAAGGACTTCCAAGTCACTCTCCACATGGCCTTCTCCTATTTTCCAAATCAGCTCACCTTTGGGTACACTCTCATAACTCTGTCATTAGCAGTAACTGTGATTGATCTCTCCTTCTCTCGGCCTGTGGCCATCCGTGCAAGCAAAACTTTCAGCCCAGACATTTTAAACATTAAACCTATACTGGAACTCTGTTCAATAGATCTTTCACAAATCCCCAGCCCCCAAACCCCAGAGAGTAAGAAAAGTCAGGTCATGAGCAGGAAGTAACGGAGACAAGGCCAAGGCAGTTTCTGGGCTGAGAGTGCCTTGGTTTATTGTTGTCATGACTACAAGTTCCACATGCCTAAAGTCACTGCTTTCTGAGAAGAATGATGCAGTGTCTAGCCTTACAGCTGGACATATAAACCAAATTAGTCTGCCATGCCTCTACCTGCTTTGTGGTTATTAGTGAAAAGAGCAGTATATCATACAATCGTTCATGCAGCCGCTAAACCGTGCACACATGGCTCTCTTGTTGTAACTCATTTTTTTCCCCTAGCTCCCAAGAATAATAGGTTGAAATCTCTCTCAAAGACGGGGTTGGTTCAAAGTAATTTTGACAGAGACTTCAAATTCTTGAATTAAAGATAAACCAGAAAGCAATCTGTGGTAGTTCTGTGTAGTTATGCTATCTGTTTTTTAAGTCACACAGAAGAAAAAGGATTTTGCAGATTCTGTACAGAACAGTTCAAAACTTCATTTATGTGTGAAAGAGATGATTTTTTTTAAATTAAACAAAGAACGTGTTCCAGAGAGTAGGAGCCTGGCTTGCCTGCTCCAGATGTGAAATGAGGGTCCTCAGAAGGACTCTGGTCCTTGCTCTCCAAATGATTAATTGAATGACCTAGGGGAAGTAATTTAACCCAGCCATGTAAAAAGAAAATACTCATTTACCCACCAGAACAGAGCAGCTAAGTCAAACCCACACCTGCAGCAATGACCTCACTGTCTCCCCACAAGTGTTGCTCTGACCCAGACCTCCCTGCCTCCGGCTCCCTCTGTCTCTTCTCACCCCTACCTCCCGCTTTAAACTCTCATCAAACTCACAAAGATTTCAGATCTCTCGTTTTCTTTCCCCATGCCGTTCTTCTTCTGTCTTTGCAGCATGTACTGAAAAAGTTCAAAACGGTGACATCATTCGCTCTGCCTTCCAAAGCTCATCACTGTAATCTATTGTTGCTCCCTTTTGGGATGCTCAGTATTTTCATGATGTCCACATAACTGGCCAGAGCCTGCTTCTCTGGTGCCTGACTTGGTCCTGTCCTCACTAGCAGGCATCTGTCACCTTAAAAGGCCATACGTATGCTTTCTTTGCCAATAATCAGTTTTAATCGCATCTGTTCACTGAACAAGCTTATGTAGCTAGCCTATACAAGAAGGAATAAATATGGGGTGTACCCCATCCCTTTGTTTACACATTACTTCCCGTCTTCTTAGATGGTGGCCCTTCAGTGAGTGATTAGACAGAGGCAAGTCCTTTTTAAGCAGGGTTGCATGAAAGTGGGGAGGTGGGGAAGAGCTGCGTCATTCCATGTTGATAATAGAAGTTTCATGTTCACTTCTTACCCATTCAGAAAATGTGTATATTGTTAGGGAAACCTTCAGCTTGTTCTACAGGAGTGAACTTGGGGACACTGTGTTGATGGTAGTCAGTAACAAGGTTACTCTGAACCTCTGGAGTTGACTTTTGAGAAACTGGATTTGGTCAAATACAGGAGTATCTGACTATCTCTCATGATTCACACTGTAAAGTCTCCAATATATTAGATTCCTTGGCCAATGGGCATAGAAACACCAGACTCTGAAAATCTCTGTATGTTGAACATGTCGTGCATAAGAATATTTTGCTAGATTTGTTTTCATATTTAAAACTTCTTAATAAAACACATGGAATGACCCATCTGATTTAGAGGTATGTTTTCTTCCCCCTCAAGCAGTAAGAGACAAGTTTAATTTAAAGGAAGCTCTTACCATGCCTCCAGGCCACGCAGTGCATGGTTTCTGATACCCCAGTCAAGCTTTAGAAGGTTAGGAACCCCCTGAGAATGTGTTTGCCTCTGTACCTTTCCACACAAAATGAACGTTTTGAAAAGTGTTTGTAAACACCCAAAGTTAGGGCACCAGGCTTAGGTTTCTAAACACGTGCAGGAGACATGAAAACATTTACATGGTTAAAAAGCACAATTATATCTTAATTAAAGGTAATTTTTTTTACTAAATGGTCATTTATTGAATATGGTGGCAAAGGACATACAGCTGCACCATGAAAAAGAGTTACAAAGAATAAGTTTTTTTCTAGATTAAGTATTACTTATTTTTAACATGAATTTCTCTATGTGTTTAGACATATTTGTAGACACGATAGTAAGTGTAGCATACTTGTAAGTACCAGAGAATGTTCCAGTCCCTACTAACATTTGCAAACAAGAAACCAAATGTTCAGTGATTTGAAAACACCCTGAGCAAATAGTCAGAGAAACTTAATGGTAAGCTATTGTCACTGTGTCCTATTGGCAAAGATCTGGTTGATAGACACTCAGGGGACCACGTTTCAGTGTGGTCTCTAGCTTTCTTCCTCACGTTGGTTTTCCAGTTACGGGGATTACCTTCCAGGCCAGGATACCTCTCGGAGAGAGGGGCATTTGGAGGGTCAAAGAACCAAAAAGGAATGGATGGAGAGATCAGTAAGAGGACTGGTGCAGACATCCAGAATGTGAGCTTTCCCAAATGCCCCTCGCCCATCCCGTACTGTCCTATTGCTATAGTTTCCATGTGTTACATCTAGCATCCGGTGTCTGCTGATCTGTTTCTAGTCCTCGACACTTTGTAGAATATGTACCAGGCATTGTCACTGCCCCTGTGACTTACATGCCTCAGACCAGCTTCAGTCTTCCTGTCAGTCAAATTTCCATTCTTACAGTGAGCTTCCCGGTGGGGCCTCTACACACTTTCATCCAGAAGCTGCAAGCTCTTGGCTGTTGTTGCTATAGCAGTGGGCATCTTTCCACTGTCCTCTCTTGGATTGTCAGCATAGATTCAAAGGGAACAGGAGAAGAAATCTAGACACTTCTTCGGGGCACCCAACTGGCCTCAAGCTACATACAGTTCTTTTATAGTTAAATTACAAGACTCCAAAGGCTCCTGGTTTGATGCAACGACCCTCAGCAGCCTAGGGCTTTCATGGCTTCCTAGACAAAGCCTGGCATTTATTTTTCCCATCTAACTCTGCCAACCTTGAGATGCTTGATGTAAGCCTAAACTAGAGGCCATAATGTTCACACTTCAGTTGGAGAGTCTAATATGACAGAGAACTAATTGCCTAAGTGAAAAGAAAAGAAGGTCAGAATCAGACGCACAAAAGCCTGAGCCTTCCCAGAGAGACTGTTCAGAATCCTACACTGGGCCTGCTCCGTAATCCCAAACTGAGATATTTTGCCCAAATTGTGAACTAGATTAAATTTTAGGAAAGAAATGGATCTCTGCCTGCATGGGAAGCTTGGTGAGCACCCTGCCTGGATCCACTGTGTAAGAACAGAAAGCCTGGTGTAGCTATGGTGTGCAGCCTCCTGAGATAAAGGCGAAAAGGGTGTCAGTTAAAGTTCTGAGCTTAGATTACAGCAACAAATATGTAAGCTCCTTCAGTACATCCCAGCATGGTTACACACAGACCTGTTTCTTTTGGATTGACTATTTGAAAAGTCACCGGTAAGAGTGGATGTCTATTTTGGGGGAAAGGACATAAGAGCAGGCACCTATCTGGGGAGGGACATACAGGAGGGTGGGTGTGATGGTTTGTATATGCTCAGCCCAGGGAGTGGCACCGTTAGAAGTGTGGACCCTTTTGGATCAGGTGTGTCACTGAGGGCATGGGCTCTAAGACCCTCACCCTAGCTGCCTAGAAATCAGTCTTCCACTAGCAGCCTTCAGATGAAGATGTAGAACTCTCAGCTCCTCCTGCACCATTTCTGCCTGAATGCTGCCATGTTCCTGCTTTGATAATGGACTGAACCTCTGAACCTGTAAGCCAGCCCCAATTAAATGTTGTCCTTATAAGAGTTGCCTTGGTCATGGTGTCTATTCACAGCAGAATTTGGTACCAGGATGTGTAGAGGTCAAAGGACACCTTGTGGCAGTCAGTTCTTCCCTTCTACCAAGTGTGGTTCCCAGGATCAAACTCATCACTGGCAACAAGCATATTTGCACACCTAGCTGTCTCACTGGCCCCATTTTTCGGTATTTAAAGATTTACAGAGTTATAATACTAGATTAGTGATCTTTGTGATGGTCTCTGTTAGGAGTGTGAGTGTTTCTCCATATTTGGAAAAGTGTAACATTTCTAAAATTAGCAGTCCTACTATTTTTACTGAGAAGATGTAGACATAACATCCTTTAATACAGTTGGAGCACTTCGGAATTTCAAAGATTTTACTAGGCGTGGACTGGATACTTCTTATGTAAGTCTGAGTGAGGATGATGACTTTTAGTTTACAGACGAGAAAAGCAATATATACTTAGGTGAATTACCTGAGATCTCAACACAGCTCACTAAAAGTCAAGATCAGCATGCACTTGAAGCTGAGCTAGTCCTCTTACCACAGTCTTTAGACCTCAGTGTCTTTCCACATGGTTCATCCAGGAAAGCAGACAAGGAGTCAAATGCTGACGCTAAAATTTAACCTACTTAATTTAAATTATTCACCTAATGTTCTCTTATAGACGTTAAGATTAAAATGCTATCCAGTCTTTGGTATTCAAAAGTAAACTTTAGTGCTGAAATCATTTAAAACTTTAGAAGCAGTTGTCTTTATTCATATGGTTAGGGTACCAAACAGGAACAATATAGGAAATATATTTGAGACCTTTATATATTTTTTCATGCCTGTCATTTTGTGCTCTGGGGACAGATTTGGGGTTGTATAGTTTCCTTTTGGTTTGCTGAGCTTGAGAATGTCTCTGCTTTGCTTTGGCACAGCCCTTCTGTTCCGGCCAGTTCTCTAGGTAGTAGTTTAAGTTATTCAGTACTAGAAAATGATAAAAACAAACAAAACAAATGAAAAGCAAAAAACACCAATAGGTGTTTATTTATCTTTCTGTCCACCACCTTACAAGTGAAGACAAAAGTGGGTAATGAAAAACTTTTACTTCACTGCCCTCTGGCCCCATTTTCTGGGAGGACAGATATGAAAAAGACATCTGTTTCTAGGGATTCACTCTGGGTGTCAGGGTCAGTCAGCACAGGCTCTGGTGTGCCAGAGGGACAAATCAGTAGCTTTAATTAACAGCATGAGTTTTTGTTTGCTCTTAGGATGAGCAAAGAGAGACTCTCCCAATGGTGGTCTTCAGAGACTCGGATAAAATGACAGAGTGATGCTTTTAAGAGAAGTGGCAGAGAGAAAGAAATTAGGGAAACGACACCGTTCATGATAGACCCAAATAATATAAAGTACCTCAGTGTGACTTTAACCAAGCAAGTAAAAGATCTGTACAATAAGAACTTCAAGACACTGAAGAAGGAAATTGAAGAAGACCTCAGAAGATGGAAAGATCTCCCATGCTCATGGATTGGCAGGATTAATATAGTAAAAATGGCCATTTTACCAAAAGCAATCTACAGATTCAATGCAATCCCCATCAAAATACCAATCCAATTCTTCAAAGAGTTAGACAGAACAATTTGCAAATTCATCTGGAATAACAAAAAACCCAGGATAGCTAAAGCTATCCTCAACAATAAAAGGACTTCAGGGGGAATCACTATCCCTGAACTCAAGCAGTATTACAGAGCAATAGTGATAAAAACTGCATGGTATTGGTACAGAGACAGACAGATAGACCAATGGAATAGAATCGAAGACCCAGAAATGAACCCACACACCTATGGTCACTTGATTTTTGACAAAGGAGCCAAAACCATCAAATGGAAAAAAGATAGCATTTTCAGCAAATGGTGCTGGTTCAACTGGAGGGCAACATGTAGAAGAATGCAGATCGATCCATGCTTATCACCCTGTACAAAGCTTAAGTCCAAGTGGATCAAGGACCTCCACATCAAACCAGACACACTCAAACTAATAGAAGAAAAACTAGGGAAGCATCTGGAACACATGGGCACTGGAAAAAATTTCCTAAACAAAACACCAATGGCTTATGCTCTAAGATCAAGAATCGACAAATGGGATCTCATAAAACTGCAAAGCTTCTGTAAGGCAAAGGACACTGTGGTTAGGACAAAACGGCAACCAACAGATTGGGAAAAGATCTTTACCAATCCTACAACAGATAGAGGCCTTATATCCAAAATATACAAAGAACTCAAGAAGTTAGACCGCAGGGAGACAAATAACCCTATTAAAAATGGGGTTCAGAGCTAAACAAAGAATTCACAGCTGAGGAATGCCGAATGGCTGAGAAACACCTAAAGAAATGTTCAACATCTCTAGTCATAAGGGAAATGCAAATCAAAACAACCCTGAGATTTCACCTCACACCAGTGAGAATGGCTAAGATCAAAAACTCAGGTGACAACAGATGCTGGCGAGGATGCGGAGAAAGAGGAACACTCCTCCATTGTTGGTGGGATTGCAGACTGGTACAACCATTCTGGAAATCAGTCTGGAGGTTCCTCAGAAAATTGGACATTGAACTGCCTGAGGATCCAGCTATACCTCTCTTGGGCATATACCCAAAAGATGCCCCAACATATAAAAAAGACACGTGCTCCACTATGTTCATTGCAGCCTTATTTATAATAGCCAGAAGCTGGAAAGAACCCAGATGCCCTTCAACAGAGGAATGGATACAGAAAATGTGGTACATCTACACAATGGAATATTACTCAGCTATCAAAAACAACGACTTTATGAAATTCGTAGGCAAATGGTTGGAACTGGAAAATATCATCCTGAGTGAGCTAACCCAATCACAGAAAGACATACATGGTATGCACTCACTGATAAGTGGCTATTAGCCCAAATGCTTGAATTACCCTAGATGCCTAGAACAAATGAAACTCAAGACGGATGATCAAAATGTGAATGCTTCACTCCTTCTCTAAAAGGGGAACAAGAATACCCTTGGCAGGGAAGAGAGAGGCAAAGATTAAAACAGAGACTGAAGGAACACCCATTCAGAGCCTGCCCCACATGTGGCCCATACATATACAGCCACCCAATTAGACAAGATGGATGAAGCAAAGAAGTGCAGACCAACAGGAGCCGGATGTAGATCGCTCCTGAGAGACACAGCCAGAATACAGCAAACTCAGAGGCAAATGCCAGCAGCAAACCACTGAACTGAGAATAGGACCCCCGTTGAAGGAATCAGAGAAAGAACTGGAAGAGCTTGAAGGGGCTCGAGACCCCATATGTACAACAATGCCAAGCAACCAGAGCTTCCAGGGGCTAAGCCACTACCTAAAGACTATACATGGACTGACCCTGGACTCTGACCCCATAGGTAGCAATGAATATCCTAGTAAGAGCACCAGTGGAAGGGAAAGCCCTGGGTCCTGTTAAGACTGAACCCCCAGTGAACTAGACTGGTGGGGGGAGGGCGGCAATGGGGGGAGGGTTGGGAGGGGAACACCCATAAGGAAGAGGAGGGGGGAGGGGGATGTTTGCCCGGATATCGGGAAAGGGAATAACACTTGAAATGTATATAAGAAATACTCAAGTTAATAAAAAAAAAAAAAAAAAGAGAAGTGGCAGAGCAAAGAGAGAGCTTGGCTCTCCTCTGCCCATAGAAACCTCTCCTCACCGTCCACTGGCCTCACTGAGTTCATCAGGACAAAGGTGTCTAAGGATCCTCCAAAAAGGGCACTCACACAGATAAAGAAGATCGCAGACCATCACAAGTCTGTCTCTGTTCCCATACTGTAGGGCATCTTCTTCAGCAAGACACCCTGATCTTCTGCTACTTAGGCTACCCTATGTCCCTTTTCCACAGACTCTCACTTGGTAGCCTTTCACCTACTGTAAGAAATAATCCTAACTCAAAGCCTCTACCACAGACATTCCTCCCTTAGACATGGTTTGATTTTCCTTGAATTTAGTTGCCCATAGTCAATTGCCGTCTAAAAATATTATGTCAAAAATCCCATATTTTGAAACTGGGAAGCCACACTCATATAACACTCAATGTAGTGTTTTGTTACAACTTATCTGTTCTATTGTTGTTAACTTTCAGTGTACTTAAACTGTAAATTAAACTTCATCCCAGGTACAGAGGGGAGGGGGAAATTACATGGAATCTGGTACTCTCTGCAGTTTCAGGCACCCAGGAGGTTTAGGAATCCATCTCCTATAGGAAATATGGTCAAGGTATACTAGTGAATGCTCAGGTACCTATGGCTAGTCCTTTTAGAGAATAGCCCCCATACTCATGATATAGCAACTTTGTGTCGTGTCCGGTTCCACAGTAACAGGGAAGCAACCACCCAAAACTTTGGGAGTCACACATTGTGGTTCTTCTCTTTCCTGCTTGAAGTGTGGTGTGATCCATAATACTCCGACTGCACTGTCAAAGAAACCATCTCACCACGGCTCTCACTACTTTCTCTGGAGTTTTAAATCATTAAAGAACTGGGAGAGGGTGGGAAGAGGGCTGGTAAAAATGCCTTGAATCCCCTTGATCCTGCATAAAAAGCCAGATGCAGTGGCGTGAACACTCAACCTTGGCATTCCTAGGGTGAGAAAAGAGGTGGAGTCAGGAGAATTGTCTGCAAGCCAAAACAAAAGAGACAGGGCTTCAATTTCCCAAAGTTGTCTTCTGACCTCTCTCTATATACCAGAGTCTATCTGTCTCTCTGTCTCTCTGTCTCTTTCTGTCTCTCTCTGTCTCTCCATCTGTTTCTCCCTCTCTCTTATAACAAAGAAGGATGAGGACGGGGAGGAAAAAGAGGGGGGAGGGAGAGGGAGAGGGAGAAAAAATGTAAAAGAATTATAATGGGTTGGAAGTTTAAAAGTCTTGGAGCTGGTTCTCAGCTGTTTCCTTCCAGTTTGCTGTATGTGTCTGTTATTTACTTTGGCATCTGGTGTCTGCTCTATCTTGACTCCTTTGTCAAATTCTTCAAACCCACAAATTTCCCCCACCCCCTTATGTCCTTATCTGAGCCTCCGTGGCTCCAGGCAATTATTGCTGGTCCTATTTGAATTACAGCATGTCCCTACTCTATTTCTGGTAGAATTCCTGTGGCACCCACAGCCAGTAGGGTGGGTACTTGTCCCAGATTAGGTAGATCAAAGTTGGTGATTGCTCTGAGGTGTGTGTGTGTGTGTGTGTGTGTGTGTGTGTGTGTGTGTGTAAGAGAGAGAGAGAGAGACAGAGACAGAGAGACAGAGAGAGACAGAGAGACAGAGAGACAGAGACACAGAAAGAGAGAGACAGAGAGAGACACACACAAAGAGAGAGACAGAGAGAGAGACACAGAAAGAGAGAGACAGAAAGAGAGAGAGACACAGAAAGAGAGAGACAGAAAGAGAGAGAGACACAGAGAGAGAGAGACAGAGAGAGAGACAGAGAGAGAGAGACAGAGAGAGTAACTCCTATCCCCCATGAGAAGAGCAGATAAATGCTTCCATACCACAGGATGAATGGCTATTTAGTGTGTCAGAGCTTTGTGTTCATTATTGAGCCACATGGTGAGACTACCACACTTAAAAAGTAAATGATACATTGCTTTGCCTGGTCAAACTGCTTGTCTTAATGATCTTTAAGAAACATGTTGATCTGTTAAGAACCCTTCTTCAGTTATCAACGATTATTGGCTACAAGATCTAGAAGGGACTAAAATGCTTCCTTCTCTTTCCACCAAGACCTTTGCCAGCCAAGAGATGCCTAAGGTAGGTCTTTCAGCATCCGTGAGGCAGGAAAGGTAGGGTGGATTGGACCTGGTCTAGAGAGATAGATGCTGGGTTCTATGATTTAAGTCCAACGCAGGAGCAGGTATGTCCCATTGTGTTGGAATGTTTCTTCACACGCTGAACTCTCCTGCTTGGCAGCTGTTACAATGTAATCTTGTGTAGAACCTAGGAAGTTAGCAGGTAGGCGTGAGTAAGCAGCCCAGAAAACATAGGCACGAATAAAGCTGACCAACTAGAACTGGGAGAGAAAGCTAGGGTTTCAAAGTATGAAGCAAGATGGTGTGATGGCGCGCAGAGAAGACTCATTTGCACAATTTAAAATAAAAGCAGGCCCACCCAGAGAGAAAAATAAAAGGAAGGTCCTTAATCTCCAGGGCGTATGACCCTATTTCTCATATGCTTTCTGCCTGTGTTCCCTGCACTTAGTGGCAAGAACTGATAAGCTATTCCTATATGCTCATGATAATTTGAGCTAGACGTCGATACCAGCAACAAACAGAAAGAAAAAAAATCCCATTTAATAAAACCCTTGACTGCTGGTTACACTTGCTGCCTTCCTGGTCTGCCTACCATCTCAACAGCCCCTTCTGGGACCCAGGTCTCTGGAAATCTAGTAAGAATATTGTTTAAAGCTAAATCACACTAGGGAGGACATTGCTTTCTCTTGGCAAACGTATGCTTGCTGACATCGCCTAACCAGGACTAGAATAGAGAGGTGGAGGTGCATACCCTGGGAAAAGAGGCAGACACACACACAGCAACGACATAACTGTCAACTCATGGTTGTGGCCCTCGATTTAGGAAATAACACTTGCCCCCTATTTTTCTTCCTTTTTTCATAATTTATCTCTTGGGGAAATTTTTTTAATAAAAAATTTCTCAATGATCATGCCAACTCTTGAAGGAAGGTACAAAGGAAAGAACTTGTAACATAATGAAAGACTGCCAAGTGTCTTTCTTTACCACAGAATATTATTCAATGATACACTCAGAATGATTATTCTTTCTCAAGGTCCCAGTGTAGAATGGCAAAACTGTTAGGTTGGGAAGGACCTGAGAAACTTCAAAGTTTCTTAGCACTTTGGTATGTATCACACCCAAAACCTACAAAGGTTATGTAGCATGGGTCTTTCACGTGATTGTGATGGTTGGGGGAAAAAAATACGTAAAAACCAAAATTCACGAAACAGAAAATGTGGGAGTGAAAGACTGGGGTGGGTGGGGAGATCTTCAAGGACATAAGAATGGCTTTCAAATGGCTATTTGCATCAGGATAAGGAAGAAAATCAGTTTCTGTAGCTCTATTTTTATATTAGCAAAAGAATGCGCTATATATGAAGTATATCAACGAGATTGTGGCTACAACATGACGCTTTAGCCGACTTGTGTGAATATATTATCTAGAAGTCTCAATTGCTTTCACTTCCTCTGTACCAGGAAAAATAAATAATGTTCATATAATACATATCCAAATGGACATGTTCCCCAACCCCAGAGCTCACTCTTTGTCTCTCTTCCTTCCTTCTTCTCTCCCTCCCTCCCTCCTTCCTTCCTTCCTTTGTTCTTTCCTTCCTCCCTCCCTCCCTCCTTCCTTCCTTCTGTCCATCCTTCTTTCCATCCTTACTTTCTTTTTGGATTTTGAGTTTCTCTGTGTAGCCTGGTGTCCTAGACCTCACTCACAGAGACCATCCTGTCTCTGTCTCCCGAGTCAAAGGTGTGCGTCAGGCCCAGAGCTGTTTCCTTAAGAACCTACATTTTGTGTTCGGTCGTCAGGGTACACTGAGTAAGCTGTTCAAGGAGCGCTAGTTTTTAAAAATCTCAGCACTTTATAACTGCACTTCCCACATAAATGCTGCCACCCTAGGAAAGAATCAAGAAAGAACACTTGCACTATGCAGTGTCATGCGAGCCTGAGAAAGTAAGTCTGCCCAGTTCGTTCAGCCCTCCACATGGCCCCCATGCTAAGATCAGCAGGTGTATTTTGCAGAGGCAACAGCCCTCCTGCAATTTCCTGCCTACCTTGGATATAATGGGTCTCGGTCAACATCCTGAGCTCACATTCATTTGTAAGACCATATGCCTAATTCCAAGTCATGTGTTTTGCAAAGTACAATGATAAAGTGATCTAGGTTTCTTTCCTATACTTAGATTCTTTATAATTCCCACTCTGATTGAAGTACACGCTTACTGCTTGTAGAAGCACCTTACTAATCTACATCAGCCCTGTTCACTGGGCATCCCAGGTATGGACCTGGCCCCTGCCCATCTCCCTGGCCAGTATTTAATAAAGCTTGCCATCCAATAAGCTTTTTATTAACATTTTATATTTTATCATATACATTAAATTACTAATAATCTGCTATCATATAGTATATATATTTAATGTATATGCAATATGTGATATATGATATGTGGTATGTGATGTCTTGATATGACCATGTAAATGACGAAGCTCTAGGAAGCAGTTCCAAGAGAGCTCGACTCTACCTGAGTAAAGGAGTGGGGCAGGTAAAGATGTTAATAGATTTCGACTGGGTTTCCAAGTGAAAACACTCAATCATTAAACATATGAAATATTCACCAGATATTCATTATAATTAAAGTATGGGGAGAAAAGTTCTACAGAATACGTAGGTGTGGTATGGGCAGACTGGAAGCCACCCTTTAACCTTCTGTTTATGTCTTCCTCACCAGAATAAAAAAAACAAATTTGGATCCTGTGGTGATTTGAATATGCTTGGCCCAAGGAATGACACTATTCGGAGGTGTGGCCTTGTTGGAGGAAGTCTGCCATTGTGGGTGTGGGCTTTAAGACCCTTGTTCTAGCTACCTTTAAGCCAGTCTTCTCCTGTTTGCCTCTGTAGCAAGAAGTAGAACTCTCAGCTCCTCCTGCACTATGGCTGTCTGGATGCTGCCATGCTCCCACCTTGATGATAAAGGACTTTGCCTCTAATGAGCCAGCCCTAATTAAATGTTGTCCTTATAAGAGTTGTCTTGGTCACGGTGTCTGTTCACAGAAGTAACACCCTAACTAAGACGGATTCTAATCTAACTGAATTCCCTTTCTTTTACAGAAAACTGTATTAATCGTGTTTTTGAACCTTGCTAAGTGGAGAATAAGTGGGCGCAAGCCTTCTAGACTCTGTGTTTGTTTCCAAGGTTTTGCTCGAAGGAGAAGACAACAGCCTTGTCTCTATCCCAATCACAATCACAACTGACCTGACAAAGAAGGTAGGGGCCAGCTGCGATGGCAGCGATGGTCACCAAGACACCGAGAATGAATGATGTGAATCTGCTATGGGAGAGTTCTGCAGTCTGAAAAAGGAGGGAGTGTCATGGGAGCTCCTTATGTAAAGGCCCCTGCCATTAAGGCTGACTTGAATTCAGCTCCTAGTATCCAAGTGATAGAAGGGAAGAGGCAGATGCCGGAAGCTGCTCTCTGACCTCCACTCACACAGACCCCACCTCACCCCCACCACAGGTGTTTCATTTATTATCACAGTGTATTTAGAATCTGGGGGAATGTGGGTAGACTTCAAACTTGCCTAGCATCACTGCAAGTTCCCAGGACCGGACGGGATTACTCCATTTCAGGTAGTTTAAAAGCAAGCCTTTCAATGCTTACAGGGAAGTTAGACCAGGGGACTATAGTAATCCTCTTTGATTTATTTTTTTTCTCAAAAAAAATTTTTTTTGGTTCTTTTTTTTCGGAGCTGGGGACCGAACCCAGGGCCTTGCGCTTCCTAGGTAAGCGCTCTACCACTGAGCTAAATCCCCAGCCCCTTTCTCAAAAATTTTTAAGCTAACTAGTTTCACGTTGTACACACACACACACACACACACACACACACACACACACACACACACTATGTGCAATGGATACTCCATATTTTAGAAAAACATAAAAATGAATTTTTTACACCCTAGTTCACTTAGTGCTTCTTGTGTTAATCTATTCAATTATATACACTGATGTACACTGAGAAAATAATCACATATTATTTAATTTATGTTGTGAAGATACCAAAATTCTGTATGCTTTAAAATTAATTACGAAAGAACATAAATCAGAAGGAAATCATATGACTAATGGCAGCACTGAAGTGAGGAACAAATAGATTTCATAATTGATACATTATGTGTGTTTCCATTTTATTACCACAGATTTTGTAAGCCCATCTCCTAAACACATGGGCAACCCACAGGGTAATAGTTAAATTCATTTTGCCTATTTCAGTCACTGGTAAGCCACAGCAGAATCTATCTTAAAATTATTGTAGTTAAAAAATTATTTCAATACAAAAGATAATGCATTGTATTTTGCAGCTTGAAATGCTGGCTTACGTGTAGTTGGTAAATATTTAAATGACTAGGAAATAATGTTTCACTATGCAACAATGTATCCCATTTATGCTAAGCCATAGCCTGGCTGGCCAGATAGCTAGAGTTTTCTTCTAAGTTTTATGTAGACTTCCATGCTTTCCCAGTAGGCATAGCCTACTCTCAAAAGGTAGGAGCAAGTAGGTGACAGACAGAAGCCGATTTTCAGGTATTCTTACTTAGTTTACTAAAGCTAACCAAAGGGCAGAGACTTCGTAGGTCAACCAAGAGAAATGTATCTCGCCACCCTGTGGAGGTGGCTAGGCTGAGAACAGGCTGTTTATCAGGGTTGCCTTCGTTTGAGAGATGAGAAGACAACATTGATCCAATCCCCACCCCATTCTCTTTTTTCTGTAGCTAGCTGGGACACCTTTCCCTTTGTCTTCCTATATTGTTCTCCAGAGACAGAGAGAGGGGGGCGGGGAGACAGAGACAGACAGACAGAGACCGAGAGACAAAGACATGACAGAGACAAGAGACAGACACAGAGAGACAGAGATAGAGTGAGCGCACTATGTGTGCATGCAAATCTTCTCTTTGACCTGGATTAGGCTCAATTGTGTTACCTATGATCCACCCTCCAGACCTCCCTGTCATTTAACTATCTCAGTAAAGACTGTTTCCCAGCATAGCCAAGTCCTGAGGTGATTGAGGAATGGGGCTCTACCTCATAAAATTGAGCAGTGCTCAGCTCTGCTTATCTGCAAAGGGCCTGCAGCTTGTGCTCCTTCTGCTGCTGTCAACTCTGTTCTCCATAATGCCTCAGGGTTTTACTTAGGACAGTATATCACTTGGCTCTTGGCTGCTATGACCACAAAAATTCTGTAGTGTGATCGTTTTCCTACACTTGACTTTGACAGACATTAAAACATAAATGTAACAAAGTCTTACATAAAGATGCAACAATATCACACACACACATATCACACACACAAACACACACACACACACACTACAAGTGAAGTAGTTCTCTTCAACTTTATGAAGATTTAACAATGTTCCTGGTGGGTTTTTTTAAATGCAATTACTCTTCAAGGTAATAAACATGACTCATTCTTTTATGATTCTTAATCTATTTTTACGTATCTGCATAATATGTAGTTGATGAACTTTAATCAAATCTGAAACAGAGGTCCCCTTGAGGCCTCTTTCAGGCTGGTTTTGCTGCAAAACTCAGTGAAGGAAGTTTGGTTAGCTCAGCACATAGGGCATTTCCCTTTAAAATGCATGGCTAGTGAGAAGCCTGTCTGTGCTGGCCTGGCATAATGGCCTGGCCTCAGATACTGGTTATTAAAGCAAAATGCACAGCATCCAAGACTTAACTGCCAATGATTCCATGGTGTAACATAGCTTAATTGAATAAACTCTTGGCTTGGAAAACGTAAATAGGAAACAAGGCAACAAGAGCAAGCAGGCCTGCAAGGAGGCTGGCTAGCCTGCTCTGGACAAGTTCCAGGAGATTACGGCCAAGCTGCACTCTTTCCCTCCTGAAGAAATGTTCTAGCCCAGCAATTGGTAAACAGCCACAATATCAATCGGTTCGGCTTAAGACCCAAATAAGACACAGAGCACTCAATTCCATTTGCAGAGAAATGTCATCAACACGACGGAATTCTGCAGAGTTCTTTCCAGAAGAGCATTGTCTACGGCAGGCAGTAGTTCTCAGCCTGTGGGTCGCAACTCCTTTGTGAGTGGAACGACCCTTTCACAGGGGTCACATATCAGCTATCCCGCATATAAGATATTTACATTACGATTCAAAACAGTAGCAAGATTACAGTTATGAAGCAGCAACAAAAAATAATTTTATGGTTGGGGGTCACTACAACAGGAGGCACTGCATTAGAGTCACAGCTCGATGAAGGTTGCAAACCACTAGACTGCACGCTACTTCATAGTATATGCAATTCTCTCTTTTGTTTTATTTCGTTGGACGAGGTCTCAGGTGGTAACTCTGCTACCCTGGGACTTGCTGTGCAGACCATGCTCTCCTCAAACTCAGATCTCTGTACGACTCTGCCTCTTGAGGACTGGGATTAAACATCTGGATAAATACACTTAAAATCATTGTTTTGTACACAGTCCATTTTGTTACTGTAAGTCTATCTTCTTTATTTATTCTGAAAGCCAGAAAGCCTTTTGCTGAATTCCCTTTCAAACTTCAATCATGTTTTATACATTTTGAAAACAGATTGAGAATGAAAGAAAAAAAAAGTTTAAATTCTAAAGTCAGGGAGTTAAAAGGGACTTCCAAAGTCAGTTTTTCCAAGTCGCTGTATTGTGGGTGTTCACATGAAAGACAGAAATCCCACATTGATCCGTGAGCATTTCAGAGAGGGCTGGTCGTCCTTTATATATATTGCTATGGAGTGGATATCATTGTCACAACTGCTCCACTTTCTATTAACCATGACATTTGCCACAGTCTCACGTCTGACAGTATCTTCCCTACAGTAGGCAAATGGAAAGTTGGACCATGGGTATCAATTCTCTGTCACTCATATAGAAATGCCAGTGTCTGTCCGGGACAAGTCCTCAGACCATGAATAGTGGCCAGTAATGACCTCATGTAAGAGGCCCTCGTGTCCTAATGTGCCTGGGCATTGATATGTGTGGCCTGTGTTCTTACTGTACTTTCTCCCTCCACAGTGACTGAAGACGAGTGTGGAGCACAGCAATTACACAAAGGCTAAGACGCAGGTCCAAACGGCATGGCTTTCTTGAGTCTCTAACTCTTCAAAAACCTCATTTTCTTAGAAACAAATTTCTAATAAAGGTTTTTATATATAATCAATGGTCCTATTTATCTATTGTACTAGAGTTGTCAATTTTTAAATGTTTTGGATGGCAGCTGATCATCATTATGGGTATTTTTTGTTTATTAATTTGTTTGTTCATTTCAATCTCTGTGATCTATAACAGATTCTTTACTTACATCGAGTGGAAACCACTCCTGCTTTAATATATGTCATGCTTTTACTAGCATATTCCTGAACAAAGCACACACTGACTTATCAGTCCTCTCCTCTGTATGATATTTGCCTATTGATTGTTTCTGTTTCCCTTTGGATAATAGGAATTTTTGACTTTTGACCTTTGACCTCGTACATGCTAAGCATGTGTTCTATATCCAGAGCTCCTATCAACTCTTGTATTTGGTTTGACCTTCCCTTTGTAACTCAACTAAAACTGTTGTTGGTTAAAAAAAATAGCTTCAGTTGTAGTGTGTGTGTGTGTGTGTGTGTGTGTGTGTGTGTGTTATTGTTAAACAGAAATAGAAGGTTAATTAACTTAATTCATCTAAAAAAAACAATCCTAGAAGTTAGAAATCACTATTCATTCTTAAAAAAGATCATTCTTAAAAAAGAAAGGGATGTTGGGAAGTGACAGTGCATTCTTCACTGAAAAAGTATGTCTGTGTGTGTGTGTGTGTGTGTGTGTGTGTGTGTGTGTGTGTGTGTGTGTGTGTGAAACTGTGTGAAGCATAGAACCATAGGACAAAAATTCCAACCAAATTTACCGGAAAGATAATAAACTATGCAACAAACGATGTGGACCCCCTTCCCTCTCATTATTAGTATAACGAGAAGCTATGAAAGTATACCAGAAACAACTTGGACGATACCCAATGGAATTCCTGTCAACTGCAGGATCCCAGTTTCCTTGATGCAGGGTGAACTTCCCCTGCATTTCTCTTACCATAGTCTTAGATTCTGGTAAGACCCTGTTCCAACTAGAGATGCTGGTTGTCACACACAAAGGATGCTGGCTGTCACCTACAAAGGGTGATGGTGGTCACCAACAAAGGATGCTGGTTAATACTTACAAAGGAAGCTGGTTGTCACCTAACAAAGGAAGCTGGTTGCCACCTAACAAAGGATGCTGGCTGTCACCTACAGAGGATGTTGGTTGGTTGTCACCTACAGAGGATGCACTTGTGTATAGATCTTATGCTGAATTCCCTGAAATTTAGTTATGTCATCTCTTAAAGGGATTTAACAGTACCATCTAGGGTAGCTTCAAAGATTCAAAAATGGGATGATATCTATAAATGCCTAGCAAATAGTGCCTCAATAAATCTGGGTGGATATTTTCTTGGCACAGTCCTTTTGCCTTTGTCAAAGCCTTCAAAATATTGACAAACCATATCATTATATAACAGTACACTGAGGTGTATATATTTTTGAAAGAAGAAATGATTTAAAAATAAGATTTCGTGTTGGAGTCAATTTGAAAAAAACTCCCCAATTCTCAAATCCAGAACAATTTGAGCAATACAATAAATAAAGTGTTATTAGGCTAACACCCAAAGTATAAAATGAATATGAATTGGTCTCTACTGACAGAAACAATGGTGGAGTAAATAAATAAACCGAGGAACAAATCCCTTTATGAGAGATTTCCTAATAATATAAACCGATACTTTTTACAGCAGGCTGAGAGCTTCCTCCCAGCTTAGTGTTTGTTGGCTGGATTTAGGATTTAAGAACTCTTCAGCACTACAGTAGGACAAGGAGAAACACAGTGACTTCGTAATGGGAAACCTAGGTAAAGACAGGTGTGGACCAGGTGACCTAACCAGTGATGTTTTCAGCTACTCTCAGTTCTCTCCTACTATGATGGATACATGCCGTGTCTGTGGAACTTACCCCTATATTCCATGTCTTAGCCCAACCGCAAGAAAGGCATGAGGCAAATGCCAATGAGCAATATTATATCCTCTCTCTCTCCCTTCTCCTCCCTCCCTTCTCCCTCCTCCCTTCTCTTCTCTCTTCTTCTCTCACCACCCCACCTGTAGAGTATATATGTTATTGTGGGTATCTTGATACACATGTATGTGCACAGGAGTGAAGGCTAGAGGTAGATGTTGGATGACTTCTTCAACATCTCTTTGAGGCAGGGTTTCTCTTGCTGACTGAACTGGGCTAGCTGGTCAGTGAATTCCAGGGATCCACCATGTTTCTCTACTTCCCCGGCTATAGGGCTACCTGGCCGTGAGTCCAGCTGCTGCTACTGCTTCTTCTGCTTCTTCTGCTTCTTCTGCTTCTTCTGCTTCTTCTGCTTCTCCTGCTCCTTCTCCTTCTCCTTCTCCTTCTCCTTCTCCTTCTCCTTCTCCTTCTCCTTCTCCTTCTCCTTCTCCTTCTTCTTCTTCTTCTTCTTCTTCTTCTTCTTCTTCTTCTTCTTCTTTTTCTGTAACAAAACAACCCTACAACATTTATTGCCACCTAATGATAATGTACAAGTGAAACAAGATGAGTAAATGTAGCTCCCAGCAGAAGAGCCCTTTAAAAGCACTGAGCTGCCTTCTCAACCTCTCCCATGCTTGACCATGGCTAGTTTTCACGAAGTGAAAACACTTAGGAGCACTTAGTGAAACACTTAGGAGCAGAGTAATATTATCTCCTTTTAGCATAATCTGACCTAGTTTTTTTTTCTTGACTTTGTTTTAGAATGAATTTCTTCTGCATCATCTAATACGAGGTTTATGTACTCATCAAAGCCAATAATACAGCCCGCTATCTGCATATTCACTTGTTCATACAGCCACACCTGAATTTGACATCTAATTTGCAAGTATCTGAAGATAAGGTTGATGGGCTGCACCATCACCTTCATGGTGGAAGTCACAAAGACCACATGAGTAGGAAGGCTGCCTCAGAATGCAACTTCTGAAAGCAAGTCCTGGAAACAGCAATGGAAGCCCAGATTCTTAGGTGGTTGTTGGGGATCTGCAGAGCTAGGGTTTCTCCTCCGTAGCTATCCCAGAGCACAAGGACACGGAGAAGACACAAGGAGTAATTACAGTGGGAAATTGTAAGATGAATCCTGGGACACAGAAAGGATATCGTGAGAAAGGATGGAGGGCAAACGGTCTATAGATTGGTTAAGAGTAAGCTACCGGGGTTGGGGATTTAGCTCAGTGGTAGAGCGCTTGCCTAGGAAGCGCAAGGCCCTGGGTTCGGTCCCCAGCTCCGAAAAAAAAAAGAACCAAAAAAGAGTAAGAGTAAGCTACCGGTGCCTACTTCTCAGTATGGGCAAGTGCATCATGGCTCACCAATGCTTAACACTAGGAGCAACTAGAGGGAAGGTGTGGGAACACCGTACAAGCTCTTAACAACCTAAAATAATTGCAAAATAAAATTTCCATTAAATAGCAAACCAATGTATAAGGCAACTCTCTTTATTAAGCAATCTCAAGCACCAAGAGAATGGTTATAAAATAAAAATCGAAATCCTGCCTCTTCTTCTGGTTCATCTGTGATACTGTCATGCAGTGTTTAGTGAAGCCGTGAGTCTTAATCAACTCAACAGGCAACATTACAAAGCTCTCTGAAACCCCAGATGAAAGAAAATTATATAAGTATGTAAATAAAGTCTTAGTTTAGTCGTGCAAAATGTTTCTGGGTACACGGAGCCTAAATAAAAGATGAATCTTTTGTGAGCTGTTTTCTCTAAACAAATCCATTCTGCCTATAACTGCAAGTGCACTATGGTGAAGGGACTGATTGAAAATTGAAAAATATCATATTTATTATGAGGCATCGTGTATTATGCAGTCCTGCGGGGGACACAAGGACAGGAGCTGCATTCTTCCAATGTTACCTGTGCTTTTGACTTTGCTTTTTCAAAGTATTAAGGTTTAGGTTTGGTGCAGAAACAGTCGAAAATGATTCAGCAGCCTTCGTGAAAACTCCCAGATGGAACTAGGTCTAACATATTATGGGATGGAGAGCTTCATAACATGCATCTACAGACATGACAGAGTTTACGGGCACCCAATCGTCTCTAGAAGTTGGGCTTTTTTTTTTTTTTTTTTTTTTTTTTTTTTTTTTTTTGTACTCAGCTCCTTGTTAATAATGTCTAAAATGTTCTTGCTCTGCATTTGGTTGACATGGGAGACTGTGTCATACATATACCCAGCAGCCTTTGACCTTCCACATAAAAATAATTACATTTTCAGAAGACTGAAAAAATGCCTCAAAGGTTAGGCAGTTTTTCCAGCAGACCGAGGTTTGATTCCCAATACCCACCCACATGGCAGCTCACAACTATCTGGAACTACAATTCCAGGATACCTGACACCCTTTCTGGCTCCTTATAGGCAAGAGACACAATACATGCGTGCAGGCAAAGCACTTATGATAGTTACTGATAGGATAACTTGTCACCAGTTAGGTCATCAGAGGAAAGAGCCTCAGCTGAGGAAATGTCTCCAGGAGATCCAGCTGTAAGGCGTTTTCTCAACTAGTGATCAGGGGTGGGAGGTCGTGCCATCCTGGGCTTCTAGTCCTGGGTTCTATAAGCTGAGCAAGATATGGGAGCAAGCCAGTAAGCAGCACCCTCCATGGCCTCTGTATCAACTCCTGCCTCCAGGCTCCTGCCCTGCTTGAGTTCCTGTCCTGACTTCCTTTGATGATGAACCGGGTTATCGAGGTGTAAGTCAAACAAACCCTTTCCTCTCCAAATTGCCTCGTTCCTGGTATTTCACAGAAGTGGTAATCCTAAAACAGTACTCACGCACAGACAGATTTTAAAACACTTCGTAAAACATAAAAATTTAGAAAAAAACAGCTTGAATTTTCAGGGTGTGTGTGTGTGTGTGTGTGTGTGTGTGTGTGTGTGTGTGTGTGTGTGTAAATGATCTGTGTCCGTGCATGTACTTGTGCCTGTGTGCTCCTGTGCGCATGTGTTTGTGTTCCCGGGTGTGAAAGCCAGGAGATAACATTGAGCATCTTCCTCAATTGCCCTCTACCTTATTTTCCGAAACAAGAGTCTCTCACTGGAACCAGAAACTTACCTCGTGGCTAGGCTAACTAGACATGGAGCCCCAGGGATCTCTGCTTCCTCAGCATGAGCTGTTTATACATGAAGCAATTGCCTCATCCACTGAATCAGCTCTAGCCCCTGAACCCTGCCTCGGGGAAGGGTTGACCCCGGAGGGAAGAGTGAGCCAATAAGGAGACTCTGTTCTCTTACCTGAGGGCCACCCTTTGGGGACAAGAATGGCCAGCTGTCTGCCTGTGGAGACGTTAGCAAGACCAATATTGCCTTTGAGAAATGAACACAGAAGTGATTGATCTCAGAGCCATAAGGATGATCTGCTAAATGCAAACATATCTGGAGCTTTGACCCTGCAAACATTAGCCACAGGGCCCCACCAAGAGCCCAGAACTTTCAGGAAGACAGCTTAAAGACTGCTACTTGAAAGGGGCTTTTTTCTGTTTTGTCTTACGTGACAAATGCCTCAAACTCGGGAGAGTAATCCTGCAATTTTCAATAAGCTACATTGATACATGAATGACTCCGACCTGCTGCATACATGGACTTCAAGAAACACAACCTGGATGGTTCATTTCACAATTTAAAGCTTCACATTAAATAAATGTAACTCAAGTCACAATGAAATGATGACTGATGTTTTTCATCAGCATCCAATTACCTCGTCTGGGCCAAAGCAAGCATAGCGTGAATCTAGAGATGAAGACGCTCCGTGTGTCTCAGACTTACTCAAAGGTCATAACCACATTGGTAGAATTTCTGTCTTGTCGGATCATGTCACCGCACAGGAGATCTCTACTGGTGAGTGTGGGTGCTTCATTCTTACCTCCTCACTTTCCAAAGGAACATTAGCTGCTTTTGCTGTTTGAAAGAAGAGCTCACTTCACCCTTTCAGGGTGAACCCATTACAGTGATCTGCATCTGTTGGTCTTTGTCCTTGTGAACTGTGACAGCAGCCATTTAGGCAGCCGGTATGAGGTCTGGCTGTGGTGTGAGATCTTGGAGGAGGTGAGACAAACAGAGGGGATTTCAAAACAACAAAAACAAAATAAAAACATCTCCTTTGCAGGGCTTCAAAGGAAGCCAAGGCTTTCTCGGAACAGCTCTTGGAGAAAGCACAACCCCTTTCCATTCTGTTCCGGGTTCAGCCCAGAGTTCAAAAGGGGAGTGATGGATGGCTCGGAATCTGTTGTAGTTAAAAGAAAAAATCCTCCACAAGCTCCACATCCCCAGTGATGCCTTTTGTCCCAGATCATGTCACTTGCTTCCCCCCCAAAGAGAGGAAAGCATTCCCCCAACTCAGCTCCCTGTCTCCTTGGGGGAGGCAGCAACAGACACCTCATCAGCCTGCAGTTACTGGCAAGGGAAAACAAAGAGCTCACCTTCTCTGACTGAAATTGCAGGAAGGGCTAAGCATTGAAATGCAATTAATTGCTCAAACTGGAATATGGCCAGAGCCCCAGGGCTAGCAGTGTATACTTATGGGGTGGAGGGGGGTGGTGGTACTTTAATGAAATTAGAAGAGATCTAAACATTATATCAAAATAGGCATCACAACAACTACGCTCACTTTAGCTTGGAACAGCTTGGAGGGAGAGTGGGAGGGAGAGGAGTCTCCTAGAATCCTGACTCTCCGAGGTGTATGTGAAATCCTAAATTGACTTTGCCTCACATTTAAAAACTTGCTTCAGCCCAGAATGATAATTAAGAAGTAGTGCTGGCTTGAATTTCTTATTATTTAATCTTAACCCCCAGTTCAAATTCGCACATTTAAAAGCACGGGTTCCTATTTAAATAGGCCAGAGTCATGAAGCATATATGAAAACAGGCTCCTGGAGGGCTGAAGCCCAGCCCTCACCTGCTGTGCTTCCTGTGGACCTACTAAAGGCTGTTCCATTCAGACAATGGCTAAGAAGATGCCAAGAGCTGCAAGCATCATAAAAACACTATCAAAACCAGGAGAAGTTCATGAGGCAGTGTGGGCAATTAGGGAATGGAGATAGCTAGCCATTGGCACGAAGCCCCAGGCCTTAAAGCTAAACTCACACTGCTTACTGGACTGGGGAACCACAGCCAGATGTACCAGATGTACTGCACAGAGTTCAGACATGTGTGGGCAAGATGCTAGGGGCCATTGCTACATGGAAGAGATTTACCAATGGGTGACCCAGCGGGTGAGGGAGATCTGGGGCAAGAGTCGCAGCAGATAAAAACACTGGTGGTCAGTATTCACTCTCAGTCACATACTGGGTATCCAATGTGCCGTAGACATTGTGGGTGACATTAAAGGTGTAAGGGTTCAGAATGGGAGAGTCTGTCCTGTAGTTCAACAGGCAAGAGATCTGCACTTAGAGTCACATTCGAATTTCCTCAGTGGAAAATTGAGAGGTCAGTCTATCACTAGAAGTAGACAAAGGAGAGAGAGAGAGAGAGAGAGAGAGAGAGAGAGAGAGAGAGAGAGAATGAATGAAGAGGAGGAAGAAGAGAAAGAGGAGGAGGAGGAGCCCGCTGTATGACGTAATCATAGTGGGTCTCTAGGGAAGGTTTCATGGAGCTGTTGGTTGCCACTGTACTGTTCTTCGATCTGAACAGACAAAGCTATAGTACCATCCAACAGGGATTTTTATTGACAGTCAATGGCACAGTTTCCATAGGGTATATCATTTGATGATGTCAAGAACATCTTCATTTACACAGTCAGAATCCACAGTGTCCACACAGTGATAAGGTGACCTAATGCCTCATTTCTCAGAACATACCCCCATTGTTACATAACTATATTGTGAGTCTTCCTTGTCAATAAGCCTACTTTGCCTTAGCCAAAGAATAAAGTTACCTCAGCTTCTGGCTAAAAGATCAAAGGGATGGCATGTAGTAGATCTGTAATTTCCATATAGTTTATTGATTTTGTATTTAGTAAGAATATATGATATATGAGAAGTTATATCGAGTCCTGTAGATGCCAAGGCGAATATTGTTGTGTTTTATAAAAAAGAAAAAGAAGCCAAGGATATATTTGGTGGAGGTGCAGTATGGTGTAGGGAAAAGGTGGCCCATGCTGAGGCAACCTTTTCCACTGAGGTACCAACCAAACATGACAGTATAGTGTAGAATAGAGTTTATTTAGGGCATGGGGAGGGGAATTAAGGGGGGAGTAGAGACAGAAAAAGGCAGAGAGAGAGAATGAGAGAGAGAGGCAGGCAGAGACAAAAAGAGGGGGAAAGAAACAGAGAGAGAGAGTAGAGGAGTAGAGGCTGGCCATGGACACATGGAGAGAAGGAGAGGGAGATGGGGAGAGAAGGGACAGAGAGGGAAGAGAGTAAGAAGAGCAAGAGGAACCCACAGTGTCCATACAAACTGGGGAGAGGCCCAGCAGCCCTTTTACCTGGCACGCCTGTCTGTTGCCAGGTAACTGTGGGGTGGAGCCTAGACAAAAATGCCAACATTCCCCCACTTTGGTTTAATCAAAAAAGGAAAAATTAGAAAGATTAGAAAGAGGTAATGGTGAAGTAGGAATAGGGTCGTCATGATCTTTAGCTACTTCCTGCTGACTTTGGGAAAGCGTGTCTCTGGGAATCCTAAGAAAATGGCTATGGTTCAGTCTTAGGAGAGTTCTTTCTTAAAAACAAAACAAAAAAAAAAACAAAAAAAATATGTGAACATTTCAATTAGCGATTGATTAAGCTAGCTACTGCCTGGTTCACCTCTGCCCCTTTCCTACTGGGATTATGGTCTCTTAATCTCAAGGTGCATTTTGAGTGTTTCTATAGTGTTGTATTGCTTCATGATGTGATGGGGCCAGAACTTGGGCCAGACCTGGAGATCACAGTAAAAGTGGATTAAAGCAAAGGACTTCATTTGGGAGTGACACTAAGTCACAATGCGCCAAAGGACACTAGGGAAAAGGGGGGATGCCCAAAGCTTGAGATACTGGGCGTGTCTCATCAGAAGAGAAAAGGTTACCACTAAGAAAGGAAGTTTCTGTGTCAGAGGTAGAGAAAAAGAACCACCCTAAAAGGCAAGGTCTAGCCCAATACAGTAACGGGTAAACATTAAGAGAGATGCACAAAACCAAAAGGGCAAAGACAAAAGCTCACAGTGACACAGCAGGGTTGGAGAGAGTCTGTTCCCAGACATCTGCAAAGAAGAGGCCACAAGGATATAGTTTTCCCCAAGCCAGCAGCCCTTTACAGACAGGGAAAGATGAGGTCACCCCAGGGACACAGAGATGGTGTCAGCCTAAGATTCTCCTGGGTGATGGTGACTGGACTCCCTGAAGGGATAGCACTCCGTTCCTAGTCTCAGGATTGCCACTCTTCACACCTCAGCAGAAATGCCAGCACTACCCAGTACAATTATTTTATCATCAGTTTCTACCCGGTCCGCCATTCATCAACTAGATTTGTGGCTTTCCTAACAGTTTGATTTCTTCTTTCTTTCTCAGAAAAACATTGAATACATGGCCTTGCATGAGTGCCCCAGAGTCAATCTCCAGGACTGGGAAAAACAACAACAAACGAGCAAACAAACAAACAGCAAGCAAACCCAGTAAATCTTTTTATTCAGTCAGGCAAGAGAAAAATCACTATTTTATGCCTCCTGATGAAATTACAGCCCGCTCCATGATCCTGCTACTTAATCGCTGTTAAATACAAACTTAAGTACCGAGGGCTCAGGTTGCCCACATTTCTTTTGAGGTCTCAACCTCTCATGTGTTTATTTTCTCAGATTTCCCAGCTTAGGAATTGCAGGAGATAGACTCGGCCACTCACCACAAATTTAAGATTGGCCAAAGGACACCGTGGCCCTCTGAGGACTCATCATTTCTGGCTGACAGTAGACCTTAGTGTTAAGCTCAGCAATGCACCATATGGGGGTTCTCAGCAGCTCCCCATTGCTTACTTAGGTGGGTGCTGGTCACGGTGGTATGAGTTTGTAAAATTCTGTTCTAAATCATAAAAGCAAACACAAACCTTGGATCAACCTGTCCCTGGGTCACATTACTTTTATCTCTATACAGGATTTTTGTTTTGTTCTGTTTTTGTTGTTTTGTTTTGTTTTCAGCATTACCAATCCATCGATCCCATAAGATTATTGATTAAACATTTGGAGTAAGTGCGGGCATCATTAGGTGCTAACAGCAGCTGACAGGGAGACTATGGATAATTTCAACCAGTCTGTTTATTGTTCTGCATAGTTTATGGTTTTCAGTCTGGGTGTATTAATAATAATCCTTCTGAATCCCAGAGCACGCGTCTTGGGAGAGGACAAAGCATCCTCTCATACCTTCTCTTCATTCATTTCTGCAGCACCCCCATAAGGCAGGAGGGTCAGGTATTCAGACAGGAAACCAGAGCAGACGCTCAATGACTTTCCCGGGGACATTTGGTTAGCCACAGACAGAGCCATAACAAGAATGCAAGTCCCGTGATGTGGAGGTCAGCGCTGATGCCATCGGACTGGCGCTTCTCAAAGGATGATCTGTGAAAGCTCCCAGCTTATCCAGGGGCTGGGGTGATCTGCAGCTAAGGTCAGCTGCCCTGCCAAGCGGCCTTCATGCACTCACTGTCTGGGAATTGAAAGAACTGTAATGTTGCTAGTGTGAGGTCTCCCTTTAAAATACGTATAAAACCAGACCTTTCCTTGAACCCTCTTTCTGGGATCTATTTCACTTCATTCTTCCTATTACCGACAGGACTGAGACCCGCAGGCTACAAAGCTGGCTTCCCTTCAAACTACCCACTTAAATATTGTTTTCAACACATAGCGACTATAAATTAGTAGACACCGATCTTCTATTACTGGGTGTGTTCGTGAATATCAGTTACTTATTCCTTCACTTCAACTCTGACGTGGGCTTGGTTCTTGCCCTCCAGTATTAGTTATGGAGATAGCTTTCCAAACCAGATGACTTCTTAGGAAACATACTAAAGGACTTGAAATTTAGGCAATAAAACAAACCACTTGTTCCGGTAAACAGCGCCACACCCACACGCTCCTCAGTTTTAGAATCTAACTGCTGAGTTCAAGCCCAGAGCCCCAGAAAAATAAAAAATCTTTAAAAAAAATTAAAAATCAAGTAAGCACACAAAACTCAAAATAAAACAGAGGTTAGTACACATGTCAGAAAGAGATCCCGTGTTTCCACTAGAAGGTTCAGTCCACTTTGAAGAGGACTGATAAGCTTTGAGATAATTTGCATTGTGTTTTTTTTTCTGTCTCCCCTCCCCCTCGACTCTATAAATCTGCATTCTTATCTCACTCCTAGCTCCAAACTTATTTTCTCATTGCCTGGGTGAGAATTTACATGTAGGCCATCCTAGTGTGCTAAACTCTATAGTTCCAAATTAACTCAACGCTTCTTCCAAGTTCAATGATCACATGGTATCAAAGGTCTTAAAACATGTTTGTGGTGAAACTTCCTGCAACAGACAGACAGACACCCGGTGCTTGATAACTCCCCATTAGTTGACTCATTCATTAAAGAGTTCATTCAAGAATCCCTTGGCACATCTAGAAGGCATGAGGACACACCAGAAATAACCCAAGCTATAGTCCAAGAGCTACGCCCTGATTCTGTCCTTCCCCAAATGATCGCTCTGCTGTTTACGTAGCCTCCTGTTCTGGGATGTTTCTCTAGCCTTCAATAACCCTATGAATTAGAATCCTCTCCTCCATGATGCTCAGTATCTCCCACAGCCAGGACCATGGCAGCCTGCACAGAGGTCCTGTCCTCAGTAGCCCTTGAAGACAGTCTTAGAGAACAGGGTTTACCCCTGTGGCTGGGAAGGCAGCACTGTCAGCTTGAGAGTGATAGAGCTGTTACCTACCCCATCCTTATGCTCCACTCAATTCACTTGTGAGATAGGAAAAGTGAGTGAGAAAAGAACACCTCCTTTCCCATTGGAAAATGTCACAGTTCAGTCAACTGATAAGAATCTAGCACAGCCGACGGAACATTCACTCGCTCTTCATGCACTATGCTGTTTCTTCTAACCCGGCCGCCATTTCTAAAAGAAAGTATTCCTCCCTACCATTTTCTTTCTCTCTCATTAAAATCACGCACATCTTTCATCATTTTGTTCAAAATTCCGACTCTTCATCTCATAGTGTTAAGTGGAAATCTTCTGATTAGAACACTCGGAGAAAATCTGCACATCAAGTATCCAGCACTTAAAGAAGCTTAAACCAGATTGTATACTAGATATAATTACATTGAGAAATGCAACTTTCATTATAAGCCACAAAGGAGAATTTCTTTGAAAAATGCCCATTCTAGATAACACATATACACACAATAAACTTTGTTTAAAGCTTAATTTCCTGCAGATCGACCTGATCAATTCAGAGGATCTTGTTTTCTTCTTTATCCTTCCATCCTTCCCTTCTTCTTTCTGCCCAGGTAGCTTTAGAGCAGTAAGAAATGGCTAAACAAACAAATAAACAAACAAAACCATCATGGATACCTAACCAGAGAGATCCCTCACCTCTCTACCCTCTTCAGCTCTGTTCTAAGCTATGCCATTTCTCATAATCTTTAGGTGAAGGCTATTTTCTCCCCTATATCATTGCCAACGGTTGCTTCCCTGGCTCTGATATACTTAGTTGTCCATGGCCTAACTGATAACTGTCAGTTTTGCCTTTTGGCTCACCTCTCTGGACACTGGGATTTCTTCATGTCCCAAATACCATGCACAACCCATAGGAAACCAGAGTTGGGAAAGGGTCATCATGAACTCTTACAAATCAAGTACACGTAAGTCACTAATGTCATTTCTGCCTTTCTGGAGTCATTCCATGTCACTGTTAGACAAGATTCTCAACCATCCAGAAACAATCAGGTCAGTCAAAGCATGCTTGTGTTTATGATACGTTATGTTTTGCCTATTTGAGGAAACACTGTCCCCACTAGAAGAAAGATGTGTTCAAACTGTGGCTAACTTTCCAGATTATCCTACTTTACAAAGTACTCTTCAAAACTTGAAAATCTGCCACATTTTCCTATGTTCAATTATTCAGTACTGACTTTTTTCTTCTTTAGCTCTTTCAGAAGAAGAAATGTATAAAGATTGAGCCTGGATTAAGAAAGAAGCTATCACTTGTGTGTTGGAGCTAGAAACTATGAATGTTAATAAATGACTATTTGGGGATTAGGGTTAATTCCACTAAGACTGAGTGAATTACAGAGGTTGGGTAGTAGGAATGGCTTAAAGCCAATATAAGCTTAAATTATATTTATAAAATCATAATACCTAGGGGTAGTGAGATGGCTCCGCTGGTAAAGGGCATCTATTGCAAAGCTTGCAGATTTGAGTTCCATCCCAGAGACACATACAGTGGAAGGAGGGAATCAACTCCCACAAGCTGTCCTCTGACTTCCATATGTATGCAATGGCATGTGTGTGCTACACCAAAGTGCAATAAAAGTGTTTAAAGGGTGCTACATATATGTAGAATTTAATAGCTAATATCTATTGAGATTAGCATGCAAACAGAAATATGTGCTATATTGCTATAAACACAAGAGCTTTTCCTCTCCCACGAAGCAAGCAGAGCAGTGATGTAAGTCTATGGTCTACCATAGACTACTACATCTAAGCAGTACCATCTAAGAACAAACTCCTGTTTCCTGGTGTCAGCATCCTTGGCACATCTTCATGGTCACATGGAAGGTTCTACACTTTCAAGAATCTTGTCATCCACCTAGACAAATGTAGGATAAATAATCCTCTCCTAGTAAGTTTGCACCTTTTTCTTCAGGTAGAGATGTTGATAGAAACATCTGCATGCATATTACTGTTTAGGAATGTGCTGGAAGTTCTGCCCACCCCCAGCTTCCCCACAGCTGTGGAGAGGTGGGTTTAGAAAACATTCACTTTCTTGCCTTCGTAGGTAAGAGATGCAAGGAAAAGAGAAGGTTATAAATTTTTTCTGGTATTTTTATTGATTTTCGTTTTGTTTTATTTTGTTTATGATAGCCTAGATACTCTTGAAATAAAGTACTCAATTTTGAGTTTCTGTCTTCACAAGAAACACATGACAGGACAGGTGCTGCACAGGAGAAAAAAAAATTAGCCTGAAGAAAAAGAATTTGTAGGAAAGGACATCTGTCTGGAAATACTTGAAGGGCTGCTGTAAGAAGGCTTCTCTTGAATTGTTTAAAATACAGAGCTGGCACTGGAAAGCAAAATGTATTGGGGGATACTTCATAGTCTATCTTAAAATCAGCACAGTTGCTCTCAAGAAAAATAAGCAGAGTAAGTTAGAGAGAAGCGGTCATATGGAGAATAAAACCCAAAGCCACACCTGAATCTCCCATCTTTTCGCTCTCTGCCCCTCCTTACGTGTGTCACCTCTCCCTGTACACATGTCTGCAGGTGCTTCACTTGCACATTCACCGAACTCTTCTTCCTCCTCACAGAAATCCCATACTAAATCCATCCCCTGTCCTCCAGCTCAACGTTCACCTCAAGCATTTCAGAAGGATGGATTCCCATAGCTCAACAGCTCAATCTCTTGTCCCTAGTCCAAGGTTCTGAGAGGAAAACATCCTGTTGGAGGAGCAAAAGTCTTTTGTCTTCCCTTGCTTTTATCAGATGTGCCCAGGAACAATAAGAATACATACCGCTTAGAGCTGTCCTTATTTATACAGTGAGCAAGAAAGGCTTTCTCAAAGCAAGGCTTACTGAGAGAAGCAATGGTGTGGATACACTCAGTGTTTCCCAGGCTTGCCCTCCACCCTTCGTCTCCCTCTCTCCTGTCAAATTCATTTCTCTGAAAAACAGGTCTGCTTATATCTTCACTGAAGTATTCTCGAATATCAAAGACCAGACTTTGTAAAATGCTGCCTGCCACACAGTGTCCTCTATAATATACTCTGTTTATTCCTATAACTTTAGGTTTCATTGTTTCCCCCTTCCGATGAAGCAAACCATTAGGCTATCCTTCTCATGGTTTACCTAGGTCAATCCCAGTCTTGCCTGTCGTGTTGGTATAATTATGAGAAACTGCTTCCTTTACTCTATGTCCTGGTTTAGATGATGAAGGAGCATTAGTCCTTCAGTCTGAACATTATTTCCTCATCAAATTTACTTTCTTCAAGCGCAACTGCTATTAATATCTAGAAAGTATGCCAACATATTTTTTATATCAAAAAGTCTACTGACCCAATAAGATAATACCTTCTTCCTTCCTAACTCATGCAGCATTTTAATTGTTTCTCATCTGCATTATTTCCATTGAAGCTGTTATAATTTATTGTAACTGAAACTTGTGACTACCCTTGCTTCCACTCAGACAAAGCAGATTAGTAACGAGAAGGGGTCTTGTACGGAAGGAGGTAAGGCTGTGCTGTGTTTGGTGTCTGAGCAGCCGCGGTGCTGCAGGAGGCTCACTTTAAAGCACTGTGTTGATGGGGGAAACCCCCAAGAGCTCAGCCTAAAGATGAACTCAGTGGTTGTTACTGGAAATGGAAATGAAATCTTTTCTTCCTTGTTCCCTTCCTCCGCACGTCAAGGTTAGCATGGGGGAAGGGTAGACCAGCACAGTGGACACATCAACCAGCCCCACCTGAGGAGAGCGGTGGTGGCTTTGAGTCCAGTGTTTCATTTGGCCACCCTGAACTTTCTCACCAAATGTGCAGACACATTTCTGGTACCCAAGCAACATCACTACCTAGTTATAGAGACCCTCAAGACAAAGAGGCTCGACCTTGAACCCTGGCTTTGCCACAGATAGCTCTGTATCCAGGGGAAATTCTTTACTCCTTGCAAGTTCATCTCCTCACACAAAAACCAAAAGCATGATAGCATAAATCCCACAGAGTGCTTCTGAGAGCTGAAGAATGTATGTGTGTTGTGGTCTTTGCATGTTAAGTGTCTGTTTGCATGTTTCATTATCATTTGGCTTTCATTCCATGTCCTATGTGTCCCTGGGGGCCCATGGAATAAAGCCACAGATTCAGGAAGTAGTCCTTCAGAGTCTGAAAGATAGGTCTGCGCTCACATACATAAGGCCCACTGATTTCTTTCTTTCTTTTTTAAGATTAAAATTAATAGTATAAAGTAGAAAAGAAATCATGGAATCATCTTGAATATGGTAGTTTTCTTTTTATGATATATTCAAATCACCTTTATTTGGTTTTGCAACATTATATTATTTGAATATATTGTTTCCCCCAAAAACACAATATCAAAAAGGTTTTGTTGAGATATTTATATTTTACCTTTCTCAGGTGCTCTTGCTGGTTAGCTACACGAGCACAACAATTTTCATGATTATTACCTTACCGGTAAAGACTAACTTTTATCTGCCATCAGGTGGTTTGCTGTGAACTTCTGAATGCTCAAGGTAACCCCCACCTTTGAGGAGATCGGTAGGTAGTTCCTGCAGTCATCAGAAGGACATTCTAATTCTTTTTTTTTTAACTTGAGTATTTCTTATATACATTTCAAGTGTTATTCCCTTTCCCGGTTTCCGGGCAAACATCCCCCTCCCCCCTCCCCTTCCTTATGGGAGTCCCCCTCCCAACCCTCCCCCCATTGCCGCCCTCCCCCCATAGTCTAGTTCACTGGGGGTTCAGTCTTAGCAGGACCCAGGGCTTCCCCTTCCACTGGTGCTCTTACTAGGATATTCATTGCTACCTATGGGGTCAGAGTCCAGGGTCAGTCCATGTATAGTATTTAGGTAGTGGCTTAGTCCCTGGAAGCTCTGGTTGCTTGACATTGTTGTACTTTTGGGACATTCTAATTCTTAATGGACCCTTTCAAATGTCTGTCACTAACTAATCCCCATGACCTATGTACCTGTCTCTAACCATCCCTGCACTGAGCCTTGGATGACTGGCGCCTGAGCCGGACTACTCTGTCTTGAAAAGCTGAGGTGAGGACTACTTCCCCATGAACTGTAAGACAAAGAGTTGATAGTTTGGGCCAACACGAAAGCCTCTGGGAACTGACCAACCACTTTTTTTCTTGTCAATCAAAAGTGGCTGGGCAGAAGGGAAAGTTCAGGTACAAAGTCAAAGAGATCCAGCTTGTGGAGCTGAAAGTGTCAAAGGTCAAAGTGCCAGCTATGGAATGTGGCCTGGACTGTTCCCTCCCCCCACAGCCTACCCCGCCACCACCTGAGTACATAACTGGATCAGTTACCTAGCTATTGAGTGCGTGGAACCCTCTACTTGGTGGACAGTTCTTATATTAGAGTCCAGCGACGCCATTTTCTTCATGTAGAATTGCTATGTCCATTACTTTAGGTTGGCACCCTATGTACAAAAGTAAAGTTTAACTCAAACGTTATATTCTTTGTCAAATTTTCAAGAGTGCCTTGCACACATTAGCAGGTTCAGTGGTACCTGTTAATCATTAGCACTGTTCGGCATCAGAACAGAAGGTAAATACAACGTCCCAGGAGATATTTGAGCAAATTCTCATTAACGAGTTTGTACTGCAAATTAGAAAAAAAGTTTAATAAAACATCTGTTAGTGAGCCATAGCAGGGGAAAAATGAACTTGAATACGTCCAGAATTGCTTCCAAAGAAATGCAGGCTCTGTGTTCCAAAGGTTAAAGTATATAGCATTTATGACATGGAAACTGTATTTTTAGAGAGAGTCGACTTAGTTGAAGATTCTTGAAAATGAAATTCAGGCAGTGCTCTGCTTAATGGAGAGCCTTTTCTTAATTTTCTATGGATTTTAAAAATTATATAATTGCAAATGTTCATTAGGATATAATTAAATAGCTCTGTTTCCCTAGTTACTAATATGTGCCAGGGTGCTGCAATTACCCAAGTAATTATGAAAGGAAAATATATGACTTGGCAAGCTTAGGAGAATTACTCTAGATACAGAGAGGCTCCGCTTTGGAGAAAAGACATTAAAATACAGCAGAGGGAAAAAAGACAAAAAAAATAACATAATCGGATGGGAATATTATATAATGGCTCGTGGTACATAGAAATGCCCACTCTTGATTTTTATGGGTGTATAGAAGAATACAATGATATTTGCTCAGCATCCGCAGAGGTCCAAGTCTGAAGATGTCCAATGCCCTTGGCTTCTTTATTGTACCTCTGATTTAGGCTAGTTCATGGCTTGGCCTCAAGTTTACTTATGGCGACTAATGTGATCTTTACATTATATTTTATTTTATGATATACTTAACAATAAGTGGAGCATAATTAAAACTGTGTGAGATCGAGGGAAAATGCCCAGAAACTAAATACCTTTTAAAAAAATGTGTTCTTTGCATTTAATAGCATCTGAACTATTTAAACAGCTTAAATTAAATTAAAGTTAATAGAGTTTAATTAAAGTTATAGTCAAAGGAGAAATATCCTCTCATAAAAAAAGAGAGTGTTGTGCTGGGTCGTGGGCATGTTTTCTTACCCGCTTTTGGTTTATACAGTGTTACATACATCCAGCCAACCACGAGTACTGTGTGGAAAAGAATCTTCCACTGCCACAGGTAAAATTTCCTGTTCATGAAAAACCTCAAAGATAGCCTGATCTGCCCAACCAAAACCGGGTTGTTTCATGGCCAAGAGTGGGAAAGCAGAATTCTCACATCAGCGATAAACGCTTGGGAAGAATTCACAGGGAGGAGAAGAGCCTGGATAGCCTGGGTCCGGAACATGGAGGAGAAGAGCCTGGATCCTGAGCACGTGGACAAAGACACTGCTTCCTGAGGCAGGTGAGGACTTGCCTCAGACTTTGTTTTTTTTCCCTGCATGTCCTGCTGTGGTGGATTCAGTTCCTCCCTGGACAGGAGCCAGTTTCTACCAGAGAGGCAGAGGAGAGTTCAGGAAAGCAAAAGATGCTTTGAGCCAGCAAGATGAGCTGGGTTGAAAGTGAGCAACATGGATCTCTGTTTAGCTCAGGCTCTCTCTCCCCTCCCCCTCCTCCCCTCTCTCCTTCTTTCTTTTTTCTTTCTTTTGAAATGGTGTCTTGCTATGGTACCCATGCTGGTCCCCACCTTCTGAGCTCAAGTGACCTCACCTTCTGGAGTAGCTGAGATACACTGCCCTCTGCCCTTGGCAGGCGTTCATTTGGCTAACTTGGACAGCTCTGGTTTTGTCTAGGTCCGTAGTTTAACATGGCATATGGGCCAAATATTCGCTTCATGTCCTTAATAAGTCAAATTCTAGGGTGCGGAGATATGGTGGCTCAGCAATTAAGAGCACTGGTTGCTCTTGCAGAGGACCTGGGTTCAGTTCCCAGCACCCAAATGACAGCTCCCAATCATCTCTAACTACAGTAACGGTGTATCTGACACCTCTCTGATGGCCCCCAGTTCCTTCACACACATAATGCAAATACATGTACTTAGTATCACATACAGAGAGAGACAACAAACAAACAAATGCAAATATAATGCTCCTTAAAGAAAAACAAATTCCAAACCTCCAGAGCCACAATATGGAAGTAATTTCTAATACGACTTCATTGATTGTTCATCTTTATCATTCGACGTAGGATGCAGAACAAAACTATTTTACTTTTCCTTACTTTTTATTATATATTTTAAATTCTTAAAATCACACTTTATTTTATGTACAGCAGAACAATTCCCATGTTAATAACTAACACTATCATAGAATGATTTTAAAATACATTTAAGCAGAAGAAAGAACAGAGAGGCATCTAGTTACATAATCCCTCCTCTTGAAAACAAATTTTTAAAAAAATCACTTTGTCTAAGAGGGTCTATATGAGAAATATGTTCAGTGACAACTTGTGTCAAGTTGCTGGTAAACTGATCTTTGGGGAAACAAGAAAGCAAGCCCAATATGGAGTTAAAAAAAGAAGAAGAGAAGGGCTTCTTAAATAATAAAAAATAAAATAAATGCCAATTAGTCACGCACCCACACATAGCCATGTTGAAAGAGCATGAAGTAACACCGAGGACTATCAAAACTCAAACTGAACATATTGTCTCCTTCTCCTGGGTGAATGGAAACCTCGATGCTGCTAAATGACTGCCCTGTGGAGCGATCGCAGGATGGCAGGAAGTCCGATCCTTGGTACAGGGAGGCTGGACTGGCCACCTCTGCTTTTGCTGTGGCCTTATTCGCAGAAGTATCTCACGTTTTCCTTTGTGATCATTACTGCAGCAAATGTTAATGAATGAAAGAAGTAATTAATTAGTGGAGGAATATACGTTTCACCCGTGCTCAACAAAAACCCTAACTAATGCCGATGCTTCTTTGAGTTACCTGGTACTTGAAGTCAGCAGAACAAGTCCTTTGTTTTGTAACAACAAGAAAATGACCAACTACTTTTTACTGATTAGCTTAAATGCCTACTATTGTAACTAAATTTTTGAATAGAGCTTAGAATGAATCTTTTCAATCTCCTTAAAATACATCCATTTCCAAATGTGACTTTATGGTGACCCTGTTCTTTTTTTTTTTTTTTTTTAATTTATTTATTTTATTTGTATGAGTACACTGCTGAGAGTGGATCTCTCTTTGCTTTTCATTTCCTGGAACGCTCCTGTGGTTCAGTCTGGTCATTTACCGGGTAACTGGGGATGACCTTGACATCCTCCTGCTTCAACCTCCTAAGAGCTGGGGTCACCAGCCTGCATCACCATGCCCAGAAACCAAATAAAGAGCCTGTGTACAGAGGTCATACAGAGCCAGGCCTTTGCCCAGGTCCTCTGCATCCTGTGAGCCGGGGTATGATATGGGAGCTCTTATGTCTCTGAGGTCATATGTCACTGAGGTCACTTATGAACTGAAGGGCCTAAGGTTGGGTTCAGTCATCTCATTGTCCCCATCTCTGCAAAGAGGTGAGAGGGAAGCAGCTAAGTGATTTGTTTGTTTTATGTATTTGAGTACACTGTCGAACTCTTCAGACGCACCAGAAGGGGGCATGTGATCCCATTAGAGATGGTTGTGAACCACCATGTGGTTGCCAGGAATTGAACTCAGGACCTCTGGAAGAGCAGTCAGTGCTCTTAGTCCCCACGACCATGTTCTTGATATGATTCTTCAGTTGCCAGACTCTTCTATAAAACACAACAACTGAATTATCTGACTGTTTCAAGTCAGCAGCAGGGTTGAGTGTTTAAAAACATGAAGGAATGCAATACTGCTGACACTTTACTGACTGGGAAGATTTGGCACACTACTTAGCTTGTCTGATCCTTCATTTATTTCACCTCTAAAAGAGAAGCTAAGTTCTCTTGAGGGCTTTTGTAAGAACCACATGAGATGCCCGCATGCTTTAAGATATATATTAACATAACATGTTTCTGTAAGAATTACATAAACTGCACTTTGAAGGTTAGACCAGTTAGAGATTAGATGATATCTAGGGAGAGTCATGTATTAAATAAATATGAAACTCTGTGTCAAGAAACAAATATTCATGTTTCACTAGATCTGCTTTATGATGCAGATTGGAGCACTTCATTCAACAGTTTCACTCTCTACAAAGATAAGATGACTTGGAATCTAATAAGACACACACGAGAGCACTTGGGGAAATGACTGACCTACGTAAGTATCTCTTATAATTCTTATTGGACTTTGAGCTTACAATACGCACAACAGAAATAATATAAACACGCCCACAATTGTTCAAAAATCCAGATGAAGATTCCGAGTACTGAGACATGTAACTGCAACATTAGATATCCAAAGCTTTTTTTTAAATTCATGCTTTTTCTTATAAAATATATTTGGTTGGGCTTTCCTCTTCCTGATCCCTTCCACTTCCCTACCCCTCAGATTCATCTCTGTCTCTCTGTCTCTGTCTCTGTCTCTGTCTGTCTCTATGTCTGTCTGTCTCTCTGTCTCTGTCTCTGTCTCTGTCTGTCTCTATGTCTCTGTCTGTCTCTCTGTCTCTGTCTCTGTCTCTGTCTGTCTCTATGTCTCTGTCTGTCTCTCTGTCTCTGTTTCTGTCTCTGTCTGTCTCTATGTCTCTGTCTGTCTCTCTGTCTCTGTCTCTCTGTCTCTGTCTCTGTCTCTCTCTGTCTCTCTCTCTGTGTGTGTGTGTGTGTGTGTGTGTGTGTGTGTGTGTGTGTGTGTCCTTCTCAAACAAAAACAAAAAAAGACCCACAAAAGGAAGCCGAAGAACAGGAAGCTAAGACAGCCCACACGCAGCCATGTCAGACAATGGATTCTCCCAGCTTCCAATGTGGGTCTCTTGAGTTAAGAAGCACTGAACACCAGCAGGGTCAGGATCCCCTTAGCAGGAATATTATTAAGAAGTGACATTCACTCTGTGGTATATACTGGCTAGCCTTTGTCACATATGACTTCATTTAAGTTTCACAAGTAAAATCTGTATAGGACTTCTCACTTCAAAAGTTAAACAATACGCATCTATTAGTTTGATCAGCTATCAAGTAGTGAAGTCAAACTTGAACCCAATCAATTCACATTTTATGATTAAGTTAAACCACGATTAAGAATGTTATATAGGATCTGAATGTCCTTAAATAACTGATAATCTAATACATAATCCCAAGCCTTTCTATATCCAGAGTGAGGAGAGATGCAGGACACTACCAAGTTGGCACCTTCATCAATGAGTTACTGTGGCAGGTACTTTCTGTGTTCTATCTTCACATCAGCTAGGGAGTCTGCGCATCATGACCACCCGTGAAATGGGCTTAAAGAAAAGCAAAACTGATGGCAGAGCTCAGAACTGAAGCTCTTACCCTTCCCCCCAGGTTTAGCACACCAAGTGTTTAAGCTGAAGGGAACTTAGACCTCTCCACCAGCTACCATTCTTACCTACAAGCAGCATCCAGGTTGTAGAAGCCCATGATCTCTCTATGCCACTGTAAAGGATTAAGATGATCTCTGCCTCTGGGGAGCTCAGACTATTCTTGAAATCAGCTAGTCAGAAAGCAACTCAAGTGGACAGGTAAATGGATCCCACATGCAAGAGAGGCCTTTTCCTCCCTGTGCGTTAAAGTAAAGCTGAAGACACAAAGGTAAGTGGTTCAGGCTTTCCCACATCCAAACAGGAAAGAGTCATCTGGATGCTAGAAAGGGCCACAGTGTGTGGAGGAGGGATGGGACCTTACATGGGCGCCAAGCAGTAGAGCAGAAATGATGGAAGTAGAGAAGGGAAATTAGAGATGACAAGGTTTAAATAAGAATGAAGGTAGACGCTCAGGATAGAGGAAGGAAGAGGGGGAGGTTATCTAAAACTAAGGAGTATGAAGAAGCCATATGGACGTTCTCTTTATGAGCTAAATAAAAATATAATTTAAAGCACTTTGGTCAGCAGTTCACTGCAGAGTACATAATGCCAAATTCAGAAGGCATGGACTAGTAAATGAAATCTCTCTGTGAGTTGTTGCCCAAGAAGTCACCAGAAACCTTTAAAAAAAATTGCAAGTTACCATTAAGCCATTGTTCTTGGTTGCCTCCCAGAACTAGATGGTAAAACCCTCTTGCTAGTCATATCTCACACTTGAGGCACAAGAAGTTTCTTCCTTGCTGCCTAGCTTCCATACTGTTGAAATTGCTAGTCAACCAAGTCAGGGAAGAAAGTTACCAGTGGGCCTCATCCAGCTGCAAACTTGTTTGCTCCAATACCAATCCACTGAACAAGATGTGCATACCCGTGCAATAGTGGCATGATTGTAATATGGCATCTTAGCTTTGTTTCTAATGTTCTGATAAAATACAGCAACTTAAGGAGTCTTTGGCTCACAACTCCAGGTGACAGTCCATCACTGTGGGGAAGGTAAAGCGGCAAGAACCTGAAGCAGCTCTTCATAATACATCAACAGTCAAAGCAGAGAGCAATGAATTCATATACACACAACAATGCTCAACTAGCCCTCTACAGTTCATTCATTCCAGGACCCAGACCATAAAATGGTGCTGCCTATATTCAGGACAGGTGTTCCCATTCTACTCAACATTATCTAGACTGAGTCTCATTGGGACTGGCTTCTTGAGGTCATTCTATGTTATGACAGGTTGATGAGGATAAACCCAACCATCCTGTGGGAGTAACCAACTGTGTTCTCAGTGGATCTGATGCCTGTTTCATGCCTGGTTCTGTGGACCTGATCAAAAGTCAGCAGCTAGAGAGATCATAGGACCTAGGTTTTGCTTAATAGATACGTTGTCAAACCACCTGTATTAGTTAGGGTTCTCTAGAATCACAGAACTTATAGAATATCTATATACTAATGGAATTTGCTGTGATGACTTACAGTCTATAGTCCAACTACCCCAACAATGGTCAGCTGTGAATGAGAAATCCAAGAATCTAGTAGGGCCCATGAGGCTAGTTGTTTCAACTGGTCTTCTGTAGGTTCCAGGAGATGTGTTGCCAAGTCCATGCTGGTAAAGAATGAATCTTCCTTCTTCCAATGTCCTTATGTAGGTCTCCAGCAGAAGGTGTGGCCTAGACTAAAGGTATGTGCCACCACACCTGGATCTGGGACTTGCTTTGTCCCATGCTGACTTTGATCTCAGAGATATCCATGCCTTAGTCTCCTGAGATTAAAGGTATGTACTACCTTGCCTGGGCCTAAGCTTTTCATAGCCACTATGCCTCAAGATCTCCATGCCAATATCCAGGTCAGAAACTTATGTCTTCCAGCCTTAAGATCTGGATCACAGGTGAGCCCTCCAATTCTGGGTTGTAGTTAATTCCAGATATAGTCAACTTGATAACCAGGAATAGCTATTAAAACACCTACTAAAAATGCATGCTCATACCCATAGAAGAGTGCCTCCCCACTTCCAATTTGGTCAAAGAAGCTTTCTTTTGCAGTAAATGCCAGTTAATGGAGACTCGTGGCTGGTTAATGTGCTGAGGATAAGGGAGTACAGTGTGTTTCAGCGTCCATATCACCCCTTCCAAGGCTTCGAAACCATCACAGAAGATTAAGCAAAAAGAATGTAATAGCTGGACTATGGAGAAGAGGCCCTAACAAATATCTTCTGGGTGTGATATAGCTGTTGCACTTATGACTCAAAGAAGCTGTGGTTGCTAACATTGGACCCACACAAGACCGGACCTGTCAACATTCAGTCCCATGAAAGGGAAGAGATCATGGGGTTGACGGCCCTTCTCAGGGGAGCTAATGGCAGGGTAGATGAGGCATTGTCCTTAGTGGTGTAATGTAGGCATTGCAGAGTTCTCCATGCTTTGGGGGGACAGCTCCACACCCTCGCTCATGAAGATGAATGGACCTGATTAAACAGTGGCTTACAAACAAGAAGATTCAATCCTAGGAGGTGTTGGGACCAGGGTTGGTGGAAGCGGGAAAGGAGTAAGGGAGAGGGTGAGTCTGACTGGAATGTAGTCTGCACATGTATGCAATTGCACGATAATAAATTAATAACAATGGAAAGAGTTATCTGAGGGAATTCTTTTTGAAAGGCAAATGTCTAAACAGAGGGAGAAAGTAGCAATGAGCGACCTACTTTGGTTTGCTGTGTTTCAGCAAACGGTTCAGACACCAGAGCACATGCTCAAACCAATGACCCGCAAGATAGGGAATCCGCGAGTAGGTTTCAAAGAGGAGTAAGAAACGAAACTGAGTGTGAACCATGGGATCCATCGCCCAAGGAGCATTCTGAAAAGGAGACAGAACTGTGTCCGCTTGGGGGATGCTGAAGAGAAGCATGCAGATGGATGCTCTACAGGCTGACGGTATGGAGATGAGGAACTCCTGCATGAGATGGAACGCTGTGTTTTAGAGACATTTCAGAAAGGAAAGCAGAAGGACAGGTGAGTGGTCACCAGGAGGGAATGAAGGAGACAAATGCTGTCTATGTGACACATGGAAATGGTGGCTCTCGCTGTGGACACCACCACTCACTCACAGCTAAAAGCTCAAAAGTGCCATTTTAGCAGGGCACTGTGACAAAGCTAAAGATTCTTTATGCAACACATGGCCCTAAATACTTTTGTGGTTCCTTTTTTTGCCAATGCATGTCAGAAAAGGAAGGTCTTCTCTCGGTGTCCCTGAAAGAACCTTTGTAAAGGCACAAATTAGAAAGTCTTTTTACTGATATTTGATCTCACCCCAAATGGGAGGTCATCAATTTGGCTCAAAGTGGGGGAGGGGAGGAGCACAGTTATTTAATGCAGGCTCAGCAGTTCTCTCTTTGTCCACACCTCTTCATTTTTGCCCAACATCAGAGCAGTGAAAAACTAATGTTGGGAATTAAAAATGTAGTTTCTACAAATCTTAAAATGCTAAACTAAAATTTAAATAAACTTTGTTTTCACTGAGAAGAAAAATGAGTCTGTATGTAAAGGAGTGCTCAGAGCTTGGAAAGTTGGCTCTGTGGTTAAGAACACTGTCTGCTCTTCCAGAGGTCCTGAGTTCAGTTCTCAGCAACCACACGACAGTGGAAAGTTGCATTTAACTCCTGTTCCAGGGGATCTGACTTCCTCACACATGTAGGCAAAACATAAATATACAAAAAATAAAAATAAATTATAAAAAATGAGTCCTCACCTCTGACTGATAATCTTGTTGCCCAAGGGAAGAAGAAATTAATAAGGTAACAACAAAAGTTTTTTTTTTTAATTTTAGTTAAACCAACTATACATAAAATAACTATGAGACGTTTCCATGATTTGTCTCAACTAAAGGACTCAGGTCTTGGCTGTTTTCTCCATTAGACCCTGGAAAGCAGCAGCAGGACATAGAATTTCATATGATATTTAAGGTACTAGTAAAATGATAATTCAGGTCTCAAGGGCAAAGCAACTAGGAGAGCACATATGTGTATATCTTAACTAATTCCCACTGTAGCTCTAGGGACACTGAGGAGCTTAAAAGAGAGGAGAAGCAAAAGAAGAGCATTTTAATTCAGTGAAAAAAAATTCCACCTCACTAGTGAATAGAATGTCTGCTGACCTGCTTTCCAAACAGACAGACTTTACGCTTCTAAAAGTGCATTGTATATGCGACTGTTTTATACTTTTGTTAATGTTCTGGACTTAAGAACATCATGTCTTATACCTTTAAAAGAAGAGATCATTTAGCTGGCCTCATGTCAGCAACTCATGCTTTAAAATAACGGAAAACTTCTGTAAGAGAAGCCGTTCTACTTTGGTTCCAGATGAAAACGTTTTGAGCGATTCTGAAAGTGATCACAGAGAAAGATGAACTTTTATGAGACGAATTTGCCAGTTCAGAGTAAACAGTAAACAGAATATTTGAAGGTTTTCTTTTCTAAACCTAATTAAATAATTGGAAATGCTAAAAAAAAGGAAAATAAATGTTTTCGAACTTATTTGAAGCATTTAAATGTCTAATTTAAATTGGATAGTCTCATGTGTCTGTTCAGTTTAAGTTTAAAAAAAGAATGGAGCACATGGTGTATAACAGACACTGCTCTGGCTGTTGAGCTGTTGACGTGTGAGAAAAGAAAGGATTATAGGGGGAGGAAGAGCTCTGCACGTTCCTGGGATTCAATGTGAGATATCCTGGAATGTATACAATCCAAGAGTCACAGACACCCAGAAATCTGTAGGAGAAGATTTCATTTGAACCTAATCTAAACAAATCATTAAAGGGAGACTAGTTGTGTGAAGAGTTGTGGGGACTCAGAGCAAAGCATTCTTGGCAGGAAACAGCATGGAGAAATGTCGAGAGCTCTGAATGAGTGTGTTGTTTGGGGAACCATGGGTACATCTACTTAGTAAAAACCAGCACTTGGAGGGGAGCTAGAAAACATAGTCTAGGCACATCACTGCAGAGGAAACAGTATCAGAACCAGTGAGAAGAAGAAGGGTCACTGACAGTGTTTCCATAGGATAGTGGTGTGTAATTATTGGATCTTAAAAGAGCTTTCATTGGAATCAAAGAATGGATTGGAGTAGGAAAAGGAGTTGACTCAATCTAAGAAGCCAGGACAAGGCACAAATGTAGGCAGAAATGTGGAAAGACATAGGGTAGACCATAGATGGACCCAGAGGTCCACTGAGATCAGAGAAATGAGATGTGAGGTAAAGATAAGAATGTGCTCTCTTGCTAGATTGCTAGATAGATTAACTTCAGCAGAGAGGCAGAGCCCGCTGTGTGTTCCTCTAGGAAGAGTTGCACTGTGAGCTAAGACACCAAAAGCATGTATTTACCTCCTAGACTCTCATTTATCAGGGACTGAGGGAGTGGGTGTGGTGTCCACCACATATTAGTCTCAAGGAAGAGTGTGTTTCATGGAAAAAGCTCAGTGGAGAAAAGGTAGCTAACAAAATACACCGAAGATTCACATATTGCTAAGCAAATATAATTTTTCTCATTTTATGAAATCATCTGCAAGAGGAATCCAGGCAAACTGTATTTCTGAAGAAGAACTGGGAACTGAGAGCTGGGTACAGCTCAAAACTCCTGGCTTTGGATGATGTACCACAGTACAGGAAATGAAATTCTCTGAAAAATTTAATTCCTAAGAAGATAACTCATTATCTGATAGAGCCCCTTTTTGGCTTACCACATCCCATAGGTCATGATTCAGAATATAAAATTTGGTAGGAATATAAAGTTTAAGAAATTGTTTAAGGCTGGTTCTGAATCCTACTGGTGATCAGGGGAAAAAAAATCAAGAATAGCCGGTAAGTGACTTTGGAAAGATTTACCAAAGTAACACCTATGGTGGCTTCAAATTCAGTGGAGTTAGAGAAAACCATTCCTGTCAGAAAGAGCAGCATGTCCAAAGATCAAGAAGGAAATTATTAGATAGCAAAAGGAGTGTCTCATTGTGAGGGGGAAAAGAATACACAAAGAGAAAACAGAGACAGGGAATTGCTGAAGAGACAGAAATATGAATGATGGAAACAAGAAATGACAGGAACATGATATAGAAAGCTCATGCCGGAGATAGGCAGCTCATGTCTTGGACAGACAACTCAGGCCTTGGACAGACAGCTCATGCCTTGGACAGACAGCTCAGGCCTAGGACAGACAGCTCAGGTCTTGGACAGACAGCTCAGGCCTTGGACAGACAGCTCATGCCTTGGACAGATAGCTGAGGCCTTGGACAGACAGCTCAGGTCTTGGACAGACAGCTTATGCCAAGGACAGACAGTTCATGCCTAAGAATCACCAGTCTTCTCAGACTCCATGATAGAAAGCATGCCCCTCTCTGTGTCTCCCATATACAATTATGGATTTTTGCATCCAGACATAGATGATATCTGGATTTGTTATGAGTTTAAATGTGGGCTGCTAGTGTAAAGCATTATGGTTATTAAATCAATCATTTAGGAACATTCTATGACTCTATGAAAGAAGAGCAGTATTCTCATTTTTGAGGGGAAAATGGAATTGGGCAATCCTAGACCAGTCAGCAAGGAGCCAGAATCTAAACGTAAAACTGAGTGAAGAACACATAAATGCTCATGCTCTTGGGGTCTGAGTTCTGTAAGAGTTCCCAACAGGTTGATTTAGCTGAATGATCACAACAAATAGGTCTTTCTACTAGCAGTGAAGAAGAATGTTTTCCTTTCTTTCATCCAACCATGGGTTTCTGACAATCTTCATAGTAAGAATCGGTCTGACATATACCTGAAATGCTCGCATCAGAGCCCAGGTGACCTGAGAGATAAGATAATCCCTTCACCACACACCGTCATCAAAACTACAGTACCTTTACCTTCTCACAAGCAAAATCCCACCGTTGGGAAGAAGGAGCATTAAACGAAAGTAAAAGAGACCATAAGAATTTTCTTACTACAACTTCACTAAGGTTTAACTTTTCTTTCTTGTGTATGAGGGAAATATGAGTATGCATGCCTTCAAGTGACTCCAAGAAAGAGGTACCCTCTTCAAATCAGAGAATCCATGTCCAGCTCATCAAAGGATAACATTTTCTACAGATCTTTAAATGAATTTCTACCTTCCTGACTTAACTACAAGAAAAGGATATGGGTTAGAGGGTGTCATGCTAAATGCAATTCATTATCCAAATACTTCTAACCTATCAGGGACGATACCAATAAATTATAAAATATATGATACTACTGCTCACTACTAAGGTTGCAGTAGACCAAAGAATAAACCTGTAATTCCCACCTTCAGACCTGAGGAAGAATGTCCCAAAGCCCACATTCTTTGTGAGAGTGGAAGAATTCTTGCAGGGTCTATGAGAACAGGATCTGACAAATAATATGCCCCGGGGTCTGAGGGCAGTAGTTTCATGGATAACATTTAAATTGTTGCCATGTGCGTTCCCTTGCGAGGGATCCGTCATCATGATTGGTGTATTATAATTTCCCCTGACTAAATTGGTCTCTCTCTGTTGGATTTTCCCCAAGGAACACAATTTACCAGCAAAGAGCTTGCCCTGCTGGCTTTTATTTTTTTCAATGTTCATTATAACATGCAGAACAAAATGCAATACACACTCAGAGATTCTTGGTTTTGACTATTAGCGGGCATCTGATCCAATGAAAAGCTCATTGACTCTATATTTTCCTGCATGTCAGTTCATTTTCACCTTAATTTCTGAGTTCCAGGTTGAGGACAATAAAGTTCTCAGTCCCAGTGGAAAAAGCATTTGGAGTGCAAGGCAAGATAAAACTGTTACATTTCAGATATTGGGAGGTCTCTTTTTTAAGAAGTGAAAACAACCTTTAAAACCAGGTACATTTAAGATATATTTGGCATACAGCATGGAAAATGAGGATGGTAACATTTAAATCCCACTCTAGAGTCTATCTTTCTTCTCACCTCCGTGACAAAATTGGTGATGTGGTTTATAACAGCTAATACTTTTTCATGCTTTATTTTACACCAGCAGATTTTTGGGTTTCATTACAGTTTCCTCTACTGGATTATCCATGGCTTGAACACAGTGAGTTGACACACTTTAGCATCTTTGTAAATGAAAGACTTGTGATAAAGGAACGATTTGAAAGCAGTAGGATACCCAGCCCCTTTAGGAGCATCTACATATGCTCTGATTCAGAGTTTGTCTTTAACCCTTCAAATTGTAGGCTCAGTAGATGAAGGAGAATCCCAGGCCAAGGGCATAATAAGATCTTTAATAAGATCAGAGAAGAAAACTTCTCCAAATTAAAGAAAGACAAACCTATACAGATACAACTCATGTACATAACACCAGATCAACAAGACCAGAAAGAAAATCCAGGTGGAATATCCTAAAACATTAAGTATACATAACAAAGTATTTTGAAAGGTGCAAGAGAAAAAAACATGAGTCACATTATAAAGGAAGATCCATGAGAAAAGCAGCTGATTTCTCAAGAGAAGCTTTGAAAGCCAGAATAGCCTGGAGTGAGGCAGTCTACATCCCAAAAGGCTATGATAGCCAGCCTAGATTAATAAACCCAACAAAATTATTTGCCTTAATTGAAAGAGAAAGAACAACTTCATACATTATAAACAGCCTTTAAAAAGTTAAATTCAACAAACCTAAAGAAAATACAAAAAGTAGTGTTTGGGGCCAAAGAAACTGTGGGCAGAAATACAAAGCCACTGAGAACATAGATAGCATAAGGAAAAATGAAGGAAGTGATAACTGTACAACTGAGGCCCGCACTGCAATACTAACTTTAAATATCAGTGGTTTTACTTCTCCAATCAGAAGACACAGGCTGACTGAATGGATCAATAAAATCCACCTATCTGTTATCTACAAGGGACACATCTAAACTTTAAAGATAGACATCACCTTAAAGTGAAAGGATAAATAAAAATACCCCAATATTCATCCAGTGTGATGAGGTCAAGTTGGTGCCTATTTAGAGCCTTCACCTCCTACCAACAAGTGTCCCCAGTACTGGAAGATACGCTGAAGGCTATCAGATGAGAAAGGTAAACAGTAGCTCAGCTACAAACTGAGATCTAAAAAAACAGTGACCTGCCTGCATAGCATACTGGTGCAACAGTGGTACAGACATTGTCAGAGTAACCAACCATGCTCTGCGTGGATTTACATCCCACTTCAGAAGATGGAATCTATGCCTGGCATTACTCAAGTAACACAGAACCTGAGATTAGACGGGCCTTGGGTCTAGGGGGAAAACCAAACGCAACTGTTCTGCTAAAGGACCATCACAATACAATTACTCCTAATGGCATTATGCTAAACCCATAGACCAGTGTCTCACTCAAACATCAAAGGAAGTTCCTCTTGCAGTAGAGGAACGTTCACAGAGAAACTCAGAACTGAAGACTGTGCATAGAGTGAGGACTTTGGAACAGTCAGTCCTAAATGAGATGTCTTCAGCAAACCCCAACCTTCAGGACTCAAGGAGTTATGTGGAAGAGACGGGAACAATTGTAAAAGCCAGGGGTGATAGAGGACATCAAGGAAATACTATCTTCCAGACACAACAGGACTAAGACACATATAAAATACAAATGTGAAATACACATACGAAATATACATATGAACACATACAGACTATGGCAGGAAGCACAGAGCCTGCACAGGTCTAAGCCAGATGGAGTCCCACCAATGAGATAGGGAAATGATCTGGACAAAACATAAACAAAGAAACATCAGGATGAAAGACATCATATATCAAACGGACGTAACAGAGGTCTTCATGATATTCTACTGAAATAGCAAAAAGCACACGATCTATTCAGTAGCACATTGAAGCTCTTCTAAAATATAGCACATCCTTGCACACAAACAAACCTTTACAAATTCAGAAAGTCTGAAATAGCTCCTTATATGCTATCTGACTACAACACAATACGACTTAAAATCAACAGCAAACAATGTTCTAGTAAATTCACAATTTACTGAAGACTAAACAAGTCATTACTGAATGATGAATGGGTCAAAAAAGAAATCAAGAAAAAAAAAGAAAAAAACTTATTAGAATTAAATGAAAATGAAGACACAATGCAGCAAAGCACATTAAACACTGTCCTATTAAAGAAATCTTTAGCTCTAAGTGCCTACATTAAAAAAATGAAAAAGGCAGGTGCTGGTGGCATATGCCTTTAATCCCAGCCTTCCAGCCCTTGAGAGGCACAGGCAAGTGAATTTCTAAACTCAAGTTCATCATGACTTATTGATATAACTCAAAAACAAGGACAAACAAATCACAAATCCAAACCAAGCCCACATCAAAAAGTAATAAGAGCAGAAGAAAAAAGTCAATGAAATAAAAACAAAAAAAAATACTAAGAATCAATGAATAAAACAGTTGTTTCTTTGAAAAGATAAACAGACTCTTGGCCCAGCTATCCAAATTAAAGAAAAAGAGCGTCTGAATTATCAGGATCAGAAATGAGCAGAGAAACATTACTACAGACGCCAAAGAAATTTGGAGTATTGTAAAGGAATAAAAAAACAACAAAAGCAAGCAAGCAAGGAAACAAACAAGCAAAAGCCTCTAAATCTATAAGCTGGAAAGCCAAAAAGAAAAGGCTAAATTTCTAGATTGAACTGAACAAGTAAACTTAAACCAAGAAGTCAATAACCTACACAGAGCCATAACAAGTGAGGAGATTGAAATAGTAATAAAGATCTTTCTACCTACAAAGAAATGGAAGGTCCTGATGACTCATAGCAGAATTCTACCAGACATTCAAAGACCCATAGCCAAGCCATAAACTATTCAAGACCACCACCACGAACAACAAAAAAACCCAAAACAAAGAAAGCAAAACAGAGACAGAGCACTCTCAAACTCTTTCTACAAAGCCAAATCATAACACCAAAATTGAGTTGAGATGAAGCAATAATAAGAAAAAAGAAAACTCTAGGTCAACATTTTTGATGAGCACAGAATCAAGAATGCCCAATAAAAAACTTGCAGACAGATTACAAACATGCATCAAAAAGATTATCCACCATGCTCAAGTTGGCTTCATTTCTGAAATTCAGGGATAGCTCAACACAGAAGAATCAATAAGTAAGCCATATAAGTGGACCTAAAGACAAAAATTGTGGATCTGCACACAGGGCCTCTAGGCTACATTCCTTCCTCATTGCCACCAGGGTGCCGGGCTTTGGGGACACAGATACCCTCCCAGGAGAGGCCTAAGAACCCAGCCTAAGATGAGGTTTCCAGTCCGGGTGTGAAATGACACAGCCTGGAGCCCAGGCTGTAATTCCCAAACTCCTGTGCACTCAGATACAGCTGGGAACCTTGAGGAGTTGAGGAGGAGAGGTCCTGCATGAGTGGTGTGGGAGGGGGAGTAAGACTTAGCTCAGGGTGAGTGCCAGGAGAACTCTGGGCTCTATGCTATGTGACCAGTTGTCATGGTCCTCTTCATGGGATGTCCTGGTCACGTGGGCCAGAACTGGAATCTGGTGGGGAGCAGATTCAAACGCCTACCATTCTCAATTATGAAAATTGCTGGGGTTCCTTAATCTGCTCGACCTTGCCAGTTTTTCTGTCTGGTGAAATGGTTCCACTGGCTCACCCCCACCTCCCAAATCGCATGGATCAGAAAGCAACAGAAGCAGAAAAAGCGTTTGATAAAATCTAAAATGACGTTCGTGATAAACGTCCCAGAGTTTGTAGGGATAGAGGAAACATACCTCAACATGACAAAAGATATATATTAGAAACCCACACGTTTGTGTGTGCGTGTGTGTGTGTGCGCGTGTGTGAGTATGTGTGTAAAAATTCCTATAATAATAAATGGAAAAGAGGTCATGAAATTAGAAGAGATCAAGGAGGGGTATATGTGAGAGTTTGAAAGGAGGAAAAGGAAAATAATTTGATTTGGTTAACATCTAAAAAGAAAAAGATGATTTTTTAAAAAGACAGCTTGATTTCTCATGTTTGCTGAAGGGAGTAAGTCCATGAGATGTGCACTTTGGACATTAAGTACCATATGAAATGTTTATTCTTATATCCCCATTTGTAAATGAAGACACTCAGGTTGGAATACGCCATAAAGATAAGAGCATAGGGCTAGGCATGATAGTGGTTTTTTGTGAACTTGACATACACTAGGGTCGTTAGGGAAGAGGGAATCCCATTGGGAAAATGTCTCCATCAAATTATCTGGTAGGTAAGTCTGTTGGGGCACTGTCTTAATTAATGATTGATGTGCAGGGTGGGGAGCAGCCTACTATGAGCAGTGTCCTTGTAAGTATAAGGAAGATAGCTGGATATGAACCCACAAAGCAAGACATTAAGTAGTTTCCATCTGTGCTCCCACCTCTGCCCTGCTTGTGTCCCAGCCCTGATTTCCCTCAATGATTGACAACGAAACACTTCCTTTTCCAAGGTGGGTTATATCAGTGTTTTATTCGAGCAATAGAAACCTAAATAGAACAGGAGTGCGTGCCTGAAATCCAAGCTCTGGTAGGCTAAGACTGGAGGACTGCCAATTCCAAACCAGCCAGGGCTATATATCAACAGCCTGCGTCAAGCAAATAAAAACCACCGCAGAATGTACTGTTGTCCAAAACCAGCTGCATTTGGATCTTTAATATTTGAGGATGTATGAGAGAAAGAACCATTGCATTACCTGAGATGGAGAAATACTGTAGTATATATGGAGATGTTATATTATTTTATGATATTATGTTGAAATATTAAGATTAAATCCTGGTTAAATCATCACTGTACAGCAATGACCTTGCTGGAAATAAATGCCAGTCATATATGCAAAGGCCCACCTGCTCTAATAATCCCGCTGTGCTTCTGTGTCTCCCTGAAACTCTCTTTGTTGATGAAGATGGTTTTTAATGAAGCAAGGTTGAGGGTTATTGATCTATAAAAGTCTTTATGATTCAGCTGCTGTGGAATTCTCTACGATACCCCAGTCTCAGGGGGATGTTTCTCCAGTGATGCCAAGTGGATTCTTGGAAATTTACATGCTGCTATCTGTTTGACAGTAAATTGATGTGCAAGTCCCTTATGTGATACACAGCCTGGGTTTTCATATAACAAGCTGTATACCTTAATAACCACTTTGTCATTTTTGCTTTTTTTTTTCTGAAAAGCAGCCTTACTCTCCACAGAGGTCACTCGAAAGAGATGGTATTTTGTTCTCCATGAGCCACCACACCCATTCTCTGGGCTTCAGACTCCATCCCACAACACCTATTGCCCTCACACTCCTTACCTGAAAAGATCTGCTTTTGATTTGTTTTTCTCTAGAAAAACAAACATATTTTAGAGGTCAAGCTCCAAAGCTTGTTTGAAACCTGACCCTCTGCTGGGTTTGTCTCTGGCTTTGTGACACTGAGCAAGTGTCTATCAATCTCCTCCTTGTCCTTCAAGCACAAAGTCCTGCCCTAGTCACTGCCATACTTCTGGAGGGACACCATGACCACAGCAACTCTTATAAAGAAAAACATTTCACTGGGGCTGGCTTAGAGTTCGGGGGTATAGTCCATTATTTTCATGGCAGGAAGCATGGTGGTGCACAGGCAGACATGGTGCTGGTTTTATATCCATAGACAGAGAGTTTTATATCCATAGACACTGACAGCAAGAGAGAGAGGCATGGACTTTAGAAAACTCAAAGTTCATTCACAGTGACTTACTTCCCCCAACAAGGCCATACCTCCTAATCCTTCTCAAGTAATGTTACTCCCTGATGACTAAGGAGGGGGCCATGCGGCCATTCTTATTCAAACCACCAGCTATCCCATAGGATTGTTGTGAGAGTAACCTGAGGTGGGAATGCTGAAAACAACCCTTCCTCCTCCTCCTCCTCTCCCTCTCCCCCTTCTCCTCTTCCTGTTTTCCTCTCCCTCTTTCTTCTCCTTTACCTTCTTGATTTCTCAGATTTCATTTTGACAGAGGGTCTTATAGTAGCACAGGCCAGTCTGAAACTATGTACCTGAGGCTAGCTTTGAACTTCTGAACTTCGGCTCTGCCTCCCAAATCCTGAGATTATAGACATACACCACTACCCCAAACAAGGAAGTTCTTGTAGGCCATGAAATTCCAAACTTCACAATAAATATGAGTAGTCAGAATTATTCACCTATACACAGATTATGAAATTATGAGTGATATTTGAATACTCTCTGGCAAGACACAGTGGCACAAGCTTTCAAAATCAATTGCACAGCAGCATTCAAGTACAGATCTATTCCCTTGTTTTGTTAATTAATACATTTAAATCCAGAGAGCTTATATATATTGCCTCCACCCTAAGAGGACAGAACTGTTCACACACACACACAGCAAGAATCTGAGCTTGGACTGGACTTGAGAAACATGGGGTGCAGAAACTTTGTAGCAGACATTCAAAGGTCTAGTCATGGATGCATGAGGCATCTAGACTTCTACAAATATCTTGGATTTTTAAAAAGACATGCCATAGTAGTTAATGATTAACAGAGTTGGGACTGGAGAGTTGGTTCAGCAGTTTAGGTCACTTGCTGCAACCATCCGTAACTCATTTCAGGGGATCCAACGCCCTCTTCTGACCTCCTCTAGTTCCAGGGGCACATATGGTATACATACATACAGGCAGGCAAATATGCATATGCATAAATTAAATTATATAAAAGCCTTTTCAAAGATAGAATAACATACTTTCTTCTAAATGGCAGGCATGAGATCTCTTATTCTAATTGTGGGTTATTTTAATAAATTTGTGTGGTTTTGCTTGCAGTGAAAGCAGAACTAAGACAGTAGTAGATGGGTCATAAAACTGTCTTTGATCCAGGGAGACTCATGGATCATTGAGGTTAAGATAAAGCTCTCCCTACTGCTGGGGCTCAGAATATGCTACTCCTTCAACCCACAGATGCCAGCCTTCCCACACCTTTTCATGGGTTGCTTTTCATTGTTAAGTTTCTCCTTTCAGAAGAACCTCACCTGAATGGCTTGTACAACTTGTACAATCACCTCTCTGGTTCCTTGTGTCTTTACCCTGTATATGTTGCCTGGAGTTCTTTCAATAACTTTAAGTTCTTTCACTTTAACAATATGTTCTTTTGTTTGCTGAAATAATAATAGTGCTTCTTTGTGGGATATCAAGAGAATATGAAGTGGGGATAGATAGATAGATAGATAGATAGATAGATAGATAGATAGATAGATAGATAGATAGATAGATAGAAAGATGGTAGATAGATGGTAGATAGATGATAGATGATAGGTAGATGATAGATAATACATACATAAATGATATAGATGATACATATATACATACATACATAGATGATGGATAGATGATAGATGATAAATAGGTAAATGATAAGTAGGTAGATGATAAATACATAGATAGCAGGTAGATAGATGATAGAGATAAAAGATATATAGGTAATAGATGATAGATACATACATAAATACATACATAATACACATACAGATGATATAGATTATCCATACATTTATACATACATACATAGATGATGGATAGGAGATACATAGACAGACAGACAGACAGATAGATAGATGATATAGATGGATAGATAAATAGAAGGTACACAGATGAAGCAGATGATGGATGGATAGAAGAGTGTTTAAACATTGCCTCACACATACTCGGCTCCACATCATCAATAGCAACTCTTCTTTTTTTCACTGTTGTTGAAGCCTCAAAAACTTGAGTCAAACTAAATGGCTCTCTCCATTTATCTGAGAATCTGAAAGATTGCTTAAGGAGGTGGTGTGAAGCATTGATACCAGGCACTGGGCACCTGCTTAGCATTCATAAGACTCTGAATCCAAAACTCACCTTAGTTACCTTAGTCACCTCACCACCCTAAAACCCCAAGGAAAAAGTAAACAATGTTAGTAGGATCATGGAAGAAAAACAATCAAAAGCAGGATGAACTAGTAGATTAAGTCACTAGTGATAAGTTAGAGGTCACAATAAGACAAGCACTTTGAATTTCACCTCCCAAATAAGAGAAGAATTACCTAGAGAAAGTGGCAATCTGGATCCAAATATAATTAGTGAGGACTGATGGGTTAGTGATAACAACATGGCTTTTTAAACTAGGAACAAATAATTTAACAACCAGAAAGAAGCCTAGAGCCCAAATCCATAAGCACTGTAGGCTGATCTGAACAGAGAACATGTTGCTTAGACCTGTACTCATTGACCCTGTCTCGTTCCCTGAGGTTTCCTCTCATCCCCTTTAACTGAATGGTAGGGAATGGGTTAGAGCCAGGAGGACAGACCCAAGCCTAGCCTTAAGCAAGTTGTTACAGAAAACTTGCTTATGCCATGAAACTAAATCCAGAATGGGACTGATGTTTTGTTTTGTTTTGTTTTATTTTCCAGAGAAGATTGAGGAAGACGAGGCCCTACAAAAGAGATCGAAGAAGCCATTGCAGCAAACTCAGCAGAGAGTAGACAAGATAGAACAAAAATACGGATAGAAAGAGGGAACCATAAGGCATTGTCTTGGTATCTTTTCATGCTGCTATGCTAAAATGACCCCTCCAAATCTACTTCGAGCATAAACGGTTTATTTAGTTTCCTGGTTCATGGTTCAGAAGTTGAGTGGAGGCAGCAGGAGCTTGAAACTGCTGCTCCTCTCACCAGTCCAAGTGCCTGAGAGCCTCAAAAGCTTCCTAGGGCTCAGTTTATGTCCTGCATCTTAGACAGTTGACACTCCACCCTAAGAGGACAGAACTGTTCACACCACCCTAGAAGGACAGAACTGTTCACACCACCCTAGAAGGACAGAACTGTTCACACCACCCTAGAAGGACAGAACTGTTCACACCACCCTAAGAGGACAGAAATGTTCACACCACCCTAAGAGGACAGAAATGTTCACAATCAATTGAGTCTCCCCTCCTCAATGAACGTAATGAAGATAATTCCCCATAGACATATACGGAAGCCCATCTCCCAAGGAATTCCAGAAACTGTCAAGCTGATACCACCAACCAGCACGTGTACATGTGCCTGCAATGGGTTCCATTAAGTGCCTGTAGTAGGTCATATGGACAAAGGTCTGTAATTCCTTCTAGCAGCATGTGACAACACAGAACTGTTTTTAAAACAACCTAGAACTCCACTGATACAATCAAAACCCCAAAGGGCAGTGTTCTTAATTTGGGGGAAACAGAACAGTGCAGGAGTCTCTGGCCTTGAGTCCCAGGGACACATGGGAATCTAGGTTAGACCTTGCTCATCTAGAGGGGAGCTAGCTAATAAAACAATGCAGCACTTGTATATGTTACTTAAATGTTTCTAGTAATTGTAATTTTTAAGGTAATATCAAGGAGCTAAAACTCATGTCTTATTGAACCCACTAAATCCAAAATATTGTCAGTTCAAAAAATAACCAATAGAAACAAATTAATACACATTTTCCAGTCTTTGCCCACACTGCTGTTACTACCTACTCCATATCTTACACTCAAAGGATTCAGATGTTAAATGTTCACTATTCATTCATGACCTGTATTTAGATTTGCAAACTTTATAGCTGGAGAAAAAAAATAGGTTCATAAGCTCAAGTTGTTCCAGACATATGTAAATTTTCCAATAGTTAAACAGAATATTTGCTTTTAAATTGGAGTAGAGGTGAATTAGAACTAAACGCAATTGTTTCTGCTCCTCGGTCACACAGGTCGCATTCTGAGGGCTGCAGAGGCCTGTGTGGCTAATGGCTCCCATATGGAACTAAAACCAGAAATCTGAAGGAAAGACTCTGGTAACCTAGTGGGAAGAAATTGCTTGCAAGACTGACTATCCTTAAGTTTAGGATGATGTCCTCAAAACATCGAGTTCTGTCATTTATTTCTCAATTTGCGGGCTATTGCCACTACACTCACCATCAACACTAACTTATAATTCTATAAAACTTGTAAATCAAGGGCCCAAATTGTCTTTTATGATTATTTTGTGATCTTTACAATCAATGCTTTCCAGACTGTGTTGAACAGAGCTCTGTAACTGATCAATGGATTGATGAAGCTACACTGGAAACCTTTAAAACACATTGAATATTGAAAAGTCTCCAATGATTCAGATACCAGTAACACAGTATTGAGCTCAGTATTGTAACCTTCCCAGGAAATCGAGGAAAGACGAGTGAGTGTCCAAGCAGACAGAATGAGACACATGTACTCAGGGTGAGCAAAGGCAGTGGAGATGGAGTAAAGGAAGTCAGAATGGGCTCTGTGGAGACAAAATGGAGGATACAAGATGGGGTGTGTCTCGGGGTGTAACCTACAGTGTGGGAATCAGTCCCCAGAGTGGTGATATTATAGAAGGAAGAGGCCTTTGTATCTCAATAATAATAATAATAATAATAATAATAATAATAATAATAATAATAATAAAGGTGAGAAACTTAAAGCAGTACTCAAAGAAAATTGATCCTGGCTGCTCGGGACTCTCAGATGTGAGAGTGGGTGAAAGGGGAAAGGTCAGAAGACATTTCAGGACCATTATTTCAAGGCAAACCTGTGCCACACAGGGAGATTTGTTCCACAACACCCCAAAATAAAAAAATAAATAAATAAAAATAAAAAACAGTAACAAAAGAGAAGAATCAGGAGTTAGTACCACAAATGCTGATCATGGGATCATGGAATGTGGGACTATATGCTTGAACCTCTTCACAGGATGTCTTAACACAACTAAATGCCAGCCCAGAGGATATGACAAAGATGGATGATTCTGGCCGCAAACATTGTGGAGTAACTTACAGCTACAGGTATGGTTTAGTGCCGGAAGTAACTTCTGAAAGAAATTAAACCTTGCTTAAACGCCGTTTTTCATGTATGAGTAGCTCTTTCCAGCAGAGAAGGGGGCGGTGCAGTTCTGAGACCTCCGACCCCGACCCCTCCAACATGAATACTGTTTGCCAGTCTGCAAATAATTTAACAGTGAGACAGGCTGGGTTTGTAAAGCCAGTGATCCCTATAGCAGCTACTTTTAGAGATCCAAACATGAATGGTGGACTGTGTGTGGGTGGAATGGCTTTCTGAGCCATTCTGCCCAGCAGAGTTAAGAAATAACAAGAAAGAATCTCTTATTTGGGTTTAATTATTATAAACATTTAAACTTTAAACCAACTATTGAATCTAATTTGCTTTGCTAAGAGCAGTGACTGCTTCATGCTGCATACATAGCTACAGTGGTGCCACTAAACTATTGTTAGGGAGATGCCGAGTGGCCTCCGAGTGACTTAGAACTCTCTTTTCTAGGTGCTAAGTCTTGGGCCAAATTTCAGCTGAACAGTAACACAATTCAAGTAGGCTAACAGAACACCACCAACCTTTGGATTCCGACAGCGTGTCCAGGACTCCTGCTCATGCCCTGACTGATCAAGGCCCCTCTAATTAACATGCTCAATCAGAGTTTCTCAACCTCTAGGTTGCAACTCCTTTGGTGGTCAAATAAGTCTTTGTCAACGACAAAGGTTGCCTAAGACCAGCAGAAAACAGATATTTACACTGAGATGCATAACAGTAGCAAAATTACAGTTATGAAGTAGCAACGAAAATAATCTTATGGTTGGGGGTCACCACAACATGAGGGACTGTATTGAAGTGTCACCGCAATAGGAAGGCTGAGAGCCACTGCCATGCATTCTGCTGAATTTGAGCTCGCCATCTCTGTGTATCAATCGTCCTCAGATCAACCAACCCTTCCTACAAATGTCAGCTACTCCCCTCTCCTTTTTCTTTTTAACTTGATAATGTCTGTACAAGATCAGAGTGCACAGAGACTTTACATCTTCATCTGCAAGAGATTCAGGTAGCAACAGGTTGGCGATTTCAAAGAAAAATGGAGGCCACTGAGTTTCTTTATGTACTCCAATAATATGTCCCAGTGAAACATTTTCTTCACGTGCATCTGGAAATAAGTGAACCCAAATGGGAAGGTAGAGCATTCAACATAACTTTTCCACATAATACCTATGAAATGACCGTATGACACACAGTGGCAGGAGGCAAAGACGGCCAACACCAAAGCCAGTGTGATGGAAGTTTTCAAGGACATCATAGTTAACCATGATAAACACATTAAATACAGATTTGTCTCATAGTTAGTTGTAATCAGCACAAGCAGATGAGGTGAAAATGATCCGGATGTCCCAGAAAATCAGTGAAAGTCTTTTCAAAGGAAGTGAAAACCAAGCTGTAATTTAACAGCTCCAGTTAAGGACTTTGATTTGCAGGTGACCAAGGGAAGAGAAAAGGAGGAAGCAGGTGGGCGGAGTGAGGCAGTGAGAGGACTGGAAGACAGGAGAGAGCCTGACATTGACTGAGTGTCCCGGGAGATCTCTGCTGGCCAAGTCCAACTCCGGTAAGGAAATAGTGAGGGTGACTCTTAAAACCCTTCCCCACCCCCTGAGGGAATATTCTCTTGGAAGTAGGAAGAAAGTAACTAAAATAGAGGAAGTAGAGTGTTCTGAAAGAATTTGAAATGAATTTACATCTAACCCCAATGGATCTAGTTTAAAAAGTAACCTTACTTCCTTCTTGGTCTCAAAATATCCAATTACCAGGGTTTCTTGAGAAGAATTTGCATGTCTTTTTCTTCTTTAGTATATGGATATTAAGATACTTTGTAACTCTGACAATGGTGGTTAACAAGTCAAATTTTCTTTTGGTTTAAATGTTATTAAAGATGCTCAAAGAGAACACTGAGGCAACTTTTATGTCCTTTTTATAACAGAAATAGCAGCACGAAAGCAGACTTACTTTCTCTCTCTCTCTCTCTCAATCTCTCTCCCCCCCCTCTGTGTGTGTGTGTGTGTGTGTGTGTGTGCGTGCGTGTGTGTGTGTGTGTGCGTGCGTGTGTGTGTGTGTGTGTTCTCATTAGATTCCTTTACATTCATTTCTTCCTCTTAATACATGGGAGCAGGTTTTATGAGGGTCCCCATTTTCCAGATGAGGATCCTAGGTCACAGATAGGTGGAATGGCATGTTCAATGTCACAGGACAGGAAGTGGCAGAGTGAGGGTTCCAGCCCAGGGAACCTGTTCCAGCATCCATGTACTTACATGCTATGCCACACTGTCTCTAACATGAAATGGATAGCAACATGCCTAATTTCTAATGGCATGTGAGTCAAATGCCTATCAGCCCTGTCAGTCAAGGGCCTATCTCACATTGCTCTCAGAGTCTGATATGAATTTGGATGGTGAAGGTGGTAGTGGCAACGAGGAAGGTAGCTGTTTTAAGTAACTCTGAATTAGATAATTTCAGAGTCTGAAGAGACTCTGGTAATGAGCCATCTCTATATCAGAAAGCATTTCTTCATGTCACCATGTTACTCTAGTAGGTAAATAAAAACTTAAACCAGTTCAGTCATTAAAGGATAGCATCCCTTGGTTCGAGGTAATGGCTCAGTTGGTAGAGGCTTGCTACCATAGCTGATGATCCGAGATCAAGCCTGTGACACCCAAAGTGAAAGCAGAGAATAAACTTAGGCAACTTGTTCTCTGACCTGCACACATGTACACAAACATACCTACATACATACATGCATACATGTACACACATACACACGCACATATATACACATGCACACTCAATACACATACATGCACATGTATACACACATATACACATACATATACACATGCATACACATACACACAAGCATGCATACATGCATGAACACACATATATATGTACACATACCTACATACATACATGCACACATTCACATATATATACACACATACATAGATACATGCACACAGGCACAGACAGACACAAGCACACATGCATATACATATATACACATGTACACGTTCACAGACATACATACACAGACATGTACATATACACATGTTCACATTCACACACATACATTCACATATGCATATCCATAGATACATGTACATGCATGCACACATGCATACACACACATGCACACATTCACATACACATGCACATATTCATATACATACATACACATGCACGTATACATGCACTCATGCAACACATTAATAAATAGATGTAACTTTTTGAATCACTTAAAGAAAGTACTGGTGTCCCTCAGATGACACAGACTGAGAAACCACCCCCTATTCACTAGATGCTGACAGCAGCCTATATTCTGATAAAAGCCAGATGGTTAGAAGACTCTGAGTTCTCTGCTCTCAAACAGAAAACACTTCATGCAGCTCCAGGCTTGGGCTCCATCCAGCTCTGTCTCTGGCAAGGCCTTTGTGGTTCTTGTGTATGTAGCATATCATATACATATGATCACAGTGCAGTGCTCATCAAAAGCACAAATGGAGCTTACTCGGAGTAATGGAGTAACAACTTATCTTCTGTCTTGTGCAAGTTGCTTTTTTGCTTGCATAGGGTCTCCTGCCTGTCCCACTTTTGGTGACATAAGAAGAATTCAGTATTGCACAGACATACCCAAGAAATGTATTTTTGCTTCTGAAACACAGAAATCAAATTGAGCCATCCACCAGCCTTTCGTTATAAGGAATGTGACCTCTGTTTTGGTCAAACGAAGGAGGAAGACAACTTGACTATGAGTTGCGTGCAAACATCCTATCAGTAAATATAAAAAGGAAATGTATTAAAGCTAGGAGAATGCTGTCTATTCTGTCAGTGAAGACACCAGTCATTTTCCAAAGTCAATAGTATGCTCAGGTGAAAATCAAAAGAAGCAGTTGTTAATTTCTCTTTCTCTGCTCTGGGGTAGCTCAATCCTGCCATCAAGCCTGATGACATGGGTTCCATCACTAGACCCCACACTGTAGGAGAAAATGGACTCCCAAAAGCTATTCTGGTTTTTATTTCCTCCCTTGGTAAGTGAAGTTCAAGATGCCTCATAGAATTATTGCAGAGACAGCAATAAAATAGTAAATATAATAATAAACACTGGAGATAGGTTAGACACAACTAATTCTTAAAAACCTTTAAATATTAATGTAAAAATCTATCACTGGTTTATAGTTTTATCATAAAAGACATTTTATTTACTCTATGAGAATTCCACCAGTACTGTAGGAGAGTGGCAGATGAATCCCTTTTCTGAAGAGAAAACATTGCCTTACTAAATCATGCCCTTCAAATATGAAACGTGAAGATACGGGAAGGAGTGTGAATGGTAGGGATGGTGAGTGAGTGTGAACAGCAGAGACACGGGGATGGCGAGTATGACCACAGTGGAAAAGCAGCAAAGAGTTTCATCCCCACATCGGGCTTATGCACTGGGAAGCCGTCCACATGAAGCCCGCAGCTGTGGCAGCCCATCATGCTGATTTAATTAGCTTTGAAGATGTGTTCTGTGATCTCCATGTTGTAGAATTGTGGAAGTTTACTCAGACGAAGGGCAAAAGGCAGTTACACACGCTGCTGGAAGCCAACACAATTGGAACTCATTAAAAATAAAAATACGGAAAGAACGAAAGACCAGAGCATTCTTCCCGTGAAAGTCAACCTCATCCTTTCTGTCCCTCCGTGGCTCTAAAACAAAGGACCCCATAGGCTGCAGCAATTAGTGAGCAGGATCGGCTTTCACGGCCGGAGAGACTGACTAAGGCCAATTTGTCATGAGGATTATTTAACCAGTCTCTCTAGATACCTCAGGTGTTACCATATTCATCATCAGTAAAACCTGTTGGTCATTGTTTCTTAAAACGTGAGCTTGGACCGTTAAAAATTATAGCCCATAAGACATTTTATTAGCCAGAGAGAACGTTTGTCCTTCTGCCCAGTGGTATCACCAGCGGTTAAGAGCACTTATTTTTGCAGAGGACCAAGATTCAATTCTCAGCACCCCCACAGCAGGTCACAATTGTCCACAGTGACTTGATTTTCCAAAGGGTCCATTTGCCCCCTTCTGGTCTCTGCATGTACCAGGCACATGGTACAGACACACATGTGAGCAAAACATTCCTGTACATAGTGCACACAGACACACACACACACACACACCACACACACACACACACACCACACACACACACCACACACACACACTATCCTGGGAAAATTTTTTAAAAGTCTATTTGAAACTTTACTTTGTTTTATTTTCATTCAAGACTACAAAAGTTTAATTTTCTTTCAAGCCAGATTCAAAACAATCCAAAAATTCAAACAATTAATTCTTAGAATATTAATAACAAAGATTGAATCTGTGAATTATTTTTAAAGGAATTCTAGACCATCCCGATGTCTATGAAACTTAGTAAATGATATTTTTTATTCAATAACACTTAATTTTCTAATTTTAATTATAAACTTTTATAGAAATGGAATCTCATACTTTATTTTAGAATGTGTGGTGGTTCCTCTTTGTGGCCTCATTCCATTACGTTAACACAATGTCTTAGTCAGTATTTTATTGCTGTGAAGACAACGTGACCAAGGCAACTCTTAGAAAGGAAAACCTTTCACTGGGGCTGGCTTACAGTTCAGCATTTTACTCCATTATCATGATGGCAGGAAGCATGGAGACACAAAGACAGGCACGGTGCTGGAGAAGTAATTGAAAGTTCGATATCTCAGATCAGCAGGCAGCAGAAGTAGACCTGGCTTGAGTTTCTGAAAACTCAGAGCCCACCCATAGTGACACACTTCCTCCAACAAGACCAAACCTCCAATAATGTCACTCCAGATGAGTCTATGGAGGTCACTTTCATTCAGACCACCACACACAGTTATGTCAAGATTCACCCATGTTCATGATCGTTCTACCATACCAATAGTGTATGTTAGTGTAGGGCAGAATAGAAGAGTGCTCACATCTGAACATACTACGATCCACCCATTCATCTATAGGTGGACATCCAGGCTGCTTCTAATTGGCTTCCATTGCAGATATGGCTAAAATACAGAAACAATACACAAGTTTCAAGTATATGTTTGGACATATGCTTTCCTTTGTGTGGGGAGATTCCCAGAAAGAGAAGGAGTATATCACACTATAATAGCTGCATATGTTAAGTTTTTAAGATGTGCCATGAGGCTAGTATTTAGTAAGAGAAGTGTTTGAATCCATGTTCTTCTGACAGGCCTCTACAGTGAGCTTAGTCGCTTTTCTGTCAGGACTAACGGGATACTACAGTTTCTTTCATGCCTCCATTTGTCCTTTGCAATGTTTCTCTCCCATTCACATGGCCCATTTTTATCAGAAGTCCAGTGAGAAGACATTTTGTTTAAAATGGTGCATCTAAGAATGCTGTTGAATTTAAAATTGCAATACCTCTCTTTAAAAGGCTTACAGTTGTAGCAATGCATTTGACATTATCAGTCTGGTGCTCAATGTGGGTGAAAGGTGTTTTTGTAAAGCAAACAAATAAAAATAAAAAAAACAGCCAAAACAAACAACAAAAAGTACATTTTTGATTTTTTTGTTTTTCCAGAGTTTGTGGCTTGGGATTTTATTTTATTTTAATCTCTAATTGCTCAAGTAGCATCCATGTATTTGGAAATAGTAGAGACAGCACTGCTGGGTGTCAAACCCAGGTCATTACAGATATATACATATATATATATATATATATATATTTGTATATATATACAACTGTATTACCTTTGCCCCTTTATTAGAAATTAGTTGGCCAGTGAAGTGTGGGTCAACTTCTAATTTTCCTGTTCTCATCCATTGACATATGTTTACCTTGACACCCACACTACAATGATGTGACTCTTAGAGCTTTGCAATAAATCTTGAGGTGTAAGATATTTGATTACATTGTCAACCCCAAGATTGTGTTGTTTACTGGAAAAACCCATTTCTAGTTGGGATGTGGCTCAGCCCTTAGTATACATGTTAATCCCAAATAATGAAGGTAGTGTTCGTTTGTAGAAGGAAGCAGCCAAGTCTGAAAGTGATGTTTAATCGAGTGGTCGGCAAAGCGATGAATCAGAGAAAGATTTGGCAGAATAGGATATACCTAACGCTCATGAGAATAGATAGGAAAGAGAGGCTGCTTAAGAGAAAGCAGCACAGAGAGAGAAAAGGAGACAGGCAGTTTTACCAGGAGAGTTTTACAGAGACAGGTTGAAGAGAGAACAAACTAGATACAAATGAAGACAGAATGAACCAGAAAATCTTAAGGAGTCAGATTAGAACAGATAGCCAAAGTTACTATGAAGGCAAGCAAATCAATTCAGGAGAGGCCCAGAGAGAGAGAGAGAGAGAGAGAGAGAGAGAGAGAGAGAGAGAGAGAGAGAGAGAGAGAAGCCAGACTGAATCAGTCATCTGTGTTTGTGTGTGAGGAGTTTGAACCAGCCAGCCAGAGATCAGAAAGAATTAGGAAGAGGCGAGCTTATTCAGTAGCAAGTCTCAGAGACTGAAAACACTCTAGGCCTAGGTAAGATTCTAGGCTGGAGGCTTCCAGGACTAGGCCTAGGTTAGCAGACTTAAGCTGTAAACCTCAGAGAAGACAATTACATCAGGCAAATAAAAGATACTTTTACAATCTTTTTTTTTAGCCATAAATAACATGTAATTTATTATTTAAAATGTTTGATGTTTGTTTTGAGGCACAATGGCATTGAGCGTGAATTTAATATCATGCATGCTTTCTTTCTTTCTTTTTTTTTTATTAACTTGAGTATTTCTTATATACATTTTGAGTGTTATTCCCTTTCCCGGTTTCCGGGCAAACATCCCCCTCCCCCCTCCCCTTTCTTATCGGTGTTTACTCCCCATCCTCCCCCCATTGCTGCCCTCCCCCCAACAATCACGTTCACTGGGGGTTCAGTCTTAGCAGGACCCAGGGCTTCCCCTTACACTGGTGATCTTACTAGGATATTCAATGCTACCTATGAGGTCAGAGTCCAGGGTCAGTCCATAGTCTTTAGGTAGTGGCTTAGTCCCTGGAAGCTCTGGTTGCTTGGCATTGTTGTTCATAAGGGGTCTCGAGCACCTTCAAGCTCTTCCAATTCTTTCTCTGATTCCTTCAACGGGGGTCCTATTCTCAGTTCAGTGGTTTGCTGCTGGCATTCACCTCTGTGTTTGCTGTATTCTGGCTGTGTCTCTCAGGAGCGATCTACATCCGGCTCCTGTCGGCCTGCACTTCTTTGCTTCATCCATCTTGTCTAATTAGATGGCTGTATATTTATGGGCCACATGTGGGGCAGGCTCTGAATGGGTGTTCCTTCTGTGTCTGTTTTAATCTTTGCCTCTCTCTTCCCTGCCAAGGGTATTCTTGTTCCCCTTTTAAAGAAGGAGTGAAGCATTCACATTTTGATCATCCGTCCTGAGTGTCATTTGTTCTAGGCATCTAGGGTAATTCAAGCATTTGGGCTAATAGCCACTTATCAATGAGTGCATACCATGTGTGTTTTTCTGTGATTGGGTTACCTCACTCAAGATGATATTTTCCAGTTCCAACCATTGAGTTACGTAACTAAAGTGATCCCATTGTCCTTTAGAGAGCTGACTAACTGTAATTTCCACACACTTTTTTTTTTAGATGTAAGAATAGACATTTATTAATCACACAAATTTACAATAAATTATTAGATGAAATGTGAGTATAACAAAAGTTTTAGAAATTTAAAAACCATTGTGGGATCTACTCTCTCAGTAAACTGTTTGGGTTTTTCTTTCTTTCTTTTTTTTTAATAATATCTGAAACGTATGTGTCTACAAATGAAATAATCAGGGTTTATTAGACATAAATGGAGGAAGTGTATTCATGAGTAAATTGAATTAAATAAGCTCTTGGTCTATAATTAAGTGGCCTTATAATTTATCACAAAGTATTTTTACCCTGACTTCCATTGTTTAAGCACATCTCTATATCAACAGAGATTAATAATGTCCTGTTGTGGTGAAATACATTCATTAGCAAGAAGTTGGGTCAAATTTCACTTGCTTTGCTCAAGTCATCCTGCCTAAGGTATCTCAACGCCTTAAGACAAAGTGGAAATAATGAACAGTGAAACCCCAGAATTTGGCCTGAATATTGAAGAAGGATCAAAAAAGGATGCAAAAGAAATATTTAGGATCAAAGTAGGCAGAAATGAGCCAAAAATTTCTCTTTAGCACTATGTCACTGTTTGATCCACATCTTTTTTTTTAAATTTAGAGAATACTTTATTAGTTTTTGTAATCAAACCCACGTAGATAAGACCTTACATATTTAATACAGTGTGTTACCCCTGTACAAATGGAAAAAACTTAAGTTCAACATTTCTAGACCAATATGGCTGTTAATTTCTGTACAGTGCCAACTCAACACAGTAAACGGGGATACTTTTTTCCAAAGTTGACAGCACAGCTAAAGTTTCAAAAAATTCAAATTATATATCTGTATATATATATTTATATTTATATAAAAAGACCAATAATAGCAGTGTGTTATGCATCAACAGCAGCAACAGCTTTTCCAGGTTCTGCAGTCATCTGAACAAAACTGTAGAGACATCCAGCACACTCCATTAAAAAAAAAAAGTAAAAAAACAAAACCCAAGAAAACAGCACAGTTCTGTTACTCTTGTGGTACCTGGCACCATTTTTTTTTAAATTAGCTTCTCAATCATCATCTGGAAGGAAAACATTCTGAGCAACATCATTAAAAACAGCTCTGATAAAGCACGGTCACTACTACGTATCATAAAGCAGGTACAAGCTATTTTACATTCACAGAGGTATGATACAGTACTGTCCTACATCTATAATACTAGAGGATACAATTTAAAAGGCATTATTTGAGACTTGATTCTACTTTTCCAGCAGAGGGCCCAAAGGATGGTGTGACACAGCTTTGTAAAGAAACATACTCTAGACAGGATTTCCTTTCACTAGTGGCACAGTTCTAAGGATTCATTCTCTCCATGAATGTCAGCTAAAACCGTTATTAAAAAAATGAAATATCCCTAGAACAAAACCGTATAACCACCGGATTCACATGAAGATGACCTAGTGGAGACAAGCTGGACCTCACCTTACCAACAAGCTATCAAATCTGTTATGTTTAAACAGTGAGACCTCCAAGGAAGGAGATGCCAAGTAGTGCTTCAAAGCTTCGGACCACAATCAAACACAGCATCCTTTTCAACAGAAGCAGAAGCTCATCTGAATATGCTCAAGGATGCTGACATCAACATTTAATCATCTCCTCACTCATCCAGGAAGAAGGGGAGATCAGTTACTACTGTACTTTATTGATTTCCACACACTTTTAAGATGAGTTTTCTAATCAGTTTCTATGCTTCTTAGAAAGCTAGTCTGCTAGAGTTTTGATTTGATTACACTGTATTGATAAGTCAGCCTTTCAGCAGTGTGACAACCAACTTTGGTGTTTGGGTAGATTACGTTTACAGGTTTGATGGTCATCTCCTCTGTTCTAATTGAGAATGTTACTGAATTAGCATTGGATTTTCTAAAGATGCTTTACTGCAGGATCTCTTGAGTAAAGCATATAATTTTTAGTTAACTAATAAATTACAGATTGATGTTCAGGCATTCATGATGAACTAGCTTGCCTCTGTCATAGGCTTGAAAGCCATCTTATAGTGAAGATGAGCTCTGTTCATTCCTGTTTATGACTCAATCTGCTTCTCAAGGATTGGGCTACGCCCCACCTGTAACCTTAACTACAAATGGTTCTATACTGCCTGTTAAAGAAAAAGGCAGCCATGTCTGTTTCAAAAGTTTATTATGACCAACTTGCTACAACCAACTAACTTGCTACAACCAACTTGCTAGACCAACTAGTTAAGACCAACTTGGTATGGCCATCTTGTTATGACCACGTTGCAAACATCTTTGTTTCAGGAGGTTGTTATGACTAACTGTATGTTCTGCTGCTATAACCCCATTTGCCTGTAAGATACCCCATCTGGAAACCTCTATTCCTGAGCTGTAAGAACCTTATCTTCCCCATACCTACTGCTGATCTCTTAAGTCCCACCTTTAGGGAGAGACACTGCATGTCCACAAACAAACAAAAAAAGCATACTTTTCAATTAATTTGTATATGATAATTTAGGGTTAAGATTAAAGCAACACTTTCTGTGATAACTCTGTTTAATCATCTTTCACTTAAAGCAACTGGCTTGATTTGTTTAATTTCTTTAAAAAGAGACTGTGGACTGACAGGACAGCTCAGTGATCAGAGGGGCTTACCACCAAGCCTGATGATGAGACTTCAGTTCTTGAAACCTACATGCTAGGAGATCCAGAAAATCATCCTTGGACTTGATAGGTGGTGTCATAGTCATAATGTCTTCATTGTGAGAATTAGGTTAAATAACAGCCCTGTATTGGTGCAGGTTCTCTAGGGTCATAGAACTGAAGGGAATTTATTATAATGATTTACCGTCTGCAGCCCAACTAACCCAATGATGGGCAGCTTTGAATGGGAAGTCCAAGGATCTAGTAGCTGCTCAGTCCTACAAGGTTGGGTTTCTCACCTGGTCTGTAGGAGCTGGAATCCTGAAGAAGTAGTGCTGGTAAGCAAGGGCAAGCAGGCAAAGAAGAGTGAGCGTCCTTCTTCCATTGTCCTTATGTAGGCGTCCAGGAGAAGATGGAGCCCAGATTAAGGTGTGTACAACCATTGCTGGATCTGGGACTTGCTTTGTCCCAGGCTGTCCTTAAGCTCTGAGATCTGCTTGCCTCAGTCTCCTGGAATTAATGTTGTGTACTGCCTGCCTGGGTCTAAGCTTTTCATGGCTACTAAGCCTCAAGAACTGGATCACAGGTGAGCCCTCTATTTCTGGGTTGTAGTTCATTCCAGATGTAGTCAAGCTGACAGCCAGGAATGCCCATCACAAGCCTCACAGAATGAGTTAGTAGATTGATCTCTCAAATTTTCCAAGTTCCTTTAAAGTTTTATTATCTTATTCTGTAAGGTTCGGAAAAGTCAGTTAAGGCTTTTGGTGTGAAAAGTTTTTTAACCACAAATTCAATTCCTTTCTTACACAGAGGGCCATTAAACGTTTTATTTCTTCATGGGTGAGCCTTGGCGGTCTGCGTCTGAGAAGGACCCCATCCATTTCATCTGAGGTTCCTGGAGTTATTTCCATATAGCTATCTGTTCAATACTTGAACACACTGCAATGACGTCACCTTTTACTCTTCCTACAGACTCGTGTGCCATCTGCCTTTCTACTGTCACTTGGACTAGGACTTTATAAACTTTCTTGGTCTTCACAAAGAACCAGCTTCCAATATCATTAGTTTTCCTCTGTTGCTTTTTTGTTCCTAAATTCAACATTATTTTTCGGTTTTTGGTTTGGTTTGGATTTTTGGGGGGTGGGGTTCAAGACTGGCTTTCTCTGTGTAGCCCTATTTGTCCTGGAACTTGCTCTTCAGACCAGGCTGGCCTCAAATTCAGAGATTTGCCTTCCTCTGCCTCTTAAGTGATAGGATTAAAGGCATGTGTCACCGCTGACTGACTTTCAACAGGATCTTTCTATGACCTTTCTTATTCTCTTTCTTTTCCTTACTTTAATTTTAAGTTGTTGTTGTTGATCTTCTTCTTCTTCTTCTTCTTCTTCTTCTTCTTCTTCTTCTTCTTCTCCTTCTTCTTCTCCTTCTTCTTCTTCTTCTTCTTCTTCTTCTTCTTCTTCTTCTTCTTCTTCTTCTTCTTCTTCTTCTTCTTCTTCTTCTTCTTCTTTTTCTTCTTCTTCTCCTTCTCCTTCTTCTCTTGCTTTAAACCGTGGCAGCATTTAATTTAATTTTCATTGAGAACAATAATTCTCTTTTAATTCCTTCTGCACCCCATTAATTATTTAGCAATCTGTTATTTGGTCTATAATTATTTATGAATTTTTCAGATAACTTTGTGTATGGAGACTTGTCTGATCACCCAGAGTATATACTCTAGCCTGCCAAGTGTTCTCTGTGAACATGAAAATAGTATTTATTTCACTGTTGGTCTGTGAATGCCAACTGTTAAGTTGGTTGACAATATTGTTTAAGTCACCCATGCTCTTTTGTACTTTTTGATTCAGATATTGAGAGAAAATATTAAAATCTCATTGTAAATATGTATTTGTCTTTTTATCCTTGCAATCCTGTGAGTTCCTCCACTAATTTGCATTGCTTTCAGAGAGATCATTTATCAGAGACAGTTTTAAATTCATTTTCTATGTTCTATTTGGTATGTATGTATCTATGATCTATCTCTCATCTATTAATCAATGTATGTATCTATGATCTATCTACCATCTATTATCTATCTATGTATATATCTATCTATGATCTAGCTAGCTATCATCTTTTATCAATCAATCAATCAATCATCTATCTATCCATCCATCCATCCATCCACCCACCCACCCATCCATCCATTCATCCATCCATCTATCATCTGCATGCATGTCTAGCTCAACTTAATTGTCCTTAGGGTACCACGCCTCGTTGCGTTTGTTTTCAGGTTTTATGCTCCAGTGTTTATTGCCTTTTGTGGTTAGTTCAAGCTTTCACCTGCTTAGGAAATATCTCAGTGTCTATTTCTTTGAAGGTTTGCTTTTCTCCCTTCTGGGACTTCACTGTATAATTAGGACTTGACTTTGTCCCATAGCTTAATAATGAACGGTTGGGATATTCTGTACTTGTTCTTCCCATGGTGCTATATATAGATCAAACTTGGGGGTTTGTACATGATTGGCAAGTGATCAATCACTGAGCTACTAATCTATATCCCTACCCTGTGCTCTCTATCTCCTTCCCCCACCTTATCTCTCCCTCCCACCCACCCTCTCTCTCTCTCTCTCTCTCTCTCTCTCTCTCTGTCTCTCCCTCCCCCCTTCTCTGTATGAGTGTGTTTGGGGGGGTACAGCAGGTAAACTTGGCTTTGGGTTTACAAATATTTCCTCTGCAAAAACTAATCTGTGAATTATATTTCATATGTTTTTTTTATTTTTCAGAAATTGTATATTTTATTTTCTATGTGGAAAAAAAAGTTGGGCGGGTAAAGCAAACAGCAAAAAAGTGGAAGGGTGTATACTGTGGTTTTCCACCATAGAGGTTCAGCTTGTGTAATAATGAATTTTCTATCTAAACTTTTCAAGCATGGGTAATATAATCGCAATAGCTATCTCAATATCTGTTTGCTAATTCTCAGTTGCTTTGCACTAATTAATTTCTCTCCTCATTATTGGTAATATGTATCTGTGTCTTTGTATGCCTGGTAGCATTTGATTGATTCCAGGGACAACAAATTTTATCAAGTCAGGCACTGAATTTAGTTTCTTGTAGAAAATTTGAGTGCTTTGTTCTGGGTTACAATTAAGTCACATGAAAAGCATTTGTTCTTTCTCAGTCTTTCTATTTAAGACACACTAGTGAGGGCAGAAGCATGTTTTACCTAATGCTCATATTCCTCACTGATATTTCTGAAGTCCAGTGCCTATAAATTATGATGCCTTTGGGTCTAGTAAGAACTGAAGATTCCTACCACACTGTGTGTGTGTGTGTGTGTGTGTGTGTGTGTGTGTGTGTGTGTGTGTGTGAATGTATGCATATTTGTGAGTGTGTGTTTGAGTGTGTGAGAGTGTAAAGTGTGTGTGAGTATATGTGCATGTTTGTGTGTTAGAGTATGTGTGCATATGTGTGTGCATGTGTGTGACTGTGTGTGTGTACTCACTCAGAGCTCTGCTAAAAAACTGCCATAAGATTTTCCTCAGTCTCCAAACTTTTTCCCACCTAGCACTTGTTTCCTTAAGCACAGACTTTTAAAAATCTCATCTCGTAACCTCAGCTCTGTCTCACTGATCAGGGGATCCACGAGCCTCTCCCAGGATTCTCACTAGCACCCTGGGGAATCACCATCCATCACTGCTAATGCACAGCGATGACGTCTGATTACCACACATGACAGGGTAACCTCAGTCTCTGTTACTACATCTAGGTTGGAAGCAGTTGGAAAATTGTATTTAATATGTTAGTGCTTCTAAACTTGGTTTCCAAAATACATAAATTGTTCTAAAGGTTCATAGCTTTTTATCCACAGATAGAAAGTGAACCATATTTATGAGAACAATTAAGAATGAGTTAGAAACTCAAACTCACTAAAGAATTTCAATCATCCCTTCCAAAGACTTTGTTCTTTTAATGAAGCTATGCCAAAAAAAAAAAGTTAGTGTTTTGTTTTCCCCAGGAGCTAGCTCAGTGAGTAAAATATTTGTTGTACAAATAAATTAACTGAATTTGGATCCTAAGACCCCACAAAAAGCTAGGGTTACTGGTATTGATACTCCTGTGCTATAAGGAGCAGAGGCTGGTGGATCTCAGGAGATTTCTAGCCAGCCAAAATGTCAAACTCAGGTTCAGAGAGAGACCCTGTCTCAAAAAAAAAAAAAAAAAAAAAACAACCCACGGTGAAGAGCAACAGAGGAAGATACTAACGTCAACCTCTGACCTCCAAATGCACATGTGCATACACACACACACACACACACACTCATGCACTTACACACTCATACTTACACACTCAGACACACACTCACACACACATGCTCTGTGTCTACACATACTCAGAAGAAAGAAAAATCAGTTGTCCAATCTTCTTACTGAGGACTAGGAATTAGAAGGCAAACTAGGCAAAATGGCCTCCTTCCCAACTCCCCTCCTGCAAGTTCAGCACTGCAGTCTTGCTATGCTGAGGACAGACTAACAGTATCTTCCGCGTTCTAGTCCTTGTTCCCAAGCATCTTACAGTGCTCTCCTGTGAAGAAGGAAAGGCAGGTAAGGAGATTTTCGGTATTTACCAAGCTATTAGTCAGGTGAATGGAAAACTGATCACACACTTCTCTTTTTTTTTGTTAAGAAAGTTTTTATCTGATGTCAGGTGTGAAGAAAGGCTTAAAGCAAGCCATCGCTGAAACCCCCAGCACCTCTTTGTACACTTGAGGCCATTCAGTCGGTGAACAAAGGAAGAGGAATCTGTCTCACCTCACCAGGGAAGCATGTAAGCAGAGGGCATCCCGCCTCCTTTAGAGAGAGTAGAATTTCAAAGGCTTAGAAGGTGGTAGGAAGGAGTGGGGCAGGGAAGGGGTGCCAACTGATACCACTGAAGTTAATTGGGAATTTGAGAAGGTGGAGATGAGACAACATAGTGTTTAGTTATTCACCCGTCCATTTAAATTTTGATGACACATCTCATCACTTTACTCTAAAGTGGATGGCTAGTTTGCATAATACAGCGCTGTAAGCATGAATAAGTGAGTAATTTCCATGCATTGCATGCACACTATCATACATGCAAAACCATGTGTTTGCATGTGGCTATATTTTTGTAGCCACATGAGATGAACACTCTGAAGTGCAGTACTTGGATGTCTTACTCAACTTGAAGTGATATCGTCCTCCCAAAAATTTCCTTTCTACTTTGGCAATTTTAGATCCTGCCCCTCCGTTTGGATTCAGTCTAGAAATCAGTGAGCCTCGTTTCCTTGAGAGTGGAGCATAGTTGCCATGCAGTGTGTCTGGAGTTGTAAATGGGATGTGTAACACTAATTACCTCAGGGAGGGGATCCTTGCTGTCCGCGATGAGGCAACAGCAGCTGCAGTGTGTTTGAAACCAGAGCACAGGGGTTGGAGGGACAGGCAGCATGCTTCATTTGCTTAGAAAACAACTCAGTAGGACAGCAGTTCCATTAGACTATGATCTTAACGACTTAAAGCCAAGTCGGAATCATTTGGAATTCTTCCCTTCTAGGGCAAAAGGAAACATGCTGCTAACATACTACGAATGTAACTCGCTCAGCGGAAGCATTGCTAACCAGATATCAGTTATGTGACTGGGGTGGAACATTATAACATTCCTGAGTGTTTCAGATTTGTGAGAATCCTCCACAGGGCCCCGTGATAATGTCTTGTAACTTAAATGCAAGATCAGTTGACTCGAGACAAAAGGAGTTCATAAACAAAATCACAATTGTTTTTTTATTAGGCAAACCCCATGGTTGCTCTTAGAGAACTAGTCACTTAAGGCTGTTTTGAGTCTGTCCCTCTGGAATGCAGTGAGTTCCTACCTCTGCGTTAGACTGCATCACTGTCACAGCAACCTCCCTGGTTTATAATGAACTCCAAGAATCTTTCTTATTCTAAGGGGATGCATTGAGAATATCTGTCTGTCCTACCTCAGGTACTTCCTAAGTGTTCCATATGCTCGCAGTGCAAGGACTGTGCACAGTGAGAGAGCGATCGCTGTGTCCTTTATATTGTTTATAACTACCAGATTCCCACAAAGGGAGCCACACATTTTATACAAATGTCCTGTCTTGTGATGCCCACATCTATTTACCAAGTGTTATCAAGCTTGTGGCGGGTGCTACACTCTACTCTCCAAATGAAACACTGAAGATATGGTTCTCGTCAGTAAAAGGGCCATCATGGCCTGGAGAGACACACAGCAAAACTAACAGTTACAATGTCATTGGGGAATGTTATAAAGCACGCAGGTAGATGATCCAAGGATCTTCTGGTTGATTTAAGTCTTGAGAGGAAAGTCAGAAAGTTTCTTAAAGGGAAACTTTCATCATAGAAAGAATGACGATTGAGCTGACCCTTAAAGAATTAACACATTTGTACCCATGGAAAAATGCAGGGTGTAAAAAGTATGCTGTATTTTAAAGAGTCCATTGCTACAAAGCTATGTGAAGGGGGAGGGGACAAAGACTTCTTACGTACTGTATATTGCACAGAGACATACAAAGATATCTTTTATTCATCTTTTAAAATGAGGAAAGACTAAACATACGTTTGAAAAACTGAAAGATAATTACTTTGCAAAATCACACATTGCAAATGAATGGAAAACCAGAAAGAAAAAGAAGGGGTAGGGTGGGGAGGGAGGGTGGCTTAGGAGGGCAGAGGAGAGGAGAAAAGGAGAGAGGAGGGGAGAAGGAAACGGAGGGGAGGAGGGGAGGAGGGAGGAGAAGAAGAGGAAAGGAATGGAGGGGAGGGTGGAGGAGAGGAAGGGAGGGGAGGGGAAGAGTGGAGAAGAAACAAAAGGAGAAAAATGGAGAACAGAATAAACAAGGAGGACAAGGGAGAAAGACAGGGAAAAAAAGAACTGCATAACAAAGACACACCTCAGTTCTTTGAAAATGTATGAGCTTGCAGCAGATAGACAGCTCACATCAAATGACTGATGGACTGAAGCAAGAGAGGAAAATTCAAGTGAGCACTGTTTTCAAAGAGAAGCCTTAAAGTTGTTTGGAGAGAAGAAAAGGCGCTATGGGGACAGTTCACACGAATACAAACAGTATGTTAACACCCTCCAAAACTAACACTGGAAAGAGGACAGATAAAAACTAAGTAGGCAGCTGAAAGGAGACACTTGAACCCAATAAAACACAACAGAGAGCAATCTTATATCCTAAATTACAGCAGGAAGGATTGTTTGATACAGGAAGAAATGGACTCATTTAACTTTATAGACATTAAAATTATGTTTCCACGTGCCATGAAGAACATCAATATTTATTATGAGAACCAAAGTCATAAGGAAGGAGACAAGCTGATTCTGAGTAAAGAAAAAAGTTACCAAATGAAAAGAGAGAGAGCTGAAGAATCCTCATGCTCTGTGTTTCTGGCTCAACAGGAAGGCACTTGACCTCAAACGCTTGGCACCCAAACCTGATAGCCTAAGCCCCATGCACAGAGCCCACATTGTAGGAGCAAAGAGCCAAAGATAGCATGTTGCCTGCTGACTCGTGCACCTGTGAGGGTGAAGGAACGCACACATGCTACCTATTTGCACAAATAAATAAACTGTAATGACCGTTTTCTAAAGCAAAGAGTTGTCATACTTAAAAAGCAAAAACTCCAAAAGGCAAACAAGATGTAATCAATCAATCAAACAAAGAAACAATAACTCAAAGAACTATGGAGTTGGCCAGGCATGGTAGAACACCAAGTAGGCTGATCTCTGTGAGTTCAGGCCAGCCAAAGATACCCTGTGAAGCCTTGTCTCAGAAAACCAAAACCAAAAAGAAACAAAAGAACAATGGAGTTAACCAGGCCCTCTATACACACACACACACACACACACACACACATACACACACACACGGGGGGGGGTGCTTCTCATACACACAAGCCTCCTCCCACACTCCTGCAACACCAAAGAACAATTCTTAGAACACAATATCTGAACAAAAATGAACCTAGAGAGAGAAGCCACATGCAGACCGAGAGGTCTCCCAGGTTGCAGGTTAACCACGATGCAAACACCCAAATTCTTGGAATTCAAGGGAAGATGCAGGAAAAAGGAAAAAGTATATTCTCCACACTGAGAAAATACCTCTGGCATCTGGCATCCTTCTACACAATTGCAAATTTCTAAAATACTGGGGAAATGGCAAGAGCGTTTCGAGAAATAAAGTTATGGTTCAGAACTATATACACAGCAGAATGGAAAGAAAGGCGGCAGACATTGCCAGAAAGATGAAAATAGATCTTCATCCGAGCGTGCACAAGTAGGCTCCTCTCTTTCAGCTGTCACAGGGCAACACTAGTCTAAACAATTTACATCTGGTCTTTGATACCGTTCTGGTATGGTCCTAATAATAGAGGCCTTGGTTGTCATTTTAAAGTGGAGGAGGGGCTGGAGAAATGGTCAGTGGGTAAAGACCTCACTGCACAGATGCAAGGATGTGACTTAGAACCCCGAGTCGCCATGTAAAATCGACTGTGTGCTTCTGTATGCCCAGGGCTCCTATGGTGAGATCAGACAGACGATGCGAGAGTCCTTGGGAGCTCTGGGGGGAACTTCCTAGTGTAAGAAGAGGAAAACAAAATGTCTGACGCCCAAATGTGGTAGCAGACAGGAAGGGCAGTTGAGGTTGTCCTGTTTTCTCTATGTATGTGCCATGGTACACGTACCTGTATTTGCACACAACTTGTACACACACAAACTTGCACACATATTATGTGCACACATACCATTTTTAAATGAAAAAGCAGAAATGTAGACCAAGCAGCTGATCCTCACAGCTCTGTTTCTTACCCACTCCCTTGCCTTAATTTTTCTTGTGAACCTCGAATGAACAGACAGGATCATGGCCTGTGTCATGTCTGCTTATCCGTCTGTAGCCATCCTAATCCCTTGAGCATCCTTTAAGACCAATGCTCTCCCTAATCCCAGTACTTCCTGCCTATTGCTCCACTTCCTGTCTGTTGCTTCTCTCACTCACAACGGGTTGTTCTATATCTTGCCAGGCTGTACCCTACATGATTGTGCTCCTGGGCTCTACAAATCCTGTAGCTTTCGCCCTTCTTTGCCTCTTGTAAAGCTGTTTTGTTTTGTTTTTGTTTAATATCAAGCACATGGCTCAGAAGCAATTGGGGAACAGACTTTTATTCTAATATTGTTTGTCTTCAATATCCAACACATTGCTGGACATTGTATGTAAGCACAGACTTGGTGAATTTTGATGTCTTTTTTCTTTCCTTTTTTTTTCTTTCTTTCTTTCTTTCTTTTTTTTTTACAAAACCAATTTCTACTGATATATTCTGTATTTTCTATTAAACCCTGCGTGTATTTGCTCCTTTTTCGTACTTTTGTGGGGCCCACAGAATAGAATATTCCTTTCTGGTGTAAGTTAAGCAAGGAATTTTTTTATTTTTCTCTTTTCAAGGTAAGACTCATGCTAATTTGCCCACCAGTGCATAATTTTCAGAGCCTCCTGTATCATAATCTACACATGCCCTAACTCCCACCCTTCTGACCACATTTGCTCTCTCTCGCAGTTTTCCTTCCAGGTCTTAGTAGCTACATGAAAATGTATGCTCATTTAGATGAAAATGGGATCCACTAACTTTTGGTTTTTAACTTTGTTTTTTGAAGTAGATTTCACACGGCAGCCCAAGCTGACCTACTATGTCACCCAGGTTAACCTTAAAGTCACAAGGATTCTCTGTTCTGTTTTAACTACACCAGTAAAAGAAGAATGCGATTTAAGTTTTCTACACAGAATCCATCATATAAAACAGCCTTAGTACAGAACAGCCAGAGTTGCAGCACTTGGCAAGCATGTGTGAAGCCCTCACAGATCCCAAGTCCATCCATAAAACACATGCATACGTACAGATTTACAATATACATGAATGCATATATATGCATATTTACACATTATCATATATTTTGGTATTTTAATATAAATATATTTAATAAAATAGGCAATATATAAAATAATGATATAATACAATACTCTCACCCAGGGGACACAGTGGATAGCTGCTGTATCCTTTATATCCAGATATGGCTTGAGATCACTCTGTGAAATACAACAATGTTCAGTATGCCATGATTAACTGCTATTACTCCTGTCTTCTTAACATCTCAAAAGTGTCCCTGGCTCTCACAAAATTAGTCTGGAAACACATATCTCCTCGTAGTAAGCTACACATCTTTTCCTCTTTGCAGTCCTGCTTTTCCCATTTCTGTATGTTACACTTCGTGAAGTATATGTATTACCCTCTTAAATATTTAATGTCTAGAAATTTAAGTAATGTGAACCTAACTTTGCATTTCCGTGAATTCTCAGAGGCCTCCTATCACCTGGTTTTATATTAGGAGAATTCCACCATACACACACACACACACACACACACACACACACACACACACACACACGTAACCCCTTGCTATGCATTCCTTTTTCTACATTTACAGTACATTTTAAGAAAATATCCCCAGGGCCCGTTATTAACTGTGTCCTTAGGCACAGGCAGGGGATGCAATGCTTCTCTGGTTCTTCCTCTCAAAAAGAACCACTGTGCATTCACTGACTTTTTAAATTACCAGGTAAGACTGTTATTTAAATGTGTGTCATGACTTGTGGCCCAAAATTCAAAAGGACCTGATCTGGTTTGAGCTGTGGAAAAGTGGGATCCTCACCATGAGATGTGAGGCATGGGATTCTCACCATCAGATCTGTGGCCTGGGTTTCTGTAAAGACATTCTCTCTAAGGATGCAAGGAAAGAATGACTTTAAGAAATAACACATTAAAAATGGGAAGTGTAAGCCCAAAATGTTCTGCCTTTAAAATTTGTACTCAAGACAATGGTAGAGTTTTGAAACAACTAAAACATGCATTGCTGTGCATTAAGCCAGCAGTTAGCAGAGGAAGTAGGGCTATCAGAGGCCCCATTGAATAACAAAGGTAAAGTTCACTGAGAGACCAGACCTTTCTGCATCCACAGAGGAATAACAGCAGTATCACCCAGGGATTCCTGGGGGGGTGGGGAGTGTTTGAGCTTGGAAGCAAATCATGAAGGCAGTTCTCCAGTGTAGCAGTTTAAAATTTTTAATTCTTTGAATTACTCTATAGTAATTTTGACTGAATCTAACACCATCCTGTTAAGAAGGCTGTTGATGAAGACTGACTCAGAACCCTCACCCTGCTCTCTTCAGTGTTTCCTCCTCAGTGTTCCCTCCTCAGTGTGCTCTCTCCTCAGTGTGCCCTCCTCAATGATCTCTCCTCAGTGTGCTCTCTCCTCAGTGTGCCCTCCTCAGTGTGCTCTCTCTTCAGTGTGCTCTCTCCTCAGTGTGCTCTCTCCTCAGTGTGATCTCTCCTCAGTGTGCTCTCTCCTCAGTGTGCTCTCTCTTCAGTGTGCTCTCTTCTCAGTGTGCTCTCTCCTCAGTGTGCTCTCTCCTCAGTGTGCTCTCTCCTCAGTGTGCTCTCTCTTCAGTGTGCTCTCTTCTCAGTGTGCTCTCTCCTCAGTGTGCTCTCTCTTCAGTGTGCTCTCTCCTCAGTGTGCTCTCTCCTCAGTGTGCCCTCCTCAGTGTGCTCTCTCCTCAGTGTGCCCTCCTCAGTGTGTTCTCTCCTCAGTATGCCCTCCTCAATGATCTCTCCTCAGTGTGCTCTCTCCTCAGTGTGCTCTCTTCTCAGTGTGCTCTCCTCAGTGTGTTCTCTCCTCAGTGTGCTCTCCTCAGTGTGTTCTCAGTGTCCTCCTCAGTGTGTTCTCTCTTCAGTGCACCTCCCTCAGTATGTCCCCCTCAGTGTGCCCCCGTCTCAGCTGTGAGGAAGTTCTAAAATTTCAAACCTGAAAAAGGTTGCTGCTGAGGGGGAGTTACAATTCCTCTGATCAGAAATAAAAGTTAAGATACTGACCAAGGCTCCCTTTTCTGAGGAGCTAACCTGGGGGCTGAGTACCAGTAACCACACAGGTTTGGTAAACGTAACGTCTACTCTGCTCTTCATCTTGTTTTCTGAGTCTTGTCAATCACTATTAACAGTACCACTTACCAGGGCGGACGAGATGAGCCAGACTGTGAAGTGCACCCCAAGGACAGGAATGAAGACAGGAGTTCAGGTCCTCAGCACCCAGGTGATGGTCTGTAACAATATTGCTATGGGGAAGACTGGGGGAGCCCTGGGGTTTGCTGACCAGCTAGTCAGACCAAACTGATGAGTTCAGTGAAAGATCTTGCCTTAGAAAATAGTGAGAGAACCAAAGGAGACTTAATATTGACCTCTGACCTCCTCAAGAGTGTGCATACACGTGCCTGTGCATGTGCCTACACACACACCAACACACATATACACACCCCAAAATATACATATACACCAATACACATACACCCCAATATACACACATACACCCAAACATACACACATACACCAACACACACATACACCTCAACACACACATACACATACCAACATACACATACATCAACACACACATATACTCCAACACATACATATATACATAAGCGTGCAAACATATACTCCAACATGCACACACATACATACCAACACATGCACACACCCCAACACACACACATACACCCCAACACACACACATACACCCCAAAACACACACATACACCCCAACACACACACATACATTCCAATACACACAATACACCCCAGTACACACACACACACACACACACACACACACACCACAACACACACATACACACCAACACACACAGCATGTGTTCCAGTTATAAAGTGCCTCACATACTCGGGGATTATAATGCTCTGTGAAACTTTACAGGAGCCTATGGTCTGTCTCTTCAAAAGAGCCACATATGGTGAGAGAGAGACCCAACCGCCTGGTCAGGTGGGCACTCCTGAGGCTGCAGAGAGGAAGAGACCACCAACACTGCTCACCCCTGCCCACATCCCTGGCCCAAGAGGAAACTGTATAAGGCCTCTGGGCTCCCGTGGGGGAGGGCCCAGGAGCGGCAGGACCCCTGTGCCTAAGACACCACCAGAACCAGAAGGAAACAGACCGGATAAACAGTTCTCTGCACCCAAATCCCGTGGGAGGGAGAGCTGAACCTTCAGAGAGGCAGACAAGCCTGGGAAACCAGAAGAGACTGCTCTCTGCACACACATCTCGGACGCCAGAGGAAAAAGCCAAAGACCATCTGGAACCCTGGTGCACTGAAGCTCCCGGAAAGGGCGGCACAGGTATTCCTGGTTGCTGCCGCTGCAGAGAGCCCGTGGGTAGCACCCCATGAGCGAACTTGAGCCTCGGGACTACAGGTAAGACCAACTTTTCTGCTGCAAGAAAGCTGCCTGGTGAACTCAAGACACAGGCCCACAGGAACAGCTGAAGACCTGTAGAGAGGAAAAACCACACGCCGGAAAGCAGAACACTCTGTCCCCATACCTGACTGAAAGAGAGGAAAACAGGTCTACAGCACTCCTGACACACAGGCTTATAGGACAGTCTAGCCACTGTCAGAAATAGCAGAACAAAGTAACACTAGAGATAATCTGATGGCGAGAGGCAAGCGCAGGAACCCAAGCAACAGAAACCAAGACTACATGGCACCATCGGAGCCCAATTCTCCCATCAAAACAAACATGGAATATCCAAACACACCAGAAAAGCAAGATCTAGTTCCAAAATCATTTTTGATCATGATGCTGGAGGACTTCAAGAAAGACGTGAAGAACTCCCTTAGAGAACAAGTAGAAGCCTACAGAGAGGAATCGCAAAAATGCCTGAAAGACTCGCAAAAATCCCTGAAAGAATTCCAGGAAAACATAAATAAACAAGTAGAAGCCCATAGAGAGGAGACACAAAAATCCATGAAAGAATTCCAGGAAAACATAAATAAACAAGTAGAAGACCATAGAGAGGAAACACAAAAATCCCTGAAAGAATTCCAGGAAAACACAATCAAACAGTTGAAGGAATTAAAAATGGAAATAGAAGCAATCAAGAAAGAACACATGGAAACAACCCTGGATATAGAAAACCAAAAGAAGAGACAAGGAGCTGTAGATACAAGCTTCACCAACAGAATACAAGAGATGGAAGAGAGAATATCAGGAGCAGAAGATTCCATAGAAATCATTGACTCAACTGTCAAAGATAATGTAAAGCGGAAAAAGCTACTGGTCCAAAATATACAGGAAATCCAGGACTCAATGAGAAGATCAAACCTAAGGATAATAGGTATAGAAGAGAGTGAAGACTCCCAGCTCAAAGGACCAGTAAATATCTTCAACAAAATCATAGAAGAAAACTTCCCTAACCTAAAAAAAGAGATACCCATAGACATACAAGAAGCCTACAGAACTCCAAATAGATTGGACCAGAAAAGAAACACCTCCCGTCACATAATTGTCAAAACACCAAACGCACAAAATAAAGAAAGAATATTAAAAGCAGTAAGGGAAAAAGGTCAAGTAACATATAAAGGGAGACCTATCAGAATCACACCAGACTTCTCGCCAGAAACTATGAAGGCCAGAAGATCCTGGACTGATGTTATACAGACCCTAAGAGAACACAAATGCCAGCCCAGGTTACTGTATCCAGCAAAACTCTCAATTAACATTGATGGAGAAACCAAGATATTCCATGACAAAACCAAATTTACACAATATCTTTCCACAAATCCAGCACTACAAAGGATAATAAATGGTAAAGCCCAACATAAGGAGGCAAGCTATACCCTAGAAGAAGCAAGAAACTAATCGTCTTGGCAACAAAACAAAGAGAATGAAAGCACACAAACATAACCTCACATCCAAATATGAATATAACGGGAAGCAATAATCACTATTCCTTAATATCTCTCAATATCAATGGCCTCAACTCCCCAATAAAAAGACATAGATTAACAAACTGGATACACAACGAGGACCCTGCATTCTGCTGCCTACAGGAAACACACCTCAGAGACAAAGACAGACACTACCTCAGAGTGAAAGGCTGGAAAACAACTTTCCAAGCAAATGGTCAGAAGAAGCAAGCTGGAGTAGCCATTCTAATATCAAATAAAATCAATTTCCAACTAAAAGTCATCAAAAAAGATAAGGAAGGACACTTCATATTCATCAAAGGAAAAATCCACCAAGATGAACTCTCAATCCTAAATACCTATGCCCCAAATACAAGGGCACCTACATACGTAAAAGAAACCTTACTAAAGCTCAAAGCACACATTGCACCTCACACAATAATAGTGGGAGATTTCAACACACCACTCTCATCAATGGACAGATCATGGAAACAGAAATTAAACAGTGATGTCGACAGACTAAGAGAAGTCATGAGCCAAATGGACTTAACGGATATTTATAGAACATTCTATCCTAAAGCAAAAGGATATACCTTCTTCTCAGCTCCTCATGGTACTTTCTCCAAAATTGACCATATAATTGGTCAAAAAACGGGCCTCAACAGGTACAGAAAGATAGAAATAATCCCATGCGTGCTATCGGACCACCACGGCCTAAAACTGGTCTTCAATAACAATAAGGGAAGAATGCCCACATATACGTGGAAATTGAACAATGCTCTACTCAATGATAACCTGGTCAAGGAAGAAATAAAGAAAGAAATTAAAAACTTTTTAGAATTTAATGAAAATGAAGATACAACATACCCAAACTTATGGGACACAATGAAAGCTGTGCTAAGAGGAAAACTCATAGCGCTGAGTGCCTGCAGAAAGAAACAGGAAAGAGCATATGTCAGCAGCTTGACAGCACACCTAAAAGCTCTAGAACAAAAAGAAGCAAATACACCCAGGAGGAGTAGAAGGCAGGAAATAATCAAACTCAGAGCTGAAATCAACCAAGTAGAAACAAAAAGGACCATAGAAAGAATCAACAGAACCAAAAGTTGGTTCTTTGAGAAAATCAACAAGATAGATAAACCCTTAGCCAGACTAACGAGAGGACACAGAGAGTGCGTCCAAATTAACAAAATCAGAAATGAAAAGGGAGACATAACTACAGATTCAGAAGAAATTCAAAAAATCATCAGATCTTCCTATAAAAACCTATATTCAACAAAACTTGAAAATCTTCAGGAAATGGACAATTTCCTAGACAGATACCAGGTATCGAAGTTAAATCAGGAACAGATAAACCAGTTAAACAACCCCATAACTCCTAAGGAAATAGAAGCAGTCATTAAAGGTCTCCCAACCAAAAAGAGCCCAGGTCCAGACGGGTTTAGTGCAGAATTCTATCAAACCTTCATAGAAGACCTCATACCAATATTATCCAAACTATTCCACAAAATTGAAACAGATGGAGCCCTACCGAATTCCTTCTACGAAGCCACAATTACTCTTATACCTAAACCACACAAAGACACAACAAAGAAAGAGAACTTCAGACCAATTTCCCTTATGAATATCGATGCAAAAATACTCAATAAAATTCTGGCAAACCGAATTCAAGAGCACATCAAAACAATCATCCACCATGATCAAGTAGGCTTCATCCCAGGCATGCAGGGATGGTTTAATATACGGAAAACCATCAACGTGATCCATTATATAAACAAACTGAAAGGACAGAACCACGTGATCATTTCATTAGATGCTGAGAAAGCATTTGACAAAATTCAACACCCCTTCATGATAAAAGTCCTGGAAAGAATAGGAATTCAAGGCCCATACCTAAACATAGTAAAAGCCATATACAGCAAACCAGTTGCTAACATTAAACTAAATGGAGAGAAACTTGAAGCAATCCCACTAAAATCAGGGACTAGACAAGGCTGCCCACTCTCTCCCTACTTATTCAATATAGTTCTTGAAGTTCTAGCCAGAGCAATCAGACAACAAAAGGAGATCAAGGGGATACAGACTGGAAAAGAAGAGGTCAAAATATCACTATTTGCAGATGACATGATAGTATATTTAAGTGATCCCAAAAGTTCCACCAGAGAACTACTAAAGCTGATAAACAACTTCAGCAAAGTGGCTGGGTATAAAATTAACTCAAATAAATCAGTTGCCTTCCTCTATACAAAAGAGAAACAAGCCGAGAAAGAAATTAGGGAAACGACACCCTTCATAATAGACCCAAATAATATAAAGTACCTCGGTGTGACTTTAACCAAGTGAGTAAAAGATCTGTACAATAAGAACTTCAAGACACTGAGGAAAGAAATTGAAGAAGACCTCAGAAGATGGAAAGATCTCCCATGCTCATGGATTGGCAGGATTAATATAGTAAAAATGGCCATTTTACCAAAAGCAATCTACAGATTCAATGCAATCCCCATCAAAATACCAATCCAATTCTTCAAAGAGTTAGACAGAACAATTTGCAAATTCATCTGGAATAACAAAAAACCCAGGATAGCTAAAGCTATCCTCAACAATAAAAGGACTTCAGGGGGAATCACTATCCCTGAACTCAAGCAGTATTACAGAGCAATAGTGATAAAAACTGCATGGTATTGGTACAGAGACAGACAGATAGACCAATGGAATAGAATTGAAGACCCAGAAATGAACCCACACACCTATGGTCACTTGATTTTTGACAAAGGAGCCAAAACCATCCAATGGAAAAAAGATAGCATTTTCAGCAAATGGTGCTGGTTCAACTAGAGGTCAACATGTAGAAGAATGCAGATCGATCCATGCTTATCACCCTGTACAAAGCTTAAGTCCAAGTGGATCAAGGACCTCCACATCAAACCAGACACACTCAAACTAATAGAAGAAAAACTAGGGAAGCATCTGGAACACATGGGCACTGGAAAAAATTTCCTGAAGAAAACACCAATGGCATATGCTCTAAGATCAAGAATCGACAAATGGGATCTCATAAAACTGCAAAGCTTCTGTAAGGCAAAGGACACTGTGGTTAGGACAAAACGGCAACCAACAGATTGGGAAAAGATCTTTACCAATCCTACAACAGATAGAGGCCTTATATCCAAAATATACAAAGAACTCAAGAAGTTAGACTGCAGGGAAACAAATAACCCTATTAAAAAATGGGGTTCAGAGCTAAACAAAGAATTCACAGCTGAGGAATGCCGAATGGCTGAGAAACACCTAAAGAAATGTTCAACATCTTTAGTCATAAGGGAAATGCAAATCAAAACAACCCTGAGATTTCACCTCACACCAGTGAGAATGGCTAAGATCAAAAACTCAGGTGACAGCAGATGCTGGTGAGGATGTGGAGAAAGAGGAACACTCCTCCATTGTTGGTGGGATTGCAGACTGGTAAAACCATTCTGGAAATCAGTCTGGAGGTTCCTCAGAAAATTGGACATTGAACTGCCTGAGGATCCAGCTATACCTCTCTTGGGCATATACCCAAAACATGCCTCAACATATAAAAGAGACACGTGCTCCACTATGTTCATCGCAGGCTTATTTATAATAGCCAGAAAATGGAAAGAACCCAGATGCCCTTCAACAGAGGAATGAATACAGAAAATGTGGTACATCTACACAATGGAATATTACTCAGCTATCAAAAACAACGAGTTTATGAAATTCGTAGGCAAATGGTTGGAACTGGAAAATATCATCCTGAGTGAGCTAACCCAATCACAGAAAGACATACATGGTATGCACTCATTGATAAGTGGCTATTAGCCCAAATGCTTGAATTACCCTAGATCCCTAGAACAAACGAAACTCAAGACGGATGATCAAAATGTGAATGCTTCACTCCTTCTTTAAATGAGGAAAAAGAATACCCTTGGCAGGGAAGGGAGAGGCAAAGATTAAAACAGAGACTGAAGGAACACCCATTCAGAGCCTGCCCCACATGTGGCCCATACATATACAGCCACCCAATTAGACAAGATAGATGAAGCAAAGAAGTGCAGACCGACAGGAGCCGGATGTAGATCGCTCCTGAGAGACACAGCCAGAATACAGCAAATACAGAGGCGAATGACAGCAGCAAACCACTGAACTGAGAATAGGTCCCCCGTTGAAGGAATCAGAGAAAGAACTGGAAGAGCTTGAAGGGGCTTGAGACCCCAAAAGTACAACAATGCCAAGCAACCAGAGCTTCCAGAGACTAAGCCACTACCTAAATACTATACATGGACTGACCCTGGACTCTGACCCCATAGGTAGCAATGAATATCCTAGTAAGAGCACCAGTGGAAGGGGAAGCCCTGGGTCCTGCTAAGACTGAACCCCCAGTGAACTAGACTATGGGGGGAGGGCGGCAATGGGGGAAGGGTTGGGAGGGGAGCACCCATAAGGAAGGGGAGGGGGGAGGGGGAGTTTGCCCGGAAACTGGGAAAGGGAATAACACTTGAAATGTATATAAGAAATACTCAAGTTAATAAAAAATAAAAAAAAAAGAGCCACCTATTAGTTTGCAAATTCTCTGGTTTTCCCAAGGCCTTCTGTCCTCAGTAAATTTCTCCACAGTGTGCCCAGATCTCACCAGGAAACTGAAGAAATCAACTCTAGTTCTTCTTTACCAGACTCCCCATACAATTCACTCGTAAGTCCTGTGATTCTTTTTTCCTTAATGATGTTCCTGGTTTGGATTATTTTTTTTCTCTTCACTCTGTGTTGAGCAAATCTGATCTAGAGTACATTGTCCCAATATCCCTTCAGGATTACTAGAGCAGACCTTTAACAGATATCCTCTTTCTATTCTATTTTAATAGGAAGATCTTTCAAAATATAAAGCAGACATTTTCCCCTATTTCTCAACATCCCAGACCAGTGGTTCTCAACCTCTAGGCTGTGACAACCTTTCAGGTGAAATCATCTTTTACAGGGGTCTCCTAAGACCACTGAAGGCAAAGATATCCACCTTGCTTCATAACAGTAACAAAATTAGGGCTATGAAGTAATGTAATGAAGTTGGGGTTGGAGGTCACCACGACATGAGAAACTGTGCTAAAGTGCTTCAGCATTGGGAAGTTGAGAGCCACTGTCCTAGACTACTTCCCTGCCTGTCTGTATCGCCAAAATGCCCTTCCATGAATACGAATGGCTTGGACTGAGGTGCCACTGAACTAGGGCTGGTTCCAGATTTAGAAATATGCACACATGATAATGAGATGTTTTGAAGCTGGAACACAAAGCTAAAAACAAAATCCTAGTATGTTTTCTATATACCTTTTATGCATAGTCTGAATGTAATTGCACAGCATGCTTTCATGTGCCTGTGTTTTGACTGGAGCCTGTCACATGAGGTTGAGCCTGGAATTCTTCACCTGTGACATCACATAAGTTATAGAAAGTTTGAATCTGAGAGCATTTGGTATTTTAGTTTTTAGGTTGGGGATGCTCAGTGTAAACTAATAATCTGCCTCCTGTCTGTCTGCCCTCCCCAATCACAGTGCAGCATTGTTACACAGCACCTGCCTGCTGCACTTGCCTGCTATATCTGCCTGTTATATCAGCTTGCTGCACCTGACTACTGCACCTGCCTGCTGCATCTGTCTGCTGCGTCTAGCTGCTGCACTTGCCTGCTGCATCTGCCTGTTATATCAGCTTGCTGCACCTGCCTGCTGCACCTGCCTGCTGCACCTGCCTGCTGCAATTGCCTGTGGCACCTGCATGCTGCTTCTCCCTGCTGCATCTGCCTGTTGCATCTGTGGTCTGCTTCGTCAGACCTAACCAAGCTTAGGCCTGTGTTTACTCTTATGGCTCTAGCCAGCGTCTTGTCTAACAGCTTGCTTCTTTGTCTCAGGAATCCCTGACGTATCTTCCTAATGGTTCCCTCTCAGAGATGCTTTACCTAATACAGCCCAGTACCACCAGCATCTAACAATGGTTACACCTGCTAGTTCATTGCTCAGGCCCATTCTCTTCCGTGTGTGCTTCTGTGTATGTTTATTATATTTGTTTCTTGTTTATTTTCTGCCGATAGAAACTTACGAAAACAAAGACACTGCCCTTTTGTGATTACTACTGTACCAGGCATCTTTGTGACATAATACATATCCTCTGGATGGGTTAATAGTTAGTGTTACATAAATGTAAAGACCAAAAACTTGAATCAAACAGATGATGCATACTAGATAATAGGAAAGCAAGCTGCTTTTTAAGAGGTGAAATCTGTCTGGCCAGACAATACCAACAACTCCACTAGTAGAAGAACAAGGACAACATAGGAAGCACAGAGGACCATTAGGATAGGAGAGAAGCAAGCTGAGTGGGCAACAGCATGTTCCTGACTTACCCAGGGTGACAGCAGGCAGCTCCATTAATGTCGGGCTGCGAAGGGTGAGCCCAGCCTTTAGGATGCCAACCTGTAGAGGAGAGAGGAGCCATGCATTAGAGTTTGGGCATTTCCTTTGGCTCTTGGGCTTGTTTCCATTTCTTGATTATCTTACTTTTATAAATAAGGATAAGAGGTCTTAGAATACTAAGCAAGATTGCACAAACTCAGAAACAATACTATGTGCTGTCTCTTGTATACAGACTCTAGGCTATAATACATGCATATACGTAGGATGTCTTACAGGTGAAGGCAGGTACACGAGGTCTGTCATTGGACAAGAAGGAACAATAGGTGGGAGAAAAAGTTTTAGAGAGAGGAGGAGTTTGGAGGAGGCAGGAGAAGCAGTGGAGAGAACATGGAGGTTGTTAAGATTCCTCTCTACCCATGTACAGGTTGTTATGAATATTCTTAAGGGATGGATGTGAACAGGGCTTTGTATGTTTAGGTGGGCAATTATATCTTATCAGTTGGATCAGAGGTTATTGTGTTGTGTGTTCTTTCATGTGGCAATTTAAGTTTAAGAAAGTATGTGGCAGCCAGAGATACTAAGCTGCCACAGAATTGGGATGTATATTTCTGGCATAGTGGCAACCTGCCTTGGGAACTAGATGGGTAGAGAGATTGCTGCCAGGCTCAGAGAGAAGTTATTGGCAGTGTGATATGGGATGGAGCAAAGCTGGTGAGATGCTTTGCTGACTGAGATGAAGATACCTACCAGATATCTTGGGACACTACCACTACAGTGCTGGATCTAGTGTGAGGTAAAAGACAGAATTAATTATGATTTTACAGCAACACACACACACACACACACACGTGTGTGTGTGTGTATACATACACATACATACATATATTCATATATATGTGTATATATATGTGGGCACAGCACAAGATGTAGCCAACAGAACAAGAACGGATCAATATTAGGGAGTGAGGAAGGACTGAGGGCTGGAGGTAACGAACACAGGTCATTAGAGATATTATAAAGTTGATTGTCTTTCTAGTTCTAACTCTGTCCTGGACTTTCTGCTTCTGGGTAGTAGATAATTCCATTAAAATTTACCCAATATTAAAGGTATAAAATCCAATATTAAGCTACACAGCTTCTGTTCCAGATGACTACTCTAAATTCATAGATGTTCACTGAGCTTCAGAGTCTTTGGGTCTGGTTAATTTCTCAGTGTGATTTCTTTTTCACTTGCAATACTTTTTTTTTTACAATAAAGTCTAAAATAAAAATAAATTAAAAATAAAATAGGAGCAATAGTTCATAATTCATTCCCTTGACATATTTTGGAGCATTAACTGGGCATTAATTGAGGATCAGTACTAGTGACTGTTCTTGGTGAGTCTTCTTCCCAACAGCAGGTTCCTGTAGTAACGATCTGAGAACTCACAGAAATGCTTAGTATAGTATCTGATAGAAAACGGTTATGCAGCATATAGTCAGTGCCCTTTTCACTCAGCCTGGGAAACACTGTAGGTTCGGAAACAGGAAATATATATATATATATATATATATATATATATATATATATATATATATTGAGACATATTCTAGAAAAATGTATTTTAAGAAATAAAAATTTTTATAAAGTGGTTGTGATCAGAGAAAAGGAGCCCGATATGACTTTGATCATTCGGTTGGTCTCTCCTACTATTCTGTCCAAAATATGCCCAATTTTGAAATCATATCTTTGACTCGAACTCTGAAAACCTGCTTTACGGTAGTCGCCAATATTGCAATAGAGTCTGATAACGAACTTCAGCTGGGCAGTATATCCAGAGTGGATAATAAATAGAACAAGGGTCATGTTTCATCTGAAAATTGCTTCAATTTCACCTATTCACAGTTACCTATTGTGTTATACTGGACAGTGCTCCACAAACTGAATTATTTTTCATATCTAATGGGGAAGGAAAATATATAAACGTGTTTTTAGAAAAGCGGCAGGCAATTTCATATGGGCATTCTAAGCAGAAACAGCTAAGTGTCCAAAAGACTCTATGGGAGAAACAAGAGGATTGGTGTTCAAAAGTGAGGAAGAATTTGCTGCCTGTGAACAATAGAGAAACGTTAGTGTTCTCTATTGACAGAAACAGTAACTTCACTGAAAGCTTTCTGTTAGTTTTTGCAAGGGTTAACGGATAATCCTAATAACAGTAGATGAAAGGCTACTGTTGCAATCCTTGCCTTATCAAAATCCAGGCAATCCATGGCCAGAGTTACTATGTACCTTGACAATGGCAACATAGACACAGAGTAGTGAAAGATTATTTCAGGCCACAGGCAGGACATGTCATCATTTCTGCCTGCAGCACCCACTGCATTCTCTGCACATCATATATAATCGATGTCATTACCATAAAATAAGAAGAAAGGAGACACGAGCCGCCTTCTGCCCTCTTCCTATCTACTGACCTACCCACAGTGTGAAGCATACCACAACACTGTCTCCCGAATGTTGTGATTGTGGGGATATACAATATCTCCATCTCACCTTTGGCCATGCATCAGGGAGATGAAAGGCTTTGTTGCCATACTCAATTGGAGATACAATAAGATGTCCATCCCTGAGGTTACCTCCTACTTCATCTGTCAATGTCACAGAAGTGCTATTGATGTTGTGGGGGAAAGGTGGGAAGTCCCCTGCTCAGCCAACAGTTTTCTTCATCTTCATATTAAATCAGTCATTCCCAGGACTGGCACCGGACCACCAGGTGCCAGCATTAGAGCTGAGAAAATGAGCAAAGACAAGCTTTGAGTATTGGAGTTCTAACTTAGAAGCCTCTGGTAATAAAAGATGGAACAATGTTCCAGAATAGTAAAATACAATTATTTTTAATTATTTAGATTGTTTAAATAACATTAATGCTTTTTATTTTTCTGCCTGGAAATTATGAAAAAAAATGTTTGACAAAAACATTTTACAACTGATACCAATTGTAAAACATTCTCCATATTGTAAAACGCACCTGGGATATAATTCAGACTTTAGCTACTCAACTTTTTAAGACTCAATCCCATGTTACCACCTAATGCCTAATTTGCTAATTTGAGGCTACAATAACAAAGTATAAATTCCAACAATAAGCCAAGCATTCCCTGGTTCTAGGCAGTCCACACAAAATACAGTGAATATTAAGCCAATACATTTTTAAGCTTGCGAGCATATGTTCTTGAGTTGGACATGTATCTGAATCATCACAGCTCCACTGACCAGTTGTATGACTGTGTGTAAGTAGCTTCACCATCATGTGCTTTGGTTCCCTTCTGTAATGTGGAGACATTATTAGCATGCAGCACCTAGAGCTAAGGACCAAAGAAGGTAACCCATGGAAAGCTTGAGAGCAGACTCTGGAGCATTCGGAGTCTCCACATCTGCTCTCCCTTGTTAGTGCTGTGTTCACATTAGAGCAGTTGATCTTCAAATTGGGAAGAAATCTAAATAAAGACACCGTGTTGCTTCAGTGTGGTGACAATACACTAAATGTTTGTGAGCCTGTAAGTTTGACTCTCACAGACATGCCCCAGATGCTGATTAAAAATATCAGGATCCCATGACACAGGGCTCTTTATAGCTGATTTGTCAATTTAAAAACAACTTCCAGATAAGTGAGCAAAAATGAAGATTATAACTGTAATTTCTCTCTGAGTAATATCAACAAACTAAATAAAATTGAAGATAAGAACTGTGGACAGTGATGTATAATGTCTTCCTCTGAACTGACTCATTCAGTCCTGGAGGGAGGCTCATGAGAAACAAAACTCACAAATCTCAGGAAATTCCTGAAACTTACATGATACAAGAGGTCCCTCCACAAGTAGTAACCATGTGCTGAGAGGAGGGGACTCTATAACAAGCCAAACTGTCCGAAAGGCATGTAGGGAGCTCCAGGGAGATGGCTTTTGCGAGTCATCCTGCATGACAATCTGGACTTTTTGGTGATGTGGCTGTTTTGAGTCAGCCGTGTTCCTGTAAATAAGTCCCCATCCACTTTTCTATAAAAAGCCTCAGTAAACTTACTGGTTCGTTAAGCTGAACTTGGGTAAAATAGGTTCTTCATTCTGTCTTAAGCATAAGATCTTGAGTATTCACATACTTGTTCAAGACTCTACAGGAAAAGTCACATAATAGACAGAAAACAAATCTACCTATGTGATTATTTGAACATTGAGGAATGACAATCTCATGAGTTTTAGTGACTTATCTATAACAGTCATGCATGTTGAAAGAGCTAAATTGGGCACAAAGATCAGTTTTCTCCATAATCAGTAACTATGTGTCTTTTGTTTGTATTATTTGAAAAAAAAAGTTAAACCATAAACACTATTGGAGCCTTGTGCACCACAAGGAAGGAAGAAATTTCTCATTTGAAGCCATTTCATTTATGTTCATTTGTGAGGGTATAAATAATAAATATGGCATAACTAATAATGTGTGGTTTATTCCAGTCATCCTGTACAGTGACACAGATGAAAAGAATTATGTTCTCCACTGATGGGTAAAAATACTAAGATCTAAAAGGTTAGAAGTCTTGGTTAAGGTCACAGGACGGACATAGAACTACCTGAAAGTTTTGTGTGCTCCTTGGAATCCTGTTCCCTTCCACAGGCAGGCATTCATATGAGAACACCATAGCTTCTACCCAACTCCTGTCCATTCCAGGGCTGTCCAGATTCTGGGCACCATCTCTGATGAGCTAAAATATCTATCAGCTCTCAATTGAGGTGGGAAAGGAGGGTTCCGGGGGCAGAACTCAAGTGCAACCAAGTAATAGCATCCTTTGCTACCAGCTAAGGTCTAGTCCCACTTCCTGGGCAGCAAACACCTCCTTCTTCCTTTGTTTAATCTGAAGTGAGATGTTTTATGTTCTGAGTTCTGATTTATTTGAGATCAGACTGCAATTGAAAGGTCTGTCTGGAAAACTTCCCACAGAGAGACCAAAGGGGCTTGTACAAATAAATATTCTTGGTTGTTAACTTAAAAATTTAGGTGTGGGGAATTCTGGGAAGGCAGTTCGAAGCCATTTATTTTAATCAAAGAGCTGATCCGAACATTCCATAAGTTGTCATTACATCTTTAAACAGATCTTCCTCAATCAGAGGAAAAACAGAAAATCAGAATCACGAATGAGCTTCTGAGGGACTGTAATGCAGAGCGATGGTCCACCCCTCAGACTTGTGGTGATCGGCTGGCCACTCTTCTTCTCTGACAGAAGGGCTTTTGCCATGCGAGATGCCTTGGCTGGTAGTAAGCAGCTCCCAGGCAAACTTCCAAGTGGTTACCTGCCTTGCTCCAGTGAACACTTTGAAATAGTTACATCTATAACGCTAATATATTTAGACAGAGCAGCACACCCAAGCGCATTTCAAAGCCATAGAAATGCAGTCATTGTACTGGAGAATGACAACAGTGTGCATCTGAGAAAGGAGTCTCCACGGAAGTCATGCTGCAAAAACGTCCGTGTGTACCAGGTTTGTCCACAGTCGCTTCATCTCAAGATGTTCTCAATGCTCTGTAGTGTTATACACGTGTCGGGAGAGGAACTGTGTCTCTGTAAGACTCAATCGCGTCAATCCCCAGAATGAGCAAGGAGCTTCGAGAAGCCCTAGCCTAGAGATGACTCGTTCTGAACTATTATTCGCCCAGCATTTTATTAAGGGCACTTATAGACTCTTGGTGTCTTGAGTCTCTGTGAAAGACTAGAGTTATTCAAGGGTCAAACAACAAGGTAGTGAATAGGAAAAACACTGGCCTCAAAGTCAGATTTCATGTACTGACTCTACTTTCACTGGTTGTGTTGCCCCGAGTGTCCTGTCCATACATGGCCTTACATGAGGCACAGATTTTTTACTAGGTGTGCAGTCAGGCTGTGGAGAGGCCCTCGCTAGCTAAACATTGGTTTTTTCCTTTTTCCTCTCAGGAATATTTCACAGCCTCCCTTTGATGGTAAGTTAGAATTAATCCCTGCATGTCTGTGTCAGGCACCCATCCTGAAGGATGGTCCTGCCCTTGCTTCTGGTTCCTGAGGTAGATGGCTGTGTTTCCATTTCCTCTGCCTGGAGCATAAGGAGGGCTCCGCAAAAGGCTGGTAGTAAAAGGCTTGAGTTTGGCACGCCACACTGAGTCCTTCGTTATGGTAGCATGAAGGGGCACTGAGGGAATTAAAACAGCTTCATGTTTAAAAGATCATTATCTTGAAAGAGCTAGGGGAAGGGAGCAGGACACCTTTACACTAGCTCGGCTTAAATAGTGGTTTCTTTATTTGGAGCAGGGGTGGGTGTTAATGCAGAGAAGAGTAGGCAAGATCATTTAAAATTGTAAGTAAATATTGACCCAGTGATTGATTAGATGTGAGGTAGAGGGGGAATAAAATCAGTGGCATGTCCATAATGGGTGGAAGCTTAGATTATTTCTCCATTAATGAGCATTAGAAACATGCTGTTATATCACATTGGTTTTGCTCTGTTATAGATGATAGCCAGTGTGTTGGAATATACTCAAATTGCACATAAACTTGACTTTTGTTTGTACAAAGTTAGTAGAGGATGCTGTGTGTGTGTGTGTGTGTGTGTGTGTGTGTGTGTGTGTGTGTGTAATTTTGCTCCTAAAATCCTTTGGCTAGTCACATCATATCACTGAACTTAAAATTAGTTTGCCTTTTTTGGTATTCATCTTGCATACTCAAGAAAAGGGAAGTTTACATTGAGATTATTTCCAAATGTCATGAGCTGATATAAATATTAATTTTTAAAAAATATTCATTTCTTTATCGTATTATGTAAGTACACTGTAGCTGTTTTCAGACACACCAGAAGAGGGCATCAATCCTATTACAGATGGTTGTGAGCCACCATTTGGTGGCTGGGAATTGAACTCAGGACCTCTGGAAGAGCAGCCAGTGCTCTTAACCACTGAGCCATCTCTCCAGTCCATGAGTACTATTTTTAACAAGTAATGAAGTCGACTTAATGTTATGTTCATAGATATTTAAGCATTCATCAACATTAATCTTACAGTGGTTCTAATTATTTAATATAGTACCTGGCTTGTTTCCTACTTTCAGACGGCTACACCCACATCATCAGTCATGTGTGATTACCACCATGACAAACCTGAAGGAGAGATGACCGAGAACGAATAAATGGAAACCCAGGTTAAGTCACTTATGATACCACAGACAAGAGAAACGCTCACATGATCATTTTCGTCAGTGACTACATCTTGACTCCCAGCCTCTCTCAGCTTTAACAGAAGAATTTATAAAACAGCCTCATACTTCATAAATATCAAAATGTCTTTCCTTTCATGTCCTGCATAGGCGAATATGCATTCTTCACCTATGCATTGCAGCTATGCATTACAGCTATGCATTGCAGCTATGCATTGCAGCTATGCATTGCAGCTTCATGTTAATGGCTGCCCTATGGGGGAAAAATGTAAGATTTCAAAACGTCCGTAAGCAATGGCCTTTTAGGATAGCATTTTTTTTTTGATCCTGAAAAGACATTAAAGTCATGTAATTGAAAAGAAAAACACAAAAGAGAAATGATATTCCCAAAGTCAGCCATCAGCTATTGGCATCACCAAGGGAAATACTTCCAAGAGCGCTCTGAGTTCTGAGAGATGCTGGTGGCCACAAGTGGCGGGCTATGAGACTGGTGAGTGCAGTTTACTCATGGGGCCGAGAATCTTGCTTCCCGTTCCGATGGCATTCGGAGCGTCATACTCTGATCTCATTTGTAAAGGCAAAGCTTTAGAACTCCCTCTAAGAGCAAATCAGGTACTCAGATGTCCAAAACAATCCACCAAAGATGTGGGTGCATGCTTGGTTATTTACTAACAACTGCCCCCAACCTTCACTGCATCTAGACTTTGGGTCAGGGAAGCTGCTCAGAGATGGTAGCTGTTATTTTTTCACTGTGGCTGTTGGCATGCTCACCAGAAGCTATCAAGGTTGTTGCTCTATTGAATTCTTGAGGAAGGAAGGCACCAACTGTGCCATGAGGATTGTGAACATGTTCAAACTCTACAGGAAGCCAACACACGCATTCACCTCACCGCAAAACAAACAAAACGGAGAACACCAAAGCACGGACGTGTAGGCTAACATTTTCACTGGAAATCTCGACCCAAAGACTGATGAAAAGTTCCTTTCTGATATTCCAAGTGTATTGCAGTAAATCTCCCCAATAAGCCCATGCAAAGAACACACGACTCAGTCGTGATATTTATACGTTGCACACTTAGATTGGGCAGATTCACCACTGCACTACTCTATTCCCCAGCTATGAGATCCTTTGTTACTTGTGGTTTCTCCAGGCCACGTGGTTCTGCTCCATCTTCTTTCTACCTCCTTCCTCCATCTTCCCCTGTCTCCCCGTCTCTTCTGTATCCTCTGTCTCCTATGTCTCCTCTGCCTCCTTATCTCCCTCTCCTCTTTCCTCTTCTCCCCCTCTAAAACCTCCAGCCCCACCTCTCCCTTTCACTGCCCAATCACAGTCTCTAGCCTTTATTTCACCACTTACAATGGGGAGAAGGTTCACCTGAAATGGCCTGAGTCCACCCCTAGGGCAGGGCAGCCCTTCTTGAGGAAGCAGAATTAGCATCAAAATACAAACAGCACCAGGGCAGTCCACAATGCCTTTGGGATCACCATCACCAGCAACATCATGGGCAACATCAAAGGTTATGCCTGTTTTAGTTTTGTTATATCTGATGCCTCAAATACAGCAGTTGATGTCATGAGTAGATGATACCTCTATAACCATGCCACTGCTGTGTCTTACACCTTCAACACCTCCAAGGGTGCAGATCAAGATTTAGCAGTTGAATAGCTTTTAGAAGTGTAGCACCCAGGCTCACAACCTCATCTGCTGTGGGCAGATGCATACTCTGTCCCAAACCTATGACATCACTTTAAGGATCTGAGCTTTCTCCATCAAATCTACCTCCTCTCCCCTTCTGACCTTCAGTGCTGCCTCCTTGGAGACCTTTTAACAGAACTACCCTGAGCCATTCATGACCCACTAGCTATTCCTTCTGGGATTAGGGGACATGATTCTAGACACTGGACATCCCTGTCATCGACATCATACCCACTTCAACCAGGACCATGTGACATTCAGGATGTCTCAGACACAACTGACCCACCCTTGTCCTCATGGCTTAGATAACTTCATGCTAGGGTTCTAGGTTTGGGGAGGCTGTCACAACTATATCTGCCCTCTGAAATGCCCCATCCAATGGAACCTACTCCATGGGCATGCCCCCATTGTCTACGTTTGAATCTTCCTGGGTCACCCAAGTCTCCTTCCTCCCTGTGGTATACTTGGTATACCTGCATTGGAAGTCCCTCCTGGACATACTGGCTCCTCACAATTCTATGCCTACAGTTACAAATGGGGTCACTCCTCTTTGCGCCTACACATCCCTCTTAATGACCCACTTTGGGACCCTCTTTCTTGGTAAATTGTCATCTGACATTCTATCATCTCTATTTCATGGGCCAATCTGAGTTTCTGTAGCCCCTTAGAGCTATGTGTCAATCCCTCTCAGCTCCTTCTTCCCAATTGGATAATTTTTTTCCAGAGTAGACTTTTTTCTTATTTCTTTTTTTTAAATGGTATGTACTACTACATATATGTTTACTTTTATATATTTATTTTTATATATTAGATATTTCTTTGTTCTTTAAAATATATATTTATATACAATGTATATAAAATATATAGATTAAAATATATAAATAGATTATACATAAATATATCATGTATAATAATATATAAATATAATATATAATAATACATATAATAATATGTAAATACATATTTGATATGTATAGATAGCTTGACTTGTCTTAAGAAAGAGAATTTAATTGAGACAAAAGATAAAATATACTGCCTCTTCGCTGTCGGTTCTTCCACAGTGAAAGACACTTTAGACTGCAGGATTTTCTCAAAGGCTGACTTGATTCCTGGATTTTGGGATTTTTCTTTCTGGATTTTTTTTTTTTTTGTCAGATGATGATAGAAGGGGCATAACAGAAGAAAAGTTATTTCTCCACAACTGATCACATGACAATGATAGAAGCCGAGATTTTCAAGTGCTATAATACAGAAGAGGCCAGAGTAAACATTTCTTCTCACCTCTGCCGTCGTTCCTTGGATGTTCGGTCTCTATAAAGGAAGATGGTGCGATTTGTATGGAAATTCCCTCCCCATCCCTCCACCCTCCCCACCCCCAACCCCCGGGTTAAATACACCCCCAGATGAACAAGCCACAAGCCGTGTCAGGATAATTTAAACCAATTTTCTAGAGTTACACTCTCCCTTGGCTCCAGTTGCAGACCTGTGTGGTGTTGCTGAAGATACACAGTAGCTCACCTGATGATCCACGAGATTTATGTAGTTAGTGGTCAGGCATATCCGAAACTTTCCTTAGTCCAAGAATCTAACAGTCAAGAAAGAGTCTGGGGCATGTAGGCTCTGGAAGTCTGGTGAGTCAGTGGTCAACAAAGCAGAGGACACATTTAAGAACTCCTGACAGTATTGGGAGCGCATCCACTCAGGCAGAAGAAAAAGCAGGCGGCACAGGCTGCCTTGACCAGGTCCTTTTTTTGCTGAGCTCAGAGTGCTGTGAACATTTCTAGTGATTGCTTTAGAGAACACATCAGCAATTGTAAGTGAGCTTTGTGCTCCAGCCCGCGTCTGTAATTCCAGCACTCTGGAGAACCCGGCAGAGATTTGAGGCCACGTTCTAAGATCTCTTTAAAAAAAAAAAAAAAGACAAACCCAGCTTCTTTTCTGTTCCAGTTCCAGTAGTAGCGATGCATCTGAGACCATCTAATTACCAAGTCCAGAAGGAAACAAAATGCTCTGGGGTTTGGAATGCAAGCCGGGTGCTAACCTCGAAGCAAAGCCAAAGCTTTGAGGGAAGGTTCTGGAATGTTGCTGAGGTCTCCAGAAATCACAGGGGCAACTCCAGGTGTGACCAGGTTACTCCTCTGGTTGGGCGGGTTAAGGGTTGGGTGACTAAGGCATCTGTCCCGGGATGATCTCATGGCCATCTACCTAATTTGTTTCTCTCAGTGTTGAAATTGTGCAGGAAGCAATGGCCGGGGAGCCTCCACGCATCTCACCGTAATTAAGTCATTACAGGTCCCTTGGCAGGCATTTGCCAGCGAGTTTGCAGCAGCTCACAGCAGGCAGGACAGAAGACAGCAACAGTGAATTGTAAGAGCATCCGTTATTGTTTTTATCTGGGATGAATGAAACAGTGGCAAAGAACAGAGCCTATGTGGAGTAGAAGGAAAAATTAACTAAAGCTCAGGGAGCTAGGTAGCAAATATAATCCCACAAATTATATCTTTAATTGATTTTCGACTCTGTTAAGGAATTTGTGTTCAGATCATATCCTCACTACATTAAAATATTATATAGCTCAACATTTATTCTCTTAGATGAGAATTTTTAATGGTCATATAAAAATATTTTCTGTTTTATGTTTTAAATAAGCTGGCTTTCACTCAATACAATTCAGACCAAAATGTTTCAAGTTTCCACAGAAAACTTCACTCTTGTCTTGTTCACTTCATAAGTCAAAGCTTTACATTGTGTTAAACCAAAAAAGAAAGTAACAGACAAACAAGGAAACAAAGAAACAAATAAAGAAAACATATTCCAAATGTACTTTGGCCCCTCTCCCTCTCCTTCTCCCTCTCCCTTTCCCTTTCCCTCTCCCTCTTCTTCTCACTCTCCCTCTCTCCCTTTCTCCTCTCTGTCTCTGTCTATCCCATATATGACAAGTGTCAGAGTTCATAATATAGAAATGCAGCTGAAGATCTCTTGCTTATCATTTTCAACTAGGAAACTGATAGTGTTTAAGTAAGGTTTATGTCCATGAAGAAATACATGAGGGAAAGTATTATATAAACAGCAACTCATATAGACACATAACAAAATAAAATATTTTCTCCCTCATACCATAATTTACTGAAACCCTGTTTTATCAATGCCCATTATTTTCTTGTTTAAGATCGTCTGAAATACTGACTTTGTATAAATATAAGAAGTTCCTTAGATGTGCTGACTTAGCAACAAGGTATCAAACATTTTACTTCAAGTTAGAAACTAGGAAGATACTGATGCAGGTATGAGTAAAGGATTCCATCTAAGTAGACAGAATCTACCTCAGACCTGAGGAGCATGGTCATGAAGAGCTGCCAGGAGACCCACATTCTAGTGCAGACTCACTGTGTTTCTCTCTCCTCTGCTCTAACACACTTTAATTATCTACCGGGAGTAGAAGATCAATGACAAGGGTCAACGGGCCTCCTTGTGCCTAAGTAGATAATGAGTAACATCTCAGCAGGAAAAGAAGCGGCTTGTCTCAGCTCCTGTCCTCGGCACCTGTACCCTGGTTGTTCTCAGACGATGATTCCCTGGGCTCTTTACAGACTTTGTCTTTGAATTCCAGTATTTTCCTCTGATGTGTTCTGACCAAAGCTGTTTTCAAAACTTCTCTGCTAGGGATCCTGTCTCAACTGTCCCAGGATCACTTTTTATCGTGATTATTTATTTGAAAGTCTATCACTTTTTAATACCATATAGTGACTAAGGGAATGAATTCCATGATTTTATGGTGCCAGAAATAATTCTTATAGTAGCTTCTAGGTAGATGTTGAATGGATCATCTTATAAACACACACACACACACACACCACACCACACACACACACACACACACACACACACACACCACACCACACCACACACACATACACACATACACACACATACATACCATGATATGCATACACACATACATACTATACACGATATACATACACACACACATACATGCCATACACGATACACATACACACACACCACACATACACACATACATACCACATGCCATATGCACATACACACACATACATACACACATACACACACACATACACACATACATACCACACACACACACACACACATACATACACATATACACACACAAATGCACATGGATACACACACATGGACACACACACACACACATACACACACACACATACATTATGCCCATTCATAACATGCCACGTGGTCTATCTCTAATAGTTTTCTCACTATTTGCAAAATAGATTAATAAATCTAACCTGAGTAATATTTTAATTACACAAATATTTTAAGAATTAATTAATTTATTTTAATACATTAATTTAATGTATTTGAGAAAAAGGTACTTAGGAGAAAATTTAGATCTCTAAACCTTGACAATGCCCATGTGTTTGGTTGAATAAGCTTTGAGCAGGAAGCCCAAAGGGGAGCTTTCTCTCATTTACTACAGAACATCCCTCAGTTTCATAAATAAGGATAATTAATACTACTACCTGTAATTAACGCATGACAATGGTGTAATAATAAATGTAATAATAAGGCAGAGGACACTCATTCTTTTCAAGAAGTGACCCAAATAATTAATTACAGATTGATATCTACTACTAACACAAAGAAAGACTCTGTGCTGTAGAACTGTTTCAAACCAGTCCCGACTGTAACAATTATTGATAAATATGATCTAAATGCATTGCTTAAATAAATGTGCCACGCAAAGTTGTGCAAATTCCTAACCCGTTCTCATTTTACGTATGTGTCCTATGAACTGAACTAACCTCTCACACTGTTTAATCCTTTCCACTTCAAAAGCCCTTCACATATTGGTTAGGAAAAAAATTAAAATAAAAAAAGACCAATAAAAATAAAAAAAAACACCTCCCCCAAGCCCCGAGAAGTAGCGACGCGTGATCCAAACCAGACAGTGAAAATAAAAAGACCTCAAGCTTAGAGCTTAAAAAGAGAAAACAGAATGGTCCCCATATTTCTCTTTCCTTGAAATTATAGGAGGCACAGCTTTCCCCTCCTCCCTCCTTCCCGCTCCTCTGCTCTCCCTCCTCCCCCTCCTCCTGCTCTCTTTTAACTTGCAGGGCAGCAGATTGATTTGTACAGCCGTGACTTTAAACACAGGACCATCTCAAGCACACAATTCAGAGTTTTCGCAGCATTCAAAAGCATCCTTCATCTTTCCTCTCCTTTTTCTGTATCGTCTTCCACTTCTCTTTTGTTCCTTCCTCTGGGTTTAAAAAGGACCTACCTAGCCACCACCTCTGACCCAGCATGTTGAAACAAGAACACTTCTAATTGTCTCCTCATCGGGTTAGGTACAAGAAGAAGTATTCCCAGCTGTGTCCCCCCCATGACTTATTCAGACTACCACACTGCCACAGACCACGGGGACCCTAGAGAAGTCTCAGGGGCAACTCCCAACACTCCTGAAATATCAATACAGTAAACTAGCAGGCATCAAAGGGATTCCTAAATCACACCAAAGACAGCTTTACTACCCATAAAGTAGGAAACCCACGAAGAAGAGAAGCTACCCTGGCTTTACTGTTTATTGGCCAGGTGGAACTGATTAAGAATGTGAGAATCTGTGGTACCAATAATCAGGGGCTTCTTGTGTTCAACACAAGAAAGGGTTTCACATAACCTAGCAATAGCAGGGCACGGGGACTCAAGAATTGCAAACTAGCAGCTATTAATACCCAGAGCTGGGCTGGACAGGCTGACTCAAAGAAAATAATGTTGGAGGAGGGTTGGAGAGAACCTACTCTCGGAAACCACAGGCCGAGCTCACAGCTTCTTTGCAGACGAATGCAGAGATGACCCCGAGTGAATTCAGCAAGTGCCATATTAAAATAGATGGGAAGTTTATGACTAGGTCTGGACTCATTTGAAGTCCTCTTTATGACGGAGGACGAAGTGTTGCTCTCCCTGCTGGAGATGATTCTTGTCTGTGGGCCCCGTTACCAGATGTCAAAGTGGGGAAAGATGCTGCTGAAGAATAACACTGCAAAGAAGTTGGACCAGGAGACACTCTGTCTCCAATCTTTGATCAGAGGAAAATATCTCTCCCTTAAAATGCTGAAGTTACTATGCACGACTAGGATTTATGTCACAAATCTGTAAGACCTTGAAAAAGACACTGAGGCAGTATTGCTTTTAATGTGTTTGTGACATATTTACAAATAGTTTGCCAGCCTGGTAGTGACACATCCCTTTAATCCCAGCCCTTGGGAGGCAGAGGCACGTAGATCTCTGAGTTCAAGGTCAGTCTGGTCTACACAGTTAGTTCTAGGTCAACCAGGGTTACACAGAGAGACCCTGTCTCAAAAAACCAAAAAGCAGAACTCAAAAGCAAACAAGCTACGCAAATATTCTATGTTATCTGCTCTTATGATTCCTGTCATCCATTGTGCAGTTCAGAAACACCAAACGGGGGTTAGGTCAAAACCCCACATCTTTATCATAAAAATCATATCTACTGAAAACTAATAATTTCAATAAGCTCTCCAGAGAGCTTGGCAGCTTTCCACAAAATAATAAGAAAATGGAATATATAAAAAAATAATAAAACAAGTTTACAAATTTAGAGTTTGCTTTTAATTAAAAAGTGTTGCCTTCATCTTATTAAAAAATCTCTCACCAAGATACTTTATAAACAGTTTTCAAAGCTCGGTTAATTACAAATGTTAATCCATTAAGAACTTTAGAACATAGATCATTAACTGTAAGTGACTATCAAAGGAGATCATCTTTGCCCTGAATACATAAAACATAATTTAGTTTAAAATAAAAGTGCTACTTTTAAAGGGAAACCACACATAGGAAAAAACTAAACAGTTAATATGAATAGAGAAAAGTACGTGCTTGGAAATTATACATCAATCATCAGTAAGATAAATATAGAAACAGGGCCCAAAAATGTAGAGTGTAGAATTTAATTGCATTATTATAATAGATATTGTACAAAAGAGAAAAAAATAAAACCAGGTTGAAGGAATTAGTATATATGAGAGTTCATTCTCCAGCAGTATTGCCATGATTGCTTAGATGATGCTGCCCCATGTACCCCAGGAGAGTTAAAAATATGGCCCAGTGAGAAATCACTGACTGATACTCTAGGGGGCAGGTAAGACTTCTTTTCTAACTCTACTGCACATTTCTCAAGTGTGAACTTAGTAGCAGACAACCGTGCATTGCATTGTCAAAATGTCGGACATGCCTGATCAGAGTAATTCTTTGAGATCCTAGGCATCAAAGAAAAGCTGTACAGAAAAGCAAGAGACTTTATATATTGGGTTTAGTCTCAATAATGAGACCAGTGGTAGTTTAAAGAATGGCTCCTGCAGGTTCATTTATTTAAATGCTTCGTGGCATAGTTGGGGGAAATTTGGGTCTTGTTGGCATAGGTATCAGCTTGTTAGAGAAACTGTCACTAGGAGTGGGCTTTTTGGGTTTCAAAAACTCTTCCTACTGCCTGTGGATCATGATGTAGAACTCTAGGGTACTTCTCCAGCACCATGTCTGCCTGCATGCCATGACAATAATGGACTGAACTTCTGAAACTGTAAGCCAGCACACATTAAATGGTTGCTTTGTTTTGTTCTGTTTTGTTTGCAAGAGTTGTTGTGGTCATAATGTCTCTTCACAGCAATACAACACCAAATAAGACAGAAGTTGGTACCAGGAGTGAGATATTTCACTGACAGGACTGACCATGGTTTTTTGGTTCCTATTGGTTTGGTTTGGTTTGCACTGGGTTGAGTTTTGTTTTGTTTTGTACTCTGTGGATTTGGGGATTTTTGGATTAGGAAGGCAGTTGGATGCTTTAAGTGGGATTTACTTGGCCATTCCAGTAGGAGCAGGGAAGACAGGGGTACTGAGAGCAGTGTAGAGGTTCCAGGGAAGAAGACCTGTGCGTGTGGCACAGAGATCATTCTTACATTATTTTGGTAAGGAATGTAGCTGGTTTTGGGTTTTTTTGTTTGTTTGTTTGTTTGTTTTTTCTTTGTTTTTTCTTTTCCTTTGTCTGAGAAGTCTGCCTGAGGCTAGATTGAAACACTTTAGATTAATGTTGTTGGCAGAGAAGATTTCAAAACAGTCTAGTATTAACTGTGTCCAGTGGCTATTCACATGCAGATCTATATTGTTTCAAACCAAGAAGGAAAACATGCCAAGCAAGGAAAAATATAAAATATATAGTTAGAGAAAAAAAATGAACTCCAGGAAGTATGATGGCGCCAAGGATAGTGCTCTGGGAGGTAAAAGCTTGAGTGGTGAAAACCGATACTAAATATAATACAGCGAGTGATGACCGCAGAGCAAGACCCTACCCATCTAAGCTTCCAATTTAGGCAAATGAATTAAAGAAAATTTAGGGCCATGTACGATGGTACATGCCTTTAATTCCCAACACTCAGAAGGCAGAGGCAGGTGGCTCTCTAAGTTGAAGGTCAGCCTGGTTTACACAAGTTCCAGGACAGCCAAGTAAGTGAAGGAAATCATCACCAACAGACAGCTATTAAAATGTACTTGGAAGAGGGGACTGTGATCCGCCCCAGTGAGCAGAAGAACTTGGCAGCTTTGGCCAAACGCTCCTGGCTTTGTCAAGGATACAAGACAGGAGTAATGGAGTCCTGCACATGGCTCAGGGGAGAAAGAACACAATCCATAATGGGGTTCCTCGGTCTGTGTTTTCCCAGGGGGAGAACTGGAGTCTGAGATGATTGTTATGTTTCCCGGTCCCCTGTGTACCCAGGTCCCTGGTTCATGCTTCTCATGGGGACCCACATGTCAAGCAGGAAGGGAAAGATGGAGCCTGGGTTGGAGGATGGGGAGGGGTGGGGGGTAAAGAGGGTGGGGTGTGGGAAGGGCTTGGGGGGAGAGGAAAGAACCTGGTTTGGTTCCAAGTGAGTGCTGAGAATATAGAGGGGCTAGGAGAGAGAAGACCTTCTCCAAGAGATTCAGGTGTGGCTCCTTTTGACCAAGGTCTCCCCCCACAGCAATCTTTGATGAAGAGATAGCCCTTGCTTTTCCAGACTGTCTTATTTATATGACAGTTGTGAATACATACTCCTTACTCAGAATGAACCAAAGAGTAAATATTTTTTGTGAGAAGGGATGCCCAGGAAGGGAAGCTTGTTGGCTGAACTTCAGGGCCTATCTAGATAGATTATCATGGGGAACTCCAAGGCTAGATACCTCCTTAGCATGGAGAACTCCGAGTTTTTATACTACATGACTGATTGCCATGGTCCCCTCAGTGGATTACCATGGTTACATGTTCCAGAGCAGGTAGAATTTGGCAGGGACCTGGCCCCACGCCTACTGTACTCAATTCTGAGTATCACAGAGTTTGAGCTCACTCAACCTTACCAGTTCTGTCTGGTGGCAAAGTCCAGTTGCCCCACAACTCCTCCTTTTTGTTTTTATAAAGCAGAGATGTCATTGGAGCAACTGTTCCCCATCTTATCTGTAGTTAAACGTTTGGATAGGTTAGAGTGTAGGCATCAAAAGAAAACACGACATAAGCCAGAGGGGTAGTGAGGGGTAGGGGCCAGGAAGACAAAGGATTATTGAACCAAATTAATTGCTCAGTGGATTAAATTCTTGAGAGCAAGTCTGTGCAGAGTGTTTTGAGGGTATAAACATCAATACTATACAAGTCCCCCCATGTTAAGCAGTCACTGGGCCCTAGCAAAAGTTCACCTGTCGTTGAAAGGACCCAAGGCTGTCATCTGCGGATGCCATCCACATACCTGTCAAGGAAAGCTGCTAGTAGGGAGTGGAACCAACCCAAGAGAGAGAAGTGTGTGGCGGTCAACAAAAATGAAAGAAGTTGGAGATCTGAGGAGCACTTTGACATCAGACATGGAGACACAGAGTTTGGAGTTTGCGCAGCTGGTGTTCAGTCTTGCTTTGGTTCAGTATTTCTCACTTATGTTCTCTTTCCTCCCTTTTGCAATGGTCACGAATATTCTGTGCCATTGTATGCTGGAGGTATGTGATCTGCCTTTTCACTTTGATTTTATGGCAGAGTCTCATAAACGACTCAGGACTTTTAGACAGTGTTGAGACTGATAGTCCATGGTAGACTTTCGAAACCGACCTTAGTACATTGCTACAGACCCAACCATGTTGTTTTGGGGAGGATTGTGGAAGAAATTCAGGATTTTGGGTTAGAAAAGCCATTGAGTGTTGAGAGCTCAGTGGGTTGTTCTGTAGGAGATTGGAGAATAAGAATTTTGAGAGCAGTGTAGAGGATTCAGGCCTGGCTTGTGGTGTTTCGGAGGAAAGGCTCTGCCAGGACTTTTGTGTCATTAGTCTATGCTTCTGGTCATTTGGGGCTGAAGAATCAGCTGTGATTAACAAAAGACAAGACCCACTGAAGTAAAAACCTTAGTTTGCTCAGACAATTTATGTTGGTTGCTAAAGCTAAGAAATTAGTGGTGATAAAGAAAAGGCCAGTATCATTGAGGTGACATCTTCCAGGAAGCGTTTAGTCAGAGTTAGCACTATATTACAGAGTCGGCCAAGGTGGCATCTGAACTTGGTAGTTTAAGAGTCACCTAGGAAGTACTAGTTTTGAAGACGTGAAGGGTTCATGAAAAATAGCTGAGGCTTGGCACTTTGAAAGGCTAGGACAGGCCACTAGAGAGAGTACACTCTCAAAAGAAGTTAAAACTCCAGAACTAAAGAGGTATGGAGAGAGGTTGAAGCCTATGAGAAATTGTTAGTGATGGTGAAGCCCAGTTGCAGCAGAAACCCTAATATTTTAGAGATGCCAGTATAATAGGATAACCACCAAGAACAGCAACAGAGGAGAGGCTGTCTGAGCTGAGAAGACAAACTGTGTGTGTTGCAGAAGGGCAGCCAGAGAAGTGGCTGGCCCTTCAAGTCCTTTGGAGGAGCCCAGAAGATTGTGAGTGCATTCCAGACACTGGACACCAAGGTATTTACACCGTTGGAATCTGGTTTTGCTTTGCTTAGATTGTGACCATGCCTCAATTCTTCTCTCTTGAAGAAGGTATTTAAATTAATTTTGCTTTTACAATGGCACTAGGCTGGGAGGTTTTGGGCTTTTTAAAGGATTTTGGACTTTTTGGAAAAAAATGAATATTCTAAAGAGACTGAATTTTGAATGTGTTTTAATCTGTAAAGACTGTGGGCCTTTTAAAGTGTGTTTCAATGTGAGATCTTGGAGATGACCAAAAAGTGAATAACTGTGTCTTAACAGTGGCTATGTGCTTATATGTCAGGTTGACAAGGGGTCAGTTACACTGGATAGCCTGATGTCAACTTGGTACAAGCTATTGTCATCTGAGAGGAGGAAGCCTCAATTAAGAAAATGACTTCATAAGATCAGACTGTAGAGAATCTTAATTAGTGATTTATAGAGAAAGGATCAGGACATTGTGGGTAGAGCCAACCCTAGGATAATGGTCCTGAGTTCTATGAAAATGCTGGCTGAGGGGCTAGAGAGATGGCTCAGTGGTTAAGGGCACTGGCTGCTCTTCCTGGGTTCAAGTCCCAGCAACCACATGGTGGCTCTTAACCATCTATAGTGTGATCTGATTCCTCTTTTTACATGAAGGTGTACATGCAGATAAAATACTCATGTACATAAAATAAATAAATACATTTTTAGAATGCAAGCTAAGCAAGCCATGTAGAGCAAGCAGCATCCCACCCCCATGGCCTCTGCATCATTGTTGTCTCCAGGTTACCTGTACTGACATCCTTCAGTAAAGGACTTACGAAAGTATAAGGCAAATAAGCCATTTCCTCCCCAAATTGGATTTTGGTTTTAGTGTTTCATCACAGCAATAGTAACTCTAACCGAGGCAAGACCTAAATCTGCCTTAACGTTTGGAGTAGACTTTCAGGACACCTAAATTCTGTCACATTAAAAGTCTACTTGTTAAGCATGTTCACCTTGAAGGACTAGGACATTTCTGTAATGCAATGGCTTCTGGTCATATCTTAATTTTTGACTCTATCCTTATATACAGAACTAAGTAGGAAGCTGTTCATCATGCACATGCTGTGATCTTCAGGAAATACATTGCCTACCTGCAATGCAGGGGTGGATTGACCTGTACTTGGCCCATAGGGAGTAATACTTGAGAAGGAAGTGTCTTACTGTCATGGTGGGCATTGCAGGTTTTCTCCTATTCTCAGGGTCTACCCATTGCAAAAGTGAGCTTCCTTCTAGCTGCCTGAGGATGCCAGTCTTCTCCTGGTTGCCTTCAAACCAAGATGTAGGACTCTCAACTCCTTCGCCAGCACCATGTCTGCCTGCATGGTGCCATGCTTCCTGCCAAGATGATAATGGACTGAATCTCTGAACCTGTAAGCCTGTCCCGATTAACTGTTGTCCTTTATAAGAGTTGCCTTGGTCGTGGTGTCTCTTCACTGCAATGGAAACCCTAACTAAGACATGGCCATTGACAGATAGTATCTAACTATCTTCCATGATGACCTGATGACTTACGAGGAATATTAAAACTGGAAAATGGCGTAGGAGTGAGAGTCACTTGTCAGAATACCTTACTGATATTATTCATGTCTTAACTCAATATTAACAAGTTGCTGTTGTTGTTGTTGCTGCTGCTTCCGCTGTTGTTTTTCTGGTACATATTTTAAATATGTTTCAGCCATTAGGCTAAGACTATAACTCAGTGGTAGAACACATCCTCAGACCTGTAAGGCCCTGTACAATTCCCTATGCAAACAAACAAACAAAAATTAATTTTTAGCTAGCATGGTGAGACTGATCCAAATATCACAGTTTGTAGGTGACTGGCAAGAAAGACTGTACAACACAAGTTCCATTCTAGCTGGGCAACAGAGAGACTTTCTCTCACATAACCAAACCAAAACAAAACCCACAACTCTCTATGTTGTAATTTTCAATTATCTCATAAGCCCAAAGCTTCATTTTCAGTTACTGAATTTAGAGGAAAAAACTTTTTCTGTGAGTGTCAAATGGATTCTAAACTCAGACTATGGATCACAAGACAAATGTAACAACAGACAGGAGAAAAACCTCCTGTGGGAAAGCAGAGCAGTGTGTGCTGAGTCAAAGTCTCCCGGGATTATGAGCCCAAGCATGGACAAGTGTGGCAGAGGCACGATGCCATCAGAGAGAATGTCCAGGAACTCTGAACACCTGACTACTTTGAGCCCAATGAGGTCAGTCAGTTCCGTGCTACCTGCCCAAGAGTGAACCAAGGACCTCCAAGGATCTATGGTTCTCAAAGACCTAACAGTCATCTGCTTATAAATACATGTTCAGGTCCAAAATGAATTTCCAGAGCACCTGGGTATGTTCTCAACCTGTTTAATGAACATAGGCCCCTAGGGGTCCCTCCCTGATAGCAGGAACATTCATATGTAGTCATTCCTTTAAGCTTCTAATTCCTGTACAGAGAGGGGAGGTCACTTATTCATCTAACCAAAATGTCTTTGCCCTGGTAGATTGGTTTAGGTGGTTCTGCAAATAACCAATGCTTCCTTATCATATTGATTATGATTTTTTTATCGATGTTGCCAATTGACTATCAACACCATCATTATCATTATTATGGTTATTAATTTCCATCCTCTTCTGCTAAACCATCAGTGATGGGCTTGCTAATTCACTGCTGGAATATCATATGTGGAGGATAGGAAGAAAGCAAAGACGGTTGTTGAAGGTCCTATTGGGGGTGGCTGGGTTGAAAAAGCTTCTGTTGTGCAAGCAGGAGAGTCTGTATTAGCTCCCCAATGCCTACATAAAGCTCTGAATGTGATGGGGTTGTAGGGTGGAGATGGGAGTCTCCAGGGCTAACTGGTCGACCAGCCTAACTTGATATAGGTGAACTTCAGGTCCAATGAGAAACCCTGTCTGAAAAACTAAGCTGTTTTGTTCCTAAAGTTCCTCAGGCTGCCTTTCAGCCTTCATATGCATGGGTACAGATGGGCACATGCATGTACATTGTTTGCTTCCAGTTGCTGGGATAGAATATTTCTCAAAAATCAAATAGAAGAGGAAAGGGTTTATTTCATCTCACAAGTTATAGGACATCATCAAGGGAAGTCTGGGCAGGAACTCAAGACAGGAACTTGCAGTAGAAACCACATACAAGAGCTATTTATTGGATTGCCTACCCTGCCCCCAGTTTGCTCAGTTATGTTTCCTATGCTGCTCAAGCCCAAGTGTGTAGAAATAGCATTTCCCACAGTGGACTGGGCCCTCCTGCTGCAATTAACAACTAAGAGATTGCTTCATGGGCAAGCTCAGTGATTAGAGCAAGCAATCCAAGCAGTTCAGTTGAAGTTCAATTTTCCTATGCATATCAAATTGACAACAAAACTAACTAGGATATGCACAAAAAAACCACCCTCATGTGTAGGTTGATGTCTATACGCAGGTGAGGGCTGGCACAAGTGAAGGCAAGTATACTATAATTGGACAGTAAAAAGTAAGGTGGGGATAAAGTTTTTGTAAGTGGAGGTATGGGGGGACCAAGATGGAGGCAGAGAAGGATGGCCCAGATCCGTGTGGCCTTAAATGGCCACAGATAGTTATGGATATTTCTTAAGGGATGGATTTTTATAGGTCAATTCATCTTATCTAGGTGGGCGGTTTATATCATTATCAATTGGTTGTGAGTTTATTGGGTGGACGTATTGTAGATTGAGAATTTAACATATAAATCTGATTGTTAAATTATAAGCTTTATGAGTCTTGATTTTAATGGGTTGCTGGGAGTTTTATACTAGAACTATTAGGGGGCAGATGCTGGGAATGTAAACAGCAGCAGAGCTGTAAGAGTGTAGCCACTGCTACAATCTCTAGAGTCCTGATTTTACTGGGTTGCTGGGACCAGAGAGTTCCTGGATGGCAGAGAGACAGCTGGGAGAGGGCAGCTAGCACTGGGGTGGAGAGACCGCCTAGGCCAGAGAGTAGCTGGGGGTAGCATGGCATGGTGCCCTTTATCAACCACCGCTAAGATGAATGGCCTGTTAATGCTGTGTGGCCCTCCAGCGCTGGCATTAGTGTGAGATGTTAGATTCATTTTTAAATAATTACCGCAACAAATGTGTGAATGCACCTGCATGCTCGCGCGCGCGCGCGCGCGCGCACACACACACACACACACACACACACACACACATACACACACACACAGAGGAGAGAAAGAGAGGAGGGAGGGAGGGAGAGAGAGAGAGAGAGAGAGAGAGAGAGAGAGAGATCAAATTAAATTTAAAATAAGAAAATAAGAAAAGGGGGCAAGGAAGAATGTCTTTGAAAAATAGCTGTTGAACGAGAGGACGGCCTATTATTCTAGACTGCTAGTATGCATTGCTGCCATGTAGAAGTAGTGTTTGAAGATTAATAATGGCCCTGGAAAGTTAAAGGCAGGCCAGGAGTTGAATGAGTGTCTTTCCACATGTATAGTTGACATAAGGAACATATTTTGTCATATGAAAGCATGTACATACATCATTATTAAGAAGATTTGAGACTGCTACACCCATTACTGTTGGTCCACACACAGGATAACAGGGCTCCTCCCAACCCCATTTGCAGCCACCAGTATGTGGCACAGGAACACCCTTGATGAGCTATGATTGAAGTCACTGGCCCTCCCGCCGGCAGGGGAACTTCTATGGTGGCAGGAGTTCAAGACCTTGAGGTTCTTATACTATGTTAAAAGCATCTGCAGCTCAAGCATCCTTGCTTAGAGCCTGTGAAAAGGCGAAAGGCTCCAGACACTAAACTGAGGCAAACGGCAAATTCTGCTTGGCTTTGGTTAGCTTTCAAGCTCAGCTTTCCTCTTCCTTATTGAACTTCCCACTGAATTATTTTCTTTATGTTCTGCCCTGCATGCCCAGGCCAACCCTTCTCTTTTACAGGACATATCTGCTTCCACAAATTGCATGAGGCCATCATGGAACAGCTTGAGTTGGCCTCAATGCTGCTCTCTCCTGATTGGTACAAACAGCTGCAGTGAACGTTGCTCCCCAACCTTTCACATCTTCCTGATTCTGAAATGGGATGATTGCAGAGGAAGCAAGGCCAAACGTTGTGAGCAGTGGGACCTCAGATAACCAAGGCTCTCCCCGGAGCAGCTCTGTATGTGCGATTTCTTTGTCATTTGACAACTAGTCTCCCTTCCCTATGGCCGGACAGACATGAGCAGTTGGGAACCTCAGGGCTAAATACTGATTATTTTATATTTTTTTGTGAAGGAAACACTGTACTGCATTGCATTTTATTCTGAAAATAAACTCACATACACTTGTATACATAAATACATATGACAGTTTGAATCTTCAATCCCTCAAGATTTTAGGTAAACAACTTGTCAAGGAAGCCTAATGTGTGCAAATCATTCCACTGAGTTTCATGGAGAGAATGTGAAACAGGTAAAGCTTGTTTGATGCTTTTTAAAGTTGGAGTCCAAGCACGAGTACAAGTGCACTCACTAGTGTATCATGAACTTCACTGAAGACTCTAGCCTTTCACAGGGCGACGCTGCTTTGTGAGTGTAAGCACACAAAAGCACAAGTGCATATAAGGGGAATGTTGGCTCCTGTATCCATTGCCTGTGATTATCATACAGGCCTTGCAGTATGCATTATCAAACAAGGAGGCTAAGACCAGTCACCAAACAAGTACACTGAGAGGTGGAAGGTTGAGGCTTTGAAGTTTTGACTCAGTGTCCAAGTTCCTGCTCTTTCCCGGAATCCTCCTGTCACTGGCAAGATAATCTAAAGTCCAAGGCAAGAGAAACATCTCTAGAGATGAGAACAGAAAGCAAAAGAGAAAGAAGCCACTGGCTACTTTTGAAAATGGGAACTTGCTGATATATTCCAAGACACATGTTGCCGCATTGTAACTTCTACTGATTGCAGACTGAAGATCTGGGACTCTTCTCATCTCACACTTAAGAGAAGACAGCCCTTCAAATTGTGTAGGCACTCACTGGCCCCTCTCAATAGTTTAAATGATTTCAAATTTTACCATAATTAAGAATGTCTGACTGAACTGCTAGTGGATATCTGTGACACCATTGTATATATAAGATCCTAAGTCCTACCATGAATAATATGATACCCATCACTCTCAGGTGCACTGACAGCTCCAGACATTGAATAGAATGCTTTCCCATGCTTTCAGGCAGGCCCACAAATAAACAGGAGGTGCTCTAATATTTTCTACAGCAAACTCAACTACAGACTAACAGAAAAGTTAGGAGTGGAGCAATTCTGGAAAATCCAGGACAGTCAGCTATGATGATGCAGAACCTGGCAGAGTTCAGTACAGACAGTGAGTTCAAACACACTCAAGGATGATGTACACGGCTCAGCCGTTCAGGCCTTCATGTTCCTTCAGTGGAGGAGTCATATTGTGGCTGCTTGCCTAGTCGCCCACATTATTCTAACTGAATAATTAGTTCTAAACAGATTCTTTACAGTAATCCCAACCACCTAATTAGTTCAATACCAGAATAAATGCTAGGACATTCAAGAAGTCTGAAAACTATTGTCTAAGACCTGAGATCACTGTTTGAACTACTTAAAGCTATAAAATTCGACTATTGATCTCCCCATAGACGTTGTCCATCTAAAATCATAGGTATGTACGCAAATATATGTATCCTTCATTGGTCCAGAACTCTGGGAACCACACCGGATGCTCCCAAAGTTCACATCTGTCCATGAGGCACATAAAACTTATATATGTGCAGATGTGCTTTTCCTTTCTGTCTTCTTCCTTCCTCTCTTTCTTCTTGCTTTGTTTATGGTTTATTTGAGTACATTTTTATTGATATTATCTTATAACGATGTATTAATGATATTACCCTGTAACCTTATTGCAAGTTTTTCAAACCTTTTTAAAAATAATGGTGGAAAGTGCAAAGAGAAGCCAGAATTTTTTTAAATTAAGCTGTACCATGACTTTTTAAATAATTTGAAATGCTACATTTACTGGATATTTGGCCTGCAAGTGGTCATTTCCCATTATAGTTTGTCATATATCTTGATGTCCAGTTAAGACTTACATCTCCTTTTCTACCTCTCCTAAAGACTGTCCATTTCTCAGATATTTCCCTTGAATAATAGGTTCCATTTACCAGTTTGTCTGAAAGGCAATTTTGAAACTATAATATGGGGAATGAATTTAAGGAATCATTATGGTAAAAATCAGAATGTTTTCATGACTGAGTCTTCACAGACATATTTGTCTCTATTTATTTCAACAGACTTTTCTAAGCTTGAATAAAGCTTACTTTTAATTGATATTCACTTATTTTCTACATGAATATAATAATACTATTAAAACCCACTAAACTATCTTTTGCTACTGTACGTCACTACTTTTCAAACTCCTCTAGACTGACTGTCCAATAAATGCTACTTAGTACAATTTTGTGTAGCCCTAAAATAAATAAACACCATAGAACACATGCTTTGCATGCTCAAGTCCTTGAGTTAAACCTCCATACTCTCAAAATAAATGAAGACTATGGTTGTTTGAATACACATAGCCCCCCATAGATTCATGAGTTTGAATGCTTGGCCATAGGGAATGGAAATATTAGGAGGAGTTAAGACTGGGATTGGGCTGGAGAGATTGCTCAGGGTTAAGAGCACTGACTGCTCTTTCAGAGGTCCTGAGTTCAAATCCCAGCAATCACATGGTGGCTCACAACCATCTGCAATGAGATCTCATGCCCTCTTCTGGTGTGTCTGAAGACAGCTATAGTGTACTTATATACATAAAATAAATCTTTCAGAAAAAAGACTGGGATAAACTATGAAGTTGGACTAAACATATTTTTCATTACATTACAGCTATAGGCCCATGGGGACCAGCGGGTAGAATGTGGTGGTTTGAATAGGTTTGGCCCCCACACAGATTCATGTGTTTGAATGCTTGTCCCAGAGGGAGTGGCACTATTAGAAGGTATGGCCTTATTGGAGTAGGTGTGGCTTTGTTGAAAGACGTATATCACTGTGTAGGTGTGCTCTGAGGTCTTATACATGCTCAAGCTCCATCGAGGATGGAATAATGTCTCCTTCTGGCTACCTTTAGGTCCAGATGTAGAACTCTTGGCTCCTCCAGCACCCTGTCTGCCTGAACGTTGCCATGCTTCTCACCATGATGATAATGGATTAAACCTCTGAACCAGCAAGCCAGCCCCAATGAAATGTTGTCCTTTGTAAGAATTGCCTTAGTCATGGTGTCTGTTCACAGTAATAAAACCCTAACATATGCATATGATAAAAAGCATTTTGACAGAGCTTTAGGGAGAGCTCTATGTAAAGAGGAGAGAATGTTACAGCCAAAGGAAGACTGAGCAGAAATCAGGAAGAGAATCACAGCATGTTTGGGGCCCATGCATATTCTGGAACCCAGGTTTGAAGTGGCAGATAATGAAAGCCAGGTGGTCAGACTAGAGATGAAAGATCAGGTCAGCTCATAAAGACAGGGCCTGACCATACTGTATTTTGTTAACCACATGGTGGTGCAGAGTTAAATGTAGAATTTCATCATTATCATAAAGTCACTATATGTTGCAGATGTGATTTCAGACATGGAAACTCATAGCATAGATATAGCCTGGACATTCACTGAAAGATTGGCACTGCTATGGGTTAAGAAGGACAGCCTAGGTGGGATGGGTGGAGTGGGACAGGAGCCATGTTGGATTAACAGTGAACTTAGTTACATTCAGATGCTTTTCTTTTAACTGGAGAAAATTGAGAAACTAAATGCTCATGCTCACAATAAATCCTATTCTAAGCAGCAAATGCAAGTTATTTTTTGAGTGGTAAGGCCAAGTAAAGGGAGAACCATGGATGTGTCAGGGACTAGCAGCCAGTATCAAGTACTTCAAATAAAGATCAGCCCTTTTCGGTTTACCTATCTGGAAATTTAAGACTATTGTTTCTCTTTATCTTGACAGCCTCTTCTCCTGCTGCCAACGTGGCTTGAGCTGAGGAACCAGAGCTGAACAGAAGTGCTGCAGTGCCAGGAACAAATGTTATTAAGGATGAACTCCTATCACAATGAGAGACAGAATCCAGGAATATCCTACTTCAGTTCCCAATGCAGCAGAAAGAGGTAGGCGTTTATGGCCATTTTTCTTGTAAATCCAACCCAACATGGTATCTATCTATCTATCTATCTATCTATCTATCTATCTATCTATCTATCTATCTATCTCATTTGACAGGTTTTAACACTGTAGCCTGCCCTAGCCTTGAAATCACCATCCTGCCTATTCTTCCCACATGCTGGGATTTCATATGTGTGCTAAGAGAATCCTTACTGAAGACCGAAGACAGACCAGGGGATGGTGGAGAAACAGGAGGCTAATTTTGTACTAAGGGTGATAAGATATAGAGAAAGGGCTACCCTAGCTAATACAACACAACAAGATGCTTGGTAAAGGTGGATTTTACAAGGTGTGTACATTTGAGCCTTGAAAAAAAACCTTAAGTCAAGCAAACAGTGCTTGTTGTACCCTTAATACAAGTACCCATCTCTATGTGTGAGAAGCCATAGGCACAGACTGGCCTCTGCTGGGAGACAGAATATGAAATATTTCTCAGGGAGATGCACTTGCTGCTTCTGCTGTCTTGGTATGCTGTAACACACCTCAGATCACAAGCTTTCCAATGCCCCCAGACGACAGTTGTGGTCAGAGAAGAGTTTAACCAGTTTAGGGTCAGCCAAGACCACTGGCAGGATGTCTCTAGTGGGAACTTTTGAAGAGAACTATTATCGAGAGCAGCAGACCAACCAACCAACCCAACAAACCCAGCTGAAACCTAAGACATTGGTTTGCTTAACACAGGGCATCTGGCCCCTTCTAACAGCACATCAGAGAAGCCCAAAGCACAGTGTACTGCAGACCAAATCAGCTCTGGCAGCTGAAACTTAGCTTTGGAATTTCCTGTAGTTCTATTTCAATTAGAATTCATTTTTCTTTCTCAATTTCTTTAAAATTCTTCATGAAAAGAGAGCTGAAGTTGGGGGGAGGTGGCACTGAGGGACTGGAGAGGGGTAAAGGGGAAAAGGCTATAAAGGAAAGCAGAGAAACGAAGTACTCAGAAGTGAAAAGGAAGGAACCATGTCAGCTCTTGCCATAGGCAGGGACGGGGTAGGCCATGGGTAGGGCCCCTTGTTCCAGTGCAGAAACAGCTCTATCAGGGCCTGCTGGAGAGATGGTGGAGAGGCAGTCAAGGACATTTCCTACTATCCCAGTACCACACGACTCACAGCCATCAGTTACTCCAGCTCTTGGGCATCTTTGGAAGACACCCATGCTCATTCGCGTGAAATGCGTGCACGCACACACACACACACACACACACACACACACACACACACACACACACACAGAGGCTTCTCTTCCTGAGGAACTAAGTTTGATCCTCTATCCACTTGGTGAATCACAATCCCTTGTCAGTCCAGTCTCAGAGGATCGGATCCTCTCTTCTGGTCTCCAAGGGCACTGCACACACATGTGCGGTGCACAGATATACATGTAGAGGGGAAAAAAATCCATAGGCTCAAAGTAACAAAAGAATTTTTAAAAAGAAGTAAGGGAGACGGAGAGGGAAAGAAGAAATGTCCTGGGTCACACTACACACAGTCTATAGGAGTTGAGTTCTAACTCACATTTTGTCTTATTTATGGTTTTATTGCTGTGAACAGACACCATGACCAATGCAACTCTTATAAGGACAACTTTAATTGGGGCTGGCTTACAGTTTCAGAGGTTCAGTCCATTATCATCAAGGCAGAAACATGGCAGCATCCAGGCAGGCACAATGCAGGCAATACCCACAATGACACACCTACTCCAACAGGGGCACACCCACTCCAACAAGGCCACTCCTACTCCAACAGGGCAACAGCTTCTAATAGTGCCACTCCCTTGTTGAGCATATACAAACCATAACACATTTCTTCTCCTCAGTTCTAAGAAACTGGTTGGACAAGGCCCTCTGAGCTGTCTTCCTTCAGGAGGGAGTGGCAGCACATTCACTGTTCACGTGTGGTTTCTTATGCTTCATGTCCCCGAGCAGTGTGAGATTAGCCTCCTAACTCTGTAAAGAAGAGTCTCTTACATATGTCACTTTGGACGAAAAATGACACAGCTCTAAAGGATGCGTCTTCTTCAGCAATGACAAAGGCTTATCAACAAGGAGCTGCAAGTTGACCTTAGCACACTATATCCTATTGAAGTTCTTTGTCACAACTTCAGTTAAAAAGAGGGATGTCTGAAATCTCTGGTCATGCCTGGCCACACCTGGGCAACAGACATTTTCCTGTTTATGACCCTGTGCTTTTTAATTTGTTACTTGGCATATTAAGCTGACTGGAACTGGCTCCTATGGGCTGCTGGTGCATATTTTGTCCTGATCCTAAATATAAAGATTAGATTGAAATTAGACGTGGTGAGAATATTTACGTTACGGGAATGGGCAGACATGGCACCACACACACACACACACACACACACACACACACACGATCCACGTCCTTATTTAAACAGATGATTACCAGCCTTCAGAACTATTGACATCATATAGGAGTTTTTTTTAAATGAAAAGCTATAATCTCCTTTCTTCCCCACCTCCCCTTTTGAGGAAAAAAAGTCTCTCTTTGGTCTATTTATTTGTTGTTTTGTTTTGTTGTTCCTTTGTTTTGTTTTGTTTTGTTTTTAAGACAGGGTCTGTCTGTATAGCTCTGGATGTCCTGGAACTCACTCTGTAGACCAGGCTGGCCTAGAACTCGTAGCCACTCGTAGCCCAGTGCAAAGCTCCATTTTGCTCTCAGCTCTCAGCAGAATAGAAGACTTGATGGCTATGTCATGAGTGACCTTGAAAAGGCATCTGTCTCATCCCGTGCTTTCCAGGCATGGGGAAAGCCAACGGAAGTCATGAGAAGCAGCTGAAGAAAGATGCTTGGAGTCAGAGTGACACCTCCTCCTCCCCCTCCCCTCCCCCTCCCTCTCCTCCCCCTTCCTCCTCCTCCTCCTCCTCCTCCTCCTCCTCCTCCTCCTCCTCCTCCTCCTCCTCCTCCTCCTCCTCCTCTGGTCAGAAGGGGTAACAGAAAAGCGCCAATCCCACGGAACAGGTACCATCCACTCAGACCTTGGTGATAGATTCCTCTTTAACTGTAAAGCAAAGCTGTCAGCGAGCCTCCCCGAAGAAGCCAAAGGCTTGGAAAACCACAAGTCGTGGACTTGAGCTTCTATTAAGAAATCTGTCCCAGACATTACATCACTGGGTTTCTCTTTCAATGCTAGTTATGAACGGGTCTTCAGCAGCAGGAAATGTGTTGATTACACTTATAACAGTGTAACTGCCTTTCAACATATTGTAACTTAAGTGCCAGCAAAACAACGGAGAGCATCTTGGGCAAGGAGAGAGTTTAGTCATATATTTACATACATATTCACCTATAAGTTTATTTTCTAATATGAATATTATCAACTCCTAATTGGAACCATTCTCTTTGTGTGTGCATCACCCCTCCCTACTTTCCTCCCTCGTAAATAAAAAACTCAACAATGTCAAAAAAAAGCATGATTCCAAACAGTTATTAAACTTTCTGAGATTTTTTTTTCAAGGTACTTATACAAACTGCAAGAAAGATAGACAAGCATTCCCTGAATTGTTAGCAAAATTATCAGAATATAGTTTGAACTGTATTTTAGCAATACTTCACAGTTTTGTGGATGGAAAGAATGAACTTTCTAAAAGAAATTAAAGACTGTAAGACTTAGGATCAGAAAGGATGTTTGACCCTGTAAAGGAGCAAGTAAAGCAGGCATGCTGTCTTACTCATGTAATCCCAGTGTGTGTGTGTGTGTGTGTGTGTGTGTGTATGTGTGTGTGTGTGTATGTGTGTATGTGTGTATATGTGTGTGTATGTGTGTGTATGTGTGTATGTGTGTATATATGTGTGTGTATGTGTGTATGTGTGTATGTGTGTGTATGTGTGTGTATGTATGTATGTGTGTATATATGTGTGTGTATGTGTGTGTATGTGTGTGTATGTGTGTATGTGTGTATGTGTGTGTATGTGTGTATGTATGTGTGTATGTGTGTATATATGTGTGTGTATGTGTGTGTATGTGTGTGTATGTGTGTATGTGTGTATGTGTGTGTATGTGTGTGTATGTGTGTATGTGTGTATTTGTGTGTGTATATGTGTGTGTATGTGTGTGTATGTGTGTATGTGTGTGTATGTGTGTATGTGTGTGTATGTGTGTGTATATGTGTGTGTATGTGTGTGCGTATGTGTGTGTATGTGTGTGTATGTGTGTGTATATGTGTGTGTATGTATGTGTGTATGTGTGTGTATATGTGTGTGTATGTATGTGTGTGTGTGTGTGTGTGTGTGTGTGTGTGTGTGTGTTGGGGGGTAGGGAGGTTTAAGTAGAAGGGTCAGAAGATTAAAGCCAGCCTGTGTTATGGCACTGAATGCCAGGCCAGTATGGGGTACATGAAACCCTGTCTCAACAAAAAAAAACAAAAATCAGCAAAATAATTAAGAATAATAAAGATAATTTTGATCATACATATAGTAAGGCATTGACGTTTAACCCAGCGAGTGTTTTCTGTTCCACCAGTCTTTCAAAAAGACACACTTAGCATTTCAATGTAGAACCTGCAGAGTCAGGTTTGTGCCTCTGCCCCTCCCCTTCTCCCCAGGAACCGGAACATATTACAGACCAACGAGTTTCTTCACAATAACCATTGTTTACAGTTTCATAACAACATAGTCTATAAAACTCATATGTTAACATCGAGAACTAGCTTTTCTGGGCTTAGGGAAATTAAGTTACTTCATATAACTGGCTAGAGTCAGATTGCTACTTCCTTTCGAACTAGATTGCTTTCCACTTAACTAGGTATCAATTTAATTTTTAGAAACAACAGAAAAACCACAATGGCAGCCTCCCTGCTTCAATTACCCACAACAAACATTTCCTTATAGATGCCTCTTCCCAGACTATAATAAGGCTGCACGCGGGGAAAACCCTAGCTCTATAGAAATTTCACAGATCTGAATTCAGCTCCTATTCAAGAAAGATCCTTCTAAAAGGGAGGTACCCTTTGGAGAGTGGACATAATGAGACTTGGGCAGCTCCCCAAATCCAGTATTCATCTTGGAAAGTGTCCCATCTATCTGCACTCTTCTCTGTATCTGATGACTAGTTTGAGGCTTTCAGAGTTAGAAGGTGTCCTGAGAATCCAGTCCACTGCCCACATCTTAGAGCCCTCAGCACTTCTCTAAGTAAGAGGATACGGACACTCCATTGTCCAAAATCTTGCAGAGACTCCAGTGTGTTGCCACAAGAAATATATCTCCAGAATTCATAGTTCTAGTGAGCCATGAAGATGTGTGTGTGTGTGTGTGTGTGTGTGTGTGTGTGTGTGTGTGTGTGTGTGTTGGGGGGTAGGGAGGTTTAAGTAGAAGGGTCAGAAGATTAAAGCCAGCCTGTGTTATGGCACTGAATGCCAGGCCAGTATGGGGTACATGAAACCCTGTGAATATGAATTCCGATCATAAGAATACATCAGTTAAACTAAAAAATGGAGGAGACACAACAATACACTAGACAGTCCTTTGGAAATATGACAGGGTCTGTCTGGATGTTAACTCAGTGGTGGAATATTTGCCTAGCTGATGCTTCCCAGATCCGTGATGGAACTTGATGTGACTGTATTCGGCAGAGTGTTAGCCCGTGATTATGTCCTGAAACTCCTCCTCCAAGAGTGAGATCAGATCCTCACAGAGCAGGCCTGTGGGAGTCCTCCCCCTTCCATGCTGTGGTGGACGGAACCCTCACCTGGTGCCTTGACACTCTCAAGCTCCGGCCAGTTAATTTCCATTATTTTTAAACTACCTAGTGAATAATACTTTGTTATAGCAACCTGAAAAGACCATGGTGGGAAATCTGACAAAACCCAATGTTTTCATTTTGATAGATCTACCGTAAAATGTTCACAAGGCTGAGTTTTTAAGTTCAGTCTGTTCCACACCTATCTAGCAGCCAGATCATCCACATTTAGTTGAGAGGCCAGATAAGAATGAAGGATCTGACTCTTATTTTGGGTTTACCTTCTACTATTCAGAAACCAAGACAAATTTCTTGTGCTATGAAATACCATGGCAACAGGCCCAGCATCTATGTACAGTAACTGTTAGCCACCTATTGAATATCCACGGAAGACCCAGAAACTAACTTAGCTAATGTCCAAGCAGCCACCCCAACAGCAGTCCACAAAGCTGGCTGAGGATCAAAATCGATCAGAGAGCTTTTGAGAAACATAAATTCCCAGGCCCTGTTGCATTTTTATAAACCTCTCTAGGGGATTTAGATGTGCAACCAAACTTGGAACCCCACGGGTTTTTGGTATTCAAAGACTCTCCAAGGGGGAGTTCTTTCCACAACGTCCCTTGAAAGTCAAGAATTTAAGCTTCTGAATAAAGGGCGAATAGATTCTTTATAACAGGTAACATTACACAAGCTTTTACCGTCCCTGAGGGAGCCCTGGGAAGGGGGACATTGGAGTGTTGTTCAAGGAAAGGTAAAGCTGCAGAAACTTAATCTCCTAGACAACCCTGAAGTCTATTACATATTTATATATTCTCATTGTACTCACCAGGTCTTTAATCCCCTACTTTCATTTTTCAGTCTACTGGAGCCAGGAACATGCCCTTTCATTTAGCTCGTTTGCTCATTCGATGGCTTAGCTGTCATCCTCCCTCACCCCCACCCCCCAGAAAACAGCCATGGCAAACTTTAGCCCAGGTGGGAAAGCCTGGCCAAGAGAGGAGGGACCTTGAAAACACTAGGAGGAGACTGGAGTCAAGAGGAGCATTAGACAGTGCTTTAAAGAATCACCTCAGGGTTAGACCTATTGGCCAACCAAGTCTCTCTGTGTTTGTGTCTGTTTCTGTTTCTCTTTGAGCGTCTCTGTCTCTCTGTCTCTGTTTCTCTCTGTATGAGTATGTATGTGTGTGTGTGTGTATGTGTATATGTGTGTGTGTATGTGTGTGTGATTTTGTGTGTATATGTGTATGATTGTGTGGTATGTGTGTGATTGTGTGTGTATGTGTGTGATTATGTGTGTATGTATATATGTGTGTGATTTTGTGTGTATGTCTGTATATGTGTGTGTGTAATTTTGTGTGTATGTGTGTGTGATTGTGTGTGTGTGTGTGTGTGTGTGTGTGTGTGTGTGTGTGTGTACCTTCTGAAGAACAGGAGGAAAGAGTGAACAAAATGGAAACTCTGAAGACTCTACCAGAGCATGACAAGAATACATAGAATAGGGGGCTGGGGATGGGATTGCTGAGGTTGCATGAGAGACAGAAGAGTCAGTTTTTCCTCAGTCAGGAAAAGCATTTTCTACTAAGCCTAGTGACCTGAAATCCATCCCTGGGACTCGAATGATGGAACTCCCTCCAGTTCCCTTCTGACCTCCACACAATGTGCTGTGACATGTTTGCATACGCGTACACACACACACACACACACACACACACACACACACACACCAGCAACAGCATGTGAGTTAGTGAAAACAACAGAGGCATTTTCAGCATCTGAGATGCCAGGCCCCAAGATGTCAAGTATGGTCCAGTCACATCAGCAGGACTGGATTCTGCTTCCGGAGTAAACCCTTTGTGGTGCCTCCATCTTGACCCTACCTCAGGATGCACCTGGAAATCCCCACGTGGTAACTGCTCCTTTGGAGCTGCATTTTATTTTCTGTTCTTTTATTATTGTGTCACAAGGACATCAGTAAGAACTATGGCAGAGGACAACATGTCTCGCCTCGCACATGCTCTGCAATCCTTGACCCAGTTTCTCTTCTTGCTGTGTTTCCCTAAAGGCTTCTCAGAGAGCATAGCTTGGTCACAGTCAGTGGGCACTCTGCGTAGGGACTGACTCCAGGAGTTTCATACAAAGATAAGGCAGTGGCCTAGGAATGAGCAAAGGTCAGGCCAAGTCAGAGAATGGCTTCCCCGTGGCTGAGCCTGCCGCCACCTCTCATCACATCATAAAGGCTTCCAGAATATAGGCACTCCCATTAGCTGACTTTTAAAGACTTGCAGTTTCTGTATAGACACATTTTTTTCCAAAGTGACTTGTACTCATTTTAATTTGGAAAAGCTTGACATTCAGATGACCTCAGAGCAAATAGGAATTTCATTTAGTTTTTCCCCCATTAACTTATTCATTTCACATCCTGATCACACCTTCCCCTCCCTCCACTCTTCCCAGTCACTCCCTCTCCCCCTCCCTCCCCCTCCCCATCTCTTCTCAGGGAAGGGGAGGTCTCCCTTGGGTATCAACCCTCCTTGGCAAACCAAGTTGCAGTAGGACCAGGTGCATCTTCTCCTATTGGGGACAGACGAGGTGGCCAAGTTAAGAGAAAGAGATCCAAAGGCAGGCAATAGTCGGAGACAGCCAAGCCCTGCTCCTAATGATAGGGGTCCCACATGAAGACCAGGCTGCACAGCTGTAACTTATGTGTAGAGGTCTAAGTTTGTCCCATGCATGCTCTCTGGTTGGCAGTTCAGCCTCTGTGAGCCCCTATGCACCCAGCTTAGTTGATTCTGTAGGTTTTCTTGTTGTGTCCTTGACACCTCTGGTTCCATCAATCCTTCCTTCCTTCTCTTCAATAGGATTCCCTGAGCTCCACCTAATGTTAGGCTGTGGGTTTCTGCATCTTTTTTTAACCAGATATTGGATGAAACCTCTCAGAGGACAATTCTACGAGGTTCCTGTCTGCAACCATTACAGAATCTCACAATAGTGTCAGGGGTGGGCTCTCTCTCACGTCACAGGCCTCAGGTTGGACCAGTTATCAACTAGCCATTTCCTCAATTTCTGCTCCATTTTTATCCCTGCACATCTTAGAGGCAGGACAAATTTTGGGTCAAAGGTTTTGTGGCTGGGTTGGTGTCCCCATCCCTCCATTGAAAGTCTTGCCTGGCTACAGAAAGTGGCCATTTCAGGTCCCATATCCCCTACTGCTAGGAGTCTTAGCTAGGGTCACCCTCATAGAGTACTGTGAATTTCCATCTTCCTAGGTTTATAGCTCATCCCAGAGATCCCAGTGATCCCAGTTCTCTTTCCCTCAGTCATTCCTACACTCCATTCCTCCTGTTCCCCTCCTTAACCCTTCTCCCACCCAGGAATGCAGGGATGGTTCAACACTTGAAAGTCTATCAGTGTAACCCACCATATAAACACTCCGAAAGAAAAAGACCTCATGATCATCTCATCAGATGCTGAAAAAGTCTTTGATAAAATCCAACACTCCTTCGTGATAAAAGTCTTGGAGAGATCAAAGACACAAGTCACATACCTATACACAATAAAGGAAAAATACAGCAAGCCATTTGTCAATATCAGATTAAATGGAGAGAAAGTTAAAGCAATTCCACTAAAATTAGAGACAAGGCAAGGCTGTCCACTCTTTCTCTATTTCTTCAATATAGGAGCTCTATTTCTTGAACGACATCCCGAGAAAGCAATACTGACATTTACATAAATCTAAAGCCACCATAGTAGTACTGTTCTAGCCAAAGCCTACAGAGAGAAGGCAGTCACTTTAAACTGCTTATAAGGAATTCCAATTATGAAGAAGTACTAACGGGGGAGATCCTTACAGGGAAGGAGAGGGAAGAAAGTTGTACTGTTTCTAAAGTATGGTTTAAAAATATGTGGTAGTAGAAGATGCTTTGGGGGCTGGAGAGATGGCTCAGTGGTTAAGAGCATTGATTGTTCTTCCAAAGGTCCTGAGTTCAAATCCCATCGACCACATGGTGGCTCGCAAACATCTGTAAAGGGATCCAATATGCCCCCTTCTGGTGTGTAAGACACACTAGCTACAGTGCACTCATATAAATCAATCAATCAATCTTAAAAATAAAAAAAAAGAAGATACTTTGACTTTTCGTGCAAATAATCCATGCCTGGCCATGCTCTTGAGCCTCTGTGTGTCTTAGTCATTTGAACACTAATGGTCCTGTGCATACTGGTCTCTTTTTTAAATCAAATGGCAAGTTTATATAAAGCACACTGCATTATTTTTCTCACTATCCATGGCGGGTGATGGCTGCTTCATAATTGCTTCATTATTGTTTTACTGTGTTGCCACGTTTTTGCTTCATGTTACCCTCACAGTTCTGAAAATACAACTGTTTTGGTTAACACGAGTTTTGATTATTTTATGCTTTGTGGATGTTTTGCCAGCATGTGCGTCTGAGCACCCCTTATGCGTCTAGTGCCACTGGAGGTCAGGAGAGGACATCAGATTCCTTAGAAGTGGAGTCACGACCTGTTGTGAGCTGCAAATGTAGGTGTTGGGAATCAAACTCAGGTCCTCGGAAAGAGCAGCCAGTGCTTATGAATACATTTATCCAGCTCCGGTACTGATGTTTTTAAAATATAGAAGAAAAGAAGTCCCAGGTATTCACAGGGTGTCTCGTGCAGAGAGGTTTAACAGGAGACTGTTGGTTTCTAGTTAGGTTTCCCTGTCTTTTACCAATTTTGGACAAGTCCGAGCAGTACTTTTCAATTCTGTGAAAAAAGTAGAAATACCCATTGAAGACGAGAAATGTGTCTCACGGTGACAACTTCCAAAGCTTGCACGCAAGAATGTCATCCCCTACAAATGAAGAACCACATGTCAGCCACAGGCCAAGCTTCTAGCACGTGCATGGGACTTATAAGGCATGACTTCAGCCTCTTAGAATAAGGTAGATTCCCCCAAACTACCAAGCTGTCATTTAAGCCTGCTCCCGCCCACATAAGTTTGTCCAATCAATCCGTTCCTAATTGGCAAGCTTTATTTACATCCGGTCTTTGGAGGTATAAAACTACCCTAACACCATCAGCAGTGTGTCCAGGCTGTTTTGTTTGGTTGCACTCTTGCATTCAAAAGAAAACAAAAATCACTCATGAGAAAGAAAAGGATCTGAGACACTGAAAAGGGTTCCCCCCGTTCTGAAACAGAACACCACCATCACAGACTTCACCCTGTAGGGTTATCACCACAGACAAGAGCTGGCAAGGTATCATGGGAGTCGGAGAGCAGCAGGGGCATCTTAATTTGTTTTACAAGCTGCCACCCCCAAGAGTATAAATAAGGCCTGATAAGAACTGTAAGCTTTTCAAATCTCTGATTTATTTGTCCAACCACCTAACGCTCTCTGAAAAGCTCAAATTTCTTCCCTGGGAATCCTATGTCATGTTTAATTCAGTTGACACAAGCAGACCCTCCTCTTCTAAGGGAAGCTTAGAGGCTCAAATTCAAAAGAGGCTTTCAGATGTTTTATATTTAAATGTATAAAACTAAAACTAACCAACTTCTGGGACAAATAACCTACCAGATCTGAAATAGGCTTGTTGGATATCTTCATTGCTCTGTGCCTTGGTCAGGACATGGTTTTTCGAGGGGCCATGCGATGTAGAGGCTAAAGAAGCCCTTCAAACTAATTCTCTTGACAGAGGGGATAATTACAAAATGGACCGATTATAGCTGATTTAAAGGATGACATGGAGGCAAACAGAAACTAGATTTCATTCATTGGGCAGAGCCGGCTCCCTTCACAGAAGCAGATAGCAAGGCTTACAGACAGAGTAGATTCTATCACTGAGAAGCATCGAGACCGACTGCGTGAGGCTGGATGACAAAGGATGCTGTTATTTTCAAAGAAAAAGAAGTGAAGGAAAGAAATGATGTGTTTGTTTGCTCTACCTCAGCGACTGCCTGGTAACTCTGGATCCACCAAGGAGCCCATTGGTTCTCATCCCATTGTGCTATTGAGGGTCCCCATGATCCTGCAAAGGTTGCCTCAACCCTCTGGCTCTTGTTTTGAAATGACCTGCATCTTGAAAATCAAATTATAGAGGGATTTATTCAAAATGATTTAAAATACATCAGTGAAATTAACCTTTTTCTTCATTGTTGCCTTCCGAGTTGAGATAACACAGCTGGATCGTGGCCAGAGTTATCCATCAAAAAGAAGCAAAAAAGAAAGAAAATACACCTTAAATGGGTTTTGTTGCCAAATTCGGAGGATATCTCAGACGATCTGATTTTAAAGTCTAAGTCCCATGGAATTTCACTCCGGGGCCCTTGTGGCAAGCATCCAGTACTCTGCACTGCCAGAGGATAGAGGGAAAGGTAGACCAGGATTTCAAAGCCAAAAGGGCAGGCAAGCCAGCACCGAGGAATCCATCAGCAAAGGCTGCTCTAAACACCGCAGCTCTCGCAGCCAACTCAAAAGCGAAAGGAGTAAGAACTTATTAATTTGAGGAATGCTAATTATTTTTGTGAACCTATGCCAGAGCAGTTAAAAAGCAGGTTTCAGTTTGTAGAAAAGGGAGGGAGGAGGGTGACTGCATTAGGAGGTATTTGCAAAGCCTGTGAGGTCTCCTGCTCACAGCAGGGGTGACCACCCCAACCCCCCCACCAACCAACCTGCTTTAACCAGTTTGCTCCAGTGTGAGGTTTTAACCATCTTTCTTTCCTGACTTTTTCCCCACATCCTAAAGACACAGCATGAACCTGGTGGGTAGATGCTGGCTGCATCTCGTTCTTGCCATCTCGTTCACCCTATTCCACTTCAGGTCCTATCTCTCTTCCAAGGACCCTCCCCACAGCCAGATCAATGGCCACCTCTTAGTCCTTATTCTGGCCCTCGTTTGGCATTCGAGCGGTTTAACCTACTCTTTTCTGAGCTATTGCTCTCTGCCCCCAACCCCCACTATGGTTTCCATCACCTGACCTTACTCACATGAGTTCCCACAGCCACCATCTGCCTGGCTACTTCTCTCCGGTTGAGCCACGGGAACTTGACTCGTAAAGTCTAGACCCAGAGATGTCATGAATTCACTATTCTCACCAAAGAAAATGTCACCCGAAACCCAACCTGATGCCCCCCACCCCACCCCCTATACTGAACAAATCCAGTTTTAAACATAAAAGGCTTCACTTTAGTGACTCTTTTCCTAGACTCACAGGAGTGCAATGCTGGCTCGTCGTTATTAAGACCGCCCATCTGAGAGTCCATGGTTCATACCCTGGCCGTCTCTAGAATCTTTTCCTCAAAGATTTTACATCCTCCTCACTGTACTGTCCTCGGATACTGATTACAGTTTCCTCTACTGGAAATCAAGACCTCCAACTCCTGCTCCAAGCATCCATATCAAATTACCAGCCGTCTGATGGGACCTAACTGAGCATGAAGCCAATCCGACGGAAAAGCTCAACAGGGTTTCTGTAAAAATCCTCCCCTCTCTCCCATGCCACACTAGCCCGTTCCTGCTTTGGATACTTGAGTCCGTTTCCGCTCTCTCCAATGTCTAGCTAGGACTCAGTGGTCTTTTCTCAAAATCTGCTTATCGTGGAGAACTCATTTGACGCTGGGAAAACTCTGAATCACCTTGAGCTCCTCCGTGTTGATTAGCAGTCACACGTGCTGGCTGAGAACCCCTGCGTGTTGATCAGCCAGAAACAGTGAGGCTTTTCCAATTTGCTTTTCTATTAGTTCATTGTTTTCTCATGTGAAATTAGTTAACAACCACGTTTAAATTTCACCACCAAGAAGGGAAAATGGGATCCAACTTGTCCCAACCATTCGTTTGCCGCATTTCCCTCCGTCATTTCAAAATGACTTTATCATGTCTATAGCATAAAGACGCCATCCTCTGCATTCACCGATTAATATTTCTGTCCCTTTTCTCCATGATACTATATAGATGTTAACTACTCACGGCAGCAATGATCAACACAGTTTCCCTAAAATGATTTATTTGAGGACAGCTTTGACATCGAGTCCTTGCTGGACCTCCAGGGAACAGGGAATGTAGTAACTACCCGGAAGCTTACAACTGAAAAATTTAAAGAACAGTGTCATCAACCATTCTAAACAGTAATGAACAACACTTCTTACAAGCATTGGCCACTCTGAGGGCACAGGTGTGGTCGGAAAACCCATCAGTCCACCTGACCAACAATATCAGCATCTGTACCCAATCTCTCAACAAAGGCTTCCTTTGCCACAGAACCACACTAGAGAAGCTTACAAGTTCAAAACCTAAGGCTGGGGTTGTGGCTCAGTTGGTAAAGTGTTTGCCTATCATGCAGTAAGCTCTTCGTTTCATCTCCAATACTCTGTGAGCAAAATGTTGTTTTTATAATCCCACAAGTTAGGAAGTGGAAGGAGGAGAATCACGTGTTTAAGGTCATCCTCAGCAGCATAAAATCTTTCAAACAAGAGCTGGAGAGATGGCTCCTCGGTTAAGAGCACTGACTGCTCTTCCAAATGGCCCTGAGTTCAATTCCCATCATCTGGTGGCTCACAATCATCTGTAATGGGATCCAGTGCCCTCTTCTAGTATGTTTGAAGACAGTGACGGTGTATTTACATACATAAAATAAATAAGTCTTTAAAAAGAAAGAAAGGAAGGAAGGAAGGGAGAAATAAAGAAATCTTAGACCAGTCTCAGATGCATGAGAACTGTCTCAAAAAAAAAAGTTACAAACATGCCCTCCCCCCTCCTGCCTTATTTACCTAGTTTGTGACTTTGGGCCAATTTCTTTAGCTAAGGCATCAGTTTCCTTACTTGTAAATACTGATAATAATATAATCACTACCCAGAGTCATCAGAAGTGACAAAGGGTGGTGCAGGATGCACAAGGTTCTCAACCAAGTGTCTGGTGTGTGGAAAACACTGGTAAAGCCTTGGCCGTCGTGAACATTTAAGTCACATTCAGACTGTCAAACACTCTCACTCTCATGAAGTTTGTAAGCCAGGGTCCAGCTCCTGCTTCGTGCTTTCTTTACTAACAGGTTTCCTGCCTGTCATGTGTCTTTATCTTTCATCACTAAGAGAAAGTAAATAGTGTAAGCAAACAGAGACCACAGCTCGGAGCGCTGCGCCCCATAGCTCGTGCCTCCCATCACAGAGTTATGGGCATCGAAGTCCCTTGACACTGTGGGCAGATACTGTCTTCATAACACCTCAAAATGGAAACGTACATTGAAATAACTAATGGTTTTGAAGAGGTCATTTGAGTCAAGTTGACCAGAATGGAAAGTTTAAATTCCCAACCTACTCTTGTAACCTTACAGCTTTAGTTGACATTATTCCATTCTATTTAAAATAGGCTTTCCTACTGAATGAACTTTTCAGCAAGAAGAATTCTGATATTCCATATATATATATATATATATATATCTAATATTTCAAGTTTCATCTTGATCACACACATATACACACACACTTGATCTTTAGGTAGATTGACATCAGAAAATCCAAATAAGAACGGATGTAAATAAGCTGTAACTAGAGGAGATCAGACTCCTCCCTCTCCAGGAAGATCAGAAAGACTAACTGCAGCATAGAAAAGCAACTCTTCATTTCCTATGAAACACAGTGAAGCCACTTGCAACAGGTAAGCTTAGGGGTTCAAAACCTACTATTATTAAAACATCACAAAAGCTGGCAACTAACAGATATGCTTCTTGATCAGCTTGAAAAAATAGCAGAAAAGATTTTCTAAGTTTTCGGAGAGAAGAAAGGTCCTTTCTCTTTCTTTTTAAATTTCCCTTTGTGATATTTCTAAAGCCCATTTCTTATGGTAGCCATGTACAGCCCCAAACATCAAGCAGTATAACTCAAAAGCAGAGTAAAATTGAGTTAGTATCACCATAAAATATAATAAATAACATAAAGCCAATATTTCAAGTTTCACCTTGAAGACTGTTTTTCTCCCAGGGCAATGCATAGCTTAGAAATCCTAAAATAATCCTCACTCACGTAGTTAAGATATGATTTCATCCTTCTAACTAGTAAAAGGGGCTGGAATGTTTTGAGCCACTGAAGGCTGAAGGCTCTTCTATAAAAAATAAGTCAGGAAACTCAGCCATTCTCTACCCAGTTGGAGCTGTTAAGGCTGCTGCTGATTTAAATCACTTCTTCAGAGCAACAAAGTTCCTACTTTAGTTTAGGAGGTCTTGGTTTCCTTTCTTTTGTTCACCCTGGTATTTCCTCTCTGAGTTTTCCAGAGAGAAGGGTGGGAGGTCAAGACTGGAGAGAGGAGAGAAACTCAAGACATTAAATGCACCCAACCTTTTAGTTTCTACCCATTTTTCTGCTGCAGGCGACGTGGTATTAGATGTAGCTTTTCAGTGCTTATTTCTGCTGAGGCTACATGCTCAAACACAGGAGTAGGAAACCAGCCAAGCAGAGAGAAAGTAGGTGGCTGGCCACTCTACTTATAACACTGTCACAATCTGGCCAAGAAAATACTCAAAGTCATAGTGTTTGTTTAAAGGTTAGGTATTCACAGATGTGTTCATTTGTACTTTTGTTACCTGTCACTTTCTTTGTGCTAAACAACATTATAAGTGCATTGAAAACTTTAAGTCCCAGCAAGCCCCTTAGGATGCTGGTTTGAACTTAGTCATATGGGATTAGCACTATTTGAGAAGGATTAAGAGGTGTGGCTTGTGCAGGGAAGTGTGTCTCTTACGATGGGATTTTGAGGTTCTGAAAACCCATACCAGGGCCAGTTCTCTGGGTCTTGTTCTTTCTGCTGCTTGTGGATGAGGATGTAGAACTCTCAGCTCTTTCACCATCACCGTATGTGCCTCGGTAGAAGGCATGCTTTCCGCCATGATTATAATGGACTAAACTTCTGAAACTGTAAGCCAGCCCCATTTAACAGTTTCTTTTGTAAGAGTCTCCGTGGTCCTGGTGTCTCATCACAGCGATAGAACAGTGAGTAAAACACACTCATTGTAGAGATAGGAAAGTGGGCCTTGGAAGCAGTCGCCAAGTCACTGAAGATGAGATGTGAATGCAAACTCTTACCTGCCATGGACTGCACTGCCCCTTACCTCTCCACACCCTAAGCATCTTCTAATTGCATGTCACCAGCGTTTTCTCATTGTTTGCCAAATAACAGAAGTATGACCTATTCTTTCATATCTTTAACAGTGAAAACACTGTCCTGCTCTCCTTTGGAGCTTCCATGACAGAATTGTTGTGTTTTTTTTCTTCTATTTTGTGTTTGAGTAAACGTGAACACGATGCCAAACACTGGATGTAAAAAGGTGGCACGTGGCTCTTTTCAGAAAAATGCACAGATCCTAAGCTCTAGACCACGGACCACACCACTCAGTTTCCTTTTCAGAAATCAAAGAAATGAGAATCAATGCCAACGTCGAACTAATAAATTCTTTTGCCCAAGCAGAACACATTTTAGCAAATTAAGGAACAAGAATTCATAAAGTGGTGCAGCTCTGCCACTCCCGGGCAGAGCTTGAAGGACTCTTAAGTCGGCATTGCAAAGAGACTCGTGCACAGCCTGTTAATTGCTCTAGTAGTCACGATATCTGAGATTCGGCATCGGCACAGACATCCTAGTTCATAGGTCAAGGATCTGTGCCTTTTCCTGAAAATACCCAGGCATCACACTTCAGATCTGACTCTCGGGTTCATGGTCACCTTCTCAGTCTTTTCCTCCTTCTCTTTTTGTTCATCTCTAAGCACACACCTGCATACAGCCTTTAGGTGCGCTAGGCACTTGGGCTCACAGACTGGAGATTGGGCTTTACAGACGATAATTAACTTGGAAACAGTCTTAGTATCGTCTCAGTAACAGCGAGGAGCAGACAGCAAAGTCTCACCCACATTAGCTCTCGGACCTTTAGCCATCAGTCCCCCATGTTTCTTCCTTAACCCAAGAACGCACTCTGCAGTGAACACTGGGAGGAGGGTTGCCAAGCAGGACCCAGAAAGATGTCCCTCACACAACCTGAAGTAGCTACAGATCTCACACAGCCGAAGGAGTCAGAAGAGAAGAAAGGATCTCACCTCACACCAAACACGACTGTTCATTTTCTGGTGCCAATTGCTGTGCCATTTTTTTCCCCCTTCCCTGGGAAATTTCTCTCTTCAGTGAAAATTCAACAGTGAATCACGGAGACCCCACAAGGAGAGACTTGAGCTCTGTGCTGGAGAACACCTGCGAAGAGGGCCACCAAGGCTGTTCTCCTGCAGACTGGGTCTGCTGGGCACAGAGCCATACCCTCCGCTGGGCCAGCCCTGACCCGGGTTACTGGAAAGCCAATGATTTGCTTTAATCCAACCCAAATAAGAGCAGGCGACGCTTTAAAATGTTTAATGAAAAATGTACTCCTACCTTTGACCTGGGCTATTTTTCTTCGAGTATTTAAAATTCAAACACACACAGGGAGCCTATGCTTTTATTTCAAACCAGAAAACCACCCTCACTGCCTTTGACCACCACCCATCCCCCTAGTTTAATTTGTAGTCTGGCTTATCGTACATCGTGCTCTAGACTTCCACCAGATGTGACGGCAACATGCAAGAACTCAGTATTTACTTGTCAACTAAAAAACACATGAAGTCCTGGCTTTGAGGGTTGGTGACTTTCGCATCCATATTTTTTTTTCAGTGCCTGGGAAGAGTTAAGGGAGAGGTCTTGACATAGCTGAGTCTTCTTTATGGAACACATTGCCCACAGCTGTGGTGAAGCAGCCGTCGATTAAAGTCCCAGTGACTTTAATCTACCTCAGTGACATCATTGCTGAATTTCAAATAGAATTCGAATGTGGGAAAACAGTTGCTTCTCAATTAAAATTATCCCCTGACTGATTTTTAAGGTCAGGAGGGGAAACTGGAGGTTTCCCAGTTTCACTCGTGTGCATCTGTGTTGTCACCGTCTAGGATATTCTATGTGTAACGAGGCCCTGCTTCTGCATTAACATAACACAGGCACTCGGGTCCATGTTCACCTCCTCAACTTTTTTCTCCCTATCTTTTGGTTCATTTCAGGACACTTGTCCCCACACAGGTAAGCCCACGGCCCTTGAGCAAGCAGGCCGTGCTAGGTGTGAGGCACATCTCAAGGCAGTAATAGGAAAAAACTTTCCCCTGGGTCCAAAGTACAAGTTGATGTTCCTTAGCTTTTCGGAGACAGGAGTTCCTCTCCCGTGAGGACATTGTCCTCTGGGTATGGTAGAACACTCCTGTGGTTTCAGCAGTTGAGAGGCTAAGGCAGTGATGGAGACTTTGGGGTCCCTGGGCTATGTAATGAGACTTCGTGTTAAAATAAGGAGGGAAACGTTTTTCCATCTGGAAATGTGAGGGTAAGAAGCTCCTGGTCCCTAAAGCCTCAGTTACTGTCCATCGGGAGTCTGGTGGAATTATAAAGACAGGGCAGAGCAGAGCAGGTGGACAGTGGCTGACAGGAGACTGCATTGACAGAGGAAGGCAGAGTTGTGAGTGTGGAGTCCCCGAGGCTGTCAACTCTGCTGTTTACTCTCTGGTATTGATTTGTCTCGGGATAAGCTGAAAGTCACCATAGTAGGTACCACAGGACAAAATTAACTTTCTGTTTATCTTCAGGATAAAATAAACCCCTTTTCAATGAATCAGAACGAGATGGCATTTGCCGTCCATCCTCAAACAGGAGTTTTGTTTGGGTGTGAGAAAATGGCTAAAGAAAAGAAGTGTTCCGGGCAGGATTGCCCATACTTTAGAGCAGCCACATCTGAGTGAGGAAGGACTGGTCTCTCAGAGCAGAGGCCAAAGATCCTGAGTTCACCAAGGCACTGGTAGGAGGTGTCCAGTGGGCGCTCTGTGTGCCAGCTGAAGGGATTCAGGTAATATGTAAGTCTTGCCAAATAGAGGGACAGCCTTCATTCTGGATATGAAGTTTCAGAAGAAGACAGGACCAAATGCCTACTCCTTTTCTTACGCTCCAGCAAGGACATAGGAAATAAAATATACATCCACACATGCAGACGTGTGCTGTGCCTTCGGTTAACTCTAATAAGCAAAGAAAATTAAGTAGGGTATGAACTACAGGTTGGTTGCCTTGTAGGGAGTGGAGGGAGAGGAGATGAGTTTCCAGGAGAAAGTTTGATCAGGGACCCTCCTGAGGAAACAATGAAACCAGAGGCTATCAGGAGACCGTGTAGAAAGCAATAGAAACTTATCTTGGGTAGAAATGATCTTGGCATGTTCTAGAAATGAAAGGAAAGGAAACCAAGGGTTTTGCCATGGCAAGGTTCCCGAGGGAACCTGATAGATCACCATGAAGCCTGTGGAATTTGTTGCAAGTGTGACTGTTGCTGTAAAATTATAAAAAAATAAAAGGCTGTCTTTTACCCCCACTAGGTCCAGCACCGCAGTGCCCCAAGATATCTGCTAGATATCTTAGCAGAAATACACATCCTGATTCCGTGGTGGCCCAGTGTCTCTAGCCGCCACCCATTTTCTTAAACTTAAATCGCTACATGAAAGAACATACAACACAATAACCTCTGATCCAGTTGATAAGATATAATTGCCCACCTAAATATACAAGGCCCTATACACGTCCCTCCCTTAAGAACATTCAAAACAATCTGTAAATACACAGAGTGGAATCTTAACGTCAGCCTCCATGTTCCCTCCAAGGCTTCTCCTGCAGTCTCTTCCTGTCTCCAGTCTCTTCCGTTCCAGTCTCTTACTCTTCCTTCAGACTTTTCTCCCGCCCATTGTTCCTCCTCATCCAATGACAGGCCTCATTCTATCTTGTTCCTGCCTTCACCTGTATGACAATCCTACATGTGAGAGTGCCATCGGAGGATAATGAGCAGGGACGTGGGGGGATCTGTTTGGAGACGGAGATGTGGGTTGTTCTGTGAAGTTACAGGGATTTCACAGCAGCACCAGCAGTGGATCAAGAGACTTCCAGGTTAGCTCAGTTGAAATATATGGCTGCTGGACTTGGGTGGTGAGAGTACGCAGCTGTGTAACAGCTGGCTAGAATCTGCATATATTTTAAAAGCAGAGCTAACAGGACTCCCCGCTGTGAGAGGTGAGCGGCAAACTGTGATGGAATGGGAAGCATGTGGGTGAGAGTTATGGTAAAAGAGGGAGTCTCTGTACAATACTACATACAACCTCTTGAGGCTGAGTATTCAGAGGTTGACAGGACCTGGCTTCCAGAGTATAGGTAACTAAGGCACACAGCACATCTCTAGTAAGAAGCCAGCACACGCATCATCCATACCATCCCTTCAGAGGCTCAGGGATGACAGAATCTGTCAGTGCCAGAGCATGGGGTAGTGCACTGTGATCAGAACACAGGTCATAACAGTGGTGGACAGTGTTAGACAAGTCAACATTTCCAACATTTTGTCATGGAAAGGGAAAGGGCTCGTGAGTGCCCCCCACAACCACTTCTCCGGGAACTGTTGGGTGTTAATGGTTGCTGGGAGGAAAGAGGTTGTGATTTTTTCCAAGTTGTAGCTGTTGACAAGTTGCTCAGGCCCTATTAGATAACCTCCCACACATGCTCATGGGAGCAATTTGACTTGAACCCAGTCCTCTCCCTCTTTGCCTTTCATACCTTCAACACACACATTTAAAAAAAAAAACAAAACTGAACATGGGAGGAAGATGTGTTAGGAAGAAGGGTTTCAGTGGAAGAGAGCAGGATGGACAGGAAGGTATAATGAGATGTGGGGGAAAAAAGACTAAAAATCAGTATATAGGTTTATATAATTGCCTATGGGTAAAAGTCCATAAGTAAGTGACTAAATAAATAAACGGAGCAAGATACACACACACACACACACACACACACACACACACACACACACACTGGAAAGTATTGGAAAGCACACACCAGGATCTCCTGACCTATATATTTGCCACACTTTTAAAATGAGCACTTCTGTTTGCCATTCACGTAATAGACAATTGGATGCAGTGGCCTACGGAGGTACCTAACTCTTTGGCGTTGACTGATGGAGCAAATTAGTTTGTACCACAGCAATTTTCTTATAGTTATTTAGCACATAAATATATGACGAAGGGGATTTCCAATAATCATATTGGAAAATAACCTTCCATATGCTTTTCCGCCCAGATTCCCACACTGGTTCGAGGCTACTGTAGTTAAGATAGAACGACTGTGTGTCCTTTCTTTACTTCTTCCAATTTATCTACATTCTTGACCGAGCTGGGTGAGAAGAGAGAGGAGCTTCAGGAGCGCACAGCACAGTTGAGAGCACCATCTGTCACCCCTCAAAAGAAATCTCAGGTCTACAGAGAAGGAGACGCCATGCCTCAAGTGTTCCAGGTCCCTGAACTCTCCACATAGAATCTCTCACAGAAGACTGGAGGAGTCAGATGCTGTTTGTGTTTGAGACACTTCCTCTGTCTGATGTTGGAAGCACCCGAGGCCCACAGGAAAAGCCGTCATCTGTGAGATCTTCGGTTGTGCCCTGTGCTCTCTGTCCCACGGCTTAACAAGCCAGGGTGAGAAGTGAAAGCCGTTTCAAAGAGACACTGTCCTAAGCCTCTGATTCTTGAAAAATATTGGGATTTACAGGAGTTGGTGACTCCTAATCTCCGATTTAGATATGCAAACTGTGTCTTGAGACACCAGCGTCCTCACCAAATACGAACTGCTTTAGGATATCTAAGCCATTTTTAAATGGACAGCCTACATTTGAATGGTTTTACCAGAAGCTGCTTTCCTAAACGCCTCTGGAAAAAATCTTGTAAAAGTGCCTTTGTAGCCACAGTCAGGGGGTTCAAATGTGCCCAACCTGGTTGTCACCTTTCTCGTCTAAGGAGATCCAGAGTCCCACCCGCACCTTGAGGCAGCTCTATGTACTCGCACTGATGTTACAGGAAATGACCCAGGCCTGCAGGGAAGACCCAGAATTCTGTGGTGTTTTCTTCCTAAGGCAACAGTATCGCTGTCTGTAAGCAGGTGAGGGTAGGTGAAAGACAAGGCTAGAGCCTGTGATTGGACAGTAGAAAAGGAGGGCGGGCTGAGAGTTTTTTAATAGCAGGAGAGATAGGAGAAAAGGGAGAAGGAAGGAAGGAGGAGGAAGAGAAGGGCGACCCAGATACATGTGGCTTTAAATAGCCACAGGTAGCTATGAATATCTTATAAGGGGGTGGGTTATTACAGGACAACTTGTCCAAACTAAGTGGGCAGCTTATATCAATATCAGTTGGCTCTCAGTTCTTTGTTTGGGCGTTTTATGGGTTGAGAATTTACTAATATAAATCTGACTGATAAATTACAAACCTTTAGAGTTTTGATTTTACTGGGTTACAGGGATTTGTGACAGCTAACTGTGTGAGATGGGCTGTCCTGCGTGGGGCTAGCCATGGAGGCAGCCAGACCGCTGGGGCTGGAGAGTAGCCAGTGTTAGCATGGGATGGTGTTTCCTATTTTCTTATTTCCCGCAACATATTGTGATCAGCCAGACTTCAGGGAAACACTCAGCTCCTGCCAAGGTTCTTGAATTCTTTGGGGACAGGTCTGTGGGCATTTGATGTAATTAATTATTTACGTCTCCTTTGATCACCACAAATAAATATCTCTTTCAAATTCAAGTTGTAAAGGGATCCCCTCGCTTTTTAAAAACATGGGCACTGCCACTAGGACTTGAGTAATGTCTCGGTGGTAGAACACATTTTTACCAGAGTGAAGTCCTGACTCTAATCCTACTGCTAAAACTATCCAAACAATATACTTTTATGCCAGGATCAAATGCTCAAATAAGCTTCACTTTTAATATATATAAATATTAAATATGGAAAATCAATATATGTTCATATGAAGCCCTTTGGTGCACAGATTCAAATATAGATGAAGGCACATAATATTAGACAATAAAAATGAATTTATGACGTTTAACCCAGTGTGGTTGTGCCTCCAGCCCACAACAGTGTGGTTGTGTTTCTCCTGTGGTATTAGCACATGTGTATCTGTTTGTTTTAGAATTCTAGAAGGCTCACTTTCATAGTGGCTATATTATTTCTTGTAGGAATCATTTGTGCTGACTAACTTAAGTCCAGAGTAAAAACAACAACAACAAAAAAGTTAACCTTACAATTTGAACCAGGTAACCCACACCTTTTGAAAATAATACTGGGCTTTTGGTTCCCGGGTTGGATTTTTACAGTACTAGGATCAAACCCAGGGTCTCACGCGCACTGAACAGTGCCAAACTGCTACCATACTCCCAGCCCTGATCTTGAATTTGATCAGTGATTAACTCCCAATGTGGTTTAATTATCAATTAATTAGGAAGAGTCTCCTAATTAAGGGACACAGTACGGACACTTCTGGGTAACAGCTTGAAGGAAAACCTCGGACACCAGAAAAGTGAGCCAGCCTGAGACTCTTGTTTGTTTTTAAATCTCTCCTTATGCTGTGCATGAGTCAAAAAGGTACAAAGTTTAGCACTGGTCCCTAAACCAAAGGAAAAGAAATATGTTACCACATGTAAAGAGTCTCAGCAGGTGGAATATGGCCCTGCACTAACATCTTATCTCTCTGGGCGTCTTGGATTGCCCAGGTATCATTCTCAGTTCCCTAAGTAAGTAACCCACTGGATAGATAGATAGATAGATAGATAGATAGATAGATAGATAGATAGATAGATAGATATAGATAGATAGATAGATAGAGATAGATAGATAGAGATAGAGATAGATAGAGATAGATAGAGATAGATAGATAGATAGAGATAGATAGATAGATAGAGATAGATAGATAGATAGATAGAGATAGAGATAGATAGAGAGAGATAGATAGAGAGAGATAGATAGATAGAGATAGATAGATAGATAGAGATAGATAGATAGATAGATAGACAGACAGACAGACAGACAGACAGATAGATAGATAGAGATAGATAGATAGATAGAGATAGATAGATAGAGATAGATAGATAGATAGATGATAGATAGATAGATAGAGATAGATAGATAGATAGAGATAGAGATAGAGATAGATAGATAGAGATAGATAGATAGATAGATAGATAGATAGAGATAGATAGATAGATAGATAGATAGATAGATAGATAGATAGATACCGATAAAGTTGTAAAGAAAGGAAGCAACCTTCTCTCTTGGCATTTCTCTCTAACTCTAATAATGAACTGCCTAGGTTCCTAGCCAACTTTCCTTTATGAAGCAGGGTTGGTTAAAATATCCCTCATGCATCAGCAGCACTTCTAGAGTTGGGTCGGGCTTATGTAATAGAATAAACCTTTCAGAAGACAAGAGAGTTACTATCCTCAAGTAACTCTCAAGCCTCATTCTGACACGAAGGCAAGGGCATCAACCTTCCCCTTACAGACCAGACTCTAAAGCGATGACACAAGCCACCTTACCCACCTTTAATCAACATCAAAAGACGGAGGGACAGCAATTCGAAGCTGTTCTTGGCAACACTAAGGAAGGCTCTGGAAACCTACCTCTTCTAACTCTACAGTGAAAGGGTGTGTCTCAGTGGGTGAGGGACCACTTGTGGAGTCAGATGGATTACGTTGGAATCCGGACTCCAGCAGAAGTAAGTTTCTTAGCATCTCATAACATGGTTTCCATACCTTAGAATATGCGGATACTCTATAGGGAGATTTAGTACACACTGGACACTTAAAGAATATTAAGAAGCCAAGTGTGTTGGTAAATATCTGTATTCCCAGCACTGGGATGCTGGGGCAGGAGGACATAGCCTTTGAGGCCTACCTGGAGAAACTTCGTAAGACTCTGGCTCCTGTCAATAGCGAACTCTAGAGAGATGCTTTAGTGACAGAGCCCCTGTAGAGTATGTGTGGCACGGTAGGCCCAACCCCCAGCACTGCACTAAGGATAATGGTAATAATGAATTGTAGGAGGTTGCAAATGCTGACTGCTAACATCTGAGGAGCTGCAAAGAACTCTTACTTCCACATTAGCATGCTCATCTCCATAAAACACAGAAGCTGAAAAGAAATATTTCCCTCTCCTGGTGAGCATGTCAGAAAATGAGTACTGTGTGTGAGCCCCTGTTGAAAATAACTGCAATTCTTTAAATTGTATAGAAAAGATTCAAAAATATTGCTGGCTAAACACTCCATTTTTCCCTCTGGGAGTTGGGGGTGGGGTGGGTACAGAAAGTTTCAAATGAGAGAAAAGAGCAGGCAGGATTCATTTCTGGGAACTAAAAGAATGAATGCCCACCCACATCCGTCAAAGCCATGGACTGGAGGGTCAGGCCTGCAGCAAACAGGTACTCTGGGTGAGGCGGTTAGACACTGAGCTTCCTCAACACCTTCAGGCTCCAGGCCAATATTCCAATGGGAACCGTTTGTTTTAATATGTGGGCACCATAGAACTTTGTAAGGCTTTTGGCTAAAATGTTTTATGATTTTATCACGTTAAATACATGTGCATGTGTCTGGGCATGTGCATGCCTGTATTCGTGCTTGCGTGCACATGCGTATGTGCATGAGTGTGTAAGCCAGTATGGTGGAGGTCAGAGGACAAGTTGTGAAGTAAGTTTGCTCCTTCTACTACATGGATCCCTGAGACTGAACTCAGGTTGCCAGGATGGTCAGCAAAGGCTTTTACCTGCAAAACAATCTCCTTGGGCTTATACTAAAATACAAAGATTTTGCAGTACAGTCTTTATACTGCCTTTTCTACTGTTTAAAACCAATGTCATGCCGTCAGAATTTTCTTGTTTTCTATTTTCAAATACTTGACAGTGTGATAGTGTGCGTCCTCCTGTGTAGGGGTAGAAGCTGAGCTTGTAGTGCAGGATGCTCAATTCTGAGAACGTGCAGCATAGAGATACCTTAATAATAGCATAGACCTGAATAAATGTAAAATGTCCAAGAGGATGAAGCTGTAAATAAAAACAATAAATGAATTGTGTATGAGCCCTCTTATAGTTTGGGAATGCAAATTAATTCTTAGACTAGTGTAGACCAACTGTTTGTCCAAGAAGTAAGAGAAAAACATTTCCCAAGGAAGTTCCCAGAGGCACATAGAAGTCCTTTTTTGTAAATATGCCTAATAATTCTTTCTGCCCTCATAGCATACATAATAGAAAATTGAGTTAAGGTATAACTTTTTGAGATGGCATTAAAGAATTCCTAATAAAATTCATACAGTATGCTACCATAACAATAGATTTAGGAACTGACAAGAGGTCATTAAATACCTTCTTTTAAATTCTCAATTTCTGTATTGTTTAACAGTTAAAGAGCCAGTCAGTTCCACTAACTTCACTAGTAAATAGTTCCAGGAGCAAACTATTTCTGTGGTTCACCCATCTGACCTCTCTGAAAAATGAAGAGTTCTACAACTTGTAACGTAAAGACTATGGCTCCAGAACCGGGAGATGGCTTCAGTGGTTTAGAACACTGGCTACTCTTGCAAAGGACCCAGATTCAGTTCCCATCACCCCACGGCAACTCAAAACTACCTGTAACTCCAGTTCCGGGGGATCCGATGCCTTGTCTGACCTCTTTGGGCACTATATCCTCATGGGGCATGCACACAAACACACACTTCCTCTCCCTACTACCCGCCTCTTCCTCTCTCCTCTGTCTTATATAATTTATTATTCTCTATATTATTTATAATAAATATATTACTATGTATTTACTAAAACACACTCTATGTATTGATATTAAGGATTGGATTTTAGATGGAACTTTTTTAAGAGGTTCCACTGTGTAGGACAGTATTGTTTTTGAGCCATTTTCTAGAAGAGGAAAATGGAGCAAGGAGCTGTCAGGCTATGGAGAACTACAGCACTTCCTTTTCTGACCTCTCCACTTCCGGTGGCGGTAACAACGTGCTGCCCATTGGTGTTCTGCACTCCGGAAAGGACTGGTTTAGGGAGGCCTTTCATGGTTGAGATGTCCCAGTGAACTTCGAGGACTGATGTTTGTTTGGTGTTTGGGGTATAGAGAAGACATTGGAAGGACTGGAAACACCATAAGGTGTTTCCCCACCTCGTGGGGAAAGGGTGCGACATTGAGGAGCCCCTGGTGAATGCACCCTGCCTTTGCCCAGCTCCCTTAGACAGTCAGGAGCACCGGGCAGCACCTGGTTCATTTCTTCAGCATCCTTTTTGCTCACAGTATGAGTTTTCTTGAGAGCACACATTTGTCCTAGAGAGTGATTTCAGAAGTAAGTAAAATGTAAAGCGGCATGTATTTAATCTGTAGCCAAGTCAACGTTCAGATAACAGTGTTTGCTTTTAATTCCAATAATACCACATGGTCAGCCAACTGGAGAAAACCGGATGGGGAGCCACCCCTTTCTTTCTAGACACAGATATGTGTAGGGCTCTGCTTTCTGTTCGAAACTGCAGCTTGTGTGTGTATGAGCATGAGGCTGGGGTGAGTGCTGTCTATCTGCTCTAATGCCACAATGAAGGGACGCTCGGGTTAGGTTACTGAGCAGGGACATTTTCCTTTCGGCAACTCTAGCTGGAACTTTCGCACTCCTCATTCTCCCCTGCCTTATCTTTCCCCCCTTTTCACAGTTCACAGGTACACAAACCGTGTCATTCATTGTAATGATAAGGCAAGGACTGAGCAATTCAACTCCACGCTTGTCCTTGGATGTTAAAACTGACAATCTAGCACCTCTATTACTCCTTATCTCTGAGTCAGTGGCCTCGCCAGCCCTGGAGATAAGAAAGTCTCTCACTTGCCAGGTGTGTGTGTGTGTGTGTGTGTGTGTGTGTGTGTGTGTGTGTGTGTGTCTGTGTGTCTGTGTAGGGGGAGGGGGAGGGGGAGGGGAGGGGGAGGGGGAGGGGAAGGGGAAGGGGAAGGGGGGAGGCAGAGGGAGAGAACTAGTGTGTATCTGAATCACACACTTAACAGAGGCAAAAGAAAAAAACAACAAAAGTCCCACCCTAACTCAGCTCTGGCTCTGGGACGTACTAACCACCGAATGGTCTGTAGCAGGCATTTTAAAAAATAGTCAGGACTTACCACTCACCAGAGAAAAAGTTCTAAACGAGAAACCAGTGTGATGTAGGCAGTTTCCACAGGGAAGTCAGCTTTCATTTTCAACTATTGACTTTTAGAAGGAAGAAGAAACCTGACACTTTTCATTTTAATTAAAATTCGAGGTGACTCCAGTTGAAGCAAATGTGACAGCCTCCTACTAAATGCCCTGTGGATGAGACATTAGCCACAGCAACTCAGCCAGCCATAGGCGCAGCATGTCTATATAAAAGAATATTAACCTAAGAGGAACGGAAAGCAATTTCACTAAGGCCGTTCTAGGTGTTTCTGCTGTTTACTCCTAAATGCTGGGCAACTGACAGAATTGTTAGTTCATCTTTGTACCACTGTAACAGATTCCCCGAGACCTGGCAGTTTGCAAAGAAACAGATGTATCTTTTTCAATGCTTGAAGCTGGAACATCCGAGGTCAAGGTCCCCACATCTTGCACATCTTGGAAAGACTTTCCGTTCTATCATCCCGAAGCAGAGGCAGAAAGGAAGGAGCAAGGGGGAAGAGAGCGAGAAAGAGGGAAAGGGGGCCAAACTTGACCTTGCAACAAACTATCCTCAGGTAGGAAATCCACTCCCACTGTGATGAAGATCCTAAAGACCCAGAATGCCCTCTGTAGAATATGTCCCTCTATGAACATGCCCCATAATGTGTCCTCTGTGCCCTGTCCTTCAGGCTTGACCCTAACGCAGGCTGTTGACGGATGACTTTTGGCTGTAGCAGGTTCCTGCCGAAAGGACTAATGCTGCCTTTCCCTCCTCCTTTCCTCTCCATTCCCCTCTTCCTCTCTTATGTGTCTTTTGCTGTGGGATGGTGCTCCAGGAAGGTCCTCTCTAGATGTGAGTCTTGTGCATGCTAACTTTCTTTGTTATAAGTTTCCCAGTATCAGGTGTTTTGTTACAGGAGCATTCAGTGAGCTAAGCGCCTCCTTCCCATTTTTACAATGGTAGTCTTTTCTTGTCTAACTTGATGACGTTGCTTTAGTAGTTGGTTACCCTTAAAGGATATTTCCCATGCTCCCAGGCTGTTAGCATAAAAAAAAATGAGTGTGTTTCTTCCTGTTACACTCCTATTTATCTGGCTAACTCAATGCTTAATTTCACTGTATAATTATAAACACAAACCTGCCTGGACCTACTAAGGAGCAGGTACTAACTGTCAGGGCCCACACATAAAGAAGAGCATAACAGGGAGGACTTGGTAGCCTCCAGAGGAGGTCTAGGCCACAGTCAGCCAGCATTACAGAGAGGACAGAGGGTGACAGGGACTTATCCAAGGAGCTGATAGAGGGGAGCCTGATAAAAAAGAAGCCTTGATTGTATTCCCAACTTGCTGATTAAGAAACTTAACCTAATGAATGGGGGGTGAGGTAGGGGGAAGCTAAGCAGATCTTAGGGAAGTGTGTTTGGAAAGGATTCCTGATATACAAATGGACCAGGCTAAGGAGGGGCTGAGTGATCTGGACAGCCATTGAAGGAGCAGAAAAACGTAGCTTCACATTAATTGGGGAGTTGGTTATGGGGTGAGGGATGTAGAATGAGCTAAAGAGGCTATTGGAGGCCAAATGGTATATGTCTAATCAGAATTTGAAACTTTACTTCAAGGCCAATGGAACCCATGAGGGTAATCAGGCAGTGGGATCCTAAGCCCTGGTTTGAGCTTTCTTTGCAATGTAGGGAGAGAACTGGAGTGCCAGAGGGGAGGAAGATGTCCTGATCCATGGGGCCCTTGTTTGCATGACATCTGAGGGGATGGAGATAGGTACCTAATCTCTAGGTTGGCTTCAACAGAGCATGAGGTTGGTTATGGAGACAGTGCTAAGGATGCAGGTTGACATTTTAGGGTCTAGGGTTTCTACCTGGATGAAGTGAAGCATCCTTCTTTGAGACAGTAAACACAGGAAGAAAGGAGTGAGGTTCAGGGATGCTGAAACATGATTCTGGATGCATCACATTTGAATGTGGTGGTATAGTGTGTGTGTGTGTGTGTGTGTGTGTGTGTGTGTGTGTGTGTGTGTGTGTGTGATTTAGGAGAAAGTTCTAAACTGGAAATCAGGATACCAGGATGAAATGTGAATACAAGCATAGAAGTGTAAATTTAGTTCATGACGAAAGCAAAACTGAATGTACCTGGGAAAAGTGAGCCCAGCATTGCCAAACGATGACAGACTTCTATTGTTTCTGACATCTCAGGAGCAAGTCAAGGCACCCATGCCACAAAACAGCGTGGGCATGTGTGTACTGACTTCACTCTTGTTTTCAAAAACTTGAGAGTGGCAAACCTGGTTTTCCTTATGCGAATGAGTCAAGCAAGACTAACCTGAAAAAATCCACAGACTGACTGTAGTGATTCGTAACGGAAGCCTCCTAATTAGAACTACTTCTTGTAGATCGTTCTACAACAGAGCAGAGCTACAGGCAGGCAGAAAGAAGGGGAGGGGCTATCTTACATAAACTAGGGTGTGTCAACCCCAGTCTTTTATTTCTCCATGAATGGCCGTGCTTACACAGGTGAATGCCACAGTGCAAATCAATGGGCACGGGGTTAAAGTCTCAATTCCACCAGCTATCTCATCCTGCATCTTCTGGCTGCTTGAGTAGCCCCTGTCACAGACATGTTTGGGCAGATACCATGCAGCAAACAGCCTATAGAAAGGAAGCCTTAAAATTAGTTTATGTCACCCCACAAAGTATTAGGTATCTCTTCGGGGTCCTATTTTCCCTGAGGGTTAGCAGAGCAACTGTGAGGTCTCTATCACTTTAACACATTTCTGCCCAGGTAGCAGGCAGAGTATGTCCAGACAGGCTTCACCGGGCTACTGGTAGTTAGACTCTACCTCCTCCCTCAATGTACCCCACAGACGGGCAAGTATATTTAAGTCTGATAGCCTTTTCGGTCAGGAACTGTCATCATTCAAAAGCCAGGTAGACCAAGGTAAGAGTGTGTGTGTGTGTGTGTGTGTGTGTGTTTTCTTTCAAGGTCTTAGTATATATTAGTGTGGCTGCTTTTATTCCTCTTAGCTATTGCTTGGAACCTGATTGCCAACTTGGATTTATTAATTTACTATCTCTCTTATTAATTTATTTAATTATTTATTAATTTATTATCACCTCCTTCCAGCTCCATCCATTATAAACCAAACTACCATATTCAAAATCATGTTTTCTGTCTGTTCATCATCCATCCATCCATCCATCCATCCATCCATCCATCCTTCCATAGGCACCTACATTTGAGATAGGGTCTCACTGTATTGTCCTGGTTGGCCAGAAACTCATAGATGCGCCAGCCTGTCTTTCAGTGCTAGGCTGACAGGCAATGAATGTATATCATATACAAACACACACACACATATACCTTACATATATCTAATTTATGCGCATAAAAGACCCCACTGGCACCGATATTAAACTGTTTTCATCAAAGCCACTGTTTCATCGGCCAATAGTACAATGATCGACACAGTTCTCTCGCTAGGAGTTGAAAGGCCTCCGAACACCACAACTACTTTAACTGTATCCTCTAAAGTCTCCCCTAAGTAACTGCAGCTCTAAGGAGCAGCCGGTTCAATCCTTCGCTGGCTCGCTCTTGCCCTCCCATTCCATCTGATCTATGGTTCCCAGGACATAGCGGAGACTGCTGGCTGCAGACGCTGGAAAATGTAACTCGGAATTTCCTACAATCTCAGCGCCACTTTCTCCCGGGCGCCGGCCCGGGGCTGGAGCCTTGTTATTGTCACGTGGCCGCGGGTGCCTGGCGGGCCAATGGGCGCGCGCCCGCCTCCGCGCCCCGCCTTGCCGTTCCGCCGTGCGGGGACCTCGCGCCCGGCCGCCGCCGCAGGCGGAAAAGTTTCTCAGCGTGCGATCGCGCTTTCGGACGCCGCTCGGGCTGCCTTCTCACCGTGGCTGCCGATCCTCCGCTGCTAGCTCTTCCGCTGTGCACAGGCATGAGAGGCCTTCCGTGCCGGGTCTGAGCGGCCAGGAACACGAGGCGGTGATCGGCGTGTCCAGCCCGGTCTGTGAGTCGGTGCTTTTGGAGGTGCTCGAGGCTGCAGAGCTCCCGGCCGAACCGGAGGCGGCGGGGCGCGCGGCGATGGGTGCTCCCGGGCTCCGAGCTGCAGCTGCGGCGCTGGGACTGCTGCTCTGCGCGGGGCTGGGGCGCGCGGGCCCGGCAGGGAGCGGAGGCCACGGGGCGCCCGGGCAGCTCTCGGACGAAGCTACGCGGCGCCCGTGCCCAGCCGCCTGCCACTGCCTCGGGGATCTGCTGGACTGCAGCCGCCGGCGGCTGATTCGCCTTCCCGATCCTCTCCCGGCCTGGGTCACTCGGCTGTGAGTATCAGTATCATTCCGGTGGGGTGGAGGGGACCGGCCCGCCAGGGGTGCGGGACGAGAAGAGTCCGCCGAGGCCCATGGCTCGGGGCGCACTGTGCAGCGCCCAGGCCTCCAGCGGAGCCCAGTGGAGGGACTCTGTCTCTCTCGGCTTCCGCGCAGGTGGGTTGTTGGCTCGCCACTTGCGGGCCTGCAGACCCGATTCCTGCGGCCGCAGGAGCCAGTCTGCGAGACCCCGTACTTTGAAGTATTCTGAGTTTATGTAGGAAACTGACCCAATTGTAACTTCTCAGTAGTTAGGGTCCCTGCCTGTCCCGAGACAGTCACTGCAGGCGCGCCTTTCTCTTAGAACCCCTTGCTGAAGCTAAGGTGCAGACTTTTCTCTCCGCTGTGCTTAACTTCACATTAGCAGACCATCAGCCTCGCTCCTGGGCCACTTTGTAATGCGTCTTGGTTCCGGTGAGAAGTTGGGTGCGAAGACTGATTGGGTAGATAAGCAAGGGAAATAGGTTTTCTGAACCGAGATCTGGGGGAAGTTTAGAGCCGGTGCTGAGTACTGTTTGGCGGATTTTAGCTGGGAAGCCAGAAAACCCGAAGTCGCTGCCAACTGTGTGGAAGAACACGGAAGAAAATATAATTTACTTGGAAATGCGAGTCCTTACAAATGTCAGCTCTCTTTATTCTCTCCCAACCCCTAATTTTGTTAAAATTGGAGGGGGCGTTTAAGCCATAAGCAAAAAAGCAAAAGTTGTACTTAAAAAAAAAGTTGTCCCGTTTAAGAGAAATCAGATCACTTCATACTTAAGATTCTCAAATTTAGGCCTAGCAGACCTTCTCAGCTCTTAAACAGTCGTAGGTCTTGATAATAGTGACCGAGCGGCTTAAGAAATCGTGGTTTTGACCCAGTGTCCCAACCTAAATTCTTCCATCAGTTATAAACTGTTGACCATCAAACGACACGCTCTCTTAAAAGGGAGTTTAATAAGGAAATAGAATTAACGAGAACTGGATTGATATTTAATGGCTGATTATGGAATGTCTGATGTAGCAGCTTTTATTACTCGTGAAAGGGAGAGATAAAGGCTTGAGCCTGAAGCAGGAAGACTTTCAATTAGTTGTGGCTAATTCCATTCAATTGCCTCTTGCCGGGTGGGGGGTCATGCCGCTGAGTTCGTGAAAGGCAGTGGGGATAGTTCTACTGACAGCCCATGGAATCAAGTATTTGAATGCCTGGAGGTGGGCATCTATGGATGAGAGAGGGGTGAGGGGGAATACCAAGACCTTGTCTCCCTGGAGTGCCTTTAGAAAGCTAAGACCTGCAGTGCCTTTAGAAATACTTACTAAGTCTGACTTTACCCAGTAGTTTCTCAATGACAGGTGGCCCACTGAATGTAGATGGAGTTCAGAGAACTGTGTGGACCTTGATTGTAAGTTGAGTTGAATCAAAAAGAGGATTCAATACCTATTTAAACGTTCTTAAAGGGAGCTGACCTAATTAGGATTTTGTTTTGCAGATAATTTGGTGGCACACTAAAAACAAATTACAGTTTATTTGGTTAGCACAGTCTTTAATTACATTTCCGCCAGTAGTAAATTGTCTCAATACACGTCTGCATTCCTTAAACGTATGTGAAAATACGTTCCACTTGTATAAATAAGCGCTGGGTCTCTTGTCAGAAGCCCCGCTGTGATCGCTCATCAAACAGCCTTTCCACCCTTGTACTCCTGTGACTTCTGTGACTTCTGACCGTGTTTGGAGGCATCACCAAGCCATGTGGTCTTTGGTTCTTTATTGTCAGTGTTTCCTTTGTTTACTCTCAGAAGTCTGTTCCCCACCTCAGAGAAGAGCAAAAAAGGCAAAACATGCAGTCCTTCTCCCCTGTTATTTCGTGTATTGCCCTCGGAGGTGTGAGTTGCTCCTAGTTAAATCTTACATGATTACGAAAGCCCTTAAGTAGATGGCTTCCGAGACTGGGAGTGAACAGAAAATGTGAATTGTTCACCGCAGCCCTCCTTCCTTGGGTTATTAAAATAGCAGACGTTTGTCTTTGGAAGAGTTTCTGAGAAAGTTCAGAAGAATATGCTGTGTGTCTTTTGTTTCCTTTGTTGAATCTACAAGTTAGGAAATGTCTGTGCTGAGAGGGGGGGGGTGGTTTGTGTGTGATGTATGTGATGTGTGTGTGGTGTGTATGTGATGTATGTGGTGTGTGTGTATTGCGTGCGTGTGTGTGATGTATGTGGTGTATGTGTGTAATGTGTGTGTGTGATGTATGTGTGTGTGGTGTGTGTGGTATGGTGTATGTATGTAATGTGTGTGTGATGTATGTGTGTGGTGTGTGTATGTGTGGTGTGTGTGTATGTGGTGTGTGTGTGGTGTGTGTGTGGTGTGTGTGGGATGTGTGTGGTGTGTGTGGGGTATGTGTGTGTGTGGTGTGTGTGTGGTGTGTGTGTGGTGTGTGTGGGGTATGTGTGTGGTGTGTGTGTGTGTGGTGTGTGTGTGTGTGGTGTGTGTATGTGGTGTGTGTGTGAGTGTGTGGTGTGTGTGTGGTGTGTGTGTGTGTGTGATGTGTGTGTGAGTGTGTGGTGTGTGTGCACATGCGCGCACATGTGTGCCCCACTTTACCCAGTTGTCCATTATTGCCATAGGAGAGCCTTTTGTGGAAAGCTGAGAAGTTGGAGCTAAACAATAATAACTCTGTACTTGCTTCTGCTTTCAGAGGGAACCTGCAGTTCTTTAATGAAAGTCACTGTTAAAAAAGTTACTGCTGGAGCCTCACTCAAAGAGCCTTGTGCCTCTCCAGAGCTCTGAAGCCAAAGAGGGGGGTTGTTAAAATGACGTTATTTAGCCAAAGGGGGGCGAATTGTTTGATTGCCAACTGGAACCTTAAGTGTTACTAAATTCTAGCTGGAGTCTCAGATGATTTATCTTATCATGCAGAAATGTTGGAGCTCTTAACAGGGCTGAGGAGAAAGTCCGAAAGGTAGTTTGTACTCCTGTGACTTCTTTTGTGTTGCCTGTTAGGAATCTTCGGGAACAGGGTACTGTGGGGGGTGGGGAGGGAGTAGTAGACCTTATGTTTTCCACAGCTGTTTCTCTATATTTTCCAGACCAAAACTGGAGCATAGCAGGCTGATTTACGAGTCGCTTTGGATCGGTGTTTTAAAGCAGCTACAGCCTGCCTCTTTGTTTTTTCGGCTTTCCATATTTCTGCTGAGTTAGCAGCTTGGCAGGCCCCTGTGGGATTGATTAAGAAGCTACGCTGTATTTGTGTTTTCAAATTTGAATTGGGAAGTCATATGTCCAAATGCTTAGAAAGAAGAAAATGATAGCTAGAACCAAATGTTGTAAAATTAACAATTTTCACATATGCTCCTTGACTTGATAAAATGGAGAGTGACTCTACAATATACAGGAGGGTTTGATTTTTCTAGGCCTATGCCCCATGGCTTTCTGGGTAAATAGTTAGCGCCTCCCCACCTTTCCTATCTATTGACTTCATCACAGCAAGTCTTTTTTAAAGTTTCCTGTAGAAGATGTTCTTTAACGGAGCTTCATCTAAGGATAATCTACTGACCAGTGTCTTTCCTGGGTTCAAGGACACACTGGAAACATTGTATCTCCACATCTCTCTTTAGAGCTCCAGCCATAACAATATAGGGAAGATGTAGGGAGACGTGCTAGCCTCTAAAAGGAGGGTAATTGTTTCTGAAACGTATATTACTTTAAAATCTAAATTTAGGTAAGTTTCGTGGCTTTAAGCGTTTAGCAGTAAAAGTCACTTTAGAAGCATTTTTTTCTCCCACATATAATGTGGCTTTAATAGCACACAGAGCTCAGGAGGGAAGCATTTGCAATAGCTGAGATACATATAACTGCCAGCATCTGCGGGGGGACATGCAACCAGTGTCCCCAGAATGTGCACTGGACTCAAGGCCTGCCCCCAGTTCAAAGGTCTTTTGTTTCGGGAATCTCAGCCCCGTTACTGGTGGAAAACTTAAGAGCACACAAATCTCATTTCTCCCAGTGTCTCCCTGTGAAATAATCCTTCCTGGGAGCAGAGGGCAGTCCTTAGCTTTCCTTTTCTTTCTTTTAATTTAAAAGAAAATTAGCTGTATTAAATGTAAATACCAGATTGGTCCCCCTGTGCTTTCCAACCGAGGAAACAATGCTGGGTGGGGGCAGGCTCAGCATTCTTGAGCTGAGTGGCTCCAAATGACTGTCTGTGGAGGGAGGCTGAAGTCCCAGGTGGAGGGCTCTTTTCTTGGTTGTGTTTTAAAGCTTGTGGGCAATCTGTGACTGTCTGGGGTGCTAAAGCACACAGGTTTTGTTTGACTGCTAACGTGAGTTGTTGGGCTCACGGCTTCCTTGATGAACTCCAGATGGACTTGGGTTGGACTGTGAGGGAAAGTGTCTGGCTCCAGCCAGCGTGGTGAGCGTGCACAGCAGTGGTTGTAATTGCAGGATTTTTATAGTTTAAAACTGAGCCAGATTTTCCCCCCTTCATGTTATAACTCCACCAGAACAAATCTACTCATGTCTGTTACTGTCTGGTAGGTCTTTAGGCAAACAGGGCTTAAATAAAATCTTTGCAAGTTCTTTTTTATTTTGTTTTAAGGTGAAATACAGAAATCAGGGCTTTCTCCCAAAACAAAAAGCTTGGAGAATGACAGTATCCTTAATTTTGAATTGTCGACTAAGCAAAAAGTAACATTATTTCTCTGAGTGTGTGATTTCTGTTTTCCTGTTGTTTGTGGGAGCGAGTTCTGATGGCTCGCGCTTGCCAGCAACTAACTTTAATTACCTAACACTCTGGTTATTTAAAAAAAATCTTTATTTTAAACACTGAAGAATTAACTTAGGATCAGTTCTCGGCTTCCTGAGAGGAGCTTCCGGCCACGCTTTGGAGGCTGGTTTCTAGTGGCTCTTCTGCCCATTTCGTCTCCAGTGTTCGAGTTTGGCAGTGGCCTGCAGACAGGGTGTTGAAGCATTTGTTGGATTTTGTTCCTTGTTTCGGATCTTGGTGCTGAGTAGACTTTCCAGCCCAGAACAATACACAGGAGTTTTCTACTCTGAGTGTTTGGTTGGCTGTGGGAATTGTTAACTAAGTTTGACTGAACCTGGGTAAGAAGCACATTTCTTTTAATGTCTAAAATATGTCCACAGGATGCTTGTAGCATTGGCCAGGCATTATTAGATGGTTAGTTAGTGTGCTGCATTGCCGGGTGTTTACATCCAAATTCTAAAAAGAGAGGATTCAGGCTGTGGACTATCCTTTTGAGCATGTATTTTCAAGGGCATGTATACACACACACACACACACACACACACACACACACACTCCACCAAGAATCTAGCCCTTTAACACACTGAAACAAGTAAATACCGGAGGATGTCAACCTCTGTTCTCTTTGACTGCAGTTGGGACATTGGTACTTAATTTTGTGATAATAAACGTGTTTCTTCGGAGTCCTTGTTTCAGTAACCTGCCTAATTAGCCACTTTTCATAGTCTATGATGTCACTGTATCAGGTTGGGAGGGGGGAGGGGGAGAGGATGAAGCAAAGCACAGTTCACAAAAGATCTGTTCACCAAGTGCCAGAAAACATCTCTTAAAATGCTTGTGGGCTTCAAGGACTTGAATCTGCCAGCCTCTTAAACTAATTCTGTCCTCAGAGTTTGTCGTTTTTTGACTTTGGCATTTGGTTGCCATTTAATTTGTGGACAGAATGGTCCAATTATTTCTCTGCTTGTCACTGGTGTTGATAGAATACAAAGCCCCCACTCTGCCTAGTGGGTCATTAAGTGATGTCAGTGACATTTAAGAAACTACTTGTAATAATGACTTTTGTTTTCTTACAGGGACCTGAGTCACAACAGATTATCATTTATCCAAGCGAGTTCCCTGAGCCACCTTCAAAGCCTTCAAGAAGTGTGAGTCCTACTTATCTCTCTCCTGAGGGTTGCATAAAGTGTTTCCCCTGGGACCATTTCATGGGCTGAGCCTTTGGATGATAAGAACCATCCTTCAAACTTTTACCTTGGGTGATGTCTTTAAATATTGTAAGATGTTTCCATATCTGGATTTCAGATGATCTAATTGGCTTTTTCTGTTCTTTTGTCATTTGCAGGAAGCTGAACAACAATGAATTAGAGACCATCCCAAACCTGGGACCAGTTTCTGCGAACATTAGACAGCTGTCCTTGTAAGTGAATCCAGCATCATTCCTGTATGTTTCTAAGAGCAGCCAGTGCTCTCTAGATCAGTGGTTCTCAACCTGTGGGTCTCGACCCCTTTGTGTGCGGGAGGGGTGTCATATATCAGATATCCTGCGTATCAGATACAGACATTGTGATTCATAACAGTAGCAAATTGCAGCTATGAAGTACCAATGAAGTCATTTTATGTTTGGGGGAGGAGTCATCACAGTATGAGGAGCTCTAAGAAATGGTTGCAGCATTACAGGGTTTAGAACCACTGATCTGTGTGGACTAATGCAGTTCTTATAAGCAAACTTTGAATACCCTTCCCAAGGCAGAACAAAGAAGACCTCTATAGGTTAACTTATTTCCACTTCTAAATCTCAAGCATTTGTTTGTTTGTTTGTTTATACACTTAGTAGGATGCTGGGGATGGGACCCAGAGAGTCTTGCTTGCTAGGCAGCCCATTAAACTACAACTCCCTCAAACATCCTTCCAACAATAAAATACTTTACACTTTATATGTGCTAACTTGACTTCGAGGATTCAGAAGGGCTACTTTGAGCTTGGTTTATAGTCTGTAGACCAGAACTTAAATTCTGCCATTGTGTAGTGGTTGGCATAGCAACTGTGCATTACAGTAACATTTGTAAAGAATGATCAGACTTACTGCGTGAGGACAATGGGAGTTGGTTATATGCCATTGAGGCATCTTTACTTTTAGCGATGTGTGAATGTGTATTTGTGCAAATGTGAGTACAAGGGACCTTAGATTCCAAAAGAAGGCACCGGGTGCCCTGGGTCCGTTACCAGCTGCTGGGTGTGAGTGCTGGGAATTGAGCCATCTTGAACCACCTCTTAAGCCTGGCTCTTGGTGTTGGAATCAGGATTAGAAATCACAGCTGAAAATGTGGACAACGGTAGTTAGAACAGTAAGTGAAGTCAAATGTTAGTTTGCAAAGTTTTCTCATAAAATTGAAATTTTGTCAAATTTTCTGTATTTTCAGCGCAGATATAAATTCTTGGATTTGAGGTCAGTTTTGGGACCATCTTGTCTTTGCAGCATTTAGAAGTAGCATTTCGTATGTTCCAGGTCTAATTTCTAAAATCAAGCCATTTCCCATTTTGAGCCTGAGTCATTAAAATTTTTTCTTGTCTCTAAAGTTAAAACATGTTCTTTATGTGATTTGATAAAAACCACTATTCCTTCTTTCTTTTTTTTTCCCCCCAGTAAAGGGTGTTGGGAGGGTTGTAGTTATATAGTAAATTTCTGGCGGGCTGGTCAATCAATTAAAGTGATCACTCTCCAATTGCTTCCATCTGGTGATTTATAGTGGTTTGTTTTTACTGAAGGCCCAGGTCAGCCAAGTCACCCTGCAGCCGCCCTGTCTGCTGTCTTCTGTTTGAGTAAGAACTAAGTGGCATTTGATACTGATGTGGTTTCACCACGGATCAGAACCAGAGACGAAGGAAAGAAAAAGCACTTGGTATTTGTCAAATAAACACTGAAGTAAAAAAGAAAAAGAAAAGCAAAGCTTTCGTATTAGTATTAGTACCTATTTTCTTCACGTTTTATTGGCATGGGAGTGGAAGAAATCTTGCAGCATCGGAGTTATTTTTGACCAAGGGGGCCCTTCAGAATCCCTCTATCCTGTCATCTCTGTCTTGTGCTTTGGCAGATTCTATCAACATGCTCAAGAGCCTGGCACAGTGGTGGCTGGGGGGGTGGGGGGTCGGCAGTGTGGGTTGGTTTTTATTTTTATTTTTTTGCTCTGGGTAGGGTAGGGTAACAGCCTGTAGTTTAGCATGGCTTAAATTCCGAAGCCAAAGACCAGGCAAGGACGTTAGTTACATCTTGGAACTAAGTAGCAACTTGAATACCATCACGTGTAGCTAGAAAACTAGAGGGCAGAATGAGGCCAGAAAGTTACGAATCTTCCACATGCTGTTTCTGTATGTGTTTGGCGTTAGTGAGGCTGTGTGTCAAATTAGCCTCAATAATCTCACTTCCTTTCCCTCCTGTTGGTCATAGTACATCTGGGCAGTCAAAGTTTTGTTCTCACATAATGAGAGGCCCAATTATTGCTTAGCTTAGGAAACCCCTGTGGGTGGTGATTTATGTGAGGAGCCTGTTCATACAACATGGAGACTGAAAAGGAGTCTTTATGCCCATGAAGAAAAGTCTTGAAAACTTTACCTCTTTGGTGGTTTCTTTTTAACAAAAGGTTTTATTTTTCTCCTGAGGGCTCTTCTGAATATTGCAATATATAGTTATTTCTAAAGCATTAATATCCTCTGTATCACATTGTATAGATAGAACATTTTCCTTTATAGAGAAACCCTTGAAAGTAATCTCAGCTAAGTGTTAAATACATTTCTGAAATTGTAAAAAAAAAAACGAAAAAGCGTTAAACCACACGATGTGACTCAGTTTTAGTACTTGCCTTAGCTCTATATTTAAACTGCATTTTTCAGAGTAGTTTCTAAAACTGTTTGACCTTTGTTACTTTTTTCCCCTTTTTTTTCCTACATTTTTTGGGAAGAAAACATTTTTCTAGGCTATTTATGTGATATAAAAAGAAAAAAAATAGTTGGAGTCTTAAGCTAAGTAGGTCTAAGGATCTCACAATCTTTGCATAAAATCATATTTGTGATATATATTTTATATTATCATCTTTGTATATTATACATCTTAAGAACACAGATTTAATACTCCAGCTTCATACTGTTATTCTCGGTCCCATGGGACCTTTCCAGTTGGGGTAGCTGGCTTCAGAGGTGATTAACTGGTAAAATATTTGTCTCTGTTTGGAGTTGGAGGAGACAAGAGCTATTGCTGGATCCAATGGCCTCCCATGTGCAAAGGCAAACTCATTCTCTTCAGAAACCTGGTAAGATATGAGTAACAGGGGATGCTAGCTAGAGAGTCCCTGAACATCCTCTTAACATAGCTTATCTCCACCATGATATCAGATCTTTTAGAATGCGAAAGACTAAATAGACTGCTTAAATCACAGTGATATGCTGGGGCAAGCATGTGCCGTGTGTGTGTGTGTGTGTGTGTGTGTGTGTGTGTGTGTGTGTGTGTGTGTTCATTGATTTCTCTCTCCCTCAAATCATTACATAGCTGTGGCAGGATTTGGTTTGGTTTTTAGAAATGTAATAATTCTCAGCTTGAGTACACCTCAGAGTAAAAGTGTTGACCTCGTGCTCGTCTCTGCTTCATGTGGTATGGTGTGACTTATCCATGTTCTAAGCCCTTTTGAAACATGAGCGAGGGAGATTTGATTTGTGCATCACAGTGTTTAAACAGGGCTGCTCAAGTCTTGATGCTGATGGCTTAAATAGTATTGCATGACCTGAAGACATTTGCCACGTGTCCGAGAGATGAAAACTGTTAACTCACTGGCTGTCAGAGGTGCCCCTGGAGTTAAAATGGACATTCTCTGACCCCATTTGGTGGGACAGGGTTAGGAACGTCTGTCATAACACATCTGTCCTCTGGATTCTGATCAGTTATGACATACATATTTCTGAAATAAGAGTCAGATCAGTGTTGCAATTAAGAGGACATTGTCATCTTTTTACGAGTTCTTATGTGCAGCGTGGAAACCTGAGGGCAGTATTGGTATCTCCCTCATCCTGCACATCATCATCATCATCACCACCACCACCACCACCACCATCATCATCATCATCATCATTTGAGATGAGTTGTCTAGAGTTGCCCAGAGTAATTCAGCTGGTGAACTTGGATGGTCGTCAAGTTTTGAGATCTTCTTGTCCAGCACTTTCCTGACTGAGCTATCCCTTTGCAATGTTTATAGGTACTGGTTAACTTTGTTGGTAACACTTTGAAACACCGGCTTCAGTAGAGAGCTGTTGAAGACATGTTAACAGTTCGATGGTTAATTGTAATGTGTGAAAACATCAAAAAAAAAAAAAAACATTAGTCCATCTTTGGTGTGGAAGGTGCCTTGGAGATCCGTGAAGGGTCATGCCACTAGAATAGTTGTTAAAAGCACAGCTTGAGGCTGGGAGTGCTGGCCGGCCTTGTGCAAGGCCCTTCATGCTTGGCAAAACGCAAATCAAATGACCTGGGATTCATTGCTGGCCCTACCCACTGTGTGTGTGTGTGTGTGTGTGTGTGTGTGTGTGTGTGTGTGTGCGCGCACGCCTGCCCTCTTTCTTCTTTAAAATGAGAATGATAGCAGTACCTGTCTCCCAGAGTCATTGTGAGGATTTGTGGAGAGAAGCCGGGAAAGACATCTGGTATACCCCTGTTGATGGGTGTTGGGGAGGGAGGTGATTCATTGACCTAGAATGCAGTGGATATATGTTATCTGCCAGGCTCTCTTTCAAGTGAAGAGCCCAAAATCTTTCTTTTATGGTGGAACTTCATTCCATTGAGGAGTGAGAGAAAAACCAATAGGTAAGCCAGCTTCAAAGGAAAAGGTGGCTTTGTCTTCTGATATAGGTGTGATTAGTGAGTCCTGGCAGCTGACCTTTGATGTGGTCAGGAAAGGCCAATATTGACAGAGACCCACTATGTGTCAGGTTACAGTTCCCTAAGGTCAGAGATCAGCAATGCACAAAACAGACAAAAATTTTTGCCATCTTAGCAGGAATGTCTCCTCTTCTCATGGGATCAGGCTAAAAATGTGGAGTTGTCCACAGAGGGGGGTAGATCCTGGAGAGAAAACTGAAGCAGGAAAGGGTCTGAGAAGTGGGTGTGGCCAAAGAAAATTGACAGTTTAAAGAGGAGGCCAGTAGCCAAGCTTGAGAACTTCAGTTCATTCCCCACACCCTATAGGGTAGAAGAGAAGAACCAACTCCCATAAGGTGTCCCATGACTTCCCATAGTACACTGTGGCTGACTGTGGCATACTCCCACCACCACCACAATAAATAAATAAAAAAAAACCGTAAAAATGTAAAGGGATGCAGAGAGAAAAGAGCTCACTGAGAAGGTGAGACTTCAGTGAGGGCCTCACAGTGTATGCTGGAGTCTGGGGCTTTAACCTGCCCCACCTCACCCTGACCCTCCCCACCTCACCCTGACCCTCCCCACCTTGCCCGGTCACACCCACCCTGCCCACCTTGTGGATCTATCTGTTACCTAGTTATCCAATAATCTTGTTTCTATTGTTCTCTGTGTTAGGAGACTTGTATGGCCGATGTCTTACTACAGGTATACAGTGTATAGTTAGTGCTTAATTAACATATGAATTAGGGAATATTTATAGAAAGCCACCTGTACTAGCATAATTCAGACAGACCTTGTATACACATAGTCTAAACCTGTGGCTAAATATTTATAGCGTTCAACTGTGCATACTTGGTAAAGTAATAATAATAAATTATACCAACAGCAATAACACTAATTAAAAAGACCAAATTAAAAAAGAGTAAGGGAAGCAATTTAAGTAGCTGAGGATTCATTATGCGACTCTTCTTCCGTGAGAGCCTGTTAGAGAGTAAGTAGCACGTGGAACTCTGTGGCTTCCTCTTTTGCCTTTGTAAGTCACACACAGGTTTTTTGTGGTGACTGTGCCTCTCACTCAAGTTCCAAGTTGGAAAGCAACAGCAGAGATAAAACACACACACATCCCACAAAATTGAACTGTCTCATTCTGGGGAAAAAAAAAAAACTTAATCATATTGGATTCCTGGGTCAAGGAAGAGAGACTCTGTCCAAAGTCCTCACTGTGTTTAAGGACTGTGCTGATGGCCACTCCCACTGCTGGCCTACGAACCGCCATGGGTAATGAGCGGTTAGATCCTATCATGTGTCCTATTGAACCTGAGATGTGTTGGAGGCACAGAAAGGTGTGAGAAACACACTTTCTTTTGGTGTGGGGACTTAGGCAGCAGAGACAACTACTGAAAACACTACAGTGTGCCGGGGAGTGTTGGTCCTTGACATGGGGGGCAGGGACTTTGAGTTCTGTAGACTGCTTGGAAGGGAGATTGTCAGCCAGCTTCTCTTGCTTCTGTAACAGAATTGTTTGCCGCCCAAAGACAAGGAAGCAAGGTCCTCGCCTTTGACTCGGGTTTTGAGGTTTGGGTCCGACATGTCAGAGAGGGCCAGGTAATCTGTTGATGGCCAGGAAGCACTAGAGAGAAGGCTTTCTCTGTTTCCATTGCATTCTTTATGGGCCCCAGGGCCAGGTGTTCTTCCCAAGTTAATCCTGCCTGCAGACATCCTCTCTGATGTAGCTCGAGGTGTTCCTCACTAACCTCCACGGCATTTACCAGTCCATTCAGATTGACTAGTGACTAGTGAGATTAGCCGTCCGTCACAGAGATTTTTAAAATCATCATCGTCGTCGTCATCATCATCACCACCACCACCACCACCATCATCATCTTACAAGTTTAGCGCCTGTGGAGCCTAGCATCACCTGTCACATCTCACACCAGTGTAGGACTCTGACTCACATCTGAGGTCTTAGTCCTTATAGCAGCCCAGGGAAGTCCCATTTGGGTAGACTCCGAATGAATGAGACACAGAGAGCCTTCTGAGGTAGGAGTGACTAGGGCTGGAGCTGGGAGGCGCAGGTTTGTGTCTGGCTCACAGGAAGGGCCTGTCTGACCTCAGGCAGACTTAATTAAGTCCTCTTTGTTTATCAGTACAAGCAGTCAGCGATGTCTGCTCATCCATCTCCTCTGCTCCGCAGAGGATCAAATGGCATTCCACACTTGAAAGGCCTCGGGGAGCCCCAGCAGCACAGACCCACCACTTGCAGTGCAGCGTGGGCTCAGCTGCAGGGCAGAGGCCTAGGGCGGTGGGCCAACATGGATTCCTGAGCACGAGGGCTACAGGAGGAAGGTGGGATTTAAGGACTGTCTTGGCAGCCGCAGACGAGGGAGACTCTTTATATTTAGAGTGAACTAACAGTGAATCTGGAGCCTTCTTGCCATGGTCAGAATAAAGCACAAGATGACAGTAATAACTTTTATGACTGAAGTTTGTTTATTGGATGAACTTTGACCCCCTAATAACAAAGTCAATTGTGTAATAAGTGAGAGCAAGGAAAGAGTGTCTGGTGTGTGCGCTGCAGTGGCTCTGAGCAATAGAAAGGAAAGCTGGTAAAAGACCATCAAAGAGAGGGGGTTATGTCCAGGGAGTTGTGGGCACCCCAGGCTTCTAGTGCAGAGATTGCTACCTGGACAAGACATTAATGTCAGGGAGAAAATGTGGATGAGTTGGTAGGATGAGCTCATGGAGGTTCTGTCTTATTGGCTGGTTTGGAAGGAGTCAAGGATGAGTTCTTAACTTCTTGTTTTTTAAGCAGCAGAATGGAAGGCTACAGTGTAGAACTTGCCCCCTCCTCCTTCTCCTCCCCTCCCTTCTCCCCTTCCTCTCCCCTCTCCCTCCTCTCCCTCCCTCCCTCTCACTCTAGGGTGCTCTCTCTCTCTCTCTCCTTTTAGATAGTCAACATACTGTTCATTTCCAAAATCAAGTATCATACGTGGCTTTGAGAACCAACAGTTGTGACATACCTGTCACCTGCAGATCATATGGCTGTTCTGTATTCCAAGCCCTAGGGTATGTTAGAGGCGCATACGGAGTTTGTTCCTCTCTGGGAGTGACACAGAGCATTGGCTTCTGGATTGTGCCCAGAGTGGAGCACATTGAGATTGAAGTACAGTTTCTCCCTAACTTACAGTGTTTCGGCTCAGTATTTGGCCTGGACAGTGGTTCAAGAGTGCACTCCAACCAACATCGATCCTGCTTTCTGCGTCTAGTGCATATAATAAGTTACACGAGACAACACCTAGTTGTAAGGTAGGTTTTCTGTGAGATGGTTTTGCCTCTCTGTAGTGAGAGGTGAATATATGTTTGAGCGGCTTTAAGACAGGTTTAGCCTAAGCTTGGATGGCCAGTAGGTTATGTTTGCTGTTAACTGCATTTTTAATCTTAGAATATTTCCACACCTGATGTTTTCGCTGGGATGGCATGCTATCTTAAGTCTGGAGAAATATAGGTCCCGTTATTTATATAGTGAAAACAACCCATATTAACTACACATTCTCATGCATTCCAAAAATCAGACTCCTGGATTAGTTTGGGGTTCACTTGAGATACTGTTGCTTGGCCATATGATACAGAGTTTATCTGAAGACTTCACTGGGCTTACTTTGTAGCTTTTAAATACAGTATTAGTGATTTTATTAGGTTCATAGTTCAGAAATCAAGTCGCGTATGGAAGGCAAACCATTATAAAAATTTCAAGTAGTAACGTACCTGAATAATTTTATACCTAGGTAGTAAAGACACAAATAGTTGTTTTAACCAAAACCTTCGTTGAGTCAATATTTGAAGAGAGGTCGCTAGTTTGTCGTATTAATTAACAAACTTGAGGATCAACTGTAGCCAAGAGAAAACATAGGTTTGAGGGGAGTCAAGCCAACAGCTTTGTTTTGATTAGGTGGGCACAAACCATACCCAGTGCTTGCCCACATCTGGCTGCGGGGGAGACGATGGAATTTGACCAACTCAACTGTAAAATTCCTCCCAAGCTCGCACTGTCCTGCTGATGTACAAATGGACCCGTGTCTTCTTGTGCAGGGAGGCTTGCTTTAGAGGCCCCTGCCCTTCTTTCCTGCGTGTAAACCAGGTACTGTTGTGTTCCTGGAGGGAAAGCCCAACAAAGTAAACACATAAGCATCTTGATACCTTATGTGGATTCTTCCATTGGGCTTTAAAGGGTTTACATACAGCGTGCACATAGAAGAATTTACTGTGCACAGAGCTGTATTGGTAACCACAGCGTGAGTTTACCCTCACTTTTACACATTAAACTAACCTGTCCCCAGAATCCAGGCTTAACTGGATTTTCAATTCTCTGCTTAGAATGACGGAATTTGAAAATGTGTGTCTTTCATTGTCACATGGCTTTTAAGGGCTTTCAGAGTCTTTCCCAGCTTGGTAGGTCAAACTCAGAATCTTCGTCTAGATGTACAGTGCTCTGTGAGCACTCATCAAACTGGACACTCTCTGGAGTCATCCCTTAGATCCAAGGATGGGCCTTGTTGTTCCAGCCCCAGGAGTCTTTACATTGCTTTACCCTGCTCATGATGATCACTTTGCTGCCTGCCATTCCTCAGCGTAGGAACCACCTTTGTGGGAGTTTGTTTGTTTGCTTGTTTGTTTTGAGTGAGGGTCTCACTACAAAGCCTTGGCTATTCTGGAATCCAGTATGTAGACCCAGCTAGCTGAGAACTCTGAGAGACCTGTCTGCTTATGCCTCCTGAGGGTGGGGATAAAGGCCTGTTTCACCATACTCAGCCATTGTTTTACATTTTTAAGTGTGTCTGAAAATATATTTCTCCTTGCTGTATTTATGATTTATATTTCTGTTATTCCCTTCAAAATGGACCCCCTACTGATATCAATTCTACTTTTATATCCATTGTGACACGGTGTGCACGGTAGGACACGTTTGTTGGATGGGTAGAGATCTGAATGGATGACTTGCTCCTAGTTAGCCGTACAGTTAGCTTTTCTGGTCTTCCATCTCAGAATTTTGTCTTTCCTTATTCAACTTGCTTTTTCTCCCTTCAAAACAAGAGTTTTAGATTTGGCAGCAGTGACCTATTGGGCGATCTTTCCCCAGTGGTCTATTGTGAAGCCCCTAGAATCGACTTCCACTCCCTTGAGTATGCCCTACAGAACGCTTTCGACAGTACTCTGTGCTGCCACAGCCTGCCTCCTTTTCCCATTCCTCCCCACTTTGGGTTAGCCATTTCAAGTGCTGCTTTGAAGCAGTGAGACGGCTTCTACCAGGAAGCATCTCTATGCCAAGTGAGACTTGTTCTGCCAAGACAGACAAAACAACGTTCCAGCCAGCGAGCTTTGCTTGATTGGGGTGGCAAGATTCAACATGCGGCTCCTTTCTGGTCTGGTTACTTTCGCCTCTTCATTTTGTTGCCTCAGCTTCTGTGATGGCTTCCGAAGGCCAAAGGTTCAGGACTCTTGTTTGCTGGAGACCAAAACAATCAGACAGTGTTGTAACCAACAGTGCCTGCCTCTTCTTTCTTTGGGATGAAAATTGCTTAAATACGAAATTCAAAACATGAAAGAGAAGGCAATTATAAATGCAAACACCTCCTTTCTACCGCTTAATACCACCTGCCAGACTGTCTCATGCCCTTGTTGTGTATCTTCAGCCAGGAGTCAGAAGGCTCCGTAGACTAAGGTTGAATGAGATTTTAAGGGAATAGTCACACCTCAGGTACTTTAGAGCATAGAATAGGTTTAGTGTTTATTCATGAACTGTCAAATTTGTTACGTATGCGCAGTTTACATTTTTCATAGCAAAGATATATATAATAGTCAAAACGAATACACACATATACATATATATGAGCACACATATATGTGTATGTATATGCACATCTATCTGTCACAGAAGAGGGGCTTTGAATTTGGTTACCTTTTTTCTTTGTAATCCCACACATAACATCGGCCTAGAATAGGTGGCAAGATTCTTGCAAGATGAAAATATGTTTACAGAGTTGGGCAGGTAGTCAGTTCATTGAGTTATTCTTTTTCCTTTCCCCCTATGCCGTATATTATCAAAGAGAATTTGCAAAGAGTTAGAAACAGGTTTATATGTTATATAACTGTTGGAACCCATTTTTAAAATTTTCTATTAATGTCTGTGCACAATTGTAATAACTTGGAACCGGAAGAGGCATTTTCCTTTATGGGAATAAAAGAATCCCTGAAAGAGAAATTCTTGGATCTTTCCATGAAGCCCCTAAAATCATCTTGGGTGGAGGCATGTTCTGGTAAGCACCATTTCCAGAGAGACAGACTCTGTGGTTGTAATTGCTAGAACTTACCTCTCTGTGGTGGGCATTTGATGCTTTTAAATGTAAGTTTGTTTTGTTGTTCCTTGTGCTATTGTTTGTTTGCTGGAACAGGGTCTCACTCTGTAGACCTAGCTCTCTCCTAGTTCCCCTGCCTCAGTTTCTCAGTGCCGGACAATAGGCATCCCTACGTTCATGGCTCCTTCTATGTCTAGTCTTAAATTTCTCATGCCTCTTTCTTGCATGACTTCCAGGCTTGGCCAGTCCTGCTCAGGAGGGCCTCTGTGAGGATAAGTATCCCTGAGCTCACTATCAGTATGAACGCAGAACAGGGGTGTGAGCATGCCTGCCTCTGGGGTCACAAACACATTTTCTGTGTCTGCTCAGAGGGACCTCTGAGTGCCAGACACTCTGCCTGTTTCTTTGTGAACCAAATCAGAAAATAAAATAGAATTAATTTAGCCTGGTGTATACATGCACACTGAATCTCTCTATGATGCCTGGTTATTGGCTTGTCATTTCAAACAGGGCACTCTTTTGTTTTTATTATTAAGTGACAGTCCCTTGTACCAGCCAATAAAGCAGTTTGTTCAGGAAGCAGAGTTAGCGGTCTATCTTTTGCTCACTGATAAGGACAATGTAAATATCGTGTTACTGAGTAGATTGAGTTACTGTGTGTTAAGAATGTTAACACCAAGCACATCTACTCTGCTCTGTTCCCTCATGTAGCCATCTAAAAATGAGAGGAATAAAAAGAAAGAAAAGAAAATAGCCAAAGTAAATACCAATAGGAACAAAGAGAAGGTAACAGGCTAAATGAAAATATCACAAAAAGTTTGCAAGCAAATGGATAAATCATAGACTTAAGTAGGGAGAAAGAGAGAGCTACTCTGTGTGTGTGTGTGTGTGTGTGTGTGTGTGTGTGTGATATGTGTGCACATGCATGTGTACACACACATACACGTACATGTGTTCTTGTGTGTGGGAATGCATGTGTGTGTACACACATGTGCATGTGCTACTGATCCTCAGGATATTTCAGAAATTCAAAACTTATAAAGGTAGAGGTGCCCCATATGACTGAAAAAACAATTAAGCTAAAACTCATATTTATAAGAGGTAACTTGATCTTTGCATTCTCATTCCCGGCTCACAGCCCAGCGACTGCCATGCATCTGACAACACAGGATTGGAAGTTTATGTCCAGAACAACTTGAGCAGAGTCTAGAGTTTGGGATGGAGGGCTTTGTCTTAGTCAGGGAAACTGAGTCAAACACGAATGCTGAGGTTACATTGTTTCCTCTTTCATTCGCTTTCTCAGGTGACAATCATGCTTATACCCATAATAATCCTCAGGCTGGAGGATTGCTAAGAAAACCTCCCTCAAGGACACCCCAGCGGGAAATGGCTCCTCTGTGTCACCTATATTGATGCTTACCATTCAACAACATGTCTACCTGAAGTCTTTAGTAAGCTTATATTCCCTACATTCTTTATGAGACAGGCTCTCATGTAGTCCTCGATGCCCTTCCTAGAAGTCAGAGGATGACTTTGAACTTCTGATCGTCCTGCTTTCTTCTTCTTCCGAGAACAGGGATTAATGGAGGGTGCCACTGTGCTTTATGTATGCTGTTCTGTAGACCAAATCCAGAGATGGTACTTGTGAGGCAAGAACCCTGCCACCCTAGCTACAGCCACACCCAACCCCCTTTTGACTTTGTTTTGTTTTAGTTTGGTTTGGTTTGGTTTTGAGATAAGTTCTTGCTGAATAGCTCAGAACGGCTTCTGAACTCAATGTGTTCTGCCTCAGCCTCCCAAATGCTAGGAGGACATGGGCCTTCTGCCCTGCCTGGTTTTATTTAGTAAGGTCTTTTTTTCTTCTTTTTAAAGAACGGATGTAGGAAATAGGAACGAATATCTGCTGCTTTTGAAAGTTAGAGTCTGAAAATAAGTGGAAAGAAGGGATGTGGGCACGCTAGCGGGGGAACCAGATCCACCACAGACAGAGGAACCTGGTGAAAACATGCAAGCATAGAATGCTCGGGAGGTTGAAAGTGCAAATACTCACCAGGCTGTAAAATTGAAGGTAAGAGTACAGAGTCATTTTAACAGAGAAATAATCATGCTGGGAGAGGGAACCGAAGGACAAAGGTGTGGATGGAGCAGGCTGGAGGATCGAGAAGGTTGGGCTCCTCTGTGCATTGGATTCCACCAAAAGACATTGGTAGACATTGAACGGAAGAGACTACCAAAGATATAGGCCAAAAAAAAAAAACAAAAAACAAAAAAAAAAAGCAAAAAAAACAAAAACAAAAAAAAAACAAAACAAAAACAAAAAAACAAACAAAATAAAAAAACCCCAAAAAACCAAAATGAGAACTGAGAAGCAGCATAGATCTCTTGAAAGGGCCTACTGTGTGCCAGCACAGGGCCTACTGTGTGCCAGCACACTGAAAAAGATAAAAGGCTTCCAGTGGAACATTGCTGTAAAATTTCAACATGTTGGGACTGTGACAAGAAGCTCTGAGAGGAGGGAAGCTTGAAGGGAAGGCCTCTCAAGATGATTGACTGTCATCTTTCCTCAGGACTCCTAGCAGCAGGACACTCCTGAGAACATGGTAGAAACACAGTCTCTTAGATCCATCTTCCCCTGCACACACACACTGAATAGAACCCCAGTGGTGTAGAACTCTACCACCCTGCCTCAAGAAGACCCTCTTCCAGCTCTGATGTTAGCTCAGGTTTGAACAACACTGGGGTGAAGGGACCTGGCTTCTAACACCCCTCCTGTGAGCCCCGAGCCTTCCTGGTCCTGAAGGATAACCACTTCTTGTCTGAACACAGTGTGCCACCAAACTGCCAGACTCACGGTCATTACCAAACATGGAGAAGCTAATGGGAGATGAGGTCTGGGAAAAATGCGAGCATAAACTGATACCAGTAAGGATCAGGGGTACAGGGACACATTGTAAAAGAAGACTCTGGAGCCAGACACAGTGCTGGGTGACACTGCGATTCTTTTCCGAAGCCTCTGTAGCAAACCTGGTCGTTCGCAGTGCATCATCGTCTAAATCTTGATTTTTCAGCTGGCAATGGCTGAGTGAGATCTTTGTGTTCCATTTCTCTCTGGGTTCACCAAGTCCAGCAAAGCAAGACATTGAACCAGGAAGAGATTAAAGTCCTCTCAGGCACCACAGTTTGAATTGCTGTATCAAAGGGCCGTAACTTTGAGCCAGTTGCTCCGTATGTGTTACCATGGGTGTGTTTGCTTTCCTGCCCTCCTGGGGGACAGGGAGGGGCGTGGAGCATTTTCTGGTGCACTGAGGCATGGATTGTTCTTCCCATGAATGCATACAGCATGTGTGCGGAGGTCAGGGAACAGTCTGGGGACTAGAGAGCTGCCATGTGGGTCCCAGGGTTCAGAGTCAGGCTTGACAACAAACGCTATTACCTGCTGAGCCATCTCTCTGGTCAGGATTGGCTTTATTGCACTTAAGTTATTTCACATTAAAATAACTTTGCAGTAACTTCCTCCTTCATCATCCTCTTTTAGAATCTGTTGTCAACTCCTGTTTCCACAGAGGACCAACTTGAGCTTACACCCGGGGACCAGTGAAGGGTTGTGTTGTATGTGGCGTGAATGGGCTTTTGACCCAGATTTTGTTTTTCGCCCTAACGTGTGTTATACCTGGCAGTCCTACACAGTGCTGATTATTGTGGGACCGCTGTTAAAATACTTCGCTGTAGCCATCTTTATCCCGCTCGTGATCCAGAAGATAATTACACTTCGTGTTGATCTGGCTCTTAGCTGAAAAGAAGTGAGTCTTCCCCTCACACCACAGCTCCCTTGCTGGTTAGCAGCATTGGTTCTTAGTCAAGACTCTGTCCAGAAGCTTCCACTGGTCGGCCCTCTTACGTGATGGCACGGTGCTAGCGGGCCAGTCTAAACACGTGTGTTCTCTTAATGAAACTTCCTCGTTATCTTGTTCACAGAGGCAAAGCAAAGGCTGTTGTTTATTTTCATCTGTATGGAGAGACTCAGATCTCGCCGACCAACGTTTTCTTTTAAAAGAAGACTGATCCTGTGCGGAGTTAGTTGACTCAGCCAAAGCAGTTTTCAAGAAGGCTCAAGGAAACCTTTCCTGAAAGGGGGTGGGGATGGCGGGGCAGGGAGTGTGTGTGTGTGTGTGTGTGTGTGTGTGTGTGTGTGTGTGTGTGTGTGAGAGAGAGAGAGAGAGAGAGAGAGAGAGAGAGAGAGAGAGAGACAAAGGTTGGACAATGCTGTGTTTTCATTAGTAGCTTGTGATTTCTTTATATATGGTGTTAAGCTGGTTGCTCATAAGAGTACATGGAGATCAGTGTTTTCCCATGCCTAGGCTGGACTGTCAGTATATTTAATGTGCTTGCATGATGGTGTTTGCATGGAATGGCCACAGGTTCAGCAGTTATTAGAGGCAGCAGAAAAATAGAACCGGAGGGATTTAAGTGAGGTGAGACATTCCAAGTAGAGAGCCCCTGCAACATCTAAAACACAGTTTCCCATCCTCTCAAAAGGAGAGAGCCTCCTGCGCACAGCCTCCTTACGGAGCCAAGATTGCGTGCCCTGACGCATTCGGCCTGTGAGGTCTTGAGCTGCCTTTCATCTGGCGCAATAGGTTGGAGACAGTCGAAACTATTGGCAGAGGTTCCTTCCCTATCAAGGAGCAAGAGCTTGATTGGCTCAGGAATTCCGGTATGAAAAAAACCTGCTATTCCTGCTCCTCACCGACAAAGACGATTCCATTCTTTTTTTTTTCGGAGCTGGGGACCGAACCCAGGGCCTTGCGCTTCCTAGGTAAGCGTTCTACCACTGAGCTAAATCCCCAGCCCCAAGACGATTCCATTCTTAAAGTCCCTTTTCTCACCCTGGAAGTAAATAATCAGCATTTAAATCCACTCCACAGCGTGTGTTGAGTGCTGAGATCCTTGTACATTTCCTGGCCTCAGTTGTATCTGCTGGTGGTGACTCCGCCTGGGTTTACTCTGAGTGTCGGATTGAAGGAGCACATTGCTGGTTTGTGGAGATAGTGCATGCCACCATTTTCCCACAAGCTCTGGGCATGCTGAAATGTTGCTGTTGGTCCTTTCCATTCGAAATGCTTCATACCTGCCATGCAAGAGGGAGTCTCATCCCTCACACCCGACACCAAACACAGGAGTAACAGAGTGAACGGAAGCTCCTCTGGAGTTGAACTTGGTTCGAGGGCCAGAGCTGTAGAGTGGGGAACCCCAACTTGTGTGCAGGAGGGAACAAAGCCTTGGCTTCACTCTAGAATGCCAGAGGGGTGATACATGACCCCCAAACATAACATCTAAGCAGAGCATTGCCATGGAACCACACTGTCATCTTCTGTCCTCTCTATTGATTTGGAAGTTTCACACATGGCATCCCTCATCTGTTCTTGCCCGCCCTTCAGCTGGTTTTTTTACCCACTCCTGCCAAAGTATCTATTGTATGACACCAGCAATGACTGCATCCAGTCACTCAGAAGCCCCAGGCCTCTCCTTACAGGAGATCCCATTGCCTGACCTGATTCTTAGGGTCTGACCTGACCTAGGCTTATCTCAGCTACCCTACTCTTTTTGGTGTGTGTGTGTGTGTGTGTGTGTGTGTGTGTGTGTGTGTGTGTGTATTCTTATTGGATATATTTTGTATTTACATTTTAAATGTTATCCCCTCCCCCACCCCCTGCTTCTGTGGAGATGCTCTCACTCCCACCTCAACACCCTGGCATTCCCCTACACTGGGGAAATGAGCCTTCACAGGACCAAGGGCTTTTCCTCCTATTGATGCCAAACAAGGCCATCCTCTGCCACATATGTGGCTGGAGCTATGGGTCCCTCCATGCGTACTCATTGGTTGGTGGTTTAGTCCCTGGGAGCTCTGGTGGGGTCTGGTTGGTTGATATGGTTCTCCCTATGGGATTGCAAACCCCTTCAGCTCCTTCAGTCCTTTCTCTAACTCCTCCATTGGGGTCTCATGCTCAGTCCAATGATTAGCTGCAAGCATCCTCATCTTTATCAGTATAGTACTTGACGTACTAGCCAGAGCAATTAGACAACAAAAAGAGATCAAAGGGATACAAATTGGAAAGGAAGAAGTAAAAGTATCACTATTTGCAGATGATATCATAGTATACTTAAGTGACCCCCAAAAAATCCACCACAGAACACCTAAACCTGATAAACAACTTCCGCAAAGTGGCTGGGTATAAAATTAACTCAAACAGATCAATAGCCTTCCTCTACTCAAAGGATAAACAGACTGAGAAAGAAGTCAGGGAAACAACACCCTTCACAATAGCTACCCTACTCTTTTTCATTGAAGATTTGTTATTTTTATTTGTGTGTACGTGCATATCTGCGTGTGTATGTCACATGGATGCAGATGTCCTCAGGATAGGGTGTTGGAGTCAAGGATCCCCAGTTACAGGAGATTGTGATCTCTTTGTTGTGAGTCCTTGGATCTAAACTCACATCCTCTGGGAGAGGAGCAAGTGGTCTTAACCTGTGAGTCTTTACTCCCAGCTAGCTCGGTTCTGAATGTCAACCTTTCTGTCTATAGCTGTGAGCACTGTGTCTTGGCCAGTCAAGCACACTCCAATTCCTTGAAAAGACTCTGCTTCATTCTCTCCTGTTTGAGCAGCTGACCTGGGGCCCTGCTTTTGTTCACAGCAACACTGGGCTGCCCTCCCACTTGCCAGGCTGATTCTGCACCCCCGAAATCTCATCAGTGACTCCCTTGGCAAATTTTGCTGACCTCGCTATGGTCTTCCCACTGTCTTTGAGGTGTCTTGGTACCTGCGTGTTGCTGCTGTCCCTACCTTCCTTCTCATAGCACCAACCCTACCACTGACCTCTGTCTCTCAGTTTCCCTGCTAGACATGAGGCTTCAGGGAAGTCAAGGGCATCTTGATCTTATTCATGATGAGGTCTCTCTCCAGCACTCTTTTTTTTTTTCTTTTCTTTTTTTTTCGGACCTGGGGACTGAACCCAGGGCCCTGCGCTTGCTAGGCAAGCACTCTACCACTGAGCTAAATCCCCAACCCCTTCTCTCCAGCACTCTTAAGAGTAAATATCATCAGAGAAAATTGGTGTGCCATATTTGCCTCTTCGTTTTGGCAAAGTTTCCTGGTAGATGGCATTGGTGACAAAGTGAAGCCATTATTTTTGGACGTCGGAAGCCAAGGTTGAAATACCTGAGGCTACTGTTTGTCCTGTGGCCTCTTTGGAAGCTGGAAGGAAGCAGCTGTCTCAGTCTCCCCACCAGCCGTGCTCCAAAGGTCTGTTTGTCTTGAAGGGACTAATTATAAGTCACCTCAGCAATGATTTGACCGTGGAACTCTCTGTACCATCAACAAATGGAGGACTAAATAGTCCTAGTCTCCGATGGGTTTGTGCAGGGCTGAAACACCCTCCAGGCCTTGTTATTTGGGCGATGGAAAGATGCCTTGTGCACGTCATGTTTAGTGATGGACAAGGAGTTTGTTTGTAGTCAAGCACGGCACACATTCTGCCCCAGTCTGAATCGGCTGTGGTGCTTTTCGATGCGTTGATGAATTTTGGCATGTATCCCTCTTTGGAGAGAAGCTGAAGTTGCTCCTGAATTGGATCTTTGTCTTCTGCAAGCAGTTGTTTAGGACCCAATCACCGACTTACATTTATTTTGAGAGTTTCAGGTGATATGAGAATTTTTTCTTTTCTTTTTTTTAAATGTAGTTACTTCTCTCTCTTTAAAATGCTCTTTCATGATATAAGGTGAGGTGGGTTTTTTTTTTTATTTGTTTGTTTTCATTTTAAACTGGTACCTGTCAGGTGGTAATTCGCCAGTTAGTCTAAGGTAATAAGAAACCCCAATTTGGATTTGATTCAGTTCCATTAGGGCAGATTTAAATGTTTGTGATACAGGGCCTATTATCCTGGCGGGTTGTAAGGGATTTTTGTGCTGGGCAGAGAGGCTGACAAAGAGCACACTGTGCACATGCCATGTAGAGCAGAACACTTTCACACTACAATTTAGGAGCTGTGCAGTTCAGGAAATTGCTGGCTTTGGCTGGACCATACTTTTACTGCAAGGAAAATTTTATTCGTCACTCAAGTAATTGGCAGTTTTAATACCTTGTTCATAATTACCTTATAAACAAACGAATATATAAACCAAAGGTTGAATGGCTTGTTATCTAACCTGTAGCCTTATTTGACCAATATGATAGACACCTGGTGGGTCTCCCTCTCCTTACCTCAGGAAAACAAATGTGCGCCATTTATTAGGGGGAAAAAATCCTAATAATAGCAAAACCAAACACTACACTATTGTTTCATTGTCGTTGTTGCAAAAGAGCATTAACTTTAGGTTAGTTGAGCCCCAGACAGCCTGGCCCAAACTAGGTGCAGACTTGAAGGGAGATGTGAGATAGACAGGGGTGTGTCTGGGTGTTTCAGCTGCTGGGTGGCTGGGAGGAGGACATCCTGCTGATAGAAACATTGGGCTCTGTATTTAAGAGAAAACTTCTGCCCCCCAAATTGTGGTTTTGTTCATCCCTTATACCCTGACCCCAAGGCCTCTTGGCTTGGCTCGGATGGCCTGCCTCCATCTCCGGGACCGAGAGATTGACTAATTGTCTCACTTGTACCTCACAGCTAGATCAAGGAGTTTGTGCTCTGGCAAATCCAGATGTGGGAAATGGTCAGAATCAGAGGTCATGGATGACTAGACTCTAAACAAAGTCTGTAAGACTTTATGGGAATCCAAGGAACTTGGGAATCTGTGGCTTGTATGTAGACCTGCTGACTTACTTTTTTCCTTTTGAACTTTACCTTATCTCAGCTTTTAAGGTGTCTGTCGCCAACTGTGCAGGATCTCTCTCTCTCTCTCTCTCTCTCTCTCTCTCTCTCTCTCTCTCTCTCTCTCTCTGTGTGTGTGTGTGTGTGTGTAGTTACATTCTCTGATGATTTGGGTCTTAAAGATCAAGCAGACAATAACCCTAAAATTCTGAAGGGGAATAGACCAAGGGTTTTAACTGCGGCGTGAGAGGCTTTACACTGTTGTTCACAGCCTGCGTCTCTGGAGTCCTCCTTACTGCTGTGGAGAAAGCAGTACCTGGCCCCTGTGGTCTCGGGAAGCCAACCTTCTTCTAACTGTAACAGGTACAGAGCACACAGATCTCTAGAGGCCCGTCTCCTCCAGGAGAAAAGGGCAGGCACAGATGGCAAGATTGCAAGGGCCCCTGGCTTTTCCCGGTGATGATGGATCAGGGAGTTTGAAAATAGAGTTGCAGAGTTTGAGCTCTGAGCTGTTTTTTTTGGGGGGGTGGGTGGGGTTGGGGAGGGTCAAGGTAAGAAGTGGCAGATCTTTTTGAGGAAAGTGTACAGAGTTCCCAGATTAATTGCCAGAATACCACTGATGCTTTGTGTTCTGTAAAAGAAACCTGGGATCAACTGGGGGGACCAACCCAGACTTGCTCTGTGAGGTGGCTCAGAAGTGGTTGGACTGGTTATGCAGAAAGCCCTAGTTTCCCAACTTTAGATTATCTATTATATTTGTAAGAGAGAAATTACTTCATGAGTGGATGGTGTAATCTGTGAACCATGTTTAACGTGGGCCATGACACCTAATGTGTGCACCATTGCAAGTCTTAATTGACACCTAATGTGTGCATCATGGTGGGTCTTGACACCTAATGTGTGCACTATTGTAAGTCTTGATACCTAATGTGTGCACCATTGCAGGTCTTGACACCTAATGTGTGCACCATTGTAGGTCTTGGCACCTAATGTGTGCACTATTGCAGGTATTGACTGACACCTAATGTGTGCACCATTATTTCTGGTTTCACCATGTTCTAACTCAGTGGCATGAACACGAATTCCTGCCTCAAAGGAGTTGGAAGAGACTAGTGATGTGCATGTTATATATAGTAAGGTGCAGTGTAAAATTTGGGAGCCCATAAAAGAGGTCTACCTAACTTCTGAGATGGGGAGACATGTCCGAGTTATTAGTAAGCAACATACATACATGGGGGCTATTTTCCAAATAAGGAGAACACATAGAAAGTGAACTTTCTAATTCCCTTGGGGAAGAGTCACTGCAGACTGCAGAACTAGTGGAGTGAGGTGGTTGTAAGGTGCAGAGCCCTGGCTTTTCCTTAGGGTATAAAGAGAAACCTTTGTTATGATTGTTCCAGTCTTTTTAACTTCAACATGGTTTCTCCTGCTAAGCGATGATCTAAAAAGCCCATGCTACCACCCAGCAGCTGATTGAAACAGATGCAGGAGACACACAGCCAAATATTGGACAGAGCTTGGGGAACTCTCCTGGAAGAATTGGGGAAGGATTTTGGGCCCTGGAAGGGATAGGAACTCCACAAGAAGACCAACAGAGTCAGTTAACCTGGACCCTTGGGGTTCCCCAGAGACTGAAGCACCAATGAGAGAGCATACACGGACTGGACCGAGGCCTCCCTGTACATATATAGCAGGTGTACAGTGTGATCCATTGTGGGTGCCTCAGCAACTGGAGCGGGGCTGCCCCTAGAGCTGTTGCCTGTCTGTGGATCCTGTTCCTCTAACTCATCTGCCTTGTGGCCTCGGAGGATATGGCTCACCTAGGCAGTGACTAGATGTGATGGAGGGCATACCCAGCGGGGCCCTCCAACGTCTCAGCAGAGAAGGGGACGGGGAAGGGAGAATGGAGCATGGGAGGGGGGACCCAGAGGAGGAGGGCGGCAATAGGGATATAAAGTGAATAAATTAATTAATGGGAAAAATGTCCTTGCTACCTGAACTTAGGTGACAGTTGGGCTGGCTCACATGTTCAGTTAGCTCTCGCTTTCTAAGATGGTCACTTAGTACTGATTAGTACAGTACTACATAGTAATAGTACTAAGCAGCCCTAGTACGTATGCCCGTCTGTAAGAATATGGCTGGGCATTTCCCCATTTGAAATGCAGCAGAAAAATGGTGGGATGGTTCTGTCTCATTTGATGCTGTCAGGTATATTCTTGAAATATGGATATTATAATAAAGGGATACACTTATTGTTGTTGATTGTAGAGACATAGTCTTCTTATATAGCTGGGATGACCCAGAATATCTGTCACTGCATCCTGAATGGTGGTGGCTTTAGAAGTGTGTGCCTTCGTACTCTGTGACATGTACTGTGTGTGTGTGTGTGTGTGTGTGTGTGTGTGTGTGTGTGTGTGTGTGTGTGTACATTTAAAGAACTGTATGTAGCCAGTGGCCAGTGACTACTATCCTTGTGGTCTACTTTGTTCCGCATCTGTTGTCCAGACTGGTAATATCAAGTGTGCCTTAATCTATCTGTCGTTAAGGACTGTTCAGGCTGGTCGCTCTTCTTTGTAACATAGAAGACCCAGTAGCTCTTTCTCTGGTATGGAAGCCTCTGGCAGCTTAGTAACTTGTTGTAAAAACAGGGACTCTTTCTAGCCAGGAACCAAAGCAGCCACAGAGTGGTAAGGATTGGGAGCTGATTGGCACTGTGGTGTGAGAGTACAGTCTAAAAAAGAATCCGACTAGGTATCAAAAAGAAATAGAGTTGGCTGGATGGTTCTGAAGGTAGATAGGTAGATGTGCCTGCCTACAAGCCTAGCCAGCTGACCAGGGTCCCCAGAACCCATGGAAACACAGACGTGGAAGTGACAAACTTGACTTCCCAAAGTTCCCTTCTGATCTCCACGTGTGAGCTCTATCCCACTAATAGTACTAACTTTAAATATATGGGTGTACATATATATACTTTAAATACTCATTGTATTATATTATGTATAATGGGGAATGAGACTGTAATATATAATTATATATACATATATATATGGGAACAAGACTAATATATGCATACATACATACATACATACATACATGCATACATACATGCATATGGAATGTGGAATGAGGGAGGGTAGCCTGGTGTGCCCACTCTGTTCTAGATGTTTCCTTTATTATCTAATAAAACAGGAAGACATAGAAAAATAATCTGAAAGAAAAAAGATCCATTAGTTGTGTTTAAAAGCACAACAACTATATATGCTTACTGTCCTGTCAGATTGGTGTAAGAACGTTCTTCATATGCTCTAGTATGACCTCAGAGCATGCAGGGCCATGTTGCTGTTTGAGAAGTACGGTTAGTTTTTCACACTTCTGAAGAACAGGTCAGGCATCGGTGCTTTTCTTCTCCCTTTGGATCGTACTGGTGACCGGTTGCTGGGATTGTGTTTTAATTACAGGGCAGGGAACGCCATCGACAAAATCCTCCCTGAGCAGCTGGAAGCATTTCAGTCCCTGGAGACTTTGGACCTGAGCAACAACAACATTTCAGAACTCAGAACAGCATTTCCACCCTTACAACTCAAGTATCTGTGAGTAAAATTACCCCCACAGTGACAACGTTGTTATAACTTGGGGCGGGGGCGTGCTTATGATTCAGGGAACCCAATTTTACTGCTGTTGATTGGAATATAACTTTCTTATCAACTTGAATAGGTTGAATAGCTTCAATCTTCTTTCTTACAATTTTGTATCACAGTCTTTAAAAATGCCCCAAATAGGGCATTGGTAACAAATTCCACACAAAGTATATATAATGCAGTATATATATGTAACAGATATCTGTCTCCTTCAGAGGTCTGTCTGTCTTTGCTGTCAGTATATGGGTATTAGTTACTTTGCCTGCTGCCTTTACCCAATTCCTAACAAGATGCCATTAGAGGGGAGGAGGGCTGATTCTGACTGACAGTTCAAGTCTTACCCTAGCAGGGAGGGCATGCTGGGAGAAGTGGCAGGCAGCCCTGTCACGTTGTGGTCAGGAAATCAGGCCAGATTATAGAACTCCAAGTCCTGCCCTCTGTGGTCTACTTCCAGCTAGGCCCTACCTCCCAAAGGTTCTACAACCTTCCGAAAGAGTGCCACCTGCTGGACAGTAAGTGTTGGAACTCATGAGCCTACACGGGACATTTCATATTAAAACTACAATGGATGAATCCTTCTATTTTTAGTTACTATTTTTCTGGTCCTGGATATGAAACCCAGGGCTTCTTCACACATTCCAGGTGAGCACTCTGCCACGGAGGCATATCCGAGCCCATAGGTGTAAACCTTCATTTGTTCGCGGGGAACAGTAGTAACAATTGTAAGGGTGCACTTATGGTCAGGTTCTCTGGAGACTCTCGGCAATGGGGAGATTGAATTTAACGTCCCCAAGAAGCCTGAGTAAGCCTCTGCTAACCTTCAAACTCTCCACAGGTATATCAATAGCAACCGAGTTACGTCCATGGAACCGGGGTATTTTGACAATTTGGGGAGCACTCTCCTGGTGCTGAAGCTGAACAGGAACCGCATCTCAGCCATCCCCCCCAAAATGTTTAAATTGCCTCAGCTGCAGCACCTGTAAGTGAATGTGGCCTCTTGGATATCACCTTATTTCCTCTAAACCTCTGGGGTCTGTGTCTGATGCCCACAGTGGGACAGGAGAAGTTTAGAGGCAAGCAAGTGACTGCCCTCCCTTTCATGGCGCAAGGGGTGGAATCTCCTGATTAGGAAAAGGCTTGCCAATTACCTCATGCCAGCTGCTGCCTGATAGGACATGTGTTAGACTGTGGCTGAAGGAGTAGGGTGATCACCGTGTTGCCCCTTCACAAAGGTGCCATTGTGGACCTGGGGAAACCACAACGTCTCTCAATAGCTGTGGTTTATGAGAATAATAAGACCAACTCCGGGATGCTTTGATAGCCTAAGTGGCTGTAAAGAACTGTCTTGTTAAGAATGGTAGAATGGTTTGTGAAAAGGCTCCCGCAACGGCACTTTTCAACCTTGGCTGCACATTACAGAGACTTGGGGAGCTTTTCAAAACCCCAGAGCCCAGGCTGCACCCTACACCAGTTATACTTAAACCTCTGGGGTTTGCAGTTCGGGCTTCGGGAACTTTTAAAGCTCCCTAGGTGGTTCTAGTGTTCAGCAGAAATAGAGAGTGTTGTAGCCTACAGGAAATTACCAAACTGAACTTTAATTGGAAATGATGCTAACCAGCTTTGCATACACACAGAGCAGGGTTTCTACACCACTCCGGGGTAGCCCTCCTGCTTTCCTGGAATGGTTATCTCTCTCACTCTGCATCAACGAAGGATGAATATCAATTTGTTAACTGCTATCCTGAGCGGACCACAGTTTAGAAGTGAAAATCCAACGTGTTTCCTGTATTATTCCAAATATATATATATATATATATATATATCATGTGTTTTACATAGACATTCACTCCCTGTAATACATTGGAGGGGAAAGAAATGAAATTCTTATCAATAAAACGCCTGGGAAATTCAAAACATTCTTGCAGTTTTAGTGCTGACTGGGTTAGATGTATTGCAGTGTATGACCCATTTTATTACCTTTAGGATTTAATTGACACATGAATTAACGGCTTCATTGTAATTTCCAACACAGTGAACTGAACAGAAACAAGATTAAGAACGTGGATGGACTCACATTCCAGGGGCTTGGCGCATTGAAGTCCCTGAAAATGCAAAGAAATGGAGTGACTAAGCTCATGGATGGAGCTTTTTGGGGGCTGAGCAACATGGAAATCCTGTAAGTGTGGGTTCTCGCGGTTCCCTACTCAGATGCAGTGACCCCCGAATCCTCCATGGACACTAGGTAGCTCCCCTTTGAAGAGCCGCATTAAATCCTCATGCCCTACAGCCATAATCATTTAGTTATGTTTCAGGTGAATTGCATGAATCTTTTGCTGATCTCCTTCTATAGCAAAGCCAAATATCTAGACACATTAACGACATTAGGGCTATGTCGTAAGTTGTGTGCAGCCCGCCATGCATGTCTTTGAAGAGAGGAGTAGATCGTGGACTCTGAATCCCGCCTTTGGTTCTCACCGTACATGCAGGCAGCTGGACCATAACAACCTAACCGAGATTACCAAAGGCTGGCTCTATGGCTTGTTGATGCTACGGGAGCTTCATCTGAGCCAGAATGCCATCAACAGGATCAGCCCGGACGCCTGGGAGTTCTGCCAGAAACTCAGTGAGCTGTAAGTTGCCTTTTATTCTCCTCAGGTTCAAGGGCAGGGATCCTGCTGGAGCATGAGTTTCTTACTGGTCATCTGTGAAATTTTGGTAACAAAGTTGCCAAGGCGACAGAGACTTTCCCCGGGTGCCCTTGATACTGTATTTTCGGTTGTGATACAAGGACGCCAAGACTGCTCTTTGTGGAGTTGACAGAAGTCATTGTTTCATGGACTATTTATCTAATTTTAATTACTGGGCTTAGAAGTAATGTTTACCTGGATACTGGAAGGCAGAATGTTAAAACGTGATTATTGTAGTTACATTTATTACATGTCTTTAGAAAACAGATTAGCCTGTTGAATGGAAAGGTAAAAGCTTTGTGTTGTTGTTGTTGTTCTTTGCAGAGACCTGACTTTCAACCACTTATCCAGGCTAGACGATTCCAGCTTCCTTGGCCTAAGCCTACTAAATGCCCTCCACGTTGGGAATAACAAAGTCAGCTACATTGCTGATTGTGCCTTCCGGGGGCTTTCCAGTTTAAAGACTTTGTAAGTTACACATTTTGCTCTTGGTACACGAGCCTAATTGGTTCCTAAATGTGCCCACTTTTCTCCCAACAGATTTTCTTTGTTGTTGAGGAAATGTGTACAGCCTCAAAAGTGGGCTCTTAATCTTTCCCAGAGCAGTCTGATTAGAATAGATCCATTTCATCCATGTGTGTTTCTTAAAGGGATTTTGAAAGGACGCTGATCAGCCTGCCCGGTGATTGCAGCCTCCCTCCTTCACAGCCTTGCTAGGAAGTCCAGAACTGCTGAAGAAAAAAAAATAATTTTAAGTCCACTAATTTTTTTCTTTATAAAATATAGATTAAAAATAAGTCAGAGCAAAGAGGACTGTAGAACGGCCTTAAGGGAGCTGAATGTTTATTCTTCTGGTTCCCACCCCCTGACTTCTGTCCTAAGGAAAAAAATGTATTGAATTAACTGACCTTTTGAAAAATCTCTCCGACGTTAATTTAATGCTGTGCCATGGGCTTCAGGATTTTGCACTCACAAATCTGCGTTCTGTTCCATTTGACCCATTACAGAGTGGAAAGACATGCTATATGCTTTGGCTCGGGTCTGTCTTTGTGATGGGAACTTGGTTTTAAATTTTAGTGTATTTTTCAAGTTATTCGAGACTGAAGAGTTTAGCCATCTTTATAGAAGACTTAAGGGCCAGGGTTACTGTCTCAGTTTGGGGAAGTTTTTAAAAGGTTGAGAGGCACCTTGGAGAACTGAGTTTCTTCTTCTGAAGTGGGTGAAGAAGGTGGAGGCTTCCGATATAAATGGCACGCCACCTGGGTAGCATCTGAGGTTTCTGAAAAGTGTCTCTAAAGAGAAGACTGTGTTTTCTGTAGGGATCTGAGGAACAATGAAATTTCATGGACCATCGAAGACATGAATGGAGCATTCTCTGGGCTGGACAAATTGAGGCAACTGTGAGTATAATTTGCCTCCTCTATGAATTAAAATTATTGTCTTAATTGAAGTCAGATCCATCCGCTGACGTTATAGAGTTAGGAGTAGGTATGACATGTGTTTGTGCCCTTGGTCTTTCCTCCAAGCAAGTGGTATTGTTCATAACCTGTGAATATTAGTTACCTTGTCTCTCTTCCTTGGATGAAAGGAAGAAAATTCAATCCTGGAATTTGTCTGACTACTCATTTTGATATCCAGATAAGCATGTGCAAATTTTGTTGACTGTTACACATCAGAAATGATCACTCTGTAGAAGCGACTGTCTTTAATGCCAGCATTTTGAAGGGCTTCACACTATGCTATAGTTGTGAATTCTCAAATGAGTACACTGTCCATCAGTCCTACGCTGCATCAGGGTCCAGGAGGGATGCAAACAGTTTGTGTTTGGCAATGAGATGGTCCTGTAGATTGTTCTGGTTTCGGTTGATGAAGAAGGGCATTTACAGAGAAGTGGGGAGCAAGCTGCACTGGGTGTGGTGGACTGTGTGATCCCCAGGGAAACTTATGTAGCACCTGCGTCTGCTGAGTGTACTGGTGACTCTTCTGTTGCTGTGATCAGAGCTCACCAAAAGCAACTTGAGAGTTTATTTTGGCCTATGGCTCTAGACAGCTACCTGTCCACAGTGGTAGGAAAGCCATGGCGGCTGTCGGTAGCAGGAAGTTGAGAGACCACATCTCTGCCGCACACACAGGAACTGGAAGTGCCAGGCTGTAAACTCTTGAAGCCCAACCCATACTAACTCCAGGAAGGCTTCATATCCTGAGCTTCCTATAGCAGTACGTCCAGCTGGGGACCACATGTCCAAATACATGAGCTCACTGGGGCATTTCCTGTTCAAGCTCCTACAGGGAGCTGTCTGTTGAGTGCTTGGAAACCCCTGTTAGAGAATGTTACTGAACAAGATGCTTAGAGCAACATTGCAAGTTACATTGTTTAATTTAAGACAACACTATTGCTCGAAAATGAGAATAGTCCTTTTTAATAACAGTTCTGCTCCTAAAATGGCTTTTTACAATTAACTACAATGCGATTATATCTCCTTCCACCTCCTACCCCTCCAGAATTCTCCAGGGAAACCGGATTCGATCTATTACCAAAAAGGCCTTCGCTGGTTTGGACACATTGGAACACCTGTGAGTAGCTGGAATTCAGTTCCCCTAAGGGTGGTCCAAGAGGGTTTCTGTTTATAAAATAGTTGTGCCAATATTCTCCCCATGCTGGGAAAGCCATTTGCACATCTGCCTGTCATTTTTCATCTTGCTTTCTGTCTGCCGTCAGTAGTTTACCTGTGTGCTTTCTTAGGATATAGTCTGGAGAATGAATATATATATATATCTCCACCCAGTATTTAACAAGAATACTGTTCAGTAGCTGTTGCTATCGTTTTAAAAAGTTATCTAGAATCCCTGAAGATTCATGGATTCTGATTGTTTCTAAGTTAAGATGACTTGAATTTTAAAGTTCAAGAAGTTATCCTTGAGAGTGGAAGGTCGATCGCAGTATCTTGAGAACCTCTGTAGTTGTAATTGCTTGCTGTAAAACGGACAGCCTAGCTTTCTCTGTTACTGTTTCCTGGTCTCCACTCATCAGTTGCGGACTGCCAGGGAAACACAGGGTTAGCCTTTTTCTGGCTTCACAGAGATCCTAGATCTCTTTATCCCCTTTCCCCCTATATCCTATATCCCTTTAGCCCTCGAACCCTCCGGTCGTCATCCCAAACCCGCTCTCAGGCACCTTTGACCCACATTTTTGAAATGAGATTTCCAGGCGGAGGGTTCTCAGCTACTTAAAGAAGATACTTAATATTACGACAACTGACCCAACTAACTATTAGTTTCCTATTTGGATAGTCGGATCGCAGTGTAGGTTGGGGTGTGCTTGCTTTATTGAGGAATGCTTGTAGCCAAAAGTTTTCCTATGTGTTAGCTTGGCACATGTTATCATGTAAGTGAACATTTGGGTTGTACCTCACCCGGATGATCTATTCGGGTGTAATCTGTCTATTGGCAACCTTACGGGCTTCTCCTGACACTGTACCGGTCGTTTGGAGGGAGACATGGATTGCCAGCCCCACCTACGACAGGGCAGCAGTGGGAACTGCAGAATGAGTCTGCAGAACTGAGCACCACAGAGTCAAGCCAGGATTGCTGTTATTGAAACAGATTGTTTTCAAAGGAAAACTAGCCAAAGGGTTTTGTCAGCTGGCCCGTTCCATTTCTGGGAAAGTGGAATTAGTGGATCAGCAGAGTATTAACCTCTGATTCAATTTTCTTTTAGCCTTCCCTGACTCTCCCAGACTCTTTCCCTATCCAAGTCTGGCACTTTTAGTCTTCCTTTTCTATTTCTATGCGTCTCACTCAAGATCCCCTTTGTATTCTGTGAACCGTGATGGTGGTGGTGGTGGTGGCAGTGGTGGTGGTAGTTTTAATGGTTAAACAACCATTGTGGCTGGTAGTTTAATTCAGACTGCTATAAAGTCCCAGTTAAAAATAAAGCCAACACAAAACATCCTCTCATTTTATAGATATCGACATAGATGAAACATTATTTGCTCTAATAAGTACATCCCTCTGAACATGGCTGCCTTAGCAGTGGTGAGCTCTGTGGGACAGAATTAGGCTGGACTCGAAAATACTGGGCTCAGCAACCTCCTTCCCCTTTCATGCCAAGCTATGCTGTCAAGCCATCTTGAACTGAGTTGCTTTAGGAATACCTGCAATGACGTATTCTAAATCACACGACACAGCACAAATCACAGAAAGGGAGCTACCAACCATGTCTCCTAGGTTGTGCTCTTAATTAGTGGTTAATTCGAATAATGAGAAATATAGTGATACAGCAGGCAGATCAGCCTGAGCCCTGAGGAGTGGTCACCCTGGGAGGGTGACAAAAATAACGTCTACCCTGAGACAGAACCAGTCTCTGGGTGCCTTGGTCAGAACTCTGTGAGGGGCTGCTCTGTGCTTGTCCCATTCACACATTTCAACGTGAAGTATTTGGTTGGTGAATGAGGGTAGGTAGTAGGGTGTGGCCCAGACCTTAAGGACACACCCTGGCCGTAAGTTCACTGATGGGTTCGATTTGCTGTTTTCCAGTGACCTCAGTGGCAATGCCATCATGTCTCTGCAAAACAATGCATTTTCCCAAATGAAGAAACTTCAGCAACTGTAAGTGTTCCCTTTTCCGCCCCAAGGAGGAAAGTCATGTGATATGACCTCTATGAAAAGTGTCTAGCACATTCTTAACATTATTAATGGTTATACCGGGAAACAAGGGGAGCGGGCCATTTGTTCCGTTGGTTGCGACTGGAATTTCTTTTTCTGTTTTGAATTTGCAGCTTAAATTTGTAAGACCATATATAGTATGGTTCCTAAATATAGTTCTCCTTTTCCATTAGCCAGGAATTTCTGATGTATTGGTACTTATTCCTCAATAGGACAGTAAGAACAGCAAAGACCAAGGGCCCTGCTAGCTCGATTTCTTGTATTTACGGTAGACTATAGTATATTTATAGCATCACGCCTTTGGTTTCCAGATCCCCCACTTGGCTCATATTTACGTACGTTTGATTTACGTTTTAGAAATCTGCATTTCATACCAAACAAACCGAACGTAATTCCTCTCCTCAGGCATCTAAATACATCAAGCCTTTTGTGTGATTGCCAGCTAAAATGGCTTCCACAGTGGGTGGCAGAGAACAACTTTCAGAGCTTCGTGAATGCCAGTTGCGCCCACCCTCAGCCGCTGAAAGGGAGAAGTATTTTTACTGTCAGCCCAGATGGCTTTGTGTGTGGTGAGTAAAGCATCATCATTGATTTTTATTAATTCTTTTCTTTCCTCACTCGTTTGTCCAAATAATGGTTTTGAAGAGATCTGTGTTCTCTTAATAAGCTTTTCCTTTTCTGCTGAGATAAATGAAGTGGATCTATAGTCTGCTGCTCGTTAAAGTTTTACAGATGTCGGTAGAGTTTTCGTATTTGTTTTAGCATCAGCGTGGTTTGCTGGCAGGAAGGAAATTGGAGCTTGAAAGAGCTGAGTGGGCCGGACTCGCCATACTTCACTTCCCCCACCTTCCTGCACCCAGGCTGTGGAGAGCGGTACTGGGTTTTGGTATTGCTTCTGGAAATGGCATATACACCTTTGTCTGTTGGGATACTACATTGAGGCTTGCTCTCTTGGTTTTAGAGATGGAAAACTGCAGTTCCTAGTAGTAGCTTTCAAAGCTGGTCCCTAGACCTGGGAGCTGCATTTGTCTCTGTGTTAGTGGCAGTCATACCTGGGGTCTTGTGTGTGCTCTACCACTGAGCCGCACCACCAGCTCCCCACACCTCACCGTTTTTTTTTTTTGTTGTTGTTGTTGTTGTTGTTGTTGTTGTTTTGCTTTTAATTTTTTGATGTGGGGGTCTCAGTGAGAACTCACTCTACAGTCCAGCCTTCTAAGTAGGTGGGGTCATAACTCTGAGCTACCAGTCCAGGGACCTTGAAAACTTCTTAATTGCTATTTGCCTCCCCCTTGAAAAATCAGTATGCTATCTTTTAAAATTTACTTTCACAAAGACAAAAATTCATACACACACACACACACACACACACACACACACACACACAAACACACGTAATTGTTCTTTCTCAGTCCTTCCCCCACCCCAAACCCCCTTCTTCCAGAATCCAGCTCCAAGTTTCGTGTCTTTTTGGCGGCCCCCTGTGTTTAATCAGTGTTGTCTGCGCGAGCAGGGATGGGTGAATTATTTGCTTGTGAAAGGACAATGCAGTGCAGCTTCGTGACTCTCCACCCCTCAGTAACCATTAACTGCCTAAAGCTCTCAAGGACGGGTAGGGCCAGCAATGAGCTCCTCCCACACCCAAGGTAGAAATATCGATGGACCCAGTCTTGTGGTATTTTAGGGGCAGTTTGCTTTCTGCTCTTTATCCCTTGGTTTTGTTCATTTGTTTTGTTTGTTTGTTTGTTTTCTTTGTCTGTTTTGGGTTTTTTTTGTTGTTGTTGTTGTTTTGTTTTTTTGAGAGGCCTATAGGGAAAAAAGTAACTAAGGAATTAGGGCTGCCGAGACATTAACTATTAGTGAGTGAAGCATTAGGAGGAATGGCAGGTTTGAATTTATTGTAAATAACTTAAAGATCCATTGCCTTGGCAATCACGAATCTCGTATTTGAAAACTCCCAGAGCTCCTGTAGCAAGATAGGAACAGACCAGGGTTAAAAATAAGTAAATAAAATTCAGTTTTCATCTCTGATTCAGCTTTCTGTCACATATACTGGACTGCTCCTCACTTACAGGGAAAACTTTACAAAAATAAATGTGTGTATAGAATACGAAATTTAAATTTGCTTGTATTGAAGCACGTGTGAGAAGATACTACAGACCCATATTTTATACTGACATTTAAACGTGACTAAGCACTGCTTTGCCTATATATACATATAATAATGTGTGTATAATGTTATGTGTATATAATCATGTATTATATATTATATCTAGCACATATTATATATTAATATATTGTATACATCATATAATATATTAATATATATTTTTAGGTTGCAGAATTTCATGGTGTCAGCAATTCTTTGGAAATAAAACCTCTGATGTGGGTTTTGGATGCAAGTAAGCTTTGGGCAATCATCCGTAAGGGCCTACATTACTCCTTCTTTATACTTTAAGCTCACAGTTCCTTGGCATGGATATATGAACTCTGTGTACTGTGAGACAAACCCATCGGCATCACCTGTAGCCCTTGTCTTTTCCTTTCCTTCTCCATTGTGAATCAGAACACTGACGTATGGGATGGAAAGCCACAGAGAAACCATCTTATTTAACAACCCACAGGCGTAGGGTAGGAAGCCGGCAGCCAAGCCGTGGTCAGAGCAGCACCCTGCTTCAGCTCGTGGCCCTGAAAGCTTGTGTTTTCTGATTACCCGTTCTCCAAAAGTCCGTGTTGGGAGATCTGGTAGTTCCCTTCAGGGTTTGTGTAGACCATCTCTGAGAAACTGAAGTTCAAAAAAGGTAACTCTTCCAAAAAGTAACCAGGAGCTAAAAATAACTGTAGAATGAGAGTTGCCCCGTTTTAATTACAATGTATCCCTGACAGGCTGTGCCGCAGGGTGATTGATGGACTGGCCCGCTTCAGGTCCTAGCAGAGCACCAGCCTGCACGTGCTTTTCCATTTGCTTCCATTTATTTTTGGCTTTTTCACTTGTTTGCTTGCTTTTTGTTCATTGCTGTCTTTTCTTAATTTGTTTATGCATGTGTGTGCCTGTCTGTTTGTCTGTGCACCATGTCTATGCAAGTGCCTATAGGGCCAGAAGAGGAAATAGGGCCTCAGGAGCTGGAGTTACCATTAGAAGGTGCTGACAACCAAACCCAGGCCTTCTGTAGGCACAACCGGTCTTGATGATACGGTAGGGTTAGGATTATTTGCTTGTGTATGTTTTACTTTATGTTTTTGATGGCAAGCCTAGGCAAGGGTTGTAGTTGTTGAGAATAATGTTCAAAGATCATCTATGAGCCTGAAGGTGTTTAAGCTGCTTTTCTGTATTCCTTAAAAAAAAAAAAAAAAAAAAAAAAAAAAACTCTTATTGGGTGGTGGTGGCAAACACCTTTAATCCCAGCACTCTAGAGGCAAAGCAGGGGGATTTCTGTGGATTTGAGGTCAGCCTGCTCTGCTAAAGGAGTTCCAGAACAGCCAAAGCCACATAGTGAGACCCCACTTTTTCTTAAAGAAAAGCAAACCAAAACCAAAACCAAATATATATGTGTGTGTGCATTGTATATACATACACATTATATATAATATATATGTATATAATGTGTATATATAACATAAATGTATGCTATGTATACCACATATATGTATGTATATGTGTGTATGTGTATATAAGATATATGAATGTATATATATATATATAAAATGTGTACTACAACATACATAACCAAACTTAAGAATATATATACATACATGAATGTCTGTATAATGTATGTATATATTTATTCTTATGTTTAATGGTAATTAATATCGTAATTATATGTGTGCATGGGACACACTGTGACAGTTCAGTACAGGAAGATGGGCTGCAAGATCAGGCTACCTGGTGGCTCCGTCATCTCAAACCTAAACAACTTCCTTGTGCTGGGAGTATTGCAAATCCCCTCCACAGGCTCCTGAAATAGCCTTGTAATTGCTGTCAGGCAGGGGTACTCACTACCTCACTCATTTAAATAGGGTCTAGGGTATCCCTCGTGCCTTCTTATCTGCGCCTCCTGTGCTTACACAGAACACCAGACACGTGGCATAAACCTTTACGATCATTTTACGGTAACACTTCTCTCAGGGAAATAACGATGGAAACTTTGTCGCCGTTGGACAGTTTACATATGCACATTCTCGTGGTTGTTGCTCCTTCCTGGGTCAGCTTCTGTGTTTGTAAAACCCAGGCAGGGGATCAACCCTAGCGGCCGTAGACTCTTTCCTGGTGTTGGTGTCTGAACGCCGGTGCGCTCTCAGGCACTCATGACCTTTGTTTCCTCCTTTCCATTTTAAACAGATGACTTTCCCAAACCCCAGATCACGGTCCAGCCGGAAACACAGTCAGCCATAAAGGGCTCCGACGTGAGTTTTACCTGCTCGGCCGCTAGCAGCAGCGACTCCCCTATGACGTTCGCTTGGAAGAAAGACAACGAAGCGCTTCAGGACGCTGAAATGGAGAACTATGCGCACCTCCGGGCCCAGGGAGGCGAGCTGATGGAGTACACCACCATCCTGAGGCTCCGCAACGTGGAATTTGCCAGCGAAGGGAGGTACCAGTGCGTCATCTCCAACCACTTCGGTTCATCGTACTCCGTCAAAGCCAGGCTCACCATCAACAGTGAGTGATTCGCTCTCAGCCACTGTTTACAGACAGCAATAGTGTCTGTCTGCTCCCTGTCCTCTGCCCCACCCCCTCCCCGCCCCTCCCCAACTCCCCCTCCCCCAACCCCCTCCCCCCTTCCTTTCTCATGGTTTCCCACCCAGTTCCTTCCCAGCCTCTTGATACACAAAATCACTGTTGGTGATTATTTATATCTCACTAAATGTGGCAGGTTGGACAGGATTAAAATGAACCAGACACCACTCTCTGGGACACTGTCATGTAAAGGGCCACAGAATATATCTTTAAAGCATATGACATTTAACTGAGCTCTGGGTGTTAATCCTGCCACTCCTGGTATATGGTTATGTGACTTACCCTCCTTCTTGTATCTCTCATCTTAAGAGATGGGGCTGGAGGGATAGCTCAGAGGTTAAGAGCACTGACTGCTCTTCTAAAGAAGCCATGCTCAATTCCCACCACCCACAGAGCAGTCAACAACTGTCTGTAACTCCCTCACATGGACAGACGTGCAGGCAAGACACAAGTGCACGTAAAAATAAAATATAGATGCCAAGTGTCACTTCATAGAAAGGTCATGATTCATAGATTAGATAATGCGTGTGTCAGGGGCTTGGTGGGGTGTCTTGTCATTTAGGTAGTGCTCAGGAAGGCACATATAGCAGCCACTGTTAATAGACAGTAGTCCTGTAGCACCGTTTGTACCGCAGGCATACAATCCTACAATTCAAAGATTGTATTTTCGATGCTCTGCACTTTATCATTTTAACTGTTAATGTCTGCCTGGTAGAAGATTTAGGTGATGATTCATTACTGAATTCATTCAGCAGGCACTTTCCAAGGCCTGGCATGTAGGAGAATTTAGAGTGTAGAACGGGATTAAAGTCACAAAACTTAGGTCCTGCAGGACAGGAAGAAATAGATGACGTAAATGGTCACAGTACAGAGAGATGCATCGATCTGCCCAAGATCTCACAAATACCTGAGAAAACTCAAATGTGGCCAGAGAATGCCAGGAGGCTCTTCATGGGGGGATCCTGTGACCCTGTGTCATCCTGACTCCCATCTCACCTGCGCCTGTGTAACCCTGAGCCATTTCATTTCTACAGCTCTGTCTTTGAGGTAGAAAGAACCCTTCCTTACGGGAGCCAGCTATCTCTGTGAGCCCCTGGGAAGAGGAATGTGACGTCGCACCTGCACTGCCTATCTCACACATACATTGGTTTTTGTAATTTCAGTGTTGCCTTCCTTTACCAAGACCCCCATGGACCTCACCATCCGTGCTGGGGCCATGGCCCGCCTGGAGTGTGCTGCTGTGGGACACCCAGCCCCGCAGATAGCCTGGCAGAAGGATGGAGGTATAGACTTCCCAGCTGCCCGGGAGAGACGCATGCACGTGATGCCTGAGGATGACGTGTTCTTCATCGTGGACGTGAAGATTGAGGACATCGGGGTATACAGCTGCACGGCTCAAAACAGTGCGGGGAGCGTCTCTGCAAACGCAACCCTGACCGTGCTAGGTGAGGCAGTTTCTTAAGACTCCAAGGTCATCTTGAATGCCCCAACTCACTCAGAGACACCACCCCACACACACCAAATGCTAGAAGTTGCTGGTGGTAGGGGTGAAGAGTCAGAGAGCTCTGCCTTCAGAAAACTAAACAGCCTCTGGGTAGCTCTGAATCCAGGGACATAGGACACATTCGTGTCTGTGGCCAGGGAGATGAATCTGCCCCCTTGACTCCAAATACAATCTCTAGGGTTGTCCTTGTGCACAGGGATTATTCCCAACCATCAGTCACCTCGGTGTTGTAAAGACTATGTAAGGAAGCACCTATAGGTAGATTGGGAAGACCTGTTCTCCTGTTCCTCCTCCCAGGTCTCTGGAGAATTTCCAGTCCTTCTTCTCACCTGTTTGTCAGATTGGGAAGATGTTCGTGATTGATGTGTCTTGGGTTATAATAACCCACCAAGATACAATATGCCAGATAATAGAAGCAGTTCCAAGATTTTCATACAGACCTTGGTGTCTGGCACAAGAAACTTAGTTTTAAAAGAATTAAGTGTGGGGCTAGAGAGATGGCTCCGTAGGTAAGAGTGCGTACTGTTGCGGACCACTTGGTTCCAGCACCCACACTGGACGGTTTACAGTAGCCTCTGACTGCAGCTCCACGGAGCCTGTCACCTCTGGCCTCCACATTCCCAAATCAGACCCACATGCACATAGTACACAAAGTAATAAAGGGAAAACTCTAAAAGCATCCGAGACAAGTTATTTTTTTATACATTTTCTAGATTTAAAAAATTTGCTAACATTGGCACCTTTGAGGGAGGTCGTGATAAAAATTAGTCAATTTGACCTGGTGGGAGTAGTGATGTGACCCCAGGTCGCTTTGTTTGGTGTCTGTTTAATACATTTGTCTGGCGAGCTGTAGGAGCATCCGATTTAAGTAAGTTCACCTGCTAGGTCTTACGTGGAACCCGCTCTCATTTAGGAAATTAAAACCTTGTGCTTTCAGAGACACCGTCGTTTTTGCGGCCCTTGTTAGACAGAACTGTCACCAAGGGAGAAACAGCAGTCCTGCAGTGCATTGCTGGAGGGAGCCCGCCCCCTCGGCTGAACTGGACAAAAGATGACAGCCCTTTGGTGGTGACCGAGAGGCACTTTTTCGCAGCAGGCAATCAGCTGCTGATCATTGTGGACTCGGACGTCAGTGACGCGGGGAAATACACGTGCGAGATGTCCAATACCCTTGGTACTGAGAGAGGCAATGTTCGCCTCAGTGTGATCCCTACTCCAACCTGCGACTCCCCTCACATGACTGCCCCGTCGCTGGACGGTGACGGGTGGGCCACTGTGGGCGTGGTCATCATAGCCGTGGTTTGCTGTGTGGTGGGCACGTCCCTCGTATGGGTGGTCATTATATACCACACAAGGCGGAGGAACGAGGACTGCAGCATTACCAACACAGGTGTGTAAACACGGGCATGACTCAGAGCGTAACAATCGTGTGTGTGTGTGTGTGTGTGTGTGTGTGTGTGTGTGTGTGTGTGTGTGTGGTTTCATAGATGTTCTCTTCTAGAACGTGTCTCCCAGTCTGAGTCCCTCTCAGGAGGTGGACTCATTCACTGCAAACTGCAGGGATGTGGTCGGTTAAAAAAATGAAACCAGTCCGAAAGACTGAATTGCACAAAGGTGAATCCTTTTTATTAAATCCTCATCAGAATATCCTGGTGTCCGAAACAGAAAATCCAAGCAGAGTGAAATAGCCCTCCTCCAGGATGGGCTTAGGGAGGCAGGAGTCACCTATGAGTCAGCTCATTCTCCAGCAGCCCTGCCCCATGATCTGTGTGCACATGTGTGCACACGGCATTTTGTATGTTATGAGGATAGACCGCTATTGATGAAACAGAGTGGTCAAGGGCCTGGGTTCGTGGTTTTGAATCATTTCCTACTTAACATGTCGTGTTGAAATTTGGGCAGGGCTGTATCTGCTGGGTAATGAAGTAAAAATTAACTAGGATTGTAGAGCTGAAAAGCTATCATGGGCCATTCCTGGGTTTTCCGGAATAGATCTTTCCTGACCCATTGATGTTATAGAGACCAGAATGGCCTGTATTGTACTGCCCTCGCCAGCCACGGCAGGCACAACTGCTGATGAAATACTATTGTTCGGTTTACAGATGAGACCAACTTGCCCGCCGATATCCCTAGTTATTTATCATCTCAGGGGACATTAGCTGACAGGCAGGATGGGTACATCTCCTCAGAGAACGGAAGCCACCACCAGTTCGTCACTTCTTCGGGAGGTGGATTTTTCTTGCCACAACATGACAGTGCTGGTGAGTGTCTGAGATGTCTGCAATCACAGAAAGGGTCCTGGGTGACATAGTAATTTGCAGAAGGAATTGTTAACAGTGATGATGGCCTGGCCTGAGGTTACAAGCAAAGCTACAATTCCCCCCACCCCCATCCCCATGCTCTCTGAGAGTGGACATAAAAGTTTTATTAAAGACTGGATGCTGTGGACGGACACACGGCAAGTGAATTTTCAGAGAAAGAGGACCACCTGCTCTGAGTAGGACCAGGATCTTTTTATAGCTGCTCAGAGAGTAAATCTAAACAAGAACGCGAAAGACTAACACAAGTAAGAAGCAGGACAAAGAGACTGAAGGAAGTAGTAGGAAATGGACAGACCTCCCATGCTCGGGGACTGGAAAAATCAATATTGAGGCAAATGGCTATACCATCAGGAGCAATCTACAGATTCGTGGCAATCCCCACAAAATTCCAATGCCTGTGGCCTGGAGAGATGGCTCAGCTGTGAAGAGCACTTACTGCTTCTCCCGAGGACTTTGGTTTGCTTCCCAGTGGCTCAGAACTGCCTCTAATTTCAGTTCCAGGGGGGATCTGCTCTTTTATGTTTACACAGACACACACACACACACACACACACAGACACACACACACACACACACAATCCTTTCTTAAATTCTTGAAAAGCACCTTTTTTTTTTTTTAATGGTTAAAGAAGATAGACAAATTGGTCAAATTTAGTTTCTCAGAGGACTGTCCTATTTCCTTTCCATCGTGATGTTCGTTGGTACTGAATGTCCTCAGTTGTCATCTCCTGCATGGTGTCCGAGGCCACAGCAGCAAGCCGATGTCACCCCACTGTAGGTGCTTTATGTACCTGAGCCTAACAGCGGAGGAAGCGTGGTGTAGGCACGTCTCCACCCATGCATTACTCTCTCCATGCACAGGGGTTGCAACACTGCCCAGAGAGGTGGCTTAAAGGAACATGCACATGCTTGGCACATGTCACCGACTCTGCTTTGACAAAGTGCTGCTGGCCTTTCTCAGCACCTTCTGTGTAGCACAGGCCTGTACTGAGTCTTTCCATTTGCTCTATGTTGGACTGTATGATTGGAAAGGAAGTGTGCTTCCTCTCAGCTTCAGTTAGTCACTGGTGAAACAAATGCTCACAGGGGAGCTGGGGGTGGGACGACAGACAGACAGGCAGGCAGGCAGGCAGGCAGGTAGGCAGACAGACAGACCAACTACACAAAAGTGCTTGGCAAGATAGTAAGAGCAGATACATAGACAAGGTCCAAGCATGAAGAGTGTGAAGACTGGCAAAGAGCAGAGACCCAACCCCAGTCAGGTAGTGAGGCTAATTGGGAACACTCGAATAAAACCGGTTAAGGGACAGGCGGTGCTGTAGAAGTGGCCCAGAGCAGCTCCAGAGCCTCCAAACATTGCTGAGCTACAGTGTGCTTCTCTCTGAGACCACAGAGCGTCCATCCTTTGTTGCCATGGCAACTCCAATAAGCTATCAGTGGTCCTCCCCCTAGTCCTCCACTCCTGCCGACTGTTGTTTCATTCTGTTGTTTGAGTGAACTACCCTGAGATGGTTTTGTTTTTGGCTCTTCTTTGATGTAGGGCACTAAGAGCTGACTAACCAAATGTCAGTCCCTGGTTCTAGTCAGTTGTGACATTTTACAGGAAAGCAATAGTCCTGAGGATTCGAACCCTGGCTGTAGACACAGACCCATTTCCCTTAAAACTGGAATGGGGCTAGCCGCAAGGTTGACACACCTAACTCAATAGGGAATCGGGCCTCTCTCCGGATGCCTTGAACCGGTGGATCCTAACCCAAAGGACTTACAGTTCTGAACCAAGGGTAGCATCAGTAGGCTGCTATGAGCCTAGATGACAGGCCTCAGGAAGTTTGAAGAATTCCTGTGTTCGTGTGTGTCCACTTTTTCCTTCTTACTGCATTCTCTCCAGTTTGCCTCTCTAAGTACAGGAAGTGCAGACTCAGAGAGACTGTTGACAACCGATGGTTCAGTGACAGAGGGTTGTGTTTTAAAGGGACCTGCCATTTTGACGACAGCAGTGAAGCGGATGTGGAAGCGGCCCCTGATCCATTTCTCTGCCCATTCGTGAGCTCCTCGGGCCCTGTGTATCTGAAGGGGAATCTGTACGGCCCAGATCCATTTGAAGTGTATCTTCCAGGTATGGTTTACCTTGCTTGAACACAGCTATGTTTCTCGGAAAGGCTTCTCGGTGTGCTAACTCCGTCTCTTTTTTGTTGTGGATTCCAACTTGCAAAGGTTGCAGTTCTGACCCGAGGATCGCTTTAATGGACCACTGTGAGTCGAGCTACACAAAGAAGGACTGCTTCTCATGCGCTCATCCCTCAGAGGAACCCTGTGAACGGAGCCTCAAGAGCATCCCGTGGCCACATTCTAGAAAGCTCATGAACTCCGCGTTCTCTCAGAACGAGGGACCTGCGGTTCAGACTCTGCGTCTAAACAAGTCCGTGGATTTTAGTACAAGTCCAGAACCAGGATCGGCTACTTCAAGTAACTCTTTCATGGGTACGTTTATCAAGCTGAGAATTAACTCACTTCTCTGACTCAAACTCAGAGCGTTGGTCAATAGCTTCATTCTTCCTGATGCCACTGTGAGATCCCGTGAGTTATAAATCCTCCAAGTCTCTGAAGTGCCCTGGGGTGGGAATTGTGTGTGGTTATGTATTTCATCTGTACCTGAGCCTGGGAGCTTTCTGGACCATACTGTGTGTGGCATGGAGGAGACAAGAGTTTGGAGAATGACTTAGGAGCTGAGCTTGTCAGCCATGTGGAAAAAGTGGTTTTGGGTCCCGGCAGCCTGAGGGGTGGAGCCGTATACTCTGCATGGTTGTGGTTTCATATGTCTCGTGGCTTCTGACTGAACTCACAGTGGAGGCCGGGGAAAGCAACGTCCTACCTAGCTTAGCTTCGGACAAGCAGGACGACCTTCAGCCGAGAGAGGTCTGCGGTGCCTATTGTGCACGTTCAGACAGCAGCCAGCACCGTGGGTAGAGTGTGAATTTTTTGGTCTCATGTGTGGCAACCGTTGTGGGGAAGAACAGAGAGCTGATGCTCTTTTTATGGAGTGAACCCATCAGGGAAAAACAAGCCTCAACCTGCCTCGGTGTGTTCTCGTGTTCTTGGTTTATTTTTAAAGGAGAATTCCAGACCATTCTACTTGAGTGTTTACCCTTTGTCCCAGTATGATTATTTATGTACCTCCCTGAAGGGGAAGAAAATGAAGTATGTTTTGTAGATCTAGGGAAGGAATTTTAGTTAACTGGATGATGTTTTGCTGTAGTTGAAAGGGCGGGGCCAGAGTCTTGAGAGAACGCCAGTTGGATTCAGGCAGTACTGCTTCTTACTATGAGGTCCTCCTTCATGGAGAATCATGGACTCACAAATCCTCAAGCAAGGGCTGTTCAGGGGCATTTTTCCATCAACAGACTTAAGGAACTTAACTGTTGAGTGATTGACGTTCCTAAGGATCATGAGAAATATTAAAATGAAAGCATTTATTTGATAGTTTTAAAAACATGGGCGTGCAGCTGAGCTGTGCTGTATTCTGTAAATAATCCCTTCACTGGGAGGACTTCACTGCATGGGGACTTATGGGGAAGCTTATCTTGTTAAAGGGAACATACTTGTCCCTCTCAGGGTTCATTTCTCTGCTAGCAGAAGGACCCATGTGCTCATGGGGTCTCTTTTCTTTCAGGAACCTTCGGAAAACCTCTGAGGAGACCGCAACTGGATGCCTTGTCGAGCTTCGCACAACCACCAGACTGTCAGCCAAGGCCCTGTCACGGGAAATCACTTTCCCCACCAGAGCTGGACTCTGAGTCAGAAGAAGATGAAAAAGAAAGGACAGATTTTCGGGAAGAAAATCACAGGTGTACTTATCAACAGATATTGCACAGTTACAGGACTCCAGACCGACAGCCTTGTGATTCAGACACATAGACTGGAGGGGACCAAGGAAAAGTTTCCGCATACTACCTCAGCTGGGCTTCTATTTAAAAGACACAGAATCCTATGTTTTTAAACAGACTTACAAAGTTTAAAAAGAAGAAAAAAAGATGCTTTATTTATATAGATGAACCAAAATTACAAAAACATTATAAAAATTTTATACCGGGAATAACTTTCATATAAAAAAATGCATCCTTAAAAGTATTTTATAACTTTGTTTTATATGAAAATATCTTATGTAAATTAATGGTATGAATCCATGACTATTTTATGTATTTTTATAAAGCCAGATTCCTTTTATTGAGTATGAGTACTGAAGCCTTTTCAATCTTCCCATCCTACTCTTTTCTGAGTAGCGGCCGCGTGCTCCCTTTACTCCCTTTCTTCTATTCCGCACGTCACGTGACTAAAGTGTGCCATTTGGTGCCATACCCCATTTTATACAATAATAGTTTCCAATGAATTTTAGACCTAACGCATTCAAATGATCACATCGCAAATAAATTAAAGTTACATTTAGCATATTAAAGTACAATATTAAAGGGCAGCTAAAACAGCCCATCTAACCAGCCTCCCCAGATTGCTGTGCTAACAGACCGACATCCGGTGGTCCACCGCCAAGAGTCACCCACAGCCATCAGAAACATTATTTCTAACTTCACAAACAGAAAGATCTGCTGCTGCAGTCTGGCCACTACTCTAGCTTAAGTGACTCCACAATCCATGCTTTCTTAATGAAGTTTATGCCCTGTGGGCCCCCTCAGGTCTATCCCAGGAGCTTCCCATTCACCACGGCTCGTGTTATGGCTACGGGGCTCTTTGGTGCCTGGCTCTGATGTGGAAAGGGATACTGTGAAGATCAATCTCACCTGCAGTTGCGCTGGGAGGGCTATCCCACTATGCTGAGCTTACTGGTTAGCGACTTGGTTACTGGTCTTTTCGAGCAGTGGTGGGTGCACCGTAGCGATGTGGCTGGAGGGTACACAGTGTTTTGAAGGTATTCTGAAGTATTTTTTTAAATGAGGATAGCTTCCTAACTTTGTCATTTTGGCTCCTCTTGGTTGGAATTTAAGGTGCTGAACGTGTTACTCCAATACCTTAAGGTGTTAGTTTTAAATATTATTAAACATTACATGTCAAGCTCATGCCCACATGAATAAGCAGATTGTCAACAGTGTATATAGTATGACTGCAAGCAACAGACTAGTTAAACTTACTGCATTGGAAGACTCTTGGGATAAAACTGGGCATATGCTCTTGGGAGACACTGGTGTGTATGTGCCATTTGAAGAAAACATTCTGGCCTAAGATAAATTCTCATGACAGGAGTTAGTGTAGCATACTAAATTTAAAACAAAAACAAACCAAACCAAAAACACTTGACGGGGTAGATTTCAGCCATTGCAGTTTTCTGGAAGTAAACTGAAAACAACCCCTGGAAAAGCAGAATCTTCTGCTAGGATGTGCTGGAGGTTAAGATTTTCCCTCACCGTCTCCGTCTCTATTGAGAGCCAGGGGCCCAAAATGGAGCCTAAGACAGGAAGTGTGAGATACTGCCAGTGACTAGGAAAAGTGATTTCCCATGTTTAGGCTGTATGAGAGTGTCAGATTTTTGAAATCTTACTGTGACTTCATCTGCATTGTCATCCCTAGTACTGCAAATGTGGGCTTCTTAAATGGGAACGCCTTTTTAAAGGAGCTATACTTTTCTAACTTTAGTACAAAAGTTTAAATCAGCACCTTAGGCTGAAACATGGGATTTGAGTGCCAGAAAGATGGCTCAGCCGTGAATGATTTTATAGAGGCCCCAAGTTCATTTCCCATCACCCGTATGTTGGCTCACAGCGGTCTAACTCCAGGGCCAAGGAGTTCCGACCACCTCTGCTGGCACCAAATGCACACACAATGCGCAGACCTGCTTGTGGACAGACTCACATAAAATAAAAATAAATCCCCTAACAAAAGGAAACACTGGATTCATCAATGTGATTTTACCATACTGGGTACCCAAAGTTGTGGATCAGATATAAATCATATCTGTCTATAAAAAAAGTACAGAAATTCAACCTCTTTGACATCAGCAAGAAGAGTATTGTTATGGTTCATATATGCTTAGCCCAGGGAGTGGCACTATTAGAAGGTGTGGTCTTGTTGGAGTAGGTGTGTCACTGTGGGTGTGGGCTCTAAGACCCTCATCCTAGCTGCCAGAAGTCAGTATTCTGCTAGCAGCCTTCAGATGAAAATGTAGAACTCTCAGCTCCTCCTGCACCATGCCTGCCTGGATGCTGCCATGCTCCTGCCTTGATGATAATGGACTGATTCTCTGAACCTGTAAGCCAGCCTCAATGAAATGTTGTCCTTATAAGAGTTGCCTTGGTCATGGTGTCTGTTCACAGCAGTAAACCCTAAGACAAGTATACACTGTGTTGATGTTTCCTATGAAATGAACAACTAATATGCAGGCAAGGTAAGGGACAGGCAAACATCGATAACAAGTTAATTCGCTTGTTCTGCTCATGTAATGTTGAAGATTAAACAAATGTGTTCTCACTGAGCTACTATATCCTGACCTAAGATTTGGTTTATTTCTAAGTAAAATCCTTAACTTTCAGCCTAGCCTTCTTGTTTTCTGGTAGAAAATCCTCAACTCGTACAAACGTATCTTAATTAGTGTTCACAGAACTGTAGTATTTTTCTTCATCCCACTGTGGACATTAGAGACATTTATTAGTCCTGGCCTGTTTAAGATTTTAGAATCACCGTTAGTGTAATGAACATCCATGGTGACATACACAGTGTAAAAACGTAAATCGGTTTTTCCTCTTTCCCAGCCCCTGCTCCCAGAATGACAACTCCGAGACTATTTATTTATTAATAAATGCCTAGGCTATTCCCTGACTAGCTCATGTTCTATGCCTTCCACGTGGTGAGCACCTCTTCTTCAATCCTTCCCTTCGGGTTTCCTCTGCATCTCTCCCTGTGTCTCCTTTAAGTCTCACTATTTCCCAGAATCCTTTCACTTCCTGCCAGTGTCCCACTTCCTGTTTCCTGTCAGCTCACTGGCCGTCGGCTTTTTTTTTATTGACAGCTGATGCTTTTAAGAGAAACTACGATATGGTTTTCAGTGCCTTCCTACAGACCTCACAAGTTGTTTCTCAGAGCTGGGTGGTCAGTGCCTTTTGAGTAGCGATAGAGAATACAAAGCGGCCTGGTTGGTCTCTGTACTGTCTTGGTAATGTGAGAGAGATAACAAGTAGCTAGTGTTAAACGGATGCGCTGTGATGCTGAGTTTCAGAAGACTGAGAATGGAGGGTCGTTGCAGATTACTCCCTCTGTCTCTGATCTGATGAGATTGGTGCAATAGGACAATTTGGAACATGTATTTTAAGACAGCATGATATTAACACATTGAATACAAGCCCCATCCTTCCAAAACAAAATCAGTCTTCAAAGAGAGACCCATCCATTCATGGCCTAACTCATTTCAATACAAATATCGACTTACCAGGGCTTCTCTTCACAAGGCCTTCCTTAAGTCTGTTAACACAAAAGTATGGCAACAGGTTCTGACCTGAAAGCAGTTGGTACAATCTTTTAATAGACTAGAGGGTTTGTACATGTGCATATACAGAATTATCCCACTATCTGGAGTCATTTGTCACTCTTTTTCCCTTTAAGAAATCCAATATTGATTAAAAAATGTTATATTTTCACATAGTTGATCAGTTCATTGTTGTACAAATTTTGGTTTCATTTTCTTTCCTGTTCATTTGATTTAATGCTAAGCATCAGGACGCTTGGTCCTCGATTCCATATCATATATTAGATACCCAGGGACATCAAGAGAGAAAAGGTTAACCAATACTCAGGCAGTCCTTATGGCATTTACATTATTAAAGATCCTTAAGGATGAAGGTAAGTCACAGCTGCTACAAGTCAGTGCTTAGGTTTTGTCTAAAATTATAACCAGTTTTCTGTTTCGTATCTTCATTAGGCTTCAAGAGTGACTGCTTTATCTATCAGGCTTAAAGTCTTGGGCTCCATTTGGAAGACAAGAGCGACTGTCATGCCGAGTTATCATGGTTTCATGAAGTTGGTTTGTTTACATTTATTGTTATTTATCATGGTTTTGCAGAGTGGTTTTGTTGTTCTATCAGTTGCTTGTTTGGTTTGCTGTGGGTTTTTGAGACACAGGTGAGAACTTACCTAGACAGTTACATCCCCGGGCCCATAATGATCTGTTCTTCTTTCTACATGTGGCCTTTTGGGCCTGTCTCCAGTTCAGGGCTGGGTTTGGGCAGCTCATTTATTTACTCCCCTGCATCCTTTATGTTCTTGGCTGTGTATTTTTCCCAGGTGATGTGAAAATGAGCAGAAGAGTCAGCAGACAGTAAGAGTTTCTCCATTAGCTATCACGGCCACATACTAATGCTCTGGCCCAGTAAGCCTCCGTGGCCAGCACCGATTTTGTGTCTAAAAAAAACCTTTGCTTCCTCACCCAGTAACCCAGAAGTGTCACGTGAACTTTGAGCTGCCTCAGCTGTTTTATCTGTGTTCTCCACCTGCATTGCAGAACAATCCCAGCTCCCTGTTTACCTGTCAGCGCTCACCATTCCCATTGAGTGTTCTCAACGTCTGCCCCACGTCCTCTGACATCCCATGGTTCACACTCTTATCTTTCTTTTGCAGCAGTGACTCAGCAAATCTCATTCCTTTCTGTATACTATGCATGGTGTTTGTGATGACCAGAAATAGCTTTCTAATGCATATCCAAAGGGATTCAGGTCCCTGTTAAAATCCTCACGTAACTAACTTTAAATCCTAGTTACAGCATAACTAGGTGGTCCATGACCTCACCCCATCCTCACAGCACTCTCAGCCTTTCAACTCTACCGTTCAGCACACTGCCTGTTCACTAACTGCCTTTGTGCAGGGGGTACTGTTTTCATGTTTGTCTTAGAAAACACGCATCCTGTAGCTAGGAGCTGTCTTATATGCTATGACCATAACACTTATTCTTTTTACATTTGAGTGTGTGTGCACATGTGCATGTGCCTGCGTATGTATGCTTGTGCACATGCACATGTGTGCTGCAGAATAGGAGTGGCTATCATAGGACAACTTACAGTAGCTGGTTCTCTTCTCCCACCAGGCTTGCTAGGAGATAGAATTAGGATGTCAGGCTTGACAGCAAGTTGACGCCATCTTTCCCTGCAAGGCCATCTCATCAGCTGGGTGATATTTATTCTCAAGTAAATATTTATTCTTACAATCAAGATTCCCTCAAATCCTCAAATCAAAGCGAATGCAAACAATTACCAGTCATGTTGCTTTTCCTCACAGCTCCCTTGGTAAGCCTCTCCAGGACCAAGCCTGTGATTTTACCATGTCCACAATAACTGCTTTCCTCTCTCTCTCTCCTGAGCCACCAGGAGAAAATCCCAAGAAAGTAGTGTGCACGGAGCCATTGGTGATGCATGGCAAACACTAAATAGAATCAACCTGTACGCCAACAGGGCGGTTTCTACAAAAATAAATAAATACATGGAGTTGTTATGAGTCGGGTGTAGAATGGTCCCCAGGGGCCTATGTGTGGCAAGCACGATATTGAGTATGGTGACAGATGGTGGGTCTATCAAGGTGGGGGCCCAGTACAAGACAACTGAGTCACTGGGGACATCCTCAGAAGGAATTTAATAGCTCCTGTGAGACTTGTTAGTTCCCACAGAGAGGGTTACTTGAAAGAGCCGGGCTGGCCGCCCCTGTGCTCTGGTTTCCTGTCTAGCCTTGTGACCCTCTCCACACCGGGTGCTCTTACTGCCATCTGCCACCCTTAGCAGAGCCAGCACTCTGTCCTTCAGCTTCCAGACCACGAGGTAACTGCTCTTCTCTGTAAGTTCCCAGCTTCAGTATTTCGAGATAGCAACACAACACGGTCTAAACCCCTGCCTGCTTGCTCAGTGATGATCCGTGATTCTCAACCCAAGGCTCCTGACCCATTGAGGGTCAAAGAACCATCCAAAAACACTGATATTCATATAGTCCATGACGGCAGCAAAATTAGAGTTACGTGGTATTAACAAAAATCATTTTATGGCTGGGGGTTAGCCACAGCATGAGGAACTGTATTAAAGGGTCACAGCCTTAGGGAGGCTGAGAACCACTGCTCTAGATGATATGGCCCACTTACAGGAAGCTCAGTTCAGGTGCAATGTACCAGGGGTAAACAGATATGTCCAGACATTATCCCCCCCACCCCCCCAGGAAAAGTTGGCTCCACACGACTGTGGTGTGGGGGGTGGGGACTCAGACGTCACTTGAGACTTGCTGCTCCTGTGTTTAGGTCACTGATGTGCTCTGTCTATAAATGTAGTCACCAGAATCCTATGTGGCAACAGCTCTCATTCCCAGACCTCACCTCTTCATTCTCCTCCCTCATGTCCTTCTCGCTCAAACTTCTTAAAGTCACAGTTCCTTTTCAATCTACAAAGCATGCTTAAATCCGGTTGAAAGTGCTTTCCCCGAATCACCAGCTACCCTACTCTCAGACTGGGCTCTGTTTAAAATGCACGTCCTTTGTTCATCTCTATTCCCTCCAGCTAGACTCCAGGTTCGCTGATTTCTTCCTGTTCCAGATTTTAGGAGAGGGTCTTGGTGGGAAGCCAGGCTGGTCTCAATTTATTATCCTTCTGCTTCAGAGTTCCAGGTACTACGAGGTAGATATATGCTACCACAGCCAGCAAGTGAAGGGTGTTTTCCTTGTCACTTGGTTTAATGTATCCTTCTTAATATGACACCCCACTAGTGACCTTTCTGTCACATGACAAATCGCCTGATATAGTTTGGGTTTAAAGCTGAGGGGCCTTGTAGAACACACGAGAACAGTGGACACCCCGCTTGTTGGCCTTGTCAAGTCTGTCCTAGCATTTGCTTCTGTGCATTGGGTTTTGTGTTCACAAGTTTTCCTCTTTCTCTTTTTATGTCGCTTACCCTTTTTTAAAAAAAAGAGATTTAGCGATCATTTTGTGAAGTCACTGCACTTTGGGGTTCGAATCAGCTTTCAGAGCCGGAGAGATGGTTCAGTGGTTGAGAGCACTTATTCCTCTTCCAGGAGACCCAGGTTCAAGTCCCAGCACCCATATGGCGGCTCACAACTGTCTGTGACTACAGTTCCAAAGGATCTGATGCTTCCCTTCCAGCTTCCAAAGGTGCTATACACACCCATGCAGGCAAAACTCCCTTACATATAAAATAAATAGAATTTAAGTCAGGTTTTTTTCATATTAGCAACTGAAGGTGGAGCACACGCCGTGTTCAGTCACAGACCTGATGCCAGCTTGACTTGCGTCCTGTCGGTCGGGCTCTACCACTGAATGCGTATGGGCTCCCACACGCCTTAGACCTGACTGGAGGTTGCTTCTTTCCCCTGATCTTTCCACAACCACAGAGCCTGCTTTGGTGCTCAGTTTCATGCAGTGAGCCCAGCTTCACTACCTGTGTGTCTGGGGGCAGTTTTGGCCCTCAATCTCTGTGCTGGCTTTATTACTTTAAGCTTTACAGAAACCAAACTTTAGCCTCTATTACTGCTCTCTCTCTGCTCTCTCTCTCTCTCTCTCTCTCTCTCTCTCTCTCTCTCTCTCTGTGTGTGTGTGTGTGTGTGTGTGTGTGTGTGTTTGCATGTGTGTGGTTGTTTTTGATGGCTAAAGACTGGCCTATAAGATACGTTCATCTCATTTTTTTTTTTTTGGTAAAATTTAAAATCTCATTTATGTGCAAGTCCATGTGTGTGTGTGTGTGTGTGTGTGTGTGTGTGTGTGTGTGTGTGTGTCACAGTGCATGAGTTGGGGCCTGAGGATAACCTGTAGGAGTTACTTCACTTCTTCTACCCCATTAGGCCTGGGATTGACTTGGCAGCAGGTACATTTTCCGGTGGAACCACCTCACCAGTCATGGCCTGTCTCATTTCTCATTTGTGTGTGTGTGTGTGTGTGTGTGTGTGTGTGTGTGTGTGTGTATGTGTGTGTGTGTGATTGTGTCTCATGAAAACACACACACATATACATGTGTGCACACCTATATATGTACACATTTGCATCGTTTGGTTTCAATTTAAAGTGAGAAACCACAGTGCCGTGTGGACCGAGCTGGAGCTCCTACTTGGAAGCACGGAGTAAGTACCAGCCGGAGAAGAGACCAGAGCTGTAGACTTTGCAGCATGGGGGGTTATAGTACCCCAACCGTGGCACAGAAGGCAATAAGGTTGACGAAGGGATATATTTATTCCTTGTTTATTTTGTATGGCATGAGGGATTTATTAAAACAGTAAGTGGAAATGTCCGGAGGCTGTTAGAAAAAGGACAAAATCTAGAAGAACAGAGTAGCCTTTTTTCCCCCAATATTTTCTTATTCACTTTACATCCCAATCACACCCCCCCTTCTCTCCTCCCAGTCCCACCCTTGCAAATCCCACCCCCATCGCCTGAGGAGAAGGGGAAGACCCCCTTGGGATTCACCCTACCCTGGGACATTCAATTCCAGCAAGACTAGGCACTTCCTCCTCTAGTGAGACTCAACTATGCTGTCCAAGTAAAGGGGAAGGGAATCCAATGGCAGGAACAGAGACTGAGACAGCCCCTGCTCCACTTGTTAGGGGACCCACATGAAGACCAAGCTGCACATTTGCTACGAATGTGTAGGGAGCCTAAGTCTAGCACCTGCCTGCTCCCTGGTTAGTGGTCCAGGCTCTGTGAGCCCTCATGGTCCCAGGTTAGTTGACTCCGTGGGCCTTCCTGTGGTATCCTTGACCCCTGTGACTCGCTCAATTCTGTCCTCCATTCTTCCCAAGACCCCCTGGGCTCAGACTGATGTTTGACTGTAGGTCTCTGCATCTTCCTCCCTCCACTGCTGGGTGAAGCCGGAGACAGTTATGTTAGGTTTCTGTCTGCAAGCATAACAGTATTCTAGCGTCAGGTGTTGGCTCTCTTATATGGGATAGGTCTCAAGTGTGGGCAGCCATTGGTTGGCTGTCCCCTCCGTCTCTGGTTCATCTTTGTCTCGGCATGTCTTCAAGGCAAGAAAAACTTTGGGTTAAAGGTTTTGTGGGTGGATTGATGTCCCCTTCTGAAGTCCCACCTGGCTATAGGAAGTGGCCTCGTCAGTCTCCATATTTCCAGCTGCTAGCAATCTCAGCTAGGGTCACTGCCATAGACACCTTGTAGCTTCTGCCATCCCAGGTCCCCAGAGATGGTCCCCCACCGATTTCTAGTCTCACTCCCAGTCCTCTCCCACCCCTTGCCCTCCACACCTGATCTTCATCCTCATAACCCTCATTACCCACTTTTTGGAAGTTTGTAGATTGTAGTGTGGTTATCTTACACTTTATGGCTAATGCCCACTTATAGGTGGGTACCTACTATGTGTATCTTTCTGGCTCTCGGTTACCTCACTCAGGATGATATTCTCAACTTTCACCCATTTGCCAAGCAGAATAACCCTAAGGAAGAGGGTAGAAAACCACTCGATCAGGGGTTCACGACCTGTGCAACATGACCCCTTTGGGAGTCACCTATCAGATATCATAACAGTGCCAAAATTACAGTTGTGAAGTAGCGATGAAATAATTTTATGGTTGGGGGTCACCCCAGCATGAGGAACTCTATTAAAAGGTTACAGCATTTTGGAAGGTTGGGAACCACTGCACTCTGTGGAAAATGGGTCTGCTTTGAGAGGTTATGTATTTACAGAGATACAGGTAAGAGAACGCAGGGGCAGTAGACACAGATGAGGTGGAGTGATCCAAAAAACTTTCTTTCTCATCAGGGTGAAAGGAAACTTATGATTTAAAATGTATTAAGTTGCATAATCTTCATCTGAAGTCCACCGAGTGCTTTTTTAATGTGTACTGTACCACCTGCAGAAATGTAATGACCAAATAAATAAAACTTAACCTCCATCACTCAACATATTGTGAAGTAAAGAAATTGAGCCGAATGAATGTTATATAGTGTGCTACAAAGTAACAACTGCTATGATACCAGCGCTAGGGAATGCAGTTCTACAGAAAATGACTGGAAAGATTAACTGATTTTATCTATGTCCTAGGAAAGGCATTCATGTCAGGAACCCCACTCAATACATACACAGTGTTGTAGGAGCAGGCAGCTGGTGGCCAAGGCAGCAAGAAGAAGTATAAGCACAGGAATCCATGACAGGGCATTAAGGAGAGGTAGTGGTGGTGGATTGAATATGTGTGGCCCCTGGGAAGTGGCACCACTAGGAGGTGTGGCCTTGTGGGAGGAAGTGTGTCGCTGTGTAGGTGGGCTTTGAGGGCTCCTAGTGCTGAAGCTCTGCTCAGTGCAGAAAAAGACCCTCCTTCTGTTTGCCTTTGGAACAAGATGTAGAACTCTTGGCTCCTCCAGCACCATGTCTGCCTGGACGCTACCATGCTTCCCACCATGATGCTAATGGACTGAACCTCTGAAACTGTAAGCCAGCCCCCATTAAATGTTTACCTTTATATGAATTTCCTTGGTCATGGTGTCTCTTCACAGCAATGAAACCCTAACTAAGACAGTGATCTAGTCTTTTCTCAGTGGAACGTGAATATACCTGAAGTGCTTTTGTCAAAGAGAAGACATGTATTACTAGCCACTTGCTTAATTCTGGGGAATGAGCCAGGCCCTGTGTATATTAAGTTTGTATTTAACCATGTTAACTCTATGGCTGTCTTAATAACAGAGTAAAATGGACAGCATTGGAAGTAAGCTATTGCTTATAATGATAGAAAGATGTGTAACTTCAGGCAGGGGACAAGGTAGAACACTGAGGTTTATTATAGAGAATGTCAACTCAGCTTCGGACCAACTCAGGAATTGAGTGATACTCAAGTGAAAATTTCAGGTTGGCAGTCAGGTATATGAATCCGGGATGAATCTATGAGCTCAGAAATTATTAACATAAAGATATCATGGAAAGACTTTGGATCAACTTATTTACTAAGGGAGAAAGGAGAGAGAGAGAGAGAGAGAGAGAGAGAGAGAGAGAGAGAGAGGGAGAGAGAGAGAGAGAGAGGTGCAAGCCTGGGCTCTGGGGCACACTAACAACACATCTGAACAGTGAAAAGTCTGTCTTAGCTGAGTGGGAAGGAGCTGGTAGGTAGGCAGGAGAGAAGCCTAGGTGAACTCAGAATACCAACTAAAAAAATGTGTCAAGGAGTGTGGACTCACCACTGCCCACCTGCAACCTTCTAAGAAGTCAAGAAAAATGGAGCCCAAAAATCTGTAAACCAGTTAGTCATAGGGTAATCGAAAATGCCTATGAGAGTAACTTGGCTGTAGTCATGGTGGAAATTGAACTCAGGGCCTCTGTAAGAGCAGGCAGTGCTCTTAACCACTGAACTACCTCACCAGCCCCAAAATGTTCATTTTTAACATTCTGGGGGTACATCTTATTTTGCTATGCTGTTGTACTGGCTGTTTTTGTGTGTCAACTTGACACATTACAGAGCCATCAGAAAGGAAGGAGCCTCAGTTAAGAAAATGCTTCCACGAGATCCAGCTGTAAGGCATTTTCTCAATCAGTGATCCATGGGAGAGGGCCCAGACCATTGTGGGTGATGCCATCCCTGGGCTGGTAGTTCTGGGTTCTATAAGAAAGCAAGGTGAGCAAGTCACGAGGAGCAAGCCATTAAACAGCATCCCTCCATGGCCTCTGCATCAGCTCCGGCCTCCAGGTTTCCTGCCCTGCTTGAGTCCCTGTCCTGACTTCCTTCAGTGGACGACAACATGGAATAAACCCTTTCCTCACCGACTTGCTCTTTCAGTTGTGATGATTCGTTACAATGGAAAACCTAAGACGAATTGGAACCAGCATGGTGAGGTTATTGCTGTGACAGACCTGACTGTGTTTGAGGGAGGATTGTAAAAGAACTTTGGAACTTGGGGCTTAAAGAACCATTGAGTGTTGAGACCTCAGTGGGATGGATGTTCTGCAGGAGCTTGGAAGATGAGAGTGTTGAGAGCATTGCCAAAGATGGAGGCTTGGTTTGTGACATTTCAGAGGGCAGATTGAGGACTCTATCTGGTCTCTTTGCTATTTTAAGTCTATCGTTCTGGTCATCTGGGTTGAACAATCAGTTCTGATTAACAAGAGACCAGCACCATTGAAGAGAAACGTTTGAGTTAGTGAGACAATGGATGCTGGTCAGCTGGAGCTATGAAATTAGCAGTGATTAAGAAGAAACTGGCATCACTGAGGTAAAATCTTCTGAGAAGTGTTTCCTGAGTGCACAAAGAAGCTGTGTTCCACGGGTGGCTAAGGTTGTACCTTTTGCTGGTAGCCAGTCTTGCTAATGTGAAATAATCATCTAGATGGTATTGGATTTGAAGACAGGAAGGGGTCATGGAGAACAGCTGAGGCTTGGCAGTGTGAGAGCTCAGCAGAGGCCGTAGGTGAAGGTGCAGCCTCAGTAGCAGTTGAAGACCCAGGACTAAAGGAGTTTTGGCACAGAAGTTGAAGCTTGACAATCTGAAGATAGCATGTGAGAGCTAATGGTGAAAGTGCAGCCCAGTTACAGCAGAAGACCCAGCATTTTTGAAATGCCAGTACCATGGAGTGATCACCCAAAAGAGCAGCAGCAGTGGAGTGGAATCAGCTACAGCCTAGAAGACAAGCTCTGTGCTGCAGAGGACAGAGCTGGAGACGTGACCCAAGCACTTTAGAGGAGCCCAAAAGACCATGAGTTGATTCCAGACATTGCAAACTGAATTATACTGTTGAAGTTTAGTTTTGCTTGGTTCAAGACTGTGGCTGTGCCCTGATTTCTTTCTCTTGAAGAAGGTATTTAATTTTGATTTGTATGAGTACCCACAGCTGAAAGACCTTGAACTTTTAAAAGAGATTTAAGATTTTTGGAGAGACTGGCTACTTAAAAGATATTGAAATTTTAATATGTTTGAATTTGTAAAGACTGTGGAACTTTTAAAGTTATTTATATTTTTAATCCGAGATCTTGAGGATGAATAGAAAGGAAGGCTTGGGGCTTCTCAGCGGTGTGTTTGTGTGTTAAGTAACAATGGATCCGTTGCACTGGCTGATTTTGTGTCAGCTTAACACAAGCTAGAGTCATCAGAGGGGAAGGAGTCTCAGTTGAGAAAATGCCTCTGAGATTCAGATGTAAGGCATTTTCTCAATCAGTGATCAATTGGGGAGGGCCCAGCTCATTGTGGGTGGTGCCATCCCTGGGCTTGTTGTTCTATAAAAAAGAAGGCTAAGCAAGCCATGGGGAGCAAGTCAGTAAGCAGCATCCTTCATGGCCTCTGCTTTATTTAGTCTTGCCTCTAGATTTCTATCCTGTTGAAATTCCTGTCCTGACTGCTTTTTGGTGATGAACAACAATGTAGAAGTGTAAACAGAAGAAATCCTTTTCTTCCCAAGTCGTTTTTTTGTTTGTTTGGTTTTTTTTTTTTTTTTTGGTTTTTTTTGTTTTTTTTGTTTGTTTGTTTGTTTGTTTTTTTGGTATGGTGTTTCGCCTCAGCAATAGAAGCCTTACCTAAGAAAGCTGTATTAATCAGAGTCCTATAGCCATGAGAAAAATACCTGAAAAAAAAAAAAGGAAACTCAAGTGAAAAAGAGGAAAGCAAGTTAAAAAGATCACTTATCTATTTTGTCTGTGTTTGGGGTTAGTACCTCATGGTGTTTAGTACCTTGTGGATGAATGCTATTGGCCTCAGGTGGTTAGTAACAAAGAAAAGGGAAGCTATTGAAGCCAGAACCTCCAAGGGCACACCCTAGTGCTTTAACTTCTATTCATTAAGCTCCATTGCTTTAAGATCCACAATCTCCTGCTTGTGCCAAAACCTGGAAACTAATCCCTTAACACATGGTTCCTTAAGGGACAGTTAAGATCTAATATCCAGCATGGGCACATTAATAAGCACACATCTCTCTTAGTTCACTTCAGGAATCCTATCTCAGACTTCCATGAGAACTCCCAAACTCCAAAATATTGTTTCCAATTACTGATATTTTTTTTCTAACAGAAGTTACATTGTAGCCAAGTCTGTAGGACCGATGATCCCAGCACACAGTGCCGCATAGTAGCCAGGTACATAGTAACAAGCAACTAGAGCATAGTGGATACTCTGTGGCCAACTCCATGCAGTTGCTCCTGGTGGGGGCTGTCTTCTAGGCAGAGGTTCGTAAACCCTTGTACTTCTTTTCATCCTTCAGTTTGCTAATACATACTCTAGCTCTTGAAAGGTCTACCCTCCCTTCAGCCCAACACGTCCTTCAGAAGCTGCAGGATGGTTGGGTAAAATTACTGCACATGTATGTGTCAACAGAGGCCAGGCCTACAACCCGAGATGCCAACAGGTACAACCACGTTGCCAACACACTCTGGATGCTCTACTGCTAGCTTGGGAACCCGTACATATATAAATCTGTGCCAGAGCCCCAAGCTGTAGTGAATGAAGGTCTTGTGTTCTTCCCTTTGCTGAATTCCCTAGTTCCCTCAACTTGGAGCTCACCTCAGACCAGGTGTTCCTGAATAAGTAATATGGATTTATATTTCTAATCCAGCAGAAGTTGGGTCTACATATAAAAACAAGCTTTTAAATCCAATGACCATTTAAAAAAAAATGAAAGCGGTAGAAGAGAAATGTCAAAGGGGTTTCATTACCCAGGGCTCCCACTCCAGAGAAAATGAAGGCCCTCTTTTAGAGCCAGGTGATCTTTAGAATTCAGCAATAATGGCAAGGAGCGGATGAGTTCACTTTTAAGAAAATAATGGAAGTTTATGGGAGCTTTGTAAGCATGTATATGATCTTAAACATGCCACATAAAAATAAAACAGGAAAGAGAAAAAGAGAGGAGGGGGAGAGAGAGAGAGAGAGAGAGAGAGAGAGAGAGAGAGAGAGAAGGAATCAATGTCTGTGTAATCCTGCAAGGTCTCAGGGAGACTCGGGAAGTTAGACCTGGGCCCAGCCTCCCCTCCCCTCCCCCACCTTGTTCTACAGATCCTAATATAAATCAATTAGGGGCTGACATAATTGGCTGCCTGACAAATGCTCCATGATAATGCAGCTCCAGAGAACATGGGATTTCTGAGGTAGGGGTTGTAAGGCTTTCACTGTAGCAGTAAATTCCATGCTGTGTCAGTGCAGGTGGATAGCTAAGTTGTGAATCCATTGTTTCTCCAGCTCCCAAACCAAAGCAAGCTGTGATTCAATTCAACTACTTACACCTTGGAGGGTAAAATCCTAGACCTTCATCAAATTCAGACCCACTCCCCCCAAAAGGATGGGGTATGCTCAGATGTGTGAACATGTAGGCAGCATGAAGGGAGGAAGGGAAAATATTGGTGGCCAAGGGTTCCAGCAGAAGCAGTTAGAGGACTCATTATTTGGAAAATTGTAAAAGAAAAGACAGTGGCTAGACATGAGCTCAGCTCCTTGGGAGTAATTTACAGAGACGCAGCACCACCCTCCCCCTCCTCCATTCCTGGTATAGACTGTAGCAAGTCGTGCACTTGTGACTTATATTTTCCACTATAAATGGCTGAGGGCGGAAGTGCCCAGGATCCGAGTGGTTCTCCTAGAGCCCCCTCTGTTTAGAGAAAGTGAATGGAACCTACCAGTTACCTTTGTGTGGAGAGTGGAGGGCACGTCGTAGTTTTTGTACATTTTCTTAATCTCTCTACAAGTAAGCACTGTGACACTGTAAGCACTGTGACACTGTCCGTGTTCTCTCTAGCTTTTAGCACAGCTGAGACCACAGCAGACATTCTAATGCTATGCTGAGGAATGTGAGATCTAAGAGACATTGTCACAGATGCACGGAGGACCTGTAGCCAAGAACAGCAGTGCAGTTATACTTAGAGAGAAATTCAAAATTTTAATATGTCCCACGTGACCTTTTAAAATAAAGTACCATTACTTCATCTAATTGCTTTTAATTCTCTATAGTTTTATATGTCAGTATGTCCAAGAGCATATTGATTATTTATGGGAAGGATAGAAACCTTTCAGCATAGTTACATGCATTCCCGGCCCTGGTGCAGGTTACAAGGGATCTTTGGATCTCCTGGAACTGGAGTTATGGTAAATTGTGAGCTTTTCTGTGGGTGCTGGGAATAGAATCTGGGTCCTCTGCAAGAGCAGTAAGTGCTCTTAACATCTGAACAATGTCCTTAAAAAAATAACTCACTAAGTCAAATTTGAACTGTTTATATAATGTGATAGATCAATTTCTCAAGTTTTATTAGAAATATTGTCTATATATTTTTGATAGCTTGAAATATGAAAGAATCTGCTGTTATTTTAATTTAGCTAAGATTCTTTAGTGCCTATGTCAAACAGTTTTTAGTGCACTGAAAACGAATTACATCATTTGATCTACATAATAGCCCAGTGAAGTAGATCCAGTGAGGTAATTTTTATCAGTGTCTTTGTATTACAGCCAAGGAAAATGAACCACAATCTAAATACTTTCTCATGATCTAAAATGTCACAATAAAAATGTATTCTAGTTAAAACTTAGCTTGTATTAAAGCCTGTCTGCTTTTTGAGTTTTTGTTTGTTTGGTTGGTTTTCATGTGTACAGATGCTTTGCCTGCATGTTCGCATGTGTGCCATGTGTGTGCCTGGTGCCCTTGGAGGCCAGAAGAGGGCATTGGATCCCCTGAAATTTGAGTTACAGATGATCATGATACACCACATAGGTGCTGGGAATTGAACTCCAGGTTTCCTGAAGAGCAAGCAGTGCTCGCAAACACTGAAGCATCATCTTCAGCTGATGCTGGGTTTTAACATTTACTGTGCTAACTTGAAACCTAATTGACACACGGTGCTTTTGTTTTGTTTTATCCGTTTTCTTTTTTGTTTGGTCCGTGTATGTGTGCATGATATGCATGCACATGTGTATGTTTGTGGGTACGTGTGTGTGCATGTGCAAGTACACACGTGCTCTCACATGGAGATCCAAGACTGATATTTGTTACCTTTGTCAATCATTCACTTTTGGAACATGGTCCAGGAATGGGGTAGTGTGAGGAGAATTCTGACTGCTGTAAGAACCCTCCAAGACAAGATGAGTCTTGTGACATCAGTTTTTGTCAAAACACTGAATTGTTCTTGGAATGTGTGTTTGTGCTCCTCCCAAGCGTACTGGGTTGGAGCGAATTTACTTCAGACCATTCATTATATGGCCATTGTTGCTTGTTTAGATGCCTCCACAGAAAAACATGGTTTACCACAGTCAGCTTGCTCTTGTGATTGTAAACAGCTTGAACTCACGAGAACTTTACTCACGAAACCTTTCTTAACCTTCAGAGCATGGGTTGCCTGATGCTCTGAATACAGTTGCCTATGCATAGGACATTACTCATCTGCATTTCTTGGCCCCGTTCTCCCAAGTCTACACTACCTTATATTCTGAACCCAGGGTCATGTGAACGGAAAGCTTGCCAATTAGGCTATTTTGGGTAACCAGCTTGCTTTGAATCACCTGCATCAAGGAATCTGAATGCCTGTCCACATGAGAATTCCAGGAGTCTTTAAGAGTTTTGAAACATCTCCCCATTCCGAAACCTCACAGTTTTAGGATTATTGCCTCTTTCTGTGAAGGTTTGAATTTGTTATTCAATATGTTTTTGCTCAGTCTCTTAGAATCTTAGTGTTTAATGAAAATATAAACAGCATTTATATATCAACCTTAAAGTGCTTTATAATAAAGTTTGCAAATGTTTACAGGTGTGCAATTTAAGTTAATCCCGAGGTATTAATCTGGTTGAAACAATTTTCCTACTATTGTCAGTCAAGTCTCTGGCTTATTTCTGCCATGGTGACTGGGGCGTTAGTAATTCACCTCCATACCAGATTTAGGAGTCACCACCAAGTTTCTTCTTGTTCCTTCAGCGTTTTTTGTTTATTTATTTGTTTGTTAATTTAATGGTCTATCATGAATTTGATTAGGGAAGAGACTTACTCTTAGGTGTTTTAGCATTATTTTTTAGACCATTTATTAATTCATCTATTTCTTTTCCTCTGTTACGAAATGCTTCATCATGTCTAAATTGTTATGTCATTAGAAGGTTACCCACCCTTAATTTTTGGGTAAACATTTTTTCAAAGCATCATTTTCTTGAAGCATAGGGTGTGTGTGTGTGTGTGTGTGTGTGTGTGTGTGTGTGTGTCTGTGTGTGTCTGTGTGTGTGTGTGTGTGACACAATACATATATACATACACATGTTATTCAGGCTAAGTAATATTTTGGGTTCTCCTTCCTTTGTAAAGCATAGAATATTTGCCCAACCTATAACGTTATCACTCCTAATAGATCTAAAGAAGATGAATATTTTCTTCTTTCATTTTTTTTTAAACAAGGAAGACACAAGCTCTGTCAGAACAGTAGGTTGGGTCTCACGGGTTGGCTCAGGTTGCTGCCACCCACACAATTTAAGGCTCCCTCATGCTTCAATCTGATATGTAAACTTTACTAAATGACAACAATGCTCTAACCTGAAACATCTCTAAGGTTTTGGTTACAATGCAGCCATGTCACCCTCTGGACAGTTTTTTTTTTCTGGCTGTACATGGAAACTTTGGAAGGTACCCTTTCCGGTTCTATGTGAACAAGCAAACAAACAACAACAAAAACTGGCTTAGGATGTTGGTGTGCTTATGAAGCTGCCCTTCATTTTGTCATGAGTTTCTCCTCCCCTTTCTTCTTGGTAGTGCCCATGGTACCCAGGGCCTGCTCAACAAATGTTAATGGCTGTGATCTTCACTGTTGGCAATTTGCAAAGTGGGCGATTATTGTCTGTAAGCAGCAAGGGAGACACTATTTACTATTTATGCTAATGAGTGAGCACTTGGGAAGACATCTACACACAGCAGTGGGAAAGCTGAACTCTCTAGCTCCTGTCAAAGCAAACGGAGGCCACAGCCAGGAGGAAGAGTGACACCTATTGTTCAAGGCATGATCATCCATGTTTCCTCGCACACCAGTTTTTGCCTGTGTCAGTAATGTCTGCTATTAATAAGACTAGGTCTAGCACAAAGTGGTACTTGCTTGCCCTTTGTGCGCAAGACAGCTGATATCTCCAGCATTTGATTGTTGGCCTTCTTGGCTGATTACAGATATGGTATTTTAGCTCATGCTTTCAAAGAGCAAGTCATTAAGGATAGAAGACATGTGCGCAAGCCCAACTATAGTGCATCCTTTTAAATTAGTAAGGGAAGGCACAATTCCTTTCAGCACAATTGGTAAAAACAAAAAAACAAAAACAAAAAACAAACAAACAAAAACAAACAAACAAAAAAAACACTTGACTTCTCCGTATAAAATTCAGTTCTGTAATTTTAAGGAGAAGAAATTAAAACTTTTAAGATTTATTATGTTTTATCTAACCTATAAAAGGTCATTGTCAATAGTCAAGACACTGGGTTTTATGTGATCATTTTTGTGTTATGCTGGACATGGGAAAATGATCCTGTAGGTAAGGCCTGGCCTCTGGCCTCAAGTCTAGCTCCTCAGGTGACAAGAATGCCACTCTATCTTGAGGCAGACATGGCAACCCTGAACACTTGTCACATATCCCTTGGTAAAACATGGGTGGATACTTTTATGAAATATGTTTGGTACTACGTGCTATAAGATATGATATGCACAGTGACCTTCACACTCATTCGAATGCTGGAGGGATGATTTACTCTGTTAACACATGACTTTCAAAAGCTTACTAATGCTTTCGGCATCACACAGATCCATCTTTCAAGTTCGTATAAAGAAAAACCCAAATAATTTAAATTTCTACTAACTCCTATAAAATTTAAGTGCTTCAGTTTTTACTTTTCATAAGTTAGAGCAACAACGTAAACTATTTTAATCTTGCTTGTGTGTGAACTCTGAGAGGTACAGTATTACAGGCCTGGCATGGTATAGCCACTTGTTTAATGGTGACATAAACATCGTGGGAGTAACCAATCACTCTCTGATCAAACTTAAGTCATGCTCTCCAACATGAAAATCAACCAGGCTCTGATACAAGCCAAGAATGTGGCTAGACAGATCATGAGATATGTGTGTGGGGAGGTACCTACGAATACTATTCTGCTAAAAGGACATGGTATAAAAACTGATTCTGAATGACTTATCGTTACACACATAGATTAGGGCATTTCTCAACCCTCATTAGAGAAGCTTCCTTTGACAGTAGATGTCAGCTAACATGGAGAGAACAGGTCAGGGTGCAGAGAATACTCATCCCGAAATGGACTGCATGGACTGCAGGGCCCCTTCCAAGGGTCAGGTCATTGTTGAAGGAGAGAGCAGAGGGGACATAGAAACACGAGGCAGTAGATGCCTGCAAGAACCCAGTGATTTCTGTGCACAGAAGGACAGCTGTACATATGGATCTACAGTAGTTGTGACAGTATACACAAGACACATGAACGCTCACACCAGACAAAATACAAGTGTGGACAAGGGGGATAGGCAGGAAGTCTCGTCCCTAGCAGAGAGATCTTGTCAATTGATAACCCTTGGAAGAAGGAGGGGATTCATTTTTATGGGTGTGGACTTTTATGGAATGACCACCGTCTAGTGAAAGACCACACATTCAGGAGTCTATGGGTCTATGGGCAGTACTGATTGATTTCGATGTTTTCAGGCTTTTTTTTTAATTTTGTTTTTGTCTTTTCTTTTAAGAGGACACAGAGTTGGGTGTGCAGGGAAGAGGGTGGGTCTGGAGGGAATTGCAGGAATAGGGTGAACGTGAATGTGGGGTGTGTGCACATGCAGGTGTATAAATATACACATATATGTGCATGTATGTGTTTGTATACATATACACATATATACATATACACACACACGTGTGTGTGTGTGTGTGTGTGTGTGTGTGTGTGTGTACAGAAGTCAGCATTAGGTATCCTTCTCAACAACTCTCTTACTGATAGGATCTCTTACTGAACCTGCAGTTCACTGATTCACCTAAGGAGGCCAGTGAGATCTCATGACACTCATGTGTCTGCTGCTCCAGCCCTTGGATTACAGATATGTACTTCTGCTAGCTTTTCATCTGGGCGCTTGGGCTCTGAACTCAGATCCTCATACTTGCACAGCGAACACCTCTGTTAGCCATCTGTCTAGCCATAAGTTAAGGGCTTGGGGAGAATGAAATTACCTGTGTGATCTGAGTGGGGATCATGAGCATCATTAGAAGAGAAAGGGAAGAGGAGGAGGCTGTATCAGCAAGAAGGCAGGGATGTCCTTAATGTCCCCAGGTTGTTGTAACTTGTGAAAACATGATACAGACACAGTACTTCCCTATCCTTTAACATTGTTTGGCCTACTCTTTGTTTTTTGTTTTGTTTTGTTTCTGTAAAGGCTTAGAAATAATATGTTAACAGATTAAACACACGCGCGGGCACATGCACACACGCACACACTCATTAGATGGAAGGGACTTTGATCCCGATTGCTTTGAATCTTCAGTTTGAGGTTAGCTACGTGCAATCTGAGCAACATCTTCCAGTCAACACGTATGGTCCAGGTTTTGCTGTTTTGAAATTTAATTTATTGTTATTGTGTATGATATGAGCTGTGTGTATGTGCATGTGTGTCTGTGTGGTATGTGTGTGTGTGTGTGTGTGTGTGTGTGAGTATGTGTGGTGTGTGTGTGTGTGTGTATGTGTACGCATGCACGTGCACACAGGTGCACACATGCCATGGCCCATACATGGCAGTCAGAAGACAACTTTCAGGAGTTTGTCCTGCCCTTCTACGCTGGGTTCTGGGGATTGAATTTAGGCCACTGGGAGCTAAGGCCGCAAACACTTTTACTACCTGGGTCATCTGTCTGGTCCCAACACAGAGTTTGGAGTTTTGTTATGCTCTTTTCAGCCATGTATGTGTCTTGGAGATTTCAGAATATAGGTCGTATATATGATTATGTGCATGTGTATACATGTCGTCTCCTATCTGCCTGAAGGATGAAGTGGAACCAGGATGAATAGGTTCCCTGGGTCTCCACTGGGTCTGCAAAGCTGGAAGTGTTACAACTCTTACAGAGGCAAGGAGATCTGGGCAGCTTGTGCAGGGCAAGTAGCCTAGGTCCAGCTATCAGCAGCACTAGAGCCAATGCCAGCAGGAGGGGTGGCAGCAGCAGCAGCAGCAGCAGCAGCAGCAGCAGCAGCAGCAGCAGCAGCATGAATCTGGCCTGCTGGTCCAAGGCCCAGCAATGAATGCCTTGGCAAAAAGAACTCTTCTCCAAGTGTTACAGTTCAATAAATAGCCACTTCCAGATGATCCTCAGTGAAATAACTTGTGTGCTTTAGTCCATGTGGACAAGGACTTGTCTTAGTTAGGGTTTCTATTCCTGCACAAAGCATCATGACCAAGAAGCAGGTTGGGGAGGAAAGAGTTTATTCCGCTTACACTTCTATGTTGCTGTTCACCACCAAAGGAAGTCACGTCTCGAACTCAAGCAGGTCAGGAAGCAGGAGCTGATGCAGAGGCCATGGAGGGATGTTACTTACTGGCTTGCTTCCACTGGCTTGTTTAGCTTGCGCTCTTATAGAACTTAAGCCTACCAGCCCAGGGAAGGCACCACCCACAATGGGTTGGGTCCTCCCTCTTTGGTCACTAATTGAGAAAATGCCTTACAGCTGGGTCCCATGGAGGCATTTCTGCAACTGAAGCTCCTTTTTCTGTGATAACTTCAGCTTGTTTCAAGTTGACACATAAACCAGCCAATACAGCACTATATAAACATTGAATAGGGTGGGATTGAGGGGTACATGTTTCCTATTGGCTTAATCTGAGATGTTAGTGATGCTCTGTTTGCATGGGGAAGGACTCCAAATGTTTTCCCTATGTGACTGATGGTCATGGTCCTCTCAGTGGGGTGTTGAAATTATTGTTCCAGAGCAGGTAGAGGTAGGCAGGGAATGGCTCCACTCCTACCATTCCCAATTCTGAGATTTACGGGGTCTGAGCTCACTCAGCCTTACCAGTTCTTCTGTCTGGTGCTATGGTCTACTTGCCCCACATATACTTTGTGTGCATGTGTGTGTGTGTGTGTGTGTGTGTGTGTGTGTGTATGTGTGTGTGTGTGTGTTTGATTGCCTATTATACTGACTAGTCCCCTGAGCACATGTTCAACAGAAGGGGAAGTTTTTCGAATATAGGTCATATATAAGTGTATATATGCATGTGTGTATGTGTGAATATGTGTATACATGTATGTGTGTAAACATAAACATACATCTTTATGGACACATATGTATACACACATGTATGGGTGAGTGGTGCATGTTTGTACATGTACATGCATATGTAGAATTATGTATACATACATGTAAATGTACATCTGTATATACATATATACATACTTCCTATTTCACTTATTAGACCTGGAGTATATGTTCGATAGAAGGAGCAAGCAAACCTTTTTGCATCACCACCTCTATTAAGATGGTGGTATGGTATGGGTTGGTTTTGTTTTGCTTTGGGTCTGTTAACATGGTAAATTGTACTTACTGATTTTCAAATGTTCAATAAACCTTGTTATCTTGGAAATAATCCCCATTTAGTCATTTTGTATATCACTTTACTGTATTGTTGGATCCAAACTCTAAATCTTCTCTTACAACCTTTACAGCCATAAGCATTAGGGATATTGATCTATAATCTTTCCTGAAATGAACTTGTCTGGTTTGATATTAGAGTGGAGCTGGCCCATAGAATGAGCTAGGAAGTCTTTCTTTATGTTTGTGAATTGGTTTGTGTGCAGTTGATACTTAAATGTTTGATTACATCATCAGTGATGTCATCTAAGCCTGAGGCCTTTTACATGTTGTAGGAAGTCCTGATAGTAAAGACTTCATTAGCTGCATAGCTTTTTAAATTACCTGTTTCTTCTTAAATAAGCTTTGGCTGTTTGCTTCTGTCAGTGAATTTATCTGTTTTATTTAAGTTGTTGAATTTACTGTAGTAAAGTTGATAACACTTCCTTTCTATGTGGGACATGTTTAGACTCTTTACATGACATCAATAGCTTGATCTGAATACTGGAAAATCTCCCTTCGCTTATTTCCTGCAGATCGTGGGTGTCCTTCAGTTTGTCCAGCGCTTAGAAAGCATCTTCCAGCTTCACTGCTTTTCTCTGCTCTTCCGTTTGATTAAAGAAAGCGACTGTTCTTAGATTTACTTGTTGGATAGAATGTTTCCTTGCATGTATGTCATGTGGGTCACGTGTATGCCTGGTGCCCCTGAGGTTACAAGAATGGGTCAGTTCTCTGGAAATGGAGGTACAGGTGATTGTAGGAGGTGCAGCTGCCATGTAGGAGTTCTAGGAACCAATTTCAGGTCTTCTGTAAGAGCAGCAAGTGTGCTTAACCACTGTTCCATCTCTCCAGCCCCTCCTGTCTGCTTTAAAAATTTCAAGTTATCTTTCTTGCCTTTTCTCTCCTCTCTCTTCTCTTCTCTCCTCTTCTCTTCTCTTCTCTTCTCTTCTCTTCTCTTCTCTTCTCTTCTCTTCTCTCTTCTCTTCTCTCTATCTTTCTTTCTCTGTCTCCATTTCTCTCTGTTTGTCTCTCTTTGTGTCTCTGTATCTGTCTCTCTGTCTCTCTCCTATCTTTCAGTCTCTCTGTCACTATCTTTCTGTCTCTGCCTCTTTCTGTGTTTCTGTGTCTCTCTTCTCTCTTTTTCTGTCTCTATTTTTCTCTGTGTCTGTCTCTGTGTCTCTGTGTCTCTGTTTCTCTTTCTCCTCTCTCTGTCTCTCTCTCTCTGTCTCCATCTCTCTGTGTGTTTCTGTCTTGGTTCCCCCCACCCCCCTTGCATTCCTTGAGATTTACTCTGAGTTTCCAGGCCAGTTATTCCTTCTGTTCTATTATTTATCAGTGTTTGGTGCTATTAACACCCCTGCAGGGAGCTCAGCTCAGCTACACCCCACTCTCTTGCATATGCCTATTTTCCTTTCCCTCAGTTCAGAATATTTATAATTTCAATATGAATTTTTTATTATATCCAAGATACTTTTTAAAAAAGTCTTCAGATGTTTTTAAGGTTACTTCTTAACACACATAACCATAGACCTATTTTCTCCACCCGAATGTGATCTTACTTGAAAATTATTGTGGGAATTTCACAGGACTGCTGTGTGGGGAGGTAGAGCGTGCCGAGCTAGCCAGAACTGGTTATTGATACTGTTCTATGCCCCTTTTTTTGTATGTTACTTTTCTTCCCCACGCCTCTTTTGTATGCTCCTTTAGTTCACCATTCTACCAAGAAGTAAGAAAGGCCATTACTCTCCAAATGAGCATTTATTTGGATGTGTTTATTTCATTTTGAAATGTACTGGTTTTGCTTTAAAAAAATCACCTGCTATCTTTTGTTTAATATCATTTAACTTTTAGCTCATTTGTACCTTTATACTTAAAATAATTTGATATAAGTGACATATAATTTCTTATTCAATCCCATAAGCTCTATTTTTCAGTATTTAGACCATTAGTATTTAATGTTTAAGCAATCAGGTGTAAACAATCTATTTGTTTTCTGCTTGCTACATCTTCACTTTCTTCCTTGTTTTCTGCTTGCTACAACTTTACTTCACCTTTATTCTTGTTATTTTTCTTCAGTCCTGTTGCATCTCTGCAGCTAGATGACTAACTGGCTACCATGCTACTTTGCGAGCTGCCATGTAGAAGTTCTGGGAACAATCTCAGGTCATGCTACTTCAGCAGATACTTTAGAGTTCATAGCTCTCCATTTTTCACTCACTGTATTTCCCCTTCAAGGCATACTCCACCATTTCCTATATGCTGAGCAATAGTAAACTTTTATTCCCCTGCCCCCAACCCCACCCCAGTCATCAGGCTACCAATTCAGTTAACCAATGTTTACAGTGCCATAAAACATTATGGATATTTTTGTTTTAAATACTTAAATGAAAATTCTGATGAAAATGAGAAAAGACTTTTTAATTCTTGGAGTTACAAAGTATACACCACTCTGCTTTTCTTCACATCTGTTAGGGTTTCCACTGGACAGCCTGCTTCTTCTGCCCGAACTTTGTGCTTTGGTAACTTGATCTCTTTGCTAACAGTTCATTTCAGGTTAGGGTTAATCTTTCCTTGCCACTAAGCCATGTCATTTCTAGCATTCTGACCTTTGCTTTGTAAGTTGTAGAGTTTATAACCTGGCTATTTGTTTAACAATGTTAGCCTCTCATAATGGTCTGGATGTGCCTTGCAAAGTTCATATGCAAGTAATTTGAGTTTATTTGGGGGGGGGGATAGGGGTGGGTAGGTACTGGTTCTAATGCTTTGAATTAATTGGGAATCTGTGTGTCCAAATCTCAAAGGTCCTTGTCCCCAGTTGGTTTTTGATCAATCAATAAAGAGCCAACAATCAATGTCTGGGTGGAAAGGGAAAGAGAGAGAGAGAGAGAGAGAGAGAGAGAGAGAGAGAGAGAGAGAGAGAGTTTTTAGATTGTACAGGCTAGGAACTGGGAGAAAGGAAGAGAAAGAAAGAGAGAATCACTATGATGGGGAGTAGGGTTGGGGGGGATGGACATAAGAGCAACAGAAGAGAAAGGCAATCAGTCATGTAAGAATTCGGGTAAGTGACCACTTCCTGGATTGGGCCTGGGGTAGCAGGGGAACATTTAGGAGGGCCCAGTCTTTGAGCTAGAAACAGCATGCCAAATTAACACAAATTAACTGGGGGGTGTGTGTGTGTGTGTGTGTGTGTGTGTGTGTGTGTGTGTGTGTGTCATTCAGGAACCCAGATTGCTCCTGGGCAGGTGCATGCATATGACCCAGGTGCCAAAGCAGTGTAGCCCAAACTTGCTGCATTTTGTAAAGGTAAACTTGTGAGAGGTGGTTGGGTCATGAGGCTTTGAGTCAATAGATTGATATTGTAATGTATGTCAGGTCTTTGTCAGAGAATGGATTTGTTACAAAAGTGAGTTTGATCCTTATTGCTGCCCTGTGCTCTATTGCCTCCCTCCCTTCTCCCACAGAAGCCCTTGTTAGATAGTGGCTACTTGATTTTGGACACCCCAGCCTTTCAGACCTCGAAAGAAGTGAATGTGTACCTTTATATTACCTAGTCTTGGGTGTTTCACTACTGAAGAACAAAACAGAGTAAGTGTTGTTCTTTCTAAGTAGTTTAAGTGGCTCTTTCTTTAGCCTGAAGTAATTTTTACACATGAAGTAATTTATACCCTGTGGATAAGTGTTTAGCTGGATATTCCAAGAGGAAAGCTCATGTCTCTTCTCTTCTCATCCTGCCCTGCAAATGCTGGACTGTGGAACTTCATCTTCAACTCGGGCTCCCTTTCAGCCTGCCTTGGTATCTCCCATCTGTACCCACTCCTGAAGCCTCAAGCAGTGGTCTGAGGCAGTGACCAGCCTCACATGTAACTTTCCCCCTCAGTATTCACTTTTCTTCTTGCCTGAGAATTAATGTTTTAAAAAACATTTATTCAAATTTTTTTTAGTTTTTTAATTATTCTAGTTGAAAGGATAAATCTGGTCCCTGTTACCCCAACTTGTCTGGAAATTAAAGTGAATTGGATATTTCATTGTATTTAATGTTAATTAATTCAAAATTTAAAAAGTCCCATGTGGTATTATTGAATGTGTGACAGAAGATGTTGATTATAGAGGTATTCATATTATGAAGTTTTATTGAGCTCAGAACTTAAGATTTGCACATTTTGCAATATTCCAAGAAAAGATGTTTAAAGAGCTAAAATATTTTCCTAAAATTTAGTCATCAGAAGCTTTTTTTTTTAAACTTGACAAAGTTGTATGTGTTTAGCAATAATATTTTAGCAAGGAAGAAACAACAAAATAATGCCAATATTTCTTTTCCAGATTAAATAAAATGAGCAACATTTGCTCTTAAACTGAATAAACCACATTTGTCCTGTAAAATTAAGAATGGAGCTATCTTTAAATGCCTGAGAAATTAAATTTAGTAATTAAAGTTCTACCTGAAGACAGGTATGCTGGTGCAGGCCTACAATCCCAGTACTTGGAAGGTAAAGGTGAAAGATCAGAAACTAAAAGTTAGAGACCAACCTGGACTCTTCCTCCCCCTCACCCCCCGCACACACACACACATACACACACACACACACACAATCTCACACACACATATACATACACACATATATACATACACACATCACACATAATACAGGCACATACACATACACCCTTACATACAGGACACACACATACACCTATAATATATACTAGGTATACACACATACAAACAGGCACACACACATACACACAAACACACACATACACATAATACACACAAATATACATATGTACACATATACACAGATGCATACATGTATAAACACATGTACACACACATATATACAGGCACACATGCATACACACATACATACAGGGCACACATGCATACACACACATATATATTGTTAGGCATACAGACATACATACAGGCACACACACATACACACATTAGACACACACATGCATATACACATATACACGTACATACAGGACACACACATATACACATACAAATATACTAGGCATACATACATATAGGCACAGACACATACACATACATATATACACACGTACACATACACATGTACTTCTACATACATTCACACATATACATAGACACACATACAAACATGCACACACTCACACACATACACATACATACAGGGCATACATACTAGTCATACACACATACAGGCACACATACACACATACACATACACATATACATACATACACATACATATACATAGACACACATAGATACACATAGACACACATAAACATATATACAGAGCACACACATGTACACATATACATATATACTAAGCATACATACAGGCACACACATATACACATAAACATGTACATATACACACATGTACATATATACATAGACACACATAAGCACACATACATATACATACACACATATACATAGATACACACATATAAACTAGGCATACACACATACATACAGGCACACACGCACACATACACACAAAGGTGGAGTAGAAGTCAGTCTTAGTTTGACCATTGGCCTGTGGTGGAGAAATGTAGAGAAAATTCCAGGAGGAGTAGGATATTTATAAAGGTTTGGAAGTACGCACTCAGAAGTTAGCTTGACTAGCCCTGGGACTTTGAGAGAATGTCGCTGCTACTGAAGAGTCTAGAGTAGATGGAAGTAGCTTGAGGCCAGATTGAACAAAGACACAAATCAAAACGTTCAGACTTATTGGTCTCATGAGGCATTTTGGTTGTGGCCATAAAAACCAAGGGGAAAAACAGACAATTGTGGACTGTGACACAGTCATGTCTGTAGGACATAGCAATCTCTTTAGATGCCCCAGGAAGGGGAAACAAGGCAGAAATATATAAAGCATGTGAGTTGGGCTGCATTGGGGAAATGGCTCCGTGGGTGAGGTGCTTGCTGCTCATGCCTGAGAACCAGAGTCCTCTGTCCCCAGAACTCAGCAAGAGCTGGGTGAGCACAAGAGCCCAACCCCAAGCAATCCCAGCCCTTGAAAGGCAGACAGGGAAACCCCAGAGCCAACTGGCTGTACAGACTAACCAGAAGAGTCCATGGTGGGTGCAGAGAGAGGTCCCAACTCAATAAACAAGGAAGGAGAGCAAGTCAGAGAGACCTCACTTCACTTTCTATACACATGTACACATACCCACACACGGAGACCTTACACACATGAACATGCATGCACATGCACATACACATACATGCACATACACACCACACAGTATAAAATGTCTTTTAAAAGTACACAAAAGTGGAGGCATAATAACAGTTGGTACTGGAAAGGCAACACCAGATAAATAAGAACTGAATAGTCAAATTAGAGATACAAAGAGCCAAGTGAAATGGTTCTTAGAATTTAGAAGCCCAAGGCAGAGAATCTGAGAGAGGTTTGGGTTTTTTTGTTCCATTTTGAATATAACCCCCATCCTGTCATTAGAGAATTACTCTGCTAGAGCTTGGACACAACTGGGGATTTTATTTGTTGGGCTTAGTGAATTCAAAGTACATGTTCTTGATAAAGAGATCCTGTCTTCTTTTTAAAAAGTGTGTATGTGTGTGTTGTGTGTGTTTGTGTGTGTGTCTGTGTATGCATGCGTGTATATGTGTGAGTGTGTGTCTATGTGTATCTGTGTATGCATGTGTGTATGTGTAAGAGAGAGAGAGATTGTGTGTGTGTATGCATGTGTGTGTATGTGTGTGTGTCTATGTGTATGTGTGTGTGTGTGTGAGAGAGAGAGAGAGAGAGAGAGAGAGAGAGAGAGAGAGAGAGAGAGAGAGAGAGAGACTGATAATGTCTTCTCATGTAGGCCAGAAGAGGACATTAAATGCCTTGAGGCAGAAGTTACTAAAAGTTGTGTGTTGAGTGCTGGGAACACAACTTAATTCCTATGCTAAAATGGTACACACTCTTAACCCCTTAAGCCATCTCTCTAGGCCAAGGTATTATACTTAATGATTGTTCTTAAATGGACAAGAGGATTAGGTAAAGGATTGGTTATAAATTTTTTCTTGAGACTCACTTTTCTACTATTTTATAGACATTTCTAACAAACTGTTGTTGGTGATGACCAATTCTCTAAATTTTTGCCTTACAACTTGAGTATCACATGACTATGGTAGGATGGCTGGTCACACAGAGGAGACCTTACAGAGCTGCTGGACCTCTTAGGCACTGGGCTGCTTTGGGCAGCTTTTGCCAAAGGCTTTTTTTTTTGTAATTCCTGCAGAATGATGGTAATGGCCACATAGTGCTTTGGTAGTGCTATTGTGTAGAACTTGTGTTGTTGCATCTCAGGGGGAGAGAATATGATATTATAACTTCTATTTTTCTACTGCTAAAATCAGACTGGGGAACAGACACATTAGTATTCAGGTGAAATGATTTTTAAAAAGAACATTTTCATGTAACAATATAGTACATTCCCTTAAAAATGCTCATTACCTTGCATTTACCGCCTGCTTCGAAAATCCCTTCTTAAATGTATGTCACTTTCTGGTTTCTTTTTTTTTTCCCAAGAAGAAAAAGAAACTTCATAAAAGATTAAACAGACAAAATAGAGTTGCATAAACAATAAGATCCAAGTTTTTCTATGTGCATTGGGAATTCCACTTTATTTTATGATTTTTTTCTTCCAGTAGCCCGGACAATTTTCCCCTAACAAAATTAAAAGTACCTTCAGGACTGTCACAATTACATATGAGAACAGAATTTGCCAGCAAGAATCTTATTATGGAATGGGGTTGCGTTGCAAAAATACTTGTTTTGACTTCAAATGGGAAAATAGTTCTTCAATTAGTTCTCAGAGGAACCTTGATTTATGTAGATTAGGTGCTACATCAAAGGAGTTTAAGATACTGGATTTACTAAATTCAATTTAAGTCAGTACTTTGGGATAGCACGGAAAATGCTTCACGTGGTAAGTATTTATTAGTAAGACAAATGAAATAATCACCCTATGCTTCTAGAAACTCCCATGACTTAATGTCATCACCTGCAGAGAAGAATAAAATATTTAAAACATATGTGTTTGTGTGTGTATGTGTGCCTGTGCATGTGTGTTATAAATCCATGGCTGCATTAAAGGCTAATAGAGCTTTAACATCTGATATATTTGATGCTTGCATTTAAACAAAAACCCCTCTCCCTTTTAAAAAAATCCCTGTAGACAGCAACTTAAGAAACATCTTAAGGAATCTAGACCAACATTCTTTGTCGCTCCATGACACAGAAGTTTCCAGAAGGTAGAAGATGGAGACGGATACACATAGGCATAGACATGATCGGATGCATAGTTTTAGGGCCGCCATCCCTAAACAGTAGCACATACGCAGGGTAGTACTAGTTCTCTGGACAGAAGGAGACAGATGGAGGAGATAAGGTCTAGGTTTTTCGCAGGGCTTACTGATGAAGACAGTGTGACACTTTAGTTAGGAGACCTCCTACTCTCAAAGAGAAACTCAAACTGATGGCGCCCACAAGGTGCACCTGTTACCTCACAAAACAAAGTCTTAAGGAAAACCACACCCAAGTGGGATGATTTAATGGTTCCAATGCCTTTCAGGTCCTTTGCACACTTCCTGCTATCTATGCCTCCAGACACAATACTTACCTAGGGGAAACAAAACAAGGTGCTCCTTTTTAAGATGGGAACTTTCCACAAAGCCCACCATAGTCTTTCCTTCACTTCTCATTGGCAGGCATTGCTCACAGGCAATGTTTATAGTTTCCCTAAACTCATTGCTGGCAGTGGGAATGGGCTGATTCTCTGCCATAGGCCATGGAAGGGCAGTCCTTCTGGACAAAGATGTGGATGGTGAAGACATCAGGCTCTCTGAGCCCTGAGTGTCTACATCCACCCATCCTTCCTGCTATATAAAAGCATCCACTTGGGATCTAAAAACGGATGGAGAAAACCTTATTTAAAAAAGCTGGAAGTTACCTGGCCCGTAACCTTGCTGATTCTCATGTTAGACCAACGGAGGCTCACTTCTGACATCTTGAAACATATGAAAATTCAGTTTGGGTAGAAAAACAGCCATTTGCATTTCTCCCAAATTCATGCCCGAGAGTCCCAGGTTAATAATATAGAGAACAGTGATGCCCAAATGTTTGGCTCAACAAAAACCTCTCTTTTATGTTATACATATATGTGTGCACAGAGGTAGTTGTGTGCATGTGAGTGCAAGAGCCCTCAGAGGTGAGAGAGATCGGATCTCCTGGAGGTGGAGTTACAGGTGTTGTGGGCCATGCTATGTGGGTTCTGGGAATCAAAACTGAGTCCTCTGGGAGAGCAGAACATGCTCCTAACCACTGAGCCATCTCTCCTTTGGTTTAATGAAAAACCAAAATAACTGCCAATGCTCATTGCCTATTTTCTATTGCCAGGACGTGCTATAAACTGTGTTCTTCTTTATGGACAAGCTCATCTCGTAACTTTCCAGTCTATGTGTAATCTCACTGGTTAGGCAAATTCAGATCCAAAACAAGAGGGCAGTAAACAAGAGTGTAGTAAGAGATGAGATTCAGGGAGGTGTCTTAGCATGCTGTTCTGTCACTGTGAAAAGCCACCATGACCATAGCAGCTTATAAAAGAAAGGGTTTAATTGAAGGCTTGGTGACAGTTTCAGGGGCTTAGTCCATAATCCTCATGGCAGGAGGAATGGCGGTCGACTTCACACTGAAGTGGCATTGAGACCTACATCTGGTTCTCAGCATGGAAGCGGAGAGCAAGACTGGTCATGGTGTGGGATTTTGAGGCCTCACAGCCCAGCCCCCCAGCCCCCAGTGACATAGCTCCCTGAAGAAAACCATATCTCCTAACTATTCCTAAGCAGTCCGCCAGCTGGGAATCAAACAATCAAATCTAAGGACCTGTGGTGGCCATTCTCCTTCAGACTCCCACAGGCACCATATAAAGCTAGACAGTAGCAGGCTGCTACGGTGGATCAGCAGATGAAGGCATGTTATCACGCAAGCCCAACAATCGGAGTTCAGTACCTCTAGTGGGAGGAGAAAGCCAACTCCTGAAAGTTGCCCTCTGTGTGTAGGGAATGCCCATGCATCCCAATAATAAATGAATCAGAAGAGAGAGAGAGAAAAGCAGCAGATAGGAAGACATTTTGGGTTTACAAATGTGAATTGGACATCCACATTTAGGTTTCCTGTTTTTGTATCCTCCCAGATACTGAATTAAACTGGGCATTGTGGAATATCAATGCTATAAACCCTCGATAATGAGGTGGAATGGGGATTCTTCCACTGATAAAGCTGTGGGAGGGTTTCTGTAAGGTATATGTTAAACAGTGTTTGTTGTTAAGCCAAGCACCGGAAGTTCAATATATCTCAAATATCCAAAGCGAGGAGGAACAATCATGTCAGGCCCACGAGCCGAGAGGCTGCCCCGTGAGATATGATGGGGCCAAGGGTGCAGGAGGACAAAGTATAACACGAGGCTGACAAGAAGCACCCAGAGAGAGATACTTCAAGATGGCTTCCTGGTTCCCTTAACAGTCTCTGTGCATGTCCTCTGGACAAAGTGTTGGAGGGTCATTTAGAACCAACCAGGGCTAGTGAGACAGAGTGGCCATGGATCTGCGAAGAGAACCTACACACTGCCACCACGTTACTCCGCTAGCATCATTCCTAACTTTATTACAAAGATATCCTTATATGCACAGCTAGGTGTCGCTCTCACCCACCCCTCAAAATAGATGGAGACCATTACAGAAAACCACAAATAGTCAAAATGCCGAGGTCAACTGAACCTGAAGTTCCCAGACTCACAGATACATCTACAACGCACTCTTGCACCCAAGGCTCAGGGAACATCACGGGTAGAAAGAAGCAGAAGCTAGAGGACCGACCAGGAGGTCTGCTGTGAGGTGTGACTCCTAGAAATGCCAGACAAGCTCTACCCATGATACCTCAACAATATGGCTGCCTATACAAGATCTGAACAGTGAAAACTCCAATAGACACGCCAACATAGTTGGGGAGGTGTCATGGGGACCCGTCTCTATATAAAAGAACACGGCAACTAATGGCTGCTGAGAGAAGTAGAATTCGTCTTTCTCAGGGGTGGGCTTCCTAACTGGTTATCTAATACAAAGCAGTCAGCTCTGAAATCCCATATATGCGTGAGACACTGAATAGAGTCAGCCGAAGGTGTGTATATATTTTATTTATATTTTAGTAGTATTTATTATTTAAATTAATATTACATTTATATATACTCGATTACTTTATTCTATATATAAGTATTAAGTATATATAAATATATAAATTTAAATAATAAATGCTATTAAAATAAAAGAGTAATAATAAAAGCACTAATAATGAAAGAAAAAGAGGCCATGAATTTGAGAGAGGGCGGTTGGAAAAAAGGAGGGAAGGATGTGATCATCTTTTAATTAAAATAAAGATGTGGCAATGAGCATATAATATAGGAATGATCACCTGGTCAGCAAATTCTGCCAAAACAAGTAGACATCTGTGTGTAAAAAGAGTCGTGAAAAGTCAGACATACGGCTACTCCCTTCATAAACATTAACCCCAAACCTATCACAGACCTACATGCAAAAGACCTAAAGTGCAAGAGGAAATTTAGAGGACCTTGTCTTCTGGATATAACACCAAAGGTAAGACGAACAACAGGGAAAAGGGGCAACTTGTTAGAATTAAAACGTGTTTTCAAGAGAACGAAAAGAGAACCTGTAAACGCAAAGCAACACAAAACAGAAACTACTTCCTAATGACAGGCAAGATTGGGGGGAGGCTCTATATAGGGAATGTTTAAAACTCGGTAATTTTAGGAAGGAAACCTAAAGAATGGGAAGATAGCCAACTAAAACTAAAAAATAACCAGCTACAAGATCACGGGGACGTGTAAATAGCCAATACGCATATGCTTTAGTCTCGTTCTTTAACAATTTCATACATGAAGATGATGCATCCTGGTTAGTCTCGCCATGACCCTCTCTTAGGATTTTTCCTTTTAAAAAACAGGTCTGTCAGCGAGCTTGTAGCTTCCTGTGTTCTGGTTGGCCAGTGAGCTGCTGTGATCATAATGTCTCCCAATGCTGGGGTTACAGAAGCTCACAGCTGTTTCTGACGTTTAGATGTGCACAGGGGATTCAAACCTGGGGACTGGTCCCTGCACAGCAAGTGCTCATACATGTTGAGCCGTCTTCCCAGCCACGCAAGCAAATAGAAGGGGGTGAGTTTGTCGTTCAAGTCAGATACCAACATATTTTGAGTCCCTACCACTTTCATTATCTGTATTTCGTTCCATTTTTTACTAATTCTTTTCTAAATGTATCACCACAAAAGTATGCATTTTTAACTTCTTAAAATACCCATAAAGGCGAGCCATGTATATAGATTTTTGAAAAGGGCTGCTTAGACCATCTTTGACAGGGACCTTGGCCTTGGGAGGATTTGTTCTTAACTGTACCCCTTTCTCATGCTGAGCTAAGCAAGTTGACCCACTTCTCCATCCCCCAGCCTCCGCCTCTAGTAGGTAAGGGCATAACCCACACCTCAGTACAATGTTGAGGGAGACTCAGGAGAGGAAGAGGGGTAAAGTACTGTTTCCCCGTGTAGAGGAACACAGCCTGGACCTGCACTGGCCCTGACTAAAATGTTTCTGCAGTTTCCATGTAAGTAATACTTCATAAGAATTTGTTTCTTCTCAGTACATTTAAGGGTTCTTTCATAAAGTTTCTCACTCTGGCATGGTGACATGCTTGATGTTGGGACAGCTAAAGAGCAGGGCACACACTCATGCCTGGCGCCCCTCTTTTCTACCATCTTGCTGCTTACTGTCTGCATCTCCTGTGGGCACTGTCCTGGGAAGGAACAGAAATGTGATTGGCAGAACCTGTAGCTAGCATCTACATCACTCTCCAGTCTCTGCTGGTGTTCTGTGGGGCAGACAGACCCACGGACATGGCTCACCTTCAGAGACCCATCAGATTCCCTGAGAGAGCACAATGCTGTAGAGGCTCCTTTCTGTTTTGTTTTTTTACAATCATGCACTTTGGTAGCTGACTGAAATGGGATCCTTAGCATGAGGGGTTTGCAGGATTTGCATCCAATTAGCAAGGACTGCTCTCCACCCTGAAGTTACCCACACATATTTTTAAAATTCAAATGGCAAGTGTGTAAAAAGTTTCCTCATTGTGGGCTTCTTTTGGGCTTTGTGCTCAGGGTAGAAATGGGTCTTTCTAGTAAACTTTACTGAGCTAGGTATAAGTCCACAATATCTCAGCAGTAAAGCAACCCCAGGGGGATAATTTTGTGCAACCATTCCAATCTTGATACCAATTAAATTGCCCTGATCTATCTCACCGAAGTCACACAAAACAGGTTTCTGAGCTGTCTCCTCGCCCCTTGCTTAGAGAAACCACCAGATTTATTTGTCCCCACTCAGATGTAAGATCATATTTCTTCTCCAGCCCCACCCCCAAAACTTTATGGCTCTAATACCAACAGGAAGAACTGGAACAAGCCTACGTCCATGCCTACCTTCTGATTTGTCTGTAACACGCTTCTATTTTGCCTTCAGCAGAAATGAATTGTATTTGAAATCCCCACCCCCTTTAATTGTGTCACATTTGTGGGATATGATACCATCTCCAAAATAGGAAATTCCCGAGATGGCATTGTTAAGAAGGCTTAGAAACAGTGTTCTGCAAGCCCATGATATAATTTTAGAGCCAGTTTTATTGCCTTTGAAAATACCAGCATCCTCCCGAGATTAAGAAATTGCTATAATTGGTGGGTGAAAAGGCAGGCAGAGAGATAGTTTTTGCTGATAAACTTTCAAGTGCTTTAGAAAAACTAGACAGGGCAGTTTTAAATCTATAACCTCCTTACCTCACTCCTAATTGTTCAAATCCTATTCGTCCACACCCTGGTTCCTCACAGCTTCTACTGGCTGGTTCAGTACTCTAAATTCTTTGTGATATAACTAACTGTCCATGCAATCAAGCTCTCTCACACAGAGAGCTGATTTCACTGTTTTGGAAGCCGTGGGTTCCTGTGTTTGTGTGTATACGTGTGTATGTGTGCACTTGTGCGCATGCATATGTTTTTGTGTGTATGTGTGTGTGCACATAAATGTATGTATACATGTGTATTTGTGTGCATGCATGTGTTTGTGTGTGTGTATGTGTATGTGTATACATGGGAGCATGTGTGTGTGTTTATGTGCATGCATTTGCTTGTGTATGCATGTGTTATGTGCATGTGTCAATGTGTGCATGCATGTATTTGTGTGTGCACTCTGACATACATGTGTTTTTGTGTGCATGCCTCAGTGTGCATGTATGTGCATGTGTGTGCATTTGTGTGTATGCTTGTGTTTGTGTGTTATGCCTGTGTGTATATGCATGTGGGTGTGCACATGTGTGTGCATGCATATATTTGTGTGCACGATGTGTATGCATGTGTTTGTGTGCATGTGCCTTAGTGTGTGTGTGTGTGTGTGTGTGTGTGTGTGTGTGTGTGTGTGTGTATGGTGTTTGGGGTTGAGTGTTAGCTTCTGAAAACAAAACAAATCTTCACTGCTTCTCTAATTCACACCATGCCACATGTTCCCTATCCTACATTTATGGTTAAATTAATAGCTTCTATCTGTGAACCTGGCTGACTGGCAGCACTTAAAAATTTTTTTAAGAGCTACTCATTTACACTACCAGTCCCATAGTTTTCCCTAGAAGACTCTGAAGGGCACATTCTTGAGTGACAAGTGAGCAAGACCCTTGCAAGAGTATGGAGACGATTCTGGCAATGAATACTTCAAGGAAGTACAGAAGAGCGTTCAGAATTGTACTGGAGACCCTGTCTCAGAAGCTGATAGATAGAAATACTTTCAGATGAACTGTTTTTGATTGACTTTATTTGGAGAGCAACAATGTGGATAGAGAAGGCAGGTCATGGGGAGTGGTATGAGCTTCCAGGCTCATAGGGGGGTGGTTTCATGCTATGGCCATCCAGAGCCTGCAGAGATGAGCAATAGGAATGTGGGGTGGGAAAGGAAGAACCAGCAAAGGGCTTCGAAGTGACCAGGCCATGCAGGGAAAACCGAGGTGTCTGTCTGTCTTACCTAAATGTGGTAGCCTCTAAGAGTGGTATCTATTTTCATGTTGGACAAACATGCCTTGTATCCTTGAATCCCTCCTGTCCAGGCCACGCCATTTCTCTTCTCTCTTTGAAAGGACAGAGTGGTTATATTCTCAACATCACCCACAAGAGTATGATTGGCAATATATTTTCCTTTACGTAGACCTACGTCTATATTCCCACATAACCATTCTGAGTCTCCAAGTCAGCTTTCCTAACTTCATGCAGAAGTGTCTTGTTCAGTGCATGCAGTGTGCTGCATGTTAGGTGCTAAGGGGTGTACTCCATGACATCTCAGAAAGTTTACCTTCACTGTGAGAGATGAAGACAGTGCTTGATGAATGGTGGTTGAATTCGAGAACTTCAGACACAGCAATGAGCTGGTTTCTCTTATGCTAAGTCTCACAGACTGGGTTGAGAGTTTAAGAACACCATACATTAGTGTACTAGACTCAGTCAAATCCCTTCCCCATCCCCTTACTCCCAACTCCTCCACTATCTGTCTGCCACACTCCTCTCCTAAACCCATGTCCCCTGAAACTCATCAAGTCTGTGTAATGCTGCCAGCACGTGTCATCTGCATGAGCAGGAGAGCCTGTCAGGGGCCGCACTCCTGAAGAAGACTGACTTTTTGAAGCTCTTCTTCTACTGTGGTTTCTCAGTATCTAATACAAAGGTTAGCAAAGCATCGGAAGCACTAAGGAGTGGTGATTTCCCAGAAGTCTCACTGTTATGTTAGTTTGTATCAGACTTCCAGGCTTATACTTGGTTATTCCTTTACCTAGTAATCTGCATATGTTAAATATTTAACACTTAACTTTGCTACTTTGTAACGTGTGGTACAATTCCTCTTCTTATCACTGGGACATACCACTGGGTAGATAAGGGCATTGATTTGTAAACTTTTACTAGATAAATAAGAATCACAGGATTTTCTCTGTTTCACAAGACACAGAAAAGGTTAAAAAAAAAAAAGAAAAATCGAGTTTGGTGATTGGGAGTTAAAATAATCCAGGTTAAAGAACAGTAAGTGTAGCTTTCAAACTGCAGGACAGAACCTGGGACACAGACAAGAGAAAGCAACTGGCCTAACACCCTAGTTCCGGAGGCTCCCTGAACTCCTCCATGGTACGGCTCTTGTTTTTGGTACCTGTTTTTCCTGAACCTAGAGGTTACTCTGTGCTTACAGTGATCCAGGCAGGGCAGGCACAACCCTCTGGCTCCACAGGAAACTGAGACCCGCCCATGGTAACCCAACTAGTCCGGGCAGTGCCTTGGCTCAGGCTCTGATCCTTTTCTGAGCATAGCTGTAAGCACCTTCTTGCCTTGCTGCTTCCTCTTTTGGCTGATAGCTCCAAGCCAGGAGTCTCATGGAAAGATCAGAGGTGGAACCCAGGGACAAGCACATAAAGACCCTCCCTGATTTTAGAAGGAATTTATTTTTTAAGAGGTTTACAGAAGTAACTCATGTCAAGCCACACCTAGAGAGACAACAGAGCTCTTCACCATTTATTTTATTTGACTTATGACCAGTTTTCGGATTTGCCTATGCATCCTTGAATTTCCCCATTTGTGTGTGCTTTTTAGACAAAGACATCACATTGAACATCCTTACCAAGTGTATAAAGATGGTGATTTATATCTTCCATATCACTCTTTATTATAACTTGTTTGCAGTAAAGAGGTAGTGACGTTTCCATCCTGTGAATGAGCCTCAATTACTATTTGGTTTGTTTGACCAATTTCTAGCTGCTATGTATTTTCTGTTGACGTGCACGAGAGGCAGCAGTGTGCTGCTACATTGCTCTGGCTAACACAGCAGAGGCAACGGCTCATACTTGTTCATCTCTTCCTTCCACCTTCCACCAGGACCAGTTCCAAGCTTCTTAATGTTTAATGGGCCCCAAGTTTATAAGTCCTGCAGCCGGTACACTCCTGCCTCGCTGACACGTTCATTCCTGCAGTGAAACCTTTCACGTACCTTTTATGTCTTGGCTTTGCTTCATATAGGGGAAAATAAAGCTATATTTCATGATAAATGTTAAAGTAATGCATGCAACCCTCTTAAAATTGTTAGTAAAGGCTTATCAATTTTGTAGTGAGGTTGATATTTTAAATATAGTTTATGTCACTTTACCTTATCCCAATATTAAATATTAGTACTCTCTTCTTTTCTCTCTTCTCTATGACTCAACTCTCCACCCTTCCCCTCTCCCCTTCATTCTTCTCCTCCCCCTTCTCCCTTAAACATTGAAATACTATGCTTGGGACCTGAAGTGGCATCAGTGTAGTAGACAGATGTAGCATCAGGTCATTTGCTCGTCCATAAAACAAACACCATGAAGCTTATTTCGCAGAATGACCATGAGGATGTTCTGCAAGAATTGAAGATTCTTGTGATCGCAGAACACAAAACCATGACACGTAGACAGACAGAAGATACGACCCTTTTTCCTTGTAGCTCCAAAATAAAGCACAGGAGGTTTTACCAAGAGAAAGTTAACAATGAGCTTCTGGGGCAGTGCCCGTGTGGGAAGCAGGGCAGGGTTAATTAACTGTGGCTTGGCTAACTTGAAGATTTCCTCAAGTTGTATGGAGCAATGCATGACCTGTGGCTTGTCTGGTCCGACTCCAAGGTCATTGGGGCTGGTGCATAGTGACTGGGAACGGGAACGTGTAAAAGGAGTAGTGAGGGTCTGACCCACTTGTAGACTCTGTCACCTGTACAAGAACAGAGGACTGACCCAACACTCTTGCCTCTGGCATAAAGATGACCAATATCCACAGAGGCTGTAACATATTTAGCCTTTGTGAGGTTTTATCAGTAAATTAAATGTGGGATGACAGAGGTTCTTAACACTCTAGAGTCAAAGTCCTGCTTGAGACCCTTGGAGGGTGAAGGACAGCACCCCATGGAGGTATAAGGCCTAGAGAAATTATACATGCCCTTCCTGTAAATCTGAACTCCAACAATGCTCTAAATTACTTCAGTGGTGTGTGTGTGTGTGTGTGTGTGTGTGTGTGTGTGAGAGAGAGAGAGAGAGAGAGAGAGAGAGAGAGAGAGAGAGAGAGAGAGGGAGAGAGAGAGAGGGAGAGAGAGAGAGAGAGAGGTGGTGTGCTGAAATGACACCACAAATGGAAAATTCCACCCCATGAAAATGAATCCTCCAAGTTCTGTGAAGATTTGACTTGTGTTCTGCCTCCAAGATAGTTTATTATATAGACACATATATTTAAAAGCAAACATTTGAAATTTGAAACATTCTGCTCCCCAGCCTTTCTAATTTGAGGTTCTCAGCCATGACAAGCAACTGCTGTGTTGGTGGTATTGCTACAGCACCCATAGATCACAGAAGCATGTATGTTGGGGTTTGTATCCGATCTCTGCACCAGTTCTACCCAGAGCTGTTGCCGACCTCCAATAGAGCCACTGAGATAAAGTAGAGTGCTGAAGCAGGTCTCCCTGCTCAGCATGGATAGGGACTCACCAGAGGACGGGGTCATTAGTGAGTTCCTCTCACTCCACCTGGTACCTCATTCACCCTGAGTGGAAGATAAAGCCATCCTCAAGTTGAACTGAGGCCTTTAAGCTTTCTTTTCTGGAAAATCCTAGACGTTCTATAATCCATATTAGAGAACAGGATTTTACAATTTTTATGTGTATAATTTGTCTGCATGTGTGCATGTACACTGTGTGGTGGCCTGGTGTCTTCAGAAGCCAGAAGATGCCCTTGGAGACCCTGAGACTGAAGTTATTGACTGTCTGAGCCACCATGTACTTACTGGACCTGATCTGTAGTCCTCTGCAAGAACAGCAGATTCTCTTAACAGCTAAGCCATCGTCTCTCCAGCACCTCAATATTCTCAAAACTTCCAGACATATTGCCAAAAATTTTGAGTCCTTTAGCTAACCACGATGTCCCCAGTTTTTCTTCCCATTAAAGGTCACTTTAGTTTGATTTTTAGTGATCTAAAGACATAAATCTTCGTACAGTTTGCAGAAGAGACATATAATTTAAAAACTTCTGTCATGATGGCATCTTCCTTTACAGATGCAGCACATACCTTAAGTGCCTGGTGGGTCACCCTCACTGCAGATGCAGCCACAAACAATGGACACCCAGCAGTTCCCCACTGGCAAGCTTTGAAGGAAGAAGGCTGAGCTATCTGAACTTGCAGACATCAGTAATTCCAGATACTTTATGCTGAAGGAAAATGTCAGCATTCATCTATTAAGTGAAATACCAGCATTTCTGGGGCAGATGATCTAGACAGAGGCAGAGACCACAAAGCTAGGCCACAAACCCTGTTTCCAATTTCCAAAGCATAGATTCCTGAAGCCCTGATTCTGATCAGCACAGTGTCTTCTGTTTGGCAGTGGGAAAAAAAAGAACCCTAAAGATTTCAAATTGGTTTTAAATATAGAGTCAGTGTTTCTGGGACTCTAGCCTTCACCCTTTTCCTTTAATTTTGTTTTTTTATTTCATGTGTATGCACGTTTTGCCTGTATGTCTGTGTACCATGTGCATGCAGTGCCTGAGATGGCCAGGAGAGGGAATCGGATTGCCTGGGTCTAAAGTTACAGGCAGTTGTGAGCCTCTGTGTGGGTGTTGGGAATTGAAGCTGTGTCCTATATTAGAACAGTCAATGTTTGTAAGCACTGAGGGGCCTGTCCAATCCTGTCCCTTTTCTGGAAAGTCTTCCTTTGTTCAGATGTGTTTCTAGAGTATTAACAACTGTTTGTGCAGTATAGTCTACACAGTAGCCACAGCCTGTCAAGAAGTGGTCACTTGACCCACCGAGGACAAATACATATTTTCTGTACAGGGATTTAGGCTATTGCCCGTGTTTAAAAAGAATAACTTTTAAAAGGGGATATCAGGACACCTTGATGTGAGTCTGCTACCTAAGATTTAGAAAGAGAAGTCTGAAGCAGGATGTGGTAGCCTGCAAACCCAAACCTCAGTAGCTTGTAGCTAGAGGATTGGGATTCTAGACCAGCCCTGGCCCTGGATAGAGCCCGAATCTTTCCCAATAAGGAAAACTAATAAGAACCAAAGCCCCAGATAAAAGCCAGATTCTATTTTCTGCTGAATAAAATCATAGGATGGATTCCATTGTCCGTAAGATTAAAACCAATCCTTCACATCTGATCTGCTTGCTCTCTAGGATGGAGGCTGGGGGAGTCCACCTCTTTACTCTTCTTGTTGTCTATGTCTTTCACTCAGCCTTACCAGTGAGGTCATGCCAGTCCCAAAGACGTCCTTTCCTCCTCCTGACAACTGACACATGCGCCCTCCTCATCTTCAGGCAGGATGTGCTTTCCTACCTCCCCTTCAGTCTCCTGGAGTTGTAGGCCACTTTCCTCATGTGTCTGTTGACTGGAATTGCAGGTTCTTCCATCTCTGCTCCTCAGTTAGGATCACGCTTCTAATTGGTTTGTCAGGCTGGTTCACTGTTAAGCCCCCAAGACCAGTAGGAACACATAGCACGTGGCAGCCAGCAGCTGTCCTCAGTAAACGCTCTCTGAGTGAAGGACGAGCTAAGCACATAGCATCATGAAAGGCTCCTCAGGATCCTTCCCTTCATTGTTTTCAGTGGCAGGAACAGAAATGAAGGGAGAGACAGAAAGGGAAGGAAAGACATCTAGGTTTGGGGAGGATGAGGGTCCTAGAGATGCTGAAACCCCTGTTTCCGGTCCATTCCTTAACACCAATGCACCTCTTCCATGTTCCCCTGGGTACTTTCAAATCCATCATATTAGTTCCTTATTTGGGGGGAGCTGATTGAGGTAAGAAGTCTGTCACCTCCAATGAAACGAGTAACTAATCCAGGTGCAATTTACACCTAATAAAACATGCAGGTCTTCATTAAGTGATCACTTCGGTCATTATTCACAGAGATAAGCATTTTTGCTATAGATATTCACAGTAAAACATCTGTACTTTGCCCAAATATCTGAAAATGAGGTCTTCCTTCCTCCTGGATTGTCAACTGTGCCCCTTTCTGAGCAGATCCTTCACACACGTGCAGACACACAGACACACAGATCACACACACCACACAGGGGTTTCTAACCTCTATTACTTTAGACTGGATTTTTTTCTGATCTTTTAAGGATTATGAATAAAGTTATTCCATGTGGTATTTGCGTTTATATCTTGTATTTTCCATCAAGCCAACTCTCCGTTTTTTGTCTATTTTATTTTGTTTAGAGACAGGATCCCATGTAGCCTAGGTTGATCTCTAACTCACTGTGTAGCTGAGGATGGCCATAAACTTCCAATCCCCCTGCATCCACCTTGTGGGATTAAAGGCAAGTGCCACCATACCTTTCTACATTGATTAAAAAAAACAAAACTATTATTAGTTTTTTATCTTTTGAGACTATAGTATAATCACATCACCCCCTCCCCTCCCTTCCCTCCTAATCTTCTCATATATACCTCCTCGATCTCTTCCAAACTCATGGGTTCTGTTTACATTAAGTTTTGTTGCATATATACATACACACATACATACATATATACATTTTTGTTGTATATATACATGCAAACATACATACATACATATGTACATACATACATATATACATATATTTCTATTCCTAAATATGTGTGTGTTTCCCTAAATACAATCTGCTCAGTCTGTATAACTGTGGTCGTTTGAATGAGAATAGCTCCCAGAAGCTCATATATCTGCATGGATAGTCCCCAGTTGACAAATACTTAGAATATAGTTAGGGACTGTGCTGGTTTAGTTACATCTAAACAGATGTAGGTTCTCCTTCAAATCCAATGACCTTATTAACCATGGGATGTTGACCGTGTTTCCACCAGGTGGTTGTAAGATTCTCCTTCAGATCCCATGACCTCAATAGCCCTGGGATTTGATTATGTTTCTAGCACCAGGGATGTTTGCTCTGTTGTGGAGTGGGTTTTAAGCCCAAATAGAAAGTGGCTGGTTACCACCAAGGCATCTGTGCCCCTACTGCATCCTTGGGATCACAGAATACTCTTTCATCCATATTTTATTATGAGTGACTCTAGGCTCTGTCTATGTGCCACCTTTTCATTCTTTTTATATCAACGTATTCAATTTATAGACCCAATTTATAGCTTTTTGCATTCAGAACTTACACACTGCTTGATCAAAGTGGGAGTGGAAACAATAATTTCAGGCAAGGAATATTTTACAACTGAGAGTCGAATGTTGGGTAACTGTGACAGTTTGTTTTAAACACCAACTTTTGGCAACCTAGAATCATCTGGAAAAGGAGTCTTCATTAAGGCAATCACCTGGGTTAGGTTTGTCTATAGCATGTTTGTGATGGATTGTCTTAGTAGTTTACTGTCTCCGCCCACAGTGGGAAGCACCATTCCCTAGAGTAGGCCCTGAACTGTATAAAAGAAAGGAAACTTAGTGGAGCAAGCTGGAAGTGTGGGTGCATTTGTTTCTCTCTACTCTTGAAAATTCATCTCAAAATTTTATTCATTGAGTGTTTTGCATATGTATATAACTGGGTGCCATGTGTGGTGCCTGAGGAGGGCAGAAGAGGGCATCTGATCCCCTGGGACTGGAGTTACAATTGTTAGCTGTGATGCTGATACTGAGAGCAGTCAGTGCTCCTAACTGCTGAACTTTCTCTTGCTCTTCTCTCTACTCTTGGCTGAAGGTGTGATGGGATCAGATGTCTCAGGCTCCTGTAGCTGGAACTTCCCTGCAGTCTGTGAGAAAAGAAAAAAAATCTCAAGCTGAAAAAAGAAAAGAGATGGAAGGAACACTAAAATCTGAGGCTATAAAGTAGAATCTCTGATGTCAAGGGTAGGGGGTTCAAAGAGTACAGCTCGACAATATCTTTTCTTGGCTAATGACAAATAGAATTTTTCAAATAAACTGACAATCGAATGTTTTACAGAAATTTTATGGAAAGTTAAAGCTCCAGAATCTCCATAAAGGCCAGGCCTAGGAACTAGCACAAATCAGAAAGGAACAGCTAAGATACCTCAGGGGAAGCTTCCCAAATGCCACCTCCATATAGTCTCTGGAAGACATTAATTATCGGGAACTCAATCAATGATGGGTCCGCTGAGACAGCACTTCACTTTTCAATGGAAGTGGTGGCAGCAGGGGCATCATAACAAACATACAACCGAGGTTTGCCACCAACCAATGACTGATGCACATCCCAGCTTCTTTCTTCCTCTTTCCATCAGATATAAATTTTATTGTGGTGATGATGTTTTTCCCTTCAACACTCCTTCACAGCATGGGTTGTGTACTATGATGCAGAACCATGTCAGTAAGTGACAGAGACCAGATAGAAAGGACAGTGTGGTGCCTATAGTCATGGCCATGGAAAACTGTGTTTCAGGTCCTTATGCCACAATCTAGGGAAAAATTATTTTGGGTTCCAAATCTACTGTTTGTAATTTTATCTGGGAAGGATGAAGAAAGTCAAGCAAGGTGGTTATGGAATGGATAATAATTATTCATGTGTTCCAAGAGGCTAGTGGTGGGTAACACATGTCTATGCAATAGAAGTTATACAGATATCTTCTGAAGAACTTATATTAATCCCCTTCACACATTGGTGACTAGAGGACAGCTATAATTTTTACGATGTGGCCTTAAGGCTGTGACCACAATCAATTTACTCATAGACTATACAACTGACTCAGACTGGGTCTGTACAATGCAGGTCTGGGAAATTTGGGACTGGTAGTCCAAAAATCCTTACCTAACAAAAACCATGTGAGCACTAGATGCTGTAATCCATAGAAGGTGGTCTCGGAAAATGTTGCCAGATGCGCTGCAGATAGTCTAGGATTTTTTCTTCTTTTTTTTCTTTTTAAGTTGGTTAAGCTTCTAACGGTTGTCAAAGACAAGCATGTGACTCTCCGGCATTTTCAGACAGAGCTGTCTTCTACTGGAGACATGCTGAGTCGGCTTCCTGTTTCTTTTGGCAGGAAAATTGCACTGTTTGTGCCTGTGGTGTTTGGTAATCAAGGCAAACCCAGGGATCTGTAAGTCTCATTGTACAGTTTTGGCTTTGATTTTCTGACTTAAATCATGCTTAAAACGAGCAATCTGTAGGGAGATATTCGTAGTCATTCTGGAATGCTACGTTTCCCCTAATGCTTATTAAGGAAAAATGACTCCTCTAGATATTATAACATCCCAACCCAGAGAGGTGTATTTCGTTTAAGTGTCTGAGTCCTACTCTGAGCCACTGCACCAATTCCTTAGTAAGTACTTTACCAATTCAATCTTACATGGACGATGCATGTGTCTATAGGAATGTTTTCAGTGTAATAAAAAGGAAAATTTATTTAAACTCATTTAAAACATAACCCTTGGATCTCTGTAGAAGCCATAGTCTAGATTTAGAGGATGTAATTTTTTTTATATTATTCAAGCAGTCATCTTAAATATATTATACTTCCCAGCCCCAAATGACTTAATATTTCAAGGCAGAAACTTCAGGCTGCCTCTGTTATCAAACATTACTGAGAAAGAAGTCTGAAAGGTGGAGAAAGGCCCCGCCTGTGATCTCTGATCTCAGTCTTTGAGCACCAAATATCCACGGGCCGCGGGGAAGCCGTATCAGGACTCCACTGCCCCTCGTGGTAGCAGCTGACTGTCTAGATCTACATGTCTGTCTCCTTACACTCTTACTCTCTGAAGAACCAAAACATATGAACATTTTAATAGATTCAAAAAATATAGTTAAACTTGCAACCCTTTCCTTTAAATCACTTTATTAAAAGAATTTTTCATACAATATATTCTGTTCACAATTTCCTCTTCCCCTCTTCCGCCCAGATCCTCCCCACTTTCTCAGTCATCCACTTCTGCCTCTTTGGAGAATGAATAGACAAAAAGGAAACAAACAAGAATTTCAAACAACAAGGCACAACACAGACACACTTACACACATGCATGCATGCGCACACATGCGTGCACACACCCATACACATAAACACACATGTGACCAGAATTTAAAACAACAAAGCAAAAGCACAAACAACACACAGACACACTGGCACACACGTGTGCATGAGGACACATAATACACATAAACACATGCATGCACACACACACACACACACAAACCTATGAAAAGACAAAACTGGACACCACAGTATACAAGCAGAAGACCACCATGTGCTACCACAGAGCTCATCCTGTGTGACCTTATACTGCCGGACGTGGGCCCTGCCCTTAAGTGTGGTTAATATCCCCAGCTAGACTGCACTGGAGAGACCTAAGTTCTCCCTTGCAAGTAGATGTCAATCGTAACCTTTTCATTATTTCACAACAAAACTTTCAACAACCTAAGAGTGGAATAAGCTTCATTAATCTGGTGAACTGTGTCAGACGTAATACATTTTCATAGAAAAAGCTTCATGTTTATAAACTTTTAAATTTAATTTTAAATAGTGTCCCAAGTATTAGATATCATTATGGACTTTTCATCCAAAAGGCGTGGCAGTAGACTCCCTCTGGCTCCCCGGGAACAAGTCGCCATTTCCTTCTCTGCCTCCGGATTTCACATGTAAACACACAGTTGCTCTTCTGGTATAGGCTGTGGATTAAGAGCAGCTCCAGCCTCCCATACATGAGATCCCTTACCCCCAGTGCATTCATGTCAATGCCTTAACTTTCTGTGTTTTATTTATAGTCATTTTATATTTAACCTAAGATAAAGTAAGCAATCACGGGACAGTAAATAAAAATGGCATTAGTGATAGCGGGCACCTTCTGCCTTCCTCTTTATAGGCCACATGACTGAAACCTGCCGAGGTAAATACATCCTTACAGAGACACACAATTCACTATCAGTGGCAGTGGGATCTTGGGTCCAAGCCTCCAGACTCTAAAGTCATTTTTTATGGCACATATTTTATGGTGCAGGAAAAGAAGAATCCCGAATTCCTTTTCAAGCCCAGAAAGCAGCTCATTTTCTCCTAGGTAGCAAGCTCTCATGCATTGGAGGGTTTTTTTTCCCCCTCCTGAAGTTTTAAAGCAATTCTCATGAATTATTCCAAACGCGTGGAAATGAAGCATCAAAGGAGGAAGGAGGCTATAATAGAATACAAAGTTGCAAGCAGGTGTCTTTCCTTTAGCTGAGGAATATTTAATTTCCAATTACTGGTCTGCATGAAGACACCCAGAGTGTCTCACCGCTAACTGCCATCAGGTGAGAAATCTCCTCTCCCGCGGCCTCTGCCAGCAAACTCTTCGTTTCTTCTTGTAGCAACCTCTGCATTTATTAAAAAGGAAAGAGTCGAGGAGACAGACAGTCCACGTCTTCACATCCGCTTCTTGGCATCGCCGCACACACACAGAGAGAGAGAGAGAGAGAGAGAGAGAGAGAGAGAGAGAGAGAGAGAGAGAGAGAGAGAGAGAGCTGTCTCTAGAACATTATTTCCTTCCTTATTTTCTTTTCCTTTGGCCTGAGTTGAAGCACTGGGAATTTTAAGCATTGTACAACGGGACGGAAATGTTGTTCTCTTATAAAGAGAAACATGAGCTGGATCCCCCAGGCCACGTTTGAAAAGTCTCCAAATGAGCAGAGCACCACACGGTTGTGTAATGTATTCAGGACTACACGGTTTCCCTGTCTTCTAAATATTAGACTTCGGCGCTTCCCGTGGGTTCCAAATGGGAAGCTAGGACCCCTCTACTGACGAACACAAGGACCGCATAAACCTCTGCTATTAATATGCTATGTCATCCGATGCTGCCAGAAGATGAAATATCACACATGAAGCGCAATAGTCCTGGAAATAGAGACACGGACCCTGGCAGACGTGTTTGCCTTGATTCTTCAGCCTCAGGAAGCCTGGGGTTAGAAAGAGCAGACGGCAGAAGAAAGAAAGGATGACGCAGAAGGCATCAGAGACGATCGAGAAGCCATTCTCGAGAACGCATCGACATTTTCTACTTTAATATGATAATTTATTTCGCAGGGAAGTATTCTGTATTTGGGGCTATGAGGAATGAGTGGGCTGCCGTTATTAGTTTACGCTGCCACTCAGTCTTGGCTGAAAATGGAGGAAGTAGAAAGGTCCCTGTATCCATCGAGCCTAGCATTCGATATTAACTGTAACCGAGAGAAGGGAGCAGCAGCTACATACTGCGGTAGGGAAGCAGGATGGAGGCGTGATTAAAGGAACAGCTGAGTTCTACAAATGAGGCATGTTTCTGCCCTCAGTGTTGCCAGAGAAGCAGATTCCTGGCTGTATCTTGGGGCTTCCAGCTGCCAGGAATGTTTTCTGGGTGGTCACAGAGATCATTAATCACTTCTTTGTGTTCGCTGAGCTGATGGCAGGTTGATGTGCAGAAGCCTAACAGAGAGGGTAGACCTGGGAAACGGCGGCCTTTCACTCACTGGTCAAAATCCCTCCAAAGCCCCAATTCCTCTACAGGGCCCACAAGGCGTTTCCTGTGTCCTGCAAATCCTTCTTCCATATCACCTCAGGCTGCTCCCTTCGTCCTAGCTAAGCTGTGAACCGTGCTGGGTCATGCCTCCATGCCTTGCTAAAACCCTCTGTTGATGGCAATATCCTTCCCCCAGTCACGCTGGCGGACCATGCAGCTTGTGAAACACCATTCAAGCTCCACTCCGCTTCATGATGACGTCTTTGCTTTATGGTCATCATGATTTTGTTAGGTGTGAGTTCTTTCTTTTTTTTCATTCGAGTCATTGTTTACCATCACAACTATGTTTTTTATCATGATAGCTCTTGTTTGCTATTTTAAATATTCTACAAAGGCAGAAGGCAATGCATGCTGATCAGAGCACAGCACACAAGTTGGCACGTGATCAATAATGGCTTGATAAATAAGAGAGGCAATAGATGTAACAAACGGGTGTCCGGAACATGACCTAAAAATGTTAGAGTTTCAAAACAGGTTTAAAAGGCCAGGTAGGCATAGAATTAAGGATAAAGGCTCCAAGCCATGGAGAATGAGAGGGAGGACAGACAGACAGACATCACTGACGTGAGAAACTCAAGAACAATTGAATGAAGATGACAATCATTGACAGCAAACAGTCCCAGCTGTGGTCAGACTCTTGAAGATCAAGGTTACAATGAATGTATGGGGCATAAAGCTCAGTCACTGAGGGCAAAACAGAAACCCAGTCTATAAACTTCTCAAAACAAGAAAGAAACGTTAGGGCTGCAGGATGCACTAGCAGGAATGCTTCCTTCCGGTTGTACTCGTCGCTTTCCCTGAAATATAGCTTTTGTCTCTGCCAAGGAAAGAAACCAAGGCACACAGTTTCAGGAACGCGTGTTCCTGAACAGTTCCGTTCACTTGTGGGGTGGTAAGAGTAGTGTTGAAGAGCTAAGCTGTGTGTACCAGGCCCGAGCTGAAGGCCCCACTCCATTACTCTCCATCTGGGAGACATTAGTCCGTTACCGTGCTCAGCCCCCCTGAGCTGCACAACAGGGCTGGAAATAGTACCTACTTCCTAGGGCTGTTGGAAGGGCTGAGTAAGTTAACCATGGGAAACACTTCACTAGAGCCAGGAAGATTCAGAGTGTGTGTGCATAAGCCATTTCCCTTTTTAGGGAGAGCTCATGGTTGGAAACACTGGCTTGCGTTTCATGCAGAACCCAAGTAGTCTGTCCCGCCATTCCTATGGAGTTAATATCGTAACAGAGGGATAAATCTACCAGTTAGAAAAGATACCCCACTGAGGACAAATAAATCTTAGAACTATGTGGTAGATTGGAAACTGCACAATTGGGTTGAGCTAGTTTGCCTACAACTAACACATGAAGGTTTGGTTATATCTTTTTATTTGCTTAAATAATATAACAGCGTGCACTATAAATCTCTTTCCTTCTCCTCATCTCTCCTTTCACCCTCTTTCCTTTCCTCCTCCCCTTGCCACCTCCCATGTATAAGGCAGAGGGTCCTATTCCTAGGAAATGGAGTTCCTCATGGTTGTGAGTCACCCAGCAGAGGTGCTGGGAACCAAACCCAGGACCTCTAGAAAAGCAACAGGCGGTCTTAACGGCCTTGCAGCTCCTTAGCCTCCGCCCACTAGAGTAAAAAGAGCAAGTTGTAGTCAACGAAAAAGGGTTCACATGGGGTTTTTTGTTTGTTTTTTTCTGGGATGTGTTCTTCGAGCTGAGGTGCATCTTTCTCCTTGCTCCTGGAGACAGTGAGGTGACTGAAGAGTTCGCAGCAGCCGCAAGGCCTGCCTTAGTGGAGCGGAAAGCTAAGAGCAATCTACGGACTGGAACAGTGGACCTAGCTGCCTAGAGTGAATGTATAAAATTAAATTCTCGTAATGGGAAAGACTGAGAGGTCCAGCCAGGGTTCGGGGACCGTGGTAAACCTCGGCTACTTCATTGCTGAAGACAGCAGGGGTAGCTAACAGCCTTCGACAGAGGTGATGCTGTCTGTGAGAACTGGGGTATTTCCTCTGTAATTCTCCTCTGACAAATGTGTTTCAGGGGAATGGATTTGCTTGTTAATACATCTCTTCAAGCAGAACTTGGTTCCATTTCTTTAGACCTCTGCTTTGTTTCTGTCCCCGCCAGCGGGGACCCAGTTATTCAGGGTCCCGAAGGGGCGCTACCCTTGGGCCTAAATGGGGGGCGAGAGAAGAAGGAGACCAAGCAAGATTCTGTTGTCAAGGTCTCGTTTATTGAGAGAAATGTACAGCATTTAAAGCTCTGAGGCAGGAATAGAAGCAGGAACTGAAGCTTAGGATGGGGGAGTTTGGGAAATGCCCAAGGATATAAGGTGAATCACTACACTGCAAGATATCCTCCTATAACAAAGAGGCAACAGTCTTCTGGGGACATGTTCTTTGAAAAGGTCGAACACTTCTTAGGAATCTGCTCAGGGACATCCGGTGTTTTGCTCAGGCTGAATCATCCTGTCATTGTTCCCAGGGTCTTCCTGGGAGAGGCTCTTAGTTCAACAATCTCATGTCCGTATGGCAGTCATTTCAAGGTTAAACCTCTGTGGCCATGCAGCCCAGAGTCAAGTAGCCACCTTGAGCTATGCAGTCACAAAGCGGCTAGGCCCAAATCCAATATGGCTCACTACATGTTTCCAGATCATAGGTATGTGTCGTCGATAAACTTTGGTGAAAATGGCTTGCGCTTATAGCAGCATTATTTTTCAGGTTAGAAGTCTAAATTCTAGGCCAGAACTACTACTTGAAAGTCATTTACACTTAGTATGGAGTCCTTGGGGGCCTCCAGAGTGCCCATCACATGGTTTCACAATAAATGGGTGTTTAACCACTGCCTGTTCTGATCTCTCATTGATTCTACATACTGACCGCTCATTTTTCAAAGCCCACGCGAAGCTCTGCATCTTCGTGATGTCCTCCGTGATTCTCGGTCAGCTGTATTCCCCACAGCTCCCATGCATGCTGTACCGTACACTGGTCCCGGGTGTGTCACTTTGTGTGGGGAGCATTTGGATCTCTTCCTTCTCACGCTAATTGGGAGTTTTAACAGGTCCACGGACTTTGAGGTGTATTTGCTCATTAGAAGAACAAACTAATTTATCTCCTAACTCATGATTATTCATGATTATTCATGAAATTTCTGGGGAAATTTCTTTGACTCAAAGAAATACTACCCAAACAATAGAAACAGCATGGGCACCTCCCCTTTTTCACAGAGAAAAATAAAACTGTCAAGTGAATAGCAGAAACCAAATTCTCAACATATAATCTCATGATTTTGTAGAGATCGAAAAACAGGCCTTCACCATACTGCCAGCTTTGACCCAATTAACTGCATGTCTCTGAATATTTTCTTATTATGATCATTAACAAGGAAAACCTGTTTTAAATGTGCATTGTCTTTTTACTTCTGAAAAAAAGTTGAACTGTTACACAAATACCAAAAGCATATAAATAGCCCAAACTCATGCCTTGGGCCTTGATCAGGGAACCTGACACAGCTCACTTAGATCTTACTGACCAACTTTACCTTTATGCCACGGTGTAGCTACGAAAAGAAACACGTTCTACTGAGCTACCGAAGACTTGGTGGACTCCTACAAGCTAACATTAGCATATCCCATTTCCTGTTAAATGGTTTAGTCCCTAGGTAAGATTATGGAGTTTTTTTTTTTAAGAGAATATAAATAAGCTGACATTTCATTCCTCCCCTCCCCCACCTAATAACTTAGCTATTATTCTCTTTCTCATCCCTTAGGTATTTATTTCCCTTTAATTTTATATATAATCAAAAAGGCTATAGAGTCCAGCAGCTAGTGTAGTATAATGAAAACCAGAAACACTGGCAATTCTGGGAGTCACTCTTTAGAGAGAAGATACAAACGGAGTTGACAGATTCTATGAGAAGGATACTATATAATAATTTATCCAGGAAATAAGAACAAATACATGTGTCTCTGAACATCAAATTAGAATGTAAATGTTGCTTTTACATGGGTTAGCAGTAGAAATAACCATGTGGTTGAATCACAAATAAGAATAAAAACATTTGCTCTTTGCTCCTCTCTTTGCTCTCTCGCTCTTCTCCTCTTCTCCTCTTCCCCTTTGTCCCTTCTCTCCCCATTCCCCTCCCAACTTCTCTTCACGTGCTCATGGCTGGCCTTTATTTACTCTCTTCTTCTACCTTTCTTCTCTCATTAAACCTCTCCCTGCGGAACCAAAAAAAAAAAAAGAATAAAAACATTTATTTCTCTATAGTAGTATTGGAAACCCTAACTATTTACACCAAAGAATTTAACAAGAAACACATAAAAATTACTTAACAGGGAATCTAGCCTGAAATATAGTTGGGTACAATGATAAAATAGTTTTAAATTACTAACAATAAATTATTATGAAATCCCTGTGACAGTGTTGAAACCATACATTAACCAATAGTTTCCACTTTAGACTTAAAATGACTGGAGAAGTGAATCATGGGCCTTCACCTAAATCCTGGCGCTGAGATTATAATGTTATTATTAACATGAAAAATGTCTTACTTGTTATTTACCTGTTATGAGTTTTTAAATGAATCATTGTGTGGATAGAATATATTTTATATATATATATATCACTGGAAAAATAACTGAAAAAATATTAAGCACAATCCCCCAAAATATACCCCATTATTTCAAATAAAATGAAAACTAATCTTTGCTTATATGACAAGATAACACACTGGGAAAATGCCACCATTCCTGCTCCTCATTTTTGTGACTTCTGAACCCTCTTAAACTGTGGAACATGGTAAGAAATGGTCTCGGTACACATTTTCATTAGTATGTGCAGTGGTTTGAATGAGAATGGCCGTCTTAGGCTAGGGAGCTTGAAGACTTGGATCCTGGTTGGTAGTCCTGTTGGGACATGGTATAGGCTTGTTGGAGGAACCTCATTATTGAGTTTACAGCCTTGCCCTATTTCCAGTTTGCTCTTCCGGCTCCGTGTTAGCCGTTGAGGATGTGATCTCTCAGCTTCGTGTTTCTCCTACCATCCTGCTGCCTATCTCTATCTCCCCATTGCAATGGATTCTTCTTCCTTTGGAACCATAAGCCCAAATGAACTTCTTTCTATAATGGTATTTTATCACAGCGACAGAAAAGTAATGAAGTGTGTTTCTCAGTCCCTTGTCACTACAAAAAAAAATGCTTGACAGAAGCAACTTTAAGGAGAAAAACTTTGGTTTTGCTCATGGTTCCAAAGGGTTAAGGTTGTGGTCAATAGGCTTCAGTATTTCTGGAGCTGTGGTGAGGAAGAGAGGGATTCATGTTTTAGGACATGGCAGGGTAGGGTAATTTATAATTTGGCATCAAGGAAAGAGGGAGAAGGAGAAGAAATGGGTGATAAATGACAGATAGATAGATAGGTAGATAGATAAGTGATAGATGATAGGTAGATAGGTAATAGATGATAGGTACATAGATAGGTGATAGATGATAGGTAGAGAGATAGGTGATAAATAGATGGTAGATAATAGACAAATCGGTGATTGAGAGGCAGCTAGATGATAGTAGATAGATAATAGATAGATGATAAAAGATAGATAGGAAGATAAATGATAGGTAGATGGATAGATGATTGATAGGTAGATGATAGAAGAAAGACAGATAATAGATAGATGATAAAAGATAGATGGGTAGATTGATAGGTAGATAAATGATAGGTAGATAGATGATAGATAGACAATAGGTAGATGATAGACAGACAGACAGATGAGAGAGAGGGAAGAACTTGGGCTTAAACATACTTCTCAAAGTCTTACCTCACACTATAACCAAGTCCCACATTCTAGCATCCATCACCTTTGGATAATATCAAACTGTAAAGATACCAGTGGGTTTACCCACCCAACTAGACAGGTGCTCATGATGTAGTGACTTCTCAATTGCACCACTATTAGGAGATCGAGTTATCAATACATCGGCTTTTGTGGGGAGGATACTTCACCTCCAGACTGTATTAAACAGTAAATCTGCATTGGAGATCCTCCATGAGCTACAATGATGGCTATAATTGACTTTTCTAGTAATGCATCCTTAGAATATACCTTTTCTTCATTGATATTTTCTGATACACATAGACAGAAACATTCACATCATTAGATTCTACTTCGTAGCATTACTAATATCTGTAAATATGTTTGCAGTATACTTTTATAATTTTCAACCAGCTACTGTGATTTAATGATTTTTGTCAGCCAATTCTGTGTGTTGATTATAGTCTGCCATGGTCTTGTGCCTCATTTATATGGGCAATTATAGAATAATGACATCAATGATTATATTAAATATGCTTTGTGATAAAATGATCAAAACCAGGAAATAACTGTTTTGTAAATTTTATATAAAATAAAGAACTCATTATATGTTGCTTGTATATTTTTGCAGCATTATGAACTTTGATGAAGTCCAGCATCAATTCTTTTTGTATTGAAATACATTTAATGCATAAATAATTCAGCCTTGTAACATGAACAATTCAATGCTTTTTTGGAATACTCATAAAATGGTATAACTTTAACCATTAATTTTAGAATATTTTTTAATACTCATGAAGGAAATTCCATGTCTGTAGCCACCATTACTTAACTTCAGCCTTGGGTGACCTCTGGTTTTCTCTATCATTCATTGCTTATCATAAAAACTTCATATAAGCAGAACTACAGAGTATTCACTGTGGCTTTTGTGTCTGCATTATTGTTCTTAACTATCTTTCCCATGTTCCTGAATGCCATAGCTTATTTCAAAATCTCACTCCTTTTTGTTTTTGTTTTTGTGTTTACCACCAGGGGTATTTCATTTCATTACAACCTGTTTCAACCATTCAGAATTTGGCAAACTCAAATTTCTGAGGAGAGGTGAACTAATGTCTGTTCACTTCAGATAGGGCACTGATGACAGATTAAACTAATGGTTTCACTAACACCCCACTTGGTGAGCCAATGCGCTAACTGAGGCTGAGGATGAGAGCATAAACAGTGAAGGCTGCTGTATCACTGAAAAGCCCACTCCAGCCCAGATGGAGACTCACAAAAAGCTACATGTCTGGAACTCTCTGCATGACTTTCGGGCAGTTTGCCAAGTCAGTGTCCTCTTTCCAGAAATTAATATTGTTAATATAACCTTTGGAGGGGTGGTTGTGAGTCTTGTAAGTTTCAGGAACTTTATTGTTCACCTCCTGAGGCTACAGACTTTACTTCTCTTTACCAAGGAATGTCTCAGGTCAGAGGAAGTTGCTATACAACACCCCATTCCTTCCTCTGTTCCCCCCCCCTCCGCGCTGTGACACCATGATTCTTCCTCCATGGTGCTTCTTGAATTTGGAAGGAGTAATATAGATGTCTTCTTACAGCTAAGCATCAGGGCACTATACCATAACATTAGTAATTTTTTCTTAGGAGTTTCACTGGTGGTTTTGAATCTGTGGTATATCATCCATTGAACAATCTCATTACTGATTGTGGCTGACACCAACAAAGATTCCCAGGCATGAGCATAAATATTTACAAGATAGTTTTACAGCCATTCAACTAAACACAACTGTTTTCCACACTGAGATCTGTGACCCTCCTAGCTACAAGCTGTTACCCTGGCTTCCAGTAACATTTGAGAGTTACTTCTTTTGGTGGCAGGCCTTAAAGTCAATCAGAAACCATTGATTGTAACAGCCACACCACTCTTGAGGTAGTGGGCACATCTTTCTTGGCATGATGTTTATGGTGATTTGAATGAGAATGGCCTCCATTGGTTTATATATATGAATGTTTGGCTTGATGGAACTTTTTGGAAGGATTAGGAGAGGTGTCCTTTGTGGAGGAGCTGGCTCACTGATGGTGGACTCTGAGGTTTCAAAACATTATGTGACAAAGTCTCTCTCTCTCTCTCTCTCTCTCTCTCTCTCTCTCTCTCTCTCTCTCTCTCTCTCTCTCTCCCTTCCCCTCTCTCTCCCTTTGAGATTATGTCTGAAGATGTGAGTTCTCAGCTTCTGTTCCAGCATCATTTCTAACTGCCTGCTGCCAAGTTCCTTGTCATGATGATTATGAACTTTAATCCTTTGAAACTGTGAACCCCGAAGTAAACACTTTCTTTTTTTTATCAGATTTTTTTTATTTACATTTCAAATGTTATCCCCTTTCCCGGTTTCTCATCCATAAACTTCCTATCCCATTCCCTCTCCCCCTTCTTCTATGAGGGTGTTCCCCCTCCCAACCACCTACCCCTTCTAGCCTCCCCGCCCTGACATTCCCCTACACTGGGGGTTCCAGCCTTGGCAGAACCAAGGGCTTCTCCTCCCACTGGTGCCCAACAATGCCATCCCTGCTACATATGCAGCTGGAGCCATGGGTCTGTCCATGTGTACTGTTTGGGTAGTGGTTTAGTCCCTGGGAGTTCTAGTTGGTTGGTATTGCTGTAAATACTCTTTCATAAGTTGCCTTGGTCGTAGTGTTTTCCCACTGCAATAGAAAACTATCTAGCCCAGTGTTGTGGCATACACAATAGTGACAAATATCCTTCAGCAGCTTACACTGTGCCTCACACACAAGGGAGCAAGACAACAAGGAGAGAGCCTCTAGTTCAGTTGCAGTTTTATTTCTCTGTGTGAGATAGTAAGGTCCTATTCAGCAATAGGACCTTACTATCTAGTTTTGGTACATAATGAGCAGCAGTGGTAAAATCTTTACAGTTTATAGTGCCTCAGGGCCTATCTGGCCAACAACACCAAGGGAGGTAAACAGTGTCTGGTCCTGGGACTTTTACCTAAAAATCTTATGATTTCTAACCCTAGCCCTTTCATCTGTGCAAGGTGCCTTTGTTTATGTTGCACTACTTATCTCCTACCTTTATTATCTTCCAGATGTTCTCCCAAACTGGCAAGGCAGTCAGAGTCAGCCTTATATAGCATCTTATTAGAGGATAGGTAAGATCTCTGAAGGCCACAGTCATTCTCCTGAAGTTAGTGCCATTTGATGCTGAGTGGCTAAGGGGATACTAACAAAGAAACATTAGCAAAGACTTATACCCCAGAAACACCCCATCTTTGTAGCAATCTCTTCGCAAAGAGCAACTCAGGGCACAGTGACACAATCCATAGGCATCTCACATGAGCCATCCAGTCTCCTCATCCTGGGGTACCACTGCTGCAGGGCCAACATGCTTTTCCCTACCCCAGTGGCCTTGAAGGGAATGTTTTGGGCTGCTTACTCAAGCTGAGGGGCCCTGTTTAAATCTGCCACACCTGCCACTGGTCCAATCAGGCTTCCCAGCAACAAAACTGACCTTAAAACCCCCATATCCTAAGAAATATTTATCTCAAGCATGGCTCTCATACTTAATCCCATGGTTATTAATCATAGCAAGTTTTGGGGGGTGTCATCCATGGGCAACACTCATAACTATTTCAGGAGAGAAACACGAAGGAGAAGAAGACTCTATTAACAATTGAACACGACAGCTTCCAATGCAGTATCCATCATTGTAGTCATAAGTTATCAGAATTGAAACATGTAAGATTTGTTACTAAAGCCGAGTAAATAAATCTGGTGCCTTTCCTATTTAAAGTGGTTTCTAATGGTGACATGGCAGTCCTTTGTGATCAAGAAAACCCTGCTACATTGCGGCTTTCATTTTTAAAGAACAGTGAATGTAATTTTATGAGGACAACAAAGTTACCTTCTCACTGATATTTATTTACTACTCTCATTACTGTCCGTAGCTTCCGGCACCTTCCCGTGAGCGAATGAAAGCAGCGAACCTTCCTTCAACTAATGTGTTCCTAAGGTTTAAACGTAAAGTAAGGAAAACAGCATCCAGACGGAACACAAACAAGAAAGTACTCGCCCATCCCCTCAGTGTGCAAACCGTCAGATGCCAGTGAGTTCGCCAGCTCTTTCCACAGCCCTTGCCTGTGTGTGGGCAGGAGTGCGGTCCAAGTTCTCGGCCCTTTTTCTGTTTCTTGTCATGTTGGCTTTAGGCGGCTATTGGATCCAGCTGAAAGCTCCTCACAGTGGGTGGCCCTGGAGATAGTTCTCTCTATATCCTTCTAATCCCGCCCGTCACTGGTGGTAAGCGTCTTTCTTTCCACTCCAGTAAGAATCTGTTTGCTTTCTGTCATTGGGAAATGAACATTTGGCCTAGAAAAAAAAAAAAACTAAAAAAAAAGACACTTTTCTATCTACAGAAATGTTTACATGTATTCAAATGACAGATTCACTGGGTAGACTTCCTTTAATCTTTTCAGAAAATATTTGATGCAGTATTAAATGTGAATGCTCCCTGTGTGTTCTCTTCCAAGCCATAAATAGGGGATCCTCAAAGAAATAAGGTGTGGTCCCATTGGTAGGCACATCCTTCTTGGGACTTTTTTAAAAAAATAATATTTTTTGGTTTGGTATTTTTGTTTTGGGGAAGGGGGATGTTCTTAAGACTGAGGTGAATACGGTACTAAAATTGTTTAGTCTCATAATGATTCTGAAAATAGCTGCATTCACATGTGTACATACACATGTGTACATGCCTGTGCATGGATGCCCACATGTGTTTATATGCATGTGTGCATATGTCTGCATGTATATTTATGTGTGCTGTGTGCATATGTTTATGGATATGCCTCTGTGTGTGTATGCCTGTATATGTGCACATGCATAAAATTTTCATAAGAATAATATTACCTTATGCTTATTACATCATGATCATAATAAAACTGATCACAGAAGGAAAATATAATATTTAAGTTTTCAATCTTAAGAATAAAAATGTTTCAGATATTAAAAAGAAGCAAAATGGAGCAGTAAACTTAATTTTCACTTTTTAAATTTCTCTGGTTCTCCTAATACAAAAGGAGACATTTAATTAAAAAAGAAAAAAAATCCTTAAATTGGATGTCTGGAAAGTAGAGTTTCAAGCTTAGTTCTTCATTCCTGTAGACTCTGTCATACTGATATATGCTGCAATATTTAGGGGATAAGGATCTATTCCTCAGACTTCAGATAGAAGCTTAAAAATCCAAAGGTTGATATTCCATAAGCACGTGAAACAGATGAGACTCTGGTGTGGGATGAAGGAGAAGCACAAACCTACATCCTAAAGCTGAGAAGAAATAAGGTGCTTGTCAGTTAATCTGGAGACAATGAATTGGCTCCCAGGGACAATGAAGAACCAACTGAATCCATGTACATAAAATGTTATCAGTGACTCTGAAGAATTGGTCTCAGTCTCATTTTCAAAAGATTTTTTCCTTTATTTTTAAATTTATTTACCTTATATCCTGATTGTAGCCCTCCCTTACCCCTTCCCCACAGCCTTTTCTCCCATACTTCCCTTCACTTCTCCTCTGAAAAGGGGAAGGCCTGCCTTGGGTACCAATCCACCTTGTCACATCTAGTCATTGCAGGACTAAGCACATCCTTTCCCACTGAGGCCTGACAAGGCAGCCCGTTTAGGGGAATGGAATCCATAGGCAGTCAACAGAGTCAGGAACAGCCCCAATCCAGTTGTTGGGAGACCCGCATGAAGACCAAGTTGCACATCTGCTACATATGTATGTGTAGGGGGGCACTATGGATGTTCCAATGTTCTTTGGATGGCGGTTCAGTCTCTGAGAACCCCCTAGGGTCCAGGTTTGTTGGGGTTTCTATTCTTTCCAGGTTTCTCAATTATTTTCCAACTATTCCACAAGTCTCCATGTGCTTCATCTAATATTTGGCTGTGGGATTCTGCATGTGTTCCAGTCAGCTGCTGGGTAGAGCTTCTCAGAGGATAGTTATGCTAGACTTCTGTCTGCAAGCATAGGAGAATATCGGTAGTGTCAGGGATTGGTGCTTGCCTGTACGATGGTTCTCAAGTTGGGCAGGTCATTGGTAGACCATCTGATTCACATCCAGAAGGCAGGGTAAATTTTGAGTAGAAGGTTTTGTGGATGGGTTGCTGTCCTTATCCCTCCTCTGGGAGTCCTGCCTGACTACAGCAGGTGACCACTTCAGGCTCCATATCTTCACTGCTAGGAGTCTCAGCTAGAGTCACCACCATAGACCCCAGAGTCACTCCCATCTCAGGTCTCTGGAATGTCCTAGCGATGCCCATCCCCAAAAAACAGATTTTTAAGTCCATATTTGTGAGTCTGTGTATGTGGATGAAAGTTGTATGCAGTCCCTAAGGAAGCATGAGTAAGCACTCTATCTCATGGAGCTGGAGTTACAGATAGTTGTGAACCACCTGATGTGGGTGCTGGAAACCAAACCTAGGTCCTCTGGAAGAACATCAAGCACTCTTCACATCTGAGCCACCTCTCCAGCCTCCTCATTGAGAGACATATTTAACACTGGTCACTTTTACCACCTGTTATACCAGTGTGCTAACATTATGAATACATACTCTTACCATCTTTATATGAAGTCATTTGTAAGACAGAGCTCACCATTTACCAAACTTGTTCACATCCTTTTGGGCACAAACCATTTCACAGATGCTTTGCAATTTGGAAGAGGATGTGGCCAACTTCTGCACAATAGGCTATTTGAAAAAGAATCTGAATGCATTGTAAATCTGAACTTTGAAGTTGTCCCATGAAAACGTTGGCTTTGTTTCTGGCATCCAGCTCCATAGACAGAACTCCAGGAACCCAGAGCAGGGGAAAAACAAGAGAAAAGGACCCATGTTGTGAATAACTTAGTATAGCATGCTGTGACTTTTCCTCCCACAATCTGTCCTGACTGAAATATATGGTCAAGTGAAATGTTTTCATTGTACAAGACTTTGGCTTAGTTACTACACTGGTTAATCTGCCCCTACTTACTTCCCATTGTCAAATTCCACAGACAAATAATAATTCTGGCTATGCCTAAAAAAATTATCTATGTGGTTGACTTGGAGTAAATATTTACCATGATTATTTGATAGGTTCTCAACTAAATGGGTGATTGAGCAAATCTTCAAAAATGAACCTGCTTATTGAATGTTGACTTTGTAAATATAAACACAAGTCCTCCTCTAAGAGTTCAGTTTAGAACAAACCGCTATAGTGACAACGGATACCTGTTAGAAGTGGCTCATCACCTGGGCTTGCCATTCCTTATGGGAGATTTACCAGGCACAAGATTGACACATGACCCTTTCAAGAATTAGAAGAGCAAGAATTGATAGTTTGGGAAAGAAGAAAATGAGCTGAAGAGAATTTCTACTCATTCAGCAAATGTTGCTACAGACAGTGAAGTGAAAACCAAACCAAAACATGAGATTGGATTTATTAGAAATATTATTTAAGGGCTGGTGAGATGGCTCCAGAGGTCCTGAGTTCAATTCCCATCAACCACATGGTGGTTCACAACCATCTGTAACAGGATCTGCTCCCTCTTCTGGTGTGTCTGAAGAAAGTGACAGTGTACTTATATACATAAATAAATCTTTAAAAATATTATTTGAAATTGTCTTATAATTAAGAAGTAGATAATTTTAATGAGACCCTAATGATAAAGACATTGTATTGTTCTGATTACTGAGTGTGTAAACACTAAGTTTTAAGCTTCATAGTGTGAAACCAAAGCTCATTCATGCAGAAGAGAATAAGCTAAGTTACACTGAGACCATAAAGAAAGGCATTAATAACATAATATCAAATTCAGAAAATTTGTGTTGCTAGATAATACTATCGAAAAATCCCCAAACATGAATATATTGGGAAGCTAGGTAGATTATCAGTCCATGATTCCATTTTCCAGTAAATACGAAGAAAATGGCAGGCATGTTCCCTAGGACTATCAGAATAAAGACTGACAATGCCAAAGCCCAGAAGAAGGAAAACTCTCCGCTCTGCCTGGGCTCCAGATGGAAGAATATCACCATAGATCATATTGAATCAAGCCCAGATCTACCGGAATGAAGAACTCTCAATATGGCTTCTCAGTCAGAGGGAAGACCATGGAGGGAGCATCTCAGGCAACTTGCAGCTTTATGTCTTTCCCACCGAATCATCAATGGCTCTGGAAATCCCCAGGTTCATCTACTGACACCGTGGAAGGGTCCATTTGAGTGAAGGAATAATGGTCGCCTAACTCGGTGATTTCATTCCGTCCCTGGAGGGGGTGGATGGCAGCTGTAAGGCAAGTCTTCTTGGATGTCTTATGCAGAAGTCTGAAAACTGATTGCATGTTTCTCAGCAGCCATTCTAAAGTGTTGTTTTCCAACCATGCAGTAGTAGCACTTGAAGGTAACCACATCTCTCTAATTAAATCTAAGACCCAGCCAATGGAAGGGAACCATGTGGGTTACTGCTCATTTAGCTAACTTCTCAGGACTAGTAAGGTCACAGATATAAGAAGAGAACCTTACACTGCTACTCTGCTTAATCAATGCAGCCTCCAACTGTATTCTAAATACTTCTCCTTATGCACATAGATAGATGTCACCCCTCATCAAAGAAACCTCTTTCTACAGCTGACAGAGGCTGCCATAGAGATCCAGACTTGGTCAAAATGCAGACAAGTGCTCAGCTCCAGTTAGTGCTTCTGCAATACAACCTGTACATCTAAGACTTAGGAAACATTGTAGAAGGTGAGATAGCAAGGTTGTAAGAGCCAGGGAACCAGGGAGTCTATGAGGTAGTGTCTTCTAGACATGCCAAGGCCACTTCACCCCATGAAATCTCAACGCCATGGTCCCTTCAATGAGATTTGCACAATGGCCCCATCAGTAGACATTTCAAGGTGGATGGGGTAAACTTCACGATAGTTCACCCCTAAGTAAAGCAGTATAGTCAGTTAATGGCTGCTAAGAGAGGGAGAATCAGGTTTTCCAGAGACAAGCCCTCATAGGTTGTCTAATCTTACTTAAATGTTCAACCATAAAAGCACATACATATGAGCAACAGTAAATAAGTCAGTGTGTGCATGTGTGTGTGTATGTGTGTGTGTTTGTGTGTGTATGTATATATGTGTGTCTGTATGTGTATGTGTGTTTGTGTGTGTGTGTGTGTGTATAATAATAGGAATTATAGAAGAAGAGGTGATGGATTCAATAGGGAGAGAGCACAGGAGGTGTTAGAAAGGAAAAGGGAGGTGTGGAAATTATGTTGACACAATATGCTAATGTGTGAAATTTTTTAAACATTAAAAACTTTTAAAAAACAATAAAAATCCCACATTGAGATAACTACCATTAATATTATAGGTAGAGTTATAAATATAAATATATATGGAACTACCAGGTTGTTGACATAAATAAGATTCACCAGCTTAAGTGAGAAAACACACAAAATCTTACAAGTAATGGCTTTCTGTAATACTACATTTTGGAGCACTGAACAATCAAGTCTTCATCCTAAACAGTGAAAAGGAAATGGGGCACACTTTACCAAATGATTTGGGGTAAAATCCAGACATATTTTATGACTTAGGTTGAACATGTCAGTTTGGAAAGAAACCCAAAGAGAAGGACAGTCATTTTGTTAGTAGCAATGTGAAGTTTATGTGAACACTTCTCTAGAAAGTGTTCCAAAAGTTGCTTGAAGAGGAAGGGTTTATTTTGACTCATCAGTTCAGAGAATTCAGTCTGTGAACAATGTGTTTCCATGGTTTTCAGCTGCAGAGAGCGAGGTCATCTTTGTGGGAATCATACTGAGGGGCAAGGGTTCCCATAGCAGTTCCTGGGAAGCAGGGTAAGAAACAGGAAGGGCTGTGCCTCCACATTGTAACCACCTTCCACAGAATCCACCCCCTCAAGGTTCTGGGTTCTCTCTACAGTCCCTCTGGAACTGCCTTACATAGACTATGGAGATCACTCCAGACCCAAACTGTAGGACAAAGTCTTCTGACTTCTAGTTTTTATCTTGTGATGCCATTTCCAGAAAACATAAGACAATTTTCTCAAACATTTTCTCACAGTGATGGACAGCGTGTGAACACTTAAGGAGCGCCACACTAATCTGCAGCAGGTATCTGCAATTTGTATTCTGAAAATGAATGGTAAATTATTAACAAAGAGCCAAGCATGCTGGTATATTTCTTTAATCCCAGGAACTCAGGAAGTTGAAGCAGGAGACTCACAGTGTGTACACAGCCAATCTGGGCTAGATCATTTATAAAATGAGAATAAAACTTCTATTCATCATATTTTAAACTATTAAAAGAATAGAATTAAATTAAAAATACTTACTCATATCATTCTGATGTAAACCTATAAGTAGCTATGAAGCATCAAGCTATATGTGCCTAAACAAACATATCTTGACTTATCTAGGACAAGTAATAGTAATAGTTTTTTATTATCTAGTAATAAAACCCTGCCTAGTGCATGGCCTCTGTGCTGATCCAGTTACCTCATCTTGGGAGATCTCCCACACCAAATACTCAAGAGTTCTGGAAGCATGCCAACTTGAGACCTAGTGACTTCATCTTACTTTATTTCTGAGGAGCATAGGCTTTATTCAATATAACAAATAAAGCATTCAGAGCTATTTATTGTTGGGTTAGAGAGAGAGACACAGACACAGAGAGACATTGTCCTCTACCAGCATTTCCACACTAATTATCTCCAATGTTTACTTTCACCTAATTCTTAGTTCAGATTATACTTGAATACTCTCATAAATTCCTTAACAAACCACCTGTTTAAAACCTGTTTTAAAAACCTGTTTAAAAACAGTAACATGTCATTTTTTGAGTCACTAGTCCCCATTTTTTGCGGATTAATATCTCTTTATAGAGTTTAACTCCTCTGGAAATCTGTTTGCTGTAAATTTCCTACCATTACCACTAACCTCTACTGAGAGGTAAAACCTGAGCAGTCAGGGATACTTAGTCTCTGCCACTCCTCTGTGGTGAAGGCATTGATAGCTCTTGACACCTGTCAGCACTGAAATTCTTCACTGAATGGAGATTTTTGTCTCTTCCCTCCTCGTGACCTAAGAATTACTGGATTACTTAGATGCTTCTGCTTCTAGGGCCCTGCCCCCACCCAACACGGAGGGCATGTTTTCATAATCCAATGTTTTCAGGGGCTAAGTGATCTTAAGAGTCTCAAGAGAAAAGTCTACCCCACCTTATAGATCATGATTTGTAATGAGAACTCCTCTCTGCTTGTGTCGGCTCTGGGCTTTGATTGTCCCACTCCCATCCTGCCGTCCAACTTGACTTAGAGCAAAGCCATAGTGGAACAATAGAAATGTGTTTAAGCCGACACAATCTCAGTTTTTTAAACGTATTTTGAAAAGTAAACATCATCACATTTGACCTCTGTGATAGGAATATTACAGCAATGACTGTAATGTCCAGTTTTGTTTAACCATCAAGCTAATGTATTCTATTAAAGTTCTTCATTCAGCTTCTTCATTAATAAGCAAATAACATCTCTCAACTAAGTAAATCAACTTTGAAAATAATTGATCAGAATGTCTGTGTTACCTAGGTTGTGTATTCTGGATAGATTAATTAGACCACAACATGAACCTACCTACCTACTAGGGATCAAATCCTAGCCCAAGAAGCAGGCAGAGATTATGTGAGCAATGTTGACTTGAATATAAAGACTCCACACTCTGTGTTCTGTTTTCCTCCTTTTTATTCTGTCTCCCCCACTCCAGCTTCTTCCTCCCCTTTCCCTTTAATCTTTTCTGGAACATTCCAGTAACAAACACATGGGCTGCTTCTTCTATAGAACCTTAGACATTAATATTAGGAGGAGAAGGTGGTACCCATAGCCCATCTGGTCAGTACTGTAATGTAGATTCATGGATGTGGAGTTATTTCTATAAGACATAACTTCTTGACCATTCTGGCCATACATTCTGGATTACAAGTCCAGTCGATGAAATGAATCATTAAGATGGCAGCAGGCTTCACAGCTCAAATGTCAATGGAGACATCATAGTCTTTCCAAGTGAACTTCTGTAACGATAAAGCTTAAAGACACAGATATCTCGTATAAACGAATCAGGAGAATGTACCTCTAGAGACATATTTTCTGTAGGATGATGTCATACAGGTGAGGGCCGGTATAGGATAGAATGAGGCCTGTCATTGGACAAGAAGGAAGGATGGATGGGAGAAAAGTTTGAGGGAAGGGGAGGAGACTGGAACGGAAAGGAGGAAGAGACAGGAGGAGACTGAGAGTAGCTGTGGAGAGAGAACAAGGAAGCTGATGTTAAGATTCCATGTTGTGCTTTTACAGGTTGTTATGAATGTTCTTAAGGGCTGGATGTGAACAGGGCTTTGTATGTTTAGGTGGGCAATTATATCTTATCAATTGGATCAGAGGTTATTGTGTTGTATGTTCTTTCATGTACAGATAGATTTAAGTGCAAGAGAGTGTGTGGTGGCTAGTCTGGGCTGCCACAGAGATGGAATGTGTCTTTCTGGCATGGAAACCTACTATGGGAACTGGATGTATAGAGAGATAGCTGCCAGGCTCAGAGGGAGGCCTTTGGCAATGTGATAAGGAATGGAGCAGAGCGGGTGAGATGCTTTGCTGACTGAAACTATGATATCTATCAGATATCTTGGGGCACTGCAGTGATGGACCTAGCAGGGTAAAAGACAGCTTTTTATAATTTTACACCAATAATTTTCCTCAGTAGAACACATAGAAAATTGCTTATAGATTTGAAGGATGTAAGACTATGAGAAAAATTAACAACTTTATGAAGGCAACTTCAGGTTGATTAGCAATTCCCTCTGACTTCCGGTTAGGAACTGAAACTACGTCTATTATACATCGTGAATGATACAGAGCTTCTAAAGACACTGTTATATACTCCCAGAGTCCTACAAAAGCCCCACAGTACTGAGAAAGCTGGAAATAATGTGGACTTTCTGTAATATGCATTCAGTGTAAACTCAGAGGGAAGGCAGTGATGTTTGAGATAATGAGTTAGTTATAAAAGGCAAGAAACATCGCCAGAATTGGCACATAGGACATTTTTCCTATGATTGGGAATTGTCTTAGAATTTTGCTGCTGTGTACAGACATCATGACTAAGGCAAATCTTATAAAGGACAACATTTAATTATGGCTGGCTTAACAGGTTCAGAGGTTCAGTCCATTATCGTCAAGGCAGGAGCATGGCAGCGTCCAGGCAGGGACGGTTCAGGCAGAGCTGAGAGTTTTACATCTTCATCTGAAGGCTGCTAGGAGAATGCTGGCTTCCAGGCAGCTAGAGTGAAGGTCTTAAGACCACGCCCACAGTGACACACCTACTCCAAAAAGGCAACACCTCCTCCAAAAAGGCCACACCCACTTCAACAGGGCCACACCTCCTAATAGTGCCACTCCCCAGGCCAAGGATATACAAACCATCACAGGAATCAAGTCAAAATTTTTAAAAATGTAGGAGAAACTAGCTACAATGCTGGTGCATGCACTGCTTGATTCTTCCTCCCCAAGCCTACCTAGATCTACCAGTGTGGCTAGGGACTGCTGGTACTGGATCCAGTGATAGAGCAAGCCAATGAGAAAGAGATAGTTCTCCATCTGGCTACTTGAGATGCAATGAAAGGCTGAGAGGGGGATATGAAGATCTGCTGAGTTACAGCAATAAACAAGTCTGCTTTTGCCACTTGCCTGACTCCTGGAGTCTGCGTCATTGACTCTGCCTTCTTACCTCCACCCCAAAGGGTCTTGGTTGGGGTCACAAGCAACCACAAAAGTTCTTTATACAATGATAATAGACTCTCACATTGGCAAGATATGATCGTGGTGTATTTTTGTTCCCAAAATTTTGATTAGCAAAATCTAAAATTAATAGAAATTGGCTTATCAGGGACAGTTACAACTCTCTTGAAAACCACCCTGACCATCTACAGCTCTTTGGATTTATCATGCTATCTTCTGTGCTCACTGTTTCCACACCCCTGTCCTTGCATCTGCAATATCTACACTCCCTTGATTGACTTCACTGTTTCAGCCATCTTTGTTTGTTAGAATGTGTGTAGAGGCCATGTGTGTCTGGCAATGTGTTCTCATTATATGATTCCCAAGTGACCAGGTTAGCCCTGGTCACCACAGTGTCCCAACAACCTAAAACTATTGTCTGATAGAATATATTTCATGAACATTAGCAACACCCAAAATACAATGACTGTTGACTCACCACTATAGCACCTGTCTTAGGGTTCCATGACCGAGGCAACTCTTATAAAGGCAATCATTTAATTGGAGCTGGCTGGCAGTTTCAGAGGTTTAGTCCATTATCATCATGTCAGAGAGCATGGCAGACACAGGCAGACATAGTGTCGGAGGAGATGAGAGTTCTCCATCTTGATGTGAAGGCTACCACAAGAAGACAGGATGTGTTTTACACTGGACATTGCTTGAGCACTTAAGACCTCAAAGCCCTGTACCCACAGTGACACATTTTCTCTAACAAGGCCACACCTCCTCCAATAAGACCATACCTCCTAATATTGCTGCTTCTTATGGCCAAGTATTGAAACAGATAAATCTATGGGGGCCATACCTATTCAAACTACCATTCTCCACAAGGTCTCACCAATTTCCTGACACTTCATTGGAGCCTAGGAAATAGTTCTTGTATTCAGGTTGTAGTCAATGAAAACAAAAGAAGCTAGGTCAGAGTGTGTGTAACATTGGCAACCTTGCCTCAAATTCTACAGTCTTGCCATTTTAAAAATTCTTGATCAGTTTGTAATGATAATGCTTATAGTGTTACATGGATAATCAGAATATTCATTGTTAAGATAAATTTGTTTTCCATGTTGACAAAGGCCCCTTTTACTCCCCACTTAAATTGTGTTAATTTAAAAACTAGAAGAGCCAGGCCTGGAGAGACAGGACTGTGGTTAAAGGCATTCACAAGGATCAGAGTTTGGATCCAGGATCCATGTAATGTCATGGAATCCCATGTGATGTCATATGTCCCAGGAGTCACACAAAGGACTGTAATCCCAGCTCAGAGGGATCCAACACCTTCTTTTGGCTCCTGTGTGCACACAGATGCATGCATCTCCCTCACTCCTGAGCATATACATACACTGCGACATATAAGTAAAATGACACAATAGTCATAGATCATTCCAAACAAAACAAAATTGTGTTTGATATTCCCTTATTAACACGTGTGCATAACTCATGGATTGTTAGTTGCAATGATTATTACATCTGGTTCCAGAGCATTGTCAAGCTCTTGCTGTCTACTTTATTATAATCCACTTTATTGACCATGAAAGGATGTGTTAAATTTTGTGTATCATCATAAAATGAAGTGAAGAGCCAAGGCTATTGAGTATTGAGGTATGGTGTTTTGACTTTCTCACAGATGCCTTTACAGTTCAAGAATGCATCTTCACACTTGAGTTATTTTGTTTGGGAAAATCGCATGCTGTTACAAATCCTCTCCGGGCTTCAGAGTTCTTAAATTTTTGTTGAGCACAGTATCTTGTGAGAACATGTGTGCACAGTCAGGTGCCTCTGAGTCTCAGTCCATCCCAACCCTCACCTGAGTCACAGAGGGATCATTAATTTCTATGCACGTGTGAATTATATGAATGCTTGACACGACGTTATTGGTAACTAGAAAAGAAAGGAACTGGTTTTCAGTAAAACTAAGTTAGGCTGAATACACTAGATATTCTCCCAATTAGTCTATATCACCTGTAAATTACAGCATCAATTGTTTCTGTACTTGAGTTACAAGTGAGGTCGAGCAGCCGACAGTACCAAGCAACACTGCGGACATTCCTCCAGGGTAGGTGTGGCTGGGCTCTGCTGATGAACAGTCAGAATAAAGGTAGTAACTAAGTAACTAGTCACACTTGACAATCTTGTTTAATATATATATATATATATATATATATATATATATATATATATATATAACACAAAATAATAACCAATTCCTAGGAGATTGTCAAAATGAAAGAGTACTTATTTTGTATGATCTTCAACAAACTAAACTTGTAGAAATAAAATAGAAACTATTAGGTCACTTGGAACCATTCTAACCCTCCGTCCCTCCCTCCCTTCCTCTCTCCCCTACTCCCTACCATGCTCACTTTGTCTTCCTTCCTCCCTCCCGCCTACTCTCCCTCCCTCCCTCCCTCCTCCCTTCCCTCCTCCCTCCCTCCCTCCATTCTTCTCTTCCTCCCTCCCGTCCGTGCTCGCTTCATCGTCCTTCCATTCCTTCCTTCCCTTTCCCCCTCCTTTTGCTCACTGTGTGGCTGAGGTTAACCTTAAGCCTCTTATCCTCCTGCATCAGGATTTGGCAGCTGGGATTGCAGAAGTGAGCCTAGGTGCCTTGGGAGCATAACCTGCTTGAATCAAGTTGTCAGGAGTTGTCAAGTTGGCGAAATATACCGAAGGTAGTTGTCAGGAGGTTGTTGGCGAGGCCTCAAATACAAGAAAGAGCTCAAACACAATTATCCCCCTATTTTGCATCACAATCATCTGAGATGGGCGCTTTTGTATGTATTCTATGAACCGATCTAAATTTCTCATAAAGTAAGCCATACCGCGCAGTAGGCACTGCGTGAAGACAGGGAGGTCCAATCTCCTCCCTTTACAAATAAAGGAGAAGCTTACAATGATTAAGCGATGTTCACAGTGCTGACGGCTTGACACAAGTCCAGGGAAATGAGTCTCCCTGTGACACTGTGACTATAACCACAAGAAAGGACAATTTAGAAACCCAAAGTCTGACAGTTCACTCTTCAAAAATGAGGTCTGAGGTTAAAAAGTATGAAAAAGTTAAGAGCTTGGAGCTTTGTAACTTTTTAAAGTCATAGTATCTTTTTAACAACTGCATCCATCAGTTTCAAAAAAAAAATCACAGGAGCCTGACTGTGCTCGAGCCCACAATGTCACCTCCATAATAACCTAAAGCCATCTCTTGGCTTTCTTTTAGAAAACATGGCTCCAGGCGGGGAAAATGATTTGTAGTCTCAGGAGGCAACTGCAGAGGAATAGATTTCTGTTACAATAGCCCCATGACAAGTAGTATGTGTTAATTTCACAAAACACCTTGCTGACATAAATGACCCGGTCTCAGGAGGCCTTTTAAATGGCCTTCTCCTGGTACAGCACTGCTCAGAGCTTACAACAGGCTGAGAACAGGAAGAAACATGCTGCTTAGAGGTTGTTAAATGGACTCGGGTGGAAAAAAAATACCGGTGACATGTTTTCTTATTCCTCTGAAAAGGTCCGGCCAGTGGCAGAGTTTCAACATCGGTGATATTATCTGTGAAGCACTGTGGTACGGCTTCTCTGTCATGAGGTGCCTGTCTCCAGTAACAGGACAACGGCTTAGAACTCTCTCACAGTACTCTAATGATGCTGACGGTCTGATGCACCACACAGAAGTTTCCCCAGTGGCCCTACACAAATGCTGCCAGGAGCAGGACGTATTAATCCCACACTTAAGTCGATGTCACCTGAAAACCGCCGTGACAAACCTGTACATCTTCCACACGTATAAATACTAATGACTTTACAACGAGCCATTGACTAGTGAGACTTTCCGGTTCAGAAAGTGCAGGTGGCACAGAAAAATGAAGACGTTTTCATCAAAATATAAAGTAATTACAGTGTTGGGGAGTAGGAAGCACTAGGACTGTGGGGATCCACTCTAGGATGCTGGATCGTTTAGGAGAGAGCTAGCAAGCCCGGAGAGTGATTTAAGAACTGCACTCGGTGTAGCATGCCCTTGCCTGATAAATATAACAACAGTACACTTAAAGCATGACATTTTTTTTCAAGTTTTTGAATACATGCAAGCACTCTTTTCAATGTACTTTTTCAACGTAACCCAGCTTAAGTCCTGCTGCGCATGCGCAAGAGTGAGCCTGGGTTTCTGTTGCTTTGGGTTGGGGACACAAACTTCAGCAGCTCTTTTAAATTAAGCTTCTCTATTGTTTCTAATCCACATCTTGGTGAGTCTTCTACTGAGTGGAGGAGGTTACCAACGTGGTTAATACCTGCGCTGTCTTTTAAAGGCAAAGGCGCAGTGAAATGTCTAGAGAAGCACTTTGCCTCTCAGGCTGGGGCTGCAGTCTTGTTTTATGCATGGTTCTCCCACCTGCTTCCAATTTGGCAGTGAATGTCAGAAGATAAAAGGGCCTGAGTCTCCTAGCAACACTTAGGGGTTTGCAAGTCTCCTTAGAGGTTGTTTTATGATACTGTCTGCTCTATTGAGTATTAATGACTGCGGCCTGGACATAAGCTGAGGGGTGTGTGTGTGTGTGTGTTTACATATATATATATATATATATATATATATATATATATATAAACTTAATTTCATATATATATATATATATAAAGTTTATATATATTTGAGTGTCTATATATATAAACTTATATATATATAAATTTGTGTCTATATATATAAACTTAATTTCATATATATATATAAAGTTTATATATATATTTGAGTACACACACACACACACACACACAGAATACCCTAAAAGAGTAAGAGCATAACCTCGAATTCCTGATTCTAATCTAATAGGCTAGGTTTGCAAACCTTGTTTTGTGTGAAGTTGGATCTAACCAGTTATCTTCCTTTTAGGTTTGCCTCTCAGGGCCCCATGAGCTCCTTTTCACTGGTAGTCACCTCACTGAACCAAAGGGTCAAACAGACAAGGCAACTCCATGCCATCTGACTTCAATGCCTCTAAAACCTCACCTTGAATATCATTTCACTGTTACTTCACCCCAAACTTGAGCCCCCTCAAATTCAGAACAAACGTAGTGAATCTGAACTTAAGGAACTTCCCCACAGGATAGAATGTTTTATCTCCGTTTAGAATATCCTTCATCTTGATGAGCTTTCTTCTAGGACAGAAGAGTTGTTTGCAAGAGGAAACTGCTGAACCATGGGACCCAACATGAGAAGTCTGAAACTTATCATGTCTGTGCCATAGCCACCATCCCACCATCTCATGACCCAAAACCTAACATACTCTACAGCGCCTGACACAACGGATCCTCATGGTCCACACTAGAGCAATAGAGTAAGTTCTCCCTTGTACTTGACTTTCCCTTGCACCAACCATTCCACAGCTCCATGACAAAGCCTGGGGGATAACACCATGGACATCTGTGTCCATCAAGGCTCAGCTTCATGTGTCTTTCAGGCTCTCCCCTGTCTGATGTTCACAATGGTGGAGCTCCTGTTCTCCCTTGGTTTCATGGTAGTCTCCTGCATGAAACCAAGAGTTTCCTAGCAACAGGTAGGCGTTTGCAAGTCTCCTTAGAGGTTTCATGATATTGTCTGCTCTATTGAGTATTAATGACTGTGACCTGGGCATAAGTTGAGGTAGGTGTGTGTAGGTGTGTGTGTGTGTGTGTGTGTGTGTGTGTGTGTGTGTGTCCTCTCCAGAGCCTGTGAGGTGCAGATACCAGCTTCCATGCACTTTGGTTTCACTGCTGTGTTATATTTCACCTGTCACCCCTAGGACTTCACCTTCCCATCATGGTTGTCCTAGAGAGTGGCCTCTGTCTATAGCTATTTTCTGGAGTGATACCTCAAGTCCAAACTAGAAAGATTGCATGGTAGAAACTATTATATGCCACACACAGGGAAGGAATTCACAAGTCTAGATAAACCTTTAAATGGCTCTATTCAAGAGGATAATTCCATATTGTGTGTTGACACTGAATGGATGCTAGGAGCTACAAACTTTTGTTTTTCAGTCTTACTCTGTTTATGAAAGTATTTTTAATATCCCATTGCATGTGTTTGTTATACACACACACACACACACACACACACACACACACACACACACTATATGGGAGTAAGGCACATAATGCTATGGTGTGCCTATGGAGATCAGAGGATAGTATTTTTGGCATCAGCTCTCTCCTTTCACCTTGTTTGAGGCACAGTCACTCTTGTTTCTGCTGCACAGAGTAAGTGAGGCTTAGTCCACCCATGAGCTTCAGGCTGACTTGCCTCTTCTTCATGCAAAGAGTGCTGGGGTTATCAATGTACACCATATCACCTTTTTATGGGAAATTGAACTCAAGTGGTCTGGCTTGTCTAGCAGCTAATGCTCTTATCTGTTGAGCCATCTGGCTGGCCTTTGTTTATGCAAATGCTAAATCTAACAATCAAAGATGGTTATTTCTCAATGAACGAGTTTCAAATGATTTTTATATTTATATTCATATATAGTGAAATACATTGTATGTATATAACTATAACCATTAAAAGGTTCCACTTCTGCTATTTAATGGCATTCATAAGAATTATACATTTTTAACTTATAAAGACACAACCAGTAAATTTTATAAGCCCATTGACCAAACCCAACATTTGTCAATTTGCTTTATTGAGACTCATTTCATCTTTACTAAAGCATTTAAAGATATGGTGTTATTCTTCCCCTAAGTCCTCAATTTTTCAAGTACAAATTTGGTGATTTTTTTTTTGGTATAACTGTAATGCAACCAGAATTTTTAAAGAAAGAACAAGTAATTCTTCAATGCCATCTATTATACACAAACATAATTTATCAATTCTGTTAAAATTGTCTCTTCAGCTGCTTCTCTTGAAACAGGATCAAAACAAGATCCACACTTTACGTTTAATTGATGCATCCTTCAAACCTGCTTTAAATAAATCCATCTCCCATTCATCTCTCCCCCACACCCCGGTCTAACAGTTTATTTGTTGCAAGAGCAAAACCCTGATTCTGTAGAACGTTCAGTGCTCTGGATTAGCTGTCTGATTCCTCATGGGCTCACTTAAATTTCTTTCCCATCACCCATATTTTTTTTGATATGAACTCCTGTATTATAGTTTCGTTTAGGCTCAGAATTTCTGGTTAGAATGGTACTTTAGATGGTGCTGCATATTTCAAATATATCGCATCAGAGACCTAAAATGCCTGGCTATTCCACTTTGAGGTATATAGAGACTGACCTGCGATTTCAGGTGTCAGCAGACTGCTTCTGTGGGACAATGCTTTGCACAATCTGTGACCTGATGTCTGACCTGATAATGATACTGGAAGTTAAGATGTAGCATCGCAGGACTTCTGATATTAATTTTATACTTACACAAATGCTTCCCTATTTGCAGGCGGCCATCTCAACTAAAAATAAATCAGCGATGCACTTGTCTTCCTTGTCACCCTCAGAGCTTGACAGCAGGCTCACTACGTAACATCAGTGTTCTTCCTAATGATCCTATGTCTTGATGGGAGCTGTGACCTCAGGCTGCATCCAGCAGGGTGAGAATATGATGCAGCATGCCATTAGCCTAGGGAAAACACCCAAATTCAAGACCTGAACAATAATCTCTACTGAATTCATATTTCTTTTGCATGAATGTAAAATTCAAAGAACTGTTAGTTGAACCATTTTAGTTGGTGGTAATCTGCATCTCTTTTTTCTGTTACTCTATAAACTTTGAACACAAAAATGGCAATGTCATTTATATTTTCATTATTCTGTCATATGTAAAATGGTTTACAATAGGGAATTATCGGTATGAACAATTATACACTAAGTCATGTTCAGTTTTGTTTTGCAGCTCTCCTTGACTTTAGAAATAATGATTTCACAACTGGATACCCACAGTCACTCCCTTTACTAAAAATGATAAGTTTAAATTAATCTCCATTTTTGTCAAATTTAAACTTCATTTTGTCTCATTACTTAAAACATAAAGGTTGCGTTTCATACATAGATACAGTGTATCACATAATGCTTTGATACATACAAATATCGCATAATATCCAATAGCTGAATAGCTATCTTCTCAAGCATTTATCCTGTAATTATGAAGGCAACCTCCCCATTTACTTTTTCTAACTTGCTGGGATATAGTTCCTTTTTCGTTAGCTACAGTTGACCTACTGACAACAGACCAAAGCTTATTACTCCTAACCACAACCTGATACCCATTGATCAAACTTCCCCATCCCCATCCACCCTGCCAGCCTCTCTAACAGTCATTATTCTACCACGAGATTCTAGGGGGAAGTCAATTTTCTTAGATTCCGCACGTGAATGCAATTAAGTAGTATTTGCTTTTCTGTGCCTGGCTCATTTCGCTTAGCACGATGACTTTCAATTCTGTCTATACTTTCATAAGTGGCAGGACCTCATAGCTAAATATCATTTTACTGTGTATACATATGTATATATTACTATATTTTAATATATATACTGTATTTTCTTTATCAATTGATAAAAATTTATTTTGTTGTAGATCTTGGCAACTGGATAATCCACAAACATGAGGACATAGATGTTTCTTAAACATATAAAAAATTTATTTACATGTATTTATTCAGGGGAGCAGGTTAATATGGGGATGGTGAAGGATAACTCTCAGGAGTCGTATCTCTCCATTCTATGGGTCTTGTGGACTAAAATCAGGTCATCTGGCTTGCTGACAAGTGTCTTTACTTTGAGCTATCTCACCATCCCATACGAAGTTTCCCCCTGCCCCACCTTGGATATCCCTACAGTAATCATATGCTGGAACATGTGGTAGATTTCTTTTTTAATTTTTGAGGAACCTCCAAACTGTTTCTATAATGGCTGTGCAGAGTTACCTCTCTGCCACGAGCACACTCATCTTCCATTCCTCCACATTCTTCCCCAGAACATGTTTCCTTTCCCTGCTTTGGAAATAGTGGTTCTTACTAAGGTGATCTCTCACTGTGCTGCTAAACTGCATTCCCTTGATGAGCAGAGAACTGTTTTCTAATGATTTTTTGGCCACTTGCCTTTCTCCTTCAGAGAAATAACACATTGCATAAGTCAGATCTTTGCTTTATTGCCTTGTTTCTTGTAGCTTTGAGCTTATTGTGAACCTAGGAAGGACGGACAGTTAATGTTGTATCAGCTGAAAGCTTACGGTACCACAAAAGACCGATCCTGTTATTCTAAGACAGATATAAATGCTCATAAACACTAGCATGCAGACTTACGAATGCAGAATGAAGAAAACGCACAGAGAAGTTGGAGGGTGGAAAAGATAACAGCTTCTCGAAACAACTCAAACTCAAATCAAATCAAGCCTCAGAGTCAAGTATGCACCTTTGGAATCCTGGAGATTCGAATTTCTGGATCACTTGCACCCTTGTAATAGCAGATTCTGTTTTCTAGATCACCTGCACACTTGTTATCAAGAAACAAGTGTGCAGGAGACCGTTTTATCCATCACTTGCACACTGTTTGCTGGATCACCTGCACACTGTTTGCTGGATCACCTGCACACTGTTTGCTGGATCACCTGCACACTGTTTGCTGGATCACCTGCACACTGTTTGCTGGATCACCTGCACACTGTTTGCTGGATCACCTGCACACTGTTTGCTGGATCACCTGCACACTGTTTGCTGGATCACTTGCATACTTGTAGCAGATTCTATTGTCTCAATCACTTGCACACTTGCTATAGCAGAATCTGTTTTCTGGATCACTTGCACTGTTCTCTTGATCCCTTGAACACTTGTTATAGCAGAACATATTTCATTCAGATGATTAATATGCTGACAATAAAAGTACCAAGAAAATACTAAAATACCAACAACAGGTTTGCCTGTCACAAGAACAATAAGAGATTAGGAGTGCATGGTCGGGTTGTGCAAGTTGAATGCCCCGAGTATCAATTCCAAGACCCATGTAAGGAAAGATGGACTTGACTAAGTTGACCTTTGACCCCTACACATTCCCCATGGCACATTACATATATTTGTATGCACACATCTACATGTACACACACAACTGCATACACAAACACTCAAACTACTACACAATAATAAATCAAATGATTTTTTAAAAGAATACAAGCTCTGCTTTGCAGGCGACAAGGAGCAGCATTGGCCTTACTCACTTTGTCAATCAAATTGCAAATGTCTTCTCAGCAAAGGAAGGGAAAACTATACCTAGCTTTTCAGTCAAAATCAAGATGAGACCACCTACTGCACCCACCCCCAAGCCCCAGAGGAATACAGCCTGCTATAGCACTCACCCAGTAACATCATGTTCAAAGAGACACTTTAATAGGGAGCATACTGTGTGATGCCGGACATGGAGGTCTCCAAGTGGCCCCAGCTAGGAGTTGCCTGTGTCTAGACAGGAAAGCGCTTCTCTATGCTTGTGGCCTTGTGAAGGATGTCGAGAATGTCAGGACATCTATAACTTTGGGTGCCCAAAGTTTAGATTGATGGTAGTTTTTCTTCTTTGTGTTTTTTGGTATTGTTTTGTCTGAAACAAGGTCTCACCATATAACACAGGCTGGCTTCCAACCTCACAATCCTCATGTCTTAGTCTATCTGTCTATCTTTCTGTTGCTCTTTCTCCCTTCCTCCCCTTCCCTCCCCACCTCCCTCTCTCTCTCCCTCTCTGTAGCTTTGATTAGAAGCATTCACAGCCACCTCTGGTTTCTCAATGTGAAGATCTAACAGCTCTTACTTGGAATAGTCAGCTCGTCTGATGTCAGGTTGGATGTAGCTGTTAAGATCGATTGTCGACAGAAAACAAGGTAAACACACGAAGCAGCAGTGTTTTCCTCTTTCACAGCGGCTGCAGTCAAGACTGATAGATCCTCCTTGTTGCAAGGCCATCCTTGGCTCCTCCTCTGCCTTCTACCTCATTTCTCTGAGGTCTGTCTGTCAGTTAACTGCCCTCAGCTGCTGCACTGCCAGCTGCAGATGATGTGCACCATATTCTCACATTTCTGTACCCAAGAACTTTTAAAGTTTATTTTATTTACATTCCAAATGTTGACCCTCCTCCCAGTCCCCCTTCTCAGAGTGTTTCACGCCCTCCCCTTTGCCTCTGAAAGAGTGCTCCCTGACCCTTTGGCCATCCCCCTTCCCTAGGGAATCAAGTTTGTATGGGATTAAGTGCATCCCTTTCCACTTAGGCCAGACAAGGCAATACTCTGCTACATATGTGCCAGGAGTCATGGATCAGCCCAGGTATGCTCTTCGGTTGGTAGCTTAGTCTCTGGGAGCTGTAAGGGGTCTGGGTTAGTTGATATTGTTGTTCTTCCTGGGGTTGCAATCCTTTTCAGTTCCTTCAATCCTTCCCCTAACTCTTCATTGGGGTCCTGGGGCTCAGTCCAATGGTTGGCTGTGAGTATCTGCATCTGTCTCAATCAGATGCTGGTAGAGCCTCTCAGAGGACAGCCATGCTAGGCTCTGGTCTGCAAGCCCAACATGGCATCAGTAATAGTGCCAGGGTTTTGTGCCCACCTATGGGATAGAATCAAGTTGAGAGGGTTTATTTGTTGGCCATACCTTCAGTCTCTGTTCCAATTTTGTCCCTGCATTTCTTTTAGACAGGAACAATTCTGGATCAACATTCTGAAGGTAGATTGGTGATCCCATGCCTTTACTGGGGCCCTGTCTGTCTACTACAGGTGATCTCCTTGGATTCCCTCTCCCTAGTGTTGGGCATTTCAGCTAAGGTCATTCCCATTGTCTCCTGAGAACCTCTCACATCCCAGGTCTCTGGGACTTTCTAGAGGTTTCCCGCCCTACCCCATCCATACCCCAACCCCTACCCCACCCCCTGCAGCTGCATCTTTTCATTCATTCCCCTGGCCCTCTGGGCTTACTTTAAGAACTAAATTCTGAAGGAAAATAACTTTATCTTTAAGAAATCAATAAATTACCTTTTCCTGTTACCAGGAGTAAACAATGTTATACCCTGACTGAAAGGGGCACGACATCTTTGGCCCCATAGCCTGTGAGCAGTGACAGTTCAAGAACTGTGTTTTGGGGAGGGAGAGGAGAGAGAAATGATGGAGACAGTAGCCGCCCAGTGCCATTGGGAAAGAATCCAAATTAACTGAAGGTCCATCAATGTAGATTCTCCTCTTCCAAAGTTCTCCGTTAGAAAAGCCAGAATGGCTTCCAAGTCTCAGGGTTTGAGTGCGTATTGGCCACTTTGTCAGACTTTGACACCAGCTCCCTGGAGTCCCTGCAAGTCTGCTCCTCACTAGTTTTCTGAATTCAGGTAAATCTTCACACAGTCCAAAGAACCCCTTCCAGCAGGAGAGACTGTTTCCTGAAATAAGATCACCTCGGAGTGTCAAAATACCGTCTGAGAACACAACTCGGTGGGAATGAATATTAACTGGGGTGGGTTGGGGGGGAACAATGTGTGTTTTCCCTTTCATCCTTGAAAAAGGGGATGAGTTTTGTCTTACAAGAAGGTGCATCATCATTCTGATTCTCTAATATGGAAAGATACCCCAAACTTCTGCTCTGTGACAGGCAAACATTTTCTCCATCCCAGAGAAAGTATTTGGAAGTTTATTTATTTTTCTGACTTAGTAGATTCTGGATGAGTGATTTAAAGGGATGCCAAAATGGCGACTTAGCCCAGAGGAGGCAGGTAACAGAGTTAAGGCAGCAGTTACTAAGATCTCCAGTGAGGACCGTAAGCCAAAGCAGAGCTGACTTTGGAGACAGACTCCAGAGACCAGGTGTCTGCTGCCTCCAGCCCCAAATGACACAGGACCAGGGCATCCAAGGGTAGGAATGTGTCATTTACCTTAACCATCAAGACAGGGTTTGCACTGTTGGATTAAGTCGTGCTGCCACTCCCACAGGAAGACAGTCAACCACGGGAAGGTGAAATTATAAATGTTCTCAGTTATGGCAGTATTGTGTTGAGATTAATAACTGTGAGAGGAGTTGCATGACAGGGTGTGGTGGTGGAAGGTAAATTCACCTGAAAGTTCTTTAAAAAACAAAAAGACATTTTATTACAGTTATCATGCTTACATGAGTATAAGAAAACTAGAAGGTGGAAATATAAAGAAAATCTCCACAAAATTGTTCAAATTTGAAAATAATGTTTCAACAAACTCTTGCAAGACTGAATTCTATTCTGCTCCACATATGTACAAATATATACTTCTCTCCACTCTATCAATGCAGAAGTTGTATATACAAAATTCCCTATGAGGACAGCTCGTGAAAAAGCTTTCTATGAGGCCTGTGTGATCAATCCAGTGTGTATTTGGTGTTAAGATTCCACTCATACCACTTCCAAACATTTTTTTTAAAATTAATCATTTCATTCATTTACATCTCAAATGATATCCCACTTCCTATTACCCCCTCCACCAGCCCCCATCCCACACCTGTCCTCCCCCTAACCTTTGCCTGAATGGGAGTATTCCCCTACTCACCCACACTCTCCCACCCCACTGCTCCAGCATCCCCTTATGCTGGATTATCAAGCATCCCCAGGACCAAGGTCTCCTTTCCCACTGCTGTCAGGCAAGGCCATCCTCTACTCCATATGTATCTGGAGCCATGGATCCTTCAAGGTACACTCCTTGGTGAATGGTCTACATTCTGGGAGAACTGTCACCCAAAAATTACCTGTGATGAAAATTACAGTGTAAGAGATAAGACAAGGGAAGCAAAACCAACATCCTTCTCACTAAGATACTTAGGATTATCTCCCAAAGGCTGAAAAGAGACTGACTCGTTAGTCAGGGTTTCTTGCAGCTCTTGCTGTTGACAAGAATGGATGCCCCGGCACAAAGGATGTTCTCAAAATGTCCACCCAAGTACTCTGGAATATTGTATTCTTACAGGTTTCTCCCCTCATTCATAGCAGAGGTGTCTAATAGGAAGGAAATATTTCTAAGTGGTGCTACTTATACCCATATAAGCCTAAAGTTATGGTTAACGGGGATGGAAGGAAACATTTGTATATTAAACCTGATATGTAGTGTGAGCTATGTCTGGCTCCTTTGTCTTTTTTAAGAAAACCGGCAGTAGATTCAACACCACATGAAATCACGTGTCAGCTGATGATATGAATATCACTTTCCTTTGACATTTACTTGGCTCTAGCACATATTTAATTTTTTAAGCTAAAATAAGTAGACTATTAAGCACACATAGGGTCACTCTGGTGAGAGCGAAGTCTTTGTTTCCTGTGGCCAGCAGACAAGCCCTGGTTTTACAGGCTGAAATAATACACACCTTACAATCGCAAGTGGTCTGCAGATGTCTGCTAATTTGCACACGGTGCCTCCTGAAGATGATTTTCATATCATTGTGTTCAAGCACTGCTTGATAGAAACAGCAAGTGTTGCTGGGTGTGCTGATGAGTTTAACTATATGTGTGATTTCTGAACATACCCAGGATTCCCGAGTCTAGTCTCTCATAGGAAACCACAGCTCTGTATAGTGTACACACACACACACACACACACACACACACACACACACGCACGCACACACTCCCTGTAGCCCTTTACGTGCTGTAAAATCTCCCCAAGGACCATGACTGATATTTTGTTGCCCCAAGGACCATGACTGATACTTTGTTGCCCCAAGGACCATGACTGGTACTTTGTTGCCCGAGCACCATGACTGATACTTTGTTGCCCCTCATGATGACTGAAATGCAGGAAGCAATGCCAAGTCATATTTGGAGAACACATGAATGACTTCTTACTACAAAGAAGTGATTCTGAGAAGCCATGTGGTGGCTTGAGAGTTGCTCACAGCTGCTTTCTCACATGGTGCTGCTACACTTGTCCGTGGAAGACTGGAGTGGAGCCTTCCAGAGGGTGACTATTACATCTTCCCCGTGGGGCTCTGACAAACCCATCTCATACTGTGATTTAGATTGAGATCAGCTGACTCATGAAACCCTCTTGGACATAGCGCTAGCATAGAGGAGAGAGGTTCAGAACTAAGGCTTGGCAGTGATAAGTGATGAAGCTTCCGCCTAGGATCCTAAGCAATTCTCAACCTCTGTAAGGTTCCAATTCTTTAAAAGCAGGAGACATAAGAATAATGATAGCATATGTTCCGTGCAGTGTTTATAAAACAAAGTGGTTTAGTATGAGAAAGTACCAAGTACTGTGCTTCTTTTAGTACATGTCGCCTGGTAAATGCTTACTAAAAGATAGCTACTACTCAGTGTTGTATATTGAAAGCTAGAGAACAGGACCGGCTTGAGTTCTGCTTAAGACTTAGTTGTCTGATTTGAATAGGTAAGATAGATACATATGTAATACAAACACCAAAACAAAAAGAGGAACTCCTGTGTTGTAGCATAGAGGAAATTATGATATAAATATAGACAAAGGAAAGGCCAAAGAATAAACACATGAGCAAAGAAAGAATAAAGGAGGCAGAGGGCAAGGTAAATCGTGAAGAATGAACAGAATTTCAACAAGTGAGTGGGGAAAGCCAGGTTCAAACCGCAGCACTGAGCAAAGAGCAGTGTGTGAGCAAGAGAAGCTGCAGAGAGCCTTCCAGAATGAGGATGGGGAGCAGGGAGAAGGTGGTAGAGCAGAGAAAAGGAAAGAGAGAGAGAGACAGAGAGAGACCGAGAGAGAGAGAAACAGAGAGAGAGAGAGACAGAGAGAGAGACAGAGAGAGAGACAGAGAGAGAGACAGAGAGAGAGACAGAGACAGAGAGACAGAGACAGAGAGACAGAGACAGAGAGACAGAGACAGAGAGAGAGACACAGAGAGAGACACAGAGAGAGACACAGAGAGAGAGACACAGAGAGAGAGACACAGAGAGAGAGACAGAGACACAGAGAGAGAGACAGAGACAGAGAGAGAGAGACAAGAGAGAGACACAGAGAGAGAGACACACAGAGAGAGACAGAGACACAGAGAGACAGAGACAGAGAGACAGAGACAGAGAGACAGAGACAGAGAGACAGAGAGACAGAGAGACAGAGAGACAGAGACAGAGAGACAGAGACAGAGAGACAGAGAGACAGAGACAGAGAGACAGAGAGACAGAGACAGAGAGACAGAGACAGAGAGACAGAGAGACAGAGACAGAGTCACAGACAGACAGACACACACACACACACCCCACGCACGTACATACAAAAGTCATCTCAGTCTCATATGACTCCAGACAGATGAGAACAAATGTCCCTTTTCCTTTTTCTCTGAAAGTGACATTTGCTGTTGCATGTCACAGCAAAACAGTGACAAGTAAATGTCTACAGGAAACTAAACTGTTTACATTACAGTGCTAGGAATACCCATTTGTGGTACCTGGGCAATGGAAGAAGCTAGTGTGAAGATTCAGTCCACTCTAGAAGACACTGAAGCAGGCAGACATGTTAGTGTCATCCCCAGTGAGGTCCTAGGAGTAAATTTTGTCTCACGTTTGAAGAACAAGTAGATAGAGCCCACGGGAAAGCAGCATGGCTGGGAGCTGGCTGTTTGAGCTGAGAGACTGAAGGGAGCTGACTGCTGAGAGACATATTTGGCTGCAGAAATAAAGACTCCAACCCCAAAGGAGAATTTCAACATAGATTGGCATCCACTGGGACTGTCTATGCTGTTACAGGAGACAAATATCAGACAAATATCAGAAGGATACTAAGAACCGTGACCTCAGTCACTCACTGCCACCATCATGTTCTCAATTCAGTGCTCTTCATGTGTGTTTATAATGGGGAAAGACATGGCAACAAATTTCAGGTGCCTAAAATTGAGCAAAAATAACAATACTTCTACTATGGGTTCTTGAAAACAACAAGTGAAATTTTGATGCATAAGATTTTCTATCAAGGGACTGAAGAGATGACTTAACAGTCAAGGTCACATACTGTACTTCCAGAGGACCCAAGTTTTCATTCCTAGCACCTGCATCTGGTGGCTCATGACGGCCAGTAGCAGTTGCATCTGAGAATCCATACCCTCTTCTTACCTTCACAGGTACATCCACACACATGGCATTGATACACACATGCATGTACACACACATACAAACATGTACAGGCCCATGAACATATGCATGTACACATCTGTACACATGGGTAAATGTATCCACATACACAAATGGACACATATGCACACACATGCACATGCACACAGACACAAATGAAGAATAAAAAATACATTTAGAAAGATTCCACCTACATATGTCTTTCTCCTTTTCCATATCAGCATTAGTGCCTTTGTTCCATCTCCTTACGCTAACCAGGATTCAAGGTCAGTTTTATGCTGTGGTCTCATTACCACTCTTTGCAAATTGATTCCAGTATCCCCCACTGGAACCTCTACTTTCTGTGCTCCCCTCTCACTCCCTAGCTGTGCTCCCCTCACTCCCTAGCTGTGCTCCCCCCTCACTCCCTAGCTGTGCTCCCCTCTCATTCCCTAGCTATGCTCCCCTCTCACTCCCTAGCTATGCTCCACCTCACTCCCTAGCTGTGCTCCTCCTTCATCTAACTCCATTACATGACATTTCACGGAAAGGCCCAAGAGCACAGACACAACCTTAACATGGTGAGGCTGCCTCTCACATACTGTTAGTGCCATAGACTGTGTTTTCCCTCACTCTCTCCCTGCAATAGCACTCATAAAAGGTATTGAGTGATCTAAGCACATGCCTCCAGACACCATTCACTATGGCAATTTCTTTGGTAGCCACTTTTGCAAAGGAATGAGCTGACCCTCTTCTGCTGCCTGTGGTGTCTCTTGCCAACAGCCCCTCACCTCTCTAGCCAGAAAGTCTTCCTCCAGGAAGGGCAGATTAATTGGATATTAATGCCAAATGAGAGCACACATAACAATCAACATTATATAGACTGAGCAGGTTTTCTTAGTATAACTGTATGTGCCTGTATATACTCATGTATATCCACATACAACAATGATGAATGCTGTCAGCATTTCTAAGTTGCTTGTAGTTCCTTGTGTAGGGTTTCTCTCTTTCTTTCCCTGCCCACCTTCCCTATATAGACAAGAAAGAGACAGGCTCTCCTTTGCAAGGTCTCTACAAATCCCGATAACATCCAAGTGTAAGGGGAATCATCACTCCTCCTTTTACTGGCCTTTCAGTGAAGTACGTCGGAATCAAAATACATGAAACTATGTAGACTCTCATAATTCCGATAAAACTTTAATTTTGAGCATTTTTGTAGAAAATACAAGCTTTCTGTTAATAAGAAGGGCTTGTAAAAATCTGTGTAGCTGCAGTATTCTTTTTATATTGGTCATTTAAAGAGGTTGAACTTCCCCAAGTCTTTGAAATAGGCGATGGGTGAGCACATCACCTACATCCTAAACTGCGCCCCTCAATGGAATAAGATTTGATACTGTTTCCTGGGGCAGCCACCTGTTCCTCTGCTCCACATTGAAGGGTTTACTTACACAATTTCCTGCAGTCTTTTCTTGGGCACTTGTTTTAGAACAGTGAATTAAAGAAAACAACAGAATAAAATACTTTCAAAAGCACAAGATAAAATCAGCTTAATGTAACATTCTGTTAAAAAATGTATCTTCAGCAGACTGGAGAAGTTTAAATGGAATTTCAAGTCTCTATGAGTATCACATTGGAGGAGAGATGCTCTGTCTTGCCTGGTGACTAATCCCCAAATGTGACAATTGTTCCGAGTAAAGCACTGTGTTGGAGCCACAGCCCTCATGAAGATCCTTCCACCATGGTGAATCCGTTGTACAATATTCAAGCAGATTAGATTTAAGGAATTCTTCCCTTTGCTGTCTGCTGCAGTTGCTCAGGGCTGAGACATTCTTCCCATGACTCCTGCTAGAGCTGCTCGAGGCTTACATCGTGGTCCTGCCTCAGGATGAAAGTTGCTTCTTCTTCCTCCTTACTGCCAGCATCTCCTCCTCTTCCTCCTCTCCCCCTTCCTCCACTTCCTCCTCCTTCTCCTCCTCCTCTTACTGTTCCTCCTTTTCCTCCTCTCCCTCCTCCTCTTTCTGTTCCTCCTCCTTCTCCTCCACTTCCTCCTCCTCCTTACCACCTGCATTTCCTCCTCCACATCTTTTTCTTTTTCTCATTATCTCTCTTTGCTTTTGAAGAATAGCAGACAGAAACAGATTTCAGAAAAGGTTGGCATTGCACGGTACCTCTCCCACTCTAGACAAGGGCTTTAAATCAGTGGTTTTCAACCTGTGAGTCATGACCCCTTCATCAAACCTACCTCTGTCTTCAAAAATATTTGCATTTATGATTCATAACAGTAACAAAATTACAGTTAATGAAGTAGCAGCAAAAAGTAACTTTAAGGTAGGTGATCACCATGTGAGGAGCTGTATTAGAGGGTCACACCATTAAGAAGGTTGAGAACTATTACTTTACATATCTGTGGATTCCATGGATTCTGAAAAATTAGGGCTTCAATCAAAAATTCGGGTCAAGAAAGGGCTGAAGTAGCCCATGGGCAGAGGAGGAAAGATGGGGAGAGTGGCTCTCTGGAGCAGGTCCAGGGATTAGTACCAAAGAAGCCTTGCTCCTGAGAGGTGCCAAGAGGCCAGCAAAAGACAGGATTGCTTCCATATTACCTGTTTTTATGCAGTTGCTCCCAGAATACAGCAGGCAGCTTAGGAACTCCATCCCGACCTACACCAAAGGAAGTGTAATGCACTTCAGCGATCACTTGCACGTCCACAGTAACACAGAAAATGGAATAAGTAAAATAACCAGTCTTTGATGTGAGCCCTAGGAAACCTTTGCAATAAAATCACAGCTGGGATTATCACGGACCAGATGGTTTTATTTTGTATGTTCATATTATATATGTATATGCCCCCACTACTTGTTTGAATGGGGGCAAATGAATATACATTTTTAACAGAATGTTAAATTAAGCTGATTTTATTATGTGCTTTCAAAAATATTTTTCTGTTTTTAATATATAAATTCATATATTTGAATAAAGAGCCTTTAACCCTTCACATCTATCTTCCTATCTACCTATCATCTATCACCTATCAGTCTATCATGTATTTGTCATCTGTATCATCTATCAATCATCTATCACATCTCTATTATCTCTCTATCATCTATCTGTCTATCTATCATCTACAGGCACACAAACACCATGATGTATGTGTTGGAGGTCAGAGGACAACATGTAGGAGTCAGTTCTACACTGTAGGCTCTGGACTAAATTCAGGTTACCAGGCTTGCTAACAAGAACCTTTAGCCACTGAACTTCTCTCTCACTAGCCTTCACTATCCTCTTCTACTCTTTTTATTATTCAGCTAAACTCCCTTGTCTTCCTAGTGTCCTGACTACATTTACATTGTTTCTCTGTGTGTGATCCATTGCATTTAATCCAGGTTGCGGTCATGACCATGGGTGGAGGTCTACTTGTTTGAGTGGGGGCAATGATTTTGGTTTTGCTCTTGTATTGTCAATGATGGCTGTCAAACATATGGCCTTGTCATACTAGGCTGTTATTCTATAACTGAGACTCTTAGCATAATCTTCTGGGTGCATGTGGTCTAGCAAACATCTAAATAGAGCTCTTCTACTATTTCTCTTGTCTCAAATCAAAGTCATTCATTGAATTATAATGAGCAGCTTCTAATCTCCTGATATTCTTGACAGTTTTGCCTCTTCTCAGGAATGTGCAGGGAGTATGTAGTGTATGTGTGGTGTGGTGTGCTGTGTGTGTGTGTGTGTGTGTGTGTGTGCATTTGTATATGTGTGTTTAGTGTGGTGTGTGTTCATGTCCATATGTGTATGTGTGTGAGTATGTGCATATGTGGTATGTATGTGCATAGATGTGTGTACGCATGTGTGTGTATACATATACATGTGTGAGTAGAATATGTGTGCATATGTGTAGGTGTGTATATGTGTGTAAATGTGTGGCATTCATATACATGTGCATGTGTATGTGCATGTGTGTGCATGTGCTGTGTGTGTAATATGCATATTCATGTGTGGTGTGTATATTCATGTATGTGTGTATGCGCGAGGCATGTATGGTGTGTTTGCCTATGTATGTGTGTGCATATTTGCACACACATGTGTGTACATGTGTGGTGTGTATATACATGTGTGCATGTGTGTGCACATATACATGTGTGAGTGTGATATGTGTATATGTGTGTGTGCATGTATGTGTGTATATGTTTTGTGTGTGTGTGTGTGTGCATAAAATGAAGGCAAGATGTCAACTCCAGTGTCATTCCACCAAAACTATCCATTTTATCCCTTGTTTTTGAGACAAGGCCTCTCTCACTAGGAGTTGAGGCCTACTGGATAGGAAGAATGTCAGGCTACTGAACTCTGTACACTGCCTATCTCTGCTGCTCTGTTGCTATGATTACAAATGGGCTTCATCGCACCCAGTTCTTTAAATGGATGCCAACAACTGAACTCAAGCCTGCATGCTTATGTGGTAAGCATTTCACCAACTGAGTTATTTTTCAACCCCTTAACTGCTCTGAAAAGCATGTAGAAAAGATGTAGAATCTCTCTTTTCAGAAAGATCATAACATAATTCACCCATATCTATCAGAGCAATCACTCGTACTGTTTACAGCATCTTTAACCAGGCCAAATGCATGAGTTAGATGACTCCTTGAACAACAGAATGGATGCTGTGTTAGAAAGCATGAGAGCAATACTGACATTTCAGGCTACCTCCACCATAGTTCTGGGGTGCTCTGGCATATCATCAAGGAGCAGACCTACAAAGAAATGAATCTCTTTTGAGAAGGAGATCTCAACAACATGTATGAAGTATCCAGTAGATCATGTTGTGAGCAGATGTGGGCCGTGGTTCCACTTATAGAACACGGACAGATTATATTTAGTAGAATTCTTAAGGGTCTTGGGATGTTTTTGAAATGGCAAACAAGTGCTGTATTTAGAGTAAAGTCACAGCTGTATGATCCCTACTGAAAGACTCTGTCCTTGGAAACTCTGAAGGCTGGCACTGACTTCTCCCCAGTCACTCCAAAAATCTTAAATGACATCTTCATTGGGTGTGAGGCTGTGCCATCCATGTTAAGAGCTGCCCTCAGCATGGCCTCCCCCACCATTTATCCCAGATGCTAGAGCTGACTTGTCCCACTTACCCTTCAACACTCTCTGCTTCATTGTCACACTTTTGATAGAGTTTCTTTGCGTGTTCATCTTTCCCAGGCTTTATTTCTTTCGCTGGGCTGCTGAGAGGTAATGCTAGTAACTGACATAACTTCAATATTGTCATGGTGTAGTCTCAGGATATAGTGGGGTGGGAGGAAGGAGAAGCAGCAGCCACAGCCATGTGCTAGAGCAGGCAGAGCACGGAGCACTTGTTGGATGAGCTTGTCCTCTCATGTTGGGCATGGGTGCCCCCAGATAATGACAACAGTAATACTGTAGAAGATGATTATAATAATAAAAGACTTCACCTTGTGAGTTACCAGAGTGTGGCACAGGGGCACGCTGAGTGTTAGCTGCTGGAGAAATGAGGGCGAGACACTTGCTTCACGCAGGGTTGCTTCAGCCCTACATCTCCAGGAGAAATAACATCGACGATGCAGACTGACATAATCATAATGAAGTGAACTATCCCCACATAATATTCTTTTTTTCCTTTAGCCTTCTGCACTGGCTCTAGATTTTCCTTCTTTGTGTTGACAACAAGCCTGGCATAAAATACCAGTAGCAGTCTATTTAAACCCAATAAACTCAGTCATATACAAAACTCCTGTATTTTTCTCTCCCTATACCTTTAATGTCAATGACAGAATTTACTTCTTTTAATACTATGTGCCCATTAATAAAACTTTATGACTGTAATTATTCTTACTGCCTTGTCTTTGAACTTCGCTGCTAAGTGATTTTTATGCTGAGACTTCTGTGTGGCCATTTTAACTTTATTCTTTGCTGTATTCGTCTGTGTATTTGATACTTTTACTGATGTTCTTGCTTGGTACTTTTTTATTGTAACTTGACCTTCAACTTGACCTCTGATAATGTCAGGCAAATTGATGACAAAATCCTTTTGTTTCTATGTCTGAGAATATCTTTACCTCTCGTTCGCTTTAAAAATTTATTCCTTTCATTTTTGAGATTATAATTACATCATTTCCCCCTTTCCTACTTCCAACCTCCCCTATACATCCCCTTGCTCTCTTTCAAACTCATGGCCTCTTTTTCTATTAACTATTATTACATGTATCAATGTGCATGTACATACTTAGATGATCCTAAATATAACCTTCTCTGTCTGTATAATCTTACTGGCACGTTCATTTTCAGAGTTGGCTCTTTGGTATTGAGTGACCAACTGGTGTTCTCTTCTCTGTGAAAGACTCAGTCTTCCACTCTTGGCTTTCTCTAGTTGCTTGTAGTTCTCTGTGAAGGGCAGAGGGCTCCTGCCTGCTCCGCTCCCTCCACCCACACTAGCTTCTCTGTGGCTGTGTTTGCTCAGCTCCTGCTTACACAGTCATGCTGCAAAGACAATTCGCTCTCCTTTCCCCTTCTCTTTGACTACATTGCATTTCAGTGTGGACTTTTTCCATGCTTCCTCTTTGCAATCCCTTTGAGCATCATAAATCTATCTTCCTTTCTAGACTTAAGCATTCTTTGGGCCTCTGTAAGCTGTTCTGTTCCTTGGGTATTTCTCTTTTATTCCTCCTGTGAGATCCTGTAGCATATATCTTGGCTCATTGGCAGTGTCCCATAAGTCCCTGAAGCTTTCTGTGTTATTACTTTTTCCATTTGTCCCCATGGGTGGATTACATCACAATCATCTGCTTACTATGTGGTTGCTCTTCTCTTCGACTCCAGAACTTGGAGATGTTTTTTATTGCTTGACATTTTTAAAGGCTTTTTCTCTTGGTAGAGTTTGTCTGTTTGTTCGTTACAATATTCCCCGTTGGTTTTCTCTGTGTCCTTGTGGCTCACGGACTGCTTTGGGTTGTCATTCATGGCTTAGACTGCCATTCTTGAAGTCAATTGTGAGAACTTGGTTCCTTCCATGGTGCTGTGTTTGCCCAACTCTTGATAGAACTTTATATTATCTAGGCAATACATTTGCTAGTCTGCAGTCTGACTTCGAAAGAGCAAGGCCTTCAGCAAAGTAGCAAGATGTTTTTCAAGAGGCTGTAAGGGGGTATACATACATATATATATATATATACATATATATATATATGAACAAAGTTCTCATGATAAGTCATATATATACGTTTTGTTTATATATGTTTCATATGATTTAAGGCTGGGACGTTCTGTCCCACTATTTTGCTGATGTCATTCTCTTATGAGCTATTAACGTTTTCTAGCTAGGTGTTTGAAAATCCTATCTGAACCCACTGAAAGGACTATAGAGCTTCCTCTTTATAATTATATGAATTATATTATATTAATTATATGAATAAGTAAATGTAAATAACTTACCTTGGTGAAGTGAGAGCTAATATTTAGGGGAAGGTACAATTCTGTGTTGTCTGAGAGGTCAAAGAAGGGCTACATGATGTCAAAAATCCTTATAGCTTCTTAAGATCTTCTTTCCCTCTCTACTGTAGACACACCTACTTTATTTTATTTTATTATTATTATTTTGTTATTAATAGCTCCTGGGAGAGAGGAACTAAAAATAAATATAAACAAATAAAATTATAGTTGCAATAATTAGGCACTTAGAATTATAAGCAAAACATTGCTAAATAATCTATAGTCATAGGAAACCCAACTTCTATGATAATTTGTTACCCCTTGTATGATTTTTTTGCATAGAAACACCACATTTTAAAGTTTCTTATCTGGTACTGTTGTTTAAATCACTGAGATTCAGGTTTTAGAATTTGGCCTTGGGAATCTCCAAAATAGTCACCAGCCTGGAACTCACACGTCAAGGTCACGTATAGGCAACCAGTGAGTTTCGACTGTGATGTCATACCTTTTCTTTCTACTCTGGTCTTTACATTCTCTTTTCTTTTTCCATAAGAAAATATTCAACCTTAAATTAACATCCTCTGAACTGTTCTTCACTACTTCTCTGAAGACCTCTTCCTACAGAAGACCTCTATGTTAAGTTGGAACTTCTCTGTCCTTTCCGGGTTCACTGCAACAGTGATCAAGTCTCACCCCAGTCCTTCAAATTAAATGATAACAAAGGTGCTAAAGGGACCACGAATCCTTATGATCAGATTCTTATTTATTGAAGATAAAATAATGAAAATAAAAAACCAAGGTAAATTTGAAATTTAATTGAAGTGTGGAGCCACAATGAACTTTGTAGTCATAGGAAGAAGTTGGTTGTTTTCTTTGTTTTTGTAGCTTTTTTTTTTTTTTTTTGGTTCTTTTTTTCGGAGCTGGGGACTGAACCCAGGGCCTTGCGCTTCCTAGGTAAGCGCCCTACCACTGAGCTAAATCCCCAGCCCCGTTTTTGTAGCTTTTAAGTTTGAGTAATTGGTGGCCATGCAAACCAGGATGCTTCGCCATTCATGATGGGGTCTTTGCAAACAATATCCCTTCTAATTGCTTTAAGTCTGAATCCTGTTGATGGCTCCCTAGAACACCATACTGAGTTTAGAATTTCCTTCATTTCCCTAGGACACAGTGCCAAATTAGACCTTGGAATGTATATCCTCTAGGAAAATTGTCTTGAAATTCAGTTGCGTGGGCCTCTGTAAATTGCATGTCTATGGATATTACTGAAGTTCCTGTAACGGCACACAACGCTTCTCATCGTGAGTCAGCGATGTAACAGCAGTGACCTTTCTCACGGAGAGCTCTGCAATAATTTCCAATTTATATTTCGTAAATGTGTTTTCACAACATTTCAATATTTCACTGAAACCAAGGGGTGTAGAGATCATAAACTCCTTGGATAATGTTCTAAACTTAGTGACAAGAAGAGTTTTGTTGTTGAGGTTGCTGTTCACAACCAAGCTCAAAGAATATGAAAACAAAAATTCAGAATGCTTTAGAGTTATTTTCTCAGGGGTATTTTGTACATATGATCATATTTGGATCCTAACTCTTTTGGCTTAGATTTATTCTATTGTTTACCTCCTCCAGATAGGCAATGCTACTGCAATATTACTTTTTTCAGTATTTATATTTTCCACAAAAACTTTTTCTGTTATGCCATCTCATCTGACTATATCTTTCCGCTAAATGCATACAGTTCCTGCCATTAAGCACAGAGTTTCCTGAATGTCTTTCAGTACAGTTGATCTGTATCTCCTTGCCAAAACCTGAACCATGCATCTTGGGTTTGAAACCCATTCTCTAGTGTTTGTCATAGTGTACGGTGTCTTTGGTGCCCCATTGGCTACCATAGCTATGACACTATTTCAATTTATTAGCAGTAATCTTTTTTTTTAATCTTTATTAACTTGAATATTTCTTATTTACATTTCGATTGTTATTCCCTTTCCCGGTTTCCAGGCAAACATCCCCCTAATCCCTCCCCCTCCCCTTCCTTATGGGTGTTCCCCTCCCAACCCTCCCCCCATTGCCGCCCTCCCCCCAACAGTCTAGTTCACTGGGGGTTCAGTCTTAGCAGGACCCAGGGCTTCCCCTTCCTCTGGTGCTCTTACTAGGATATTCATTGTATTAGCAGTAATCTTAATGAACATTTTTTTGTTTTGCTCATGCTTAGTGGTCAGTTATTAGCACCACCAACGTCTGTTCAATTTCTGTCTTGGCTTGACTTTCAGAAGCCCAAGTACTTGATGTTTAACAAGTTCAGAATCACTGGAGAAGACAACAAGCAGATGTAGATATAACCGGCTTTTCATCACTTTTAGGGCTCTATGCGCCTTTATGTGTAATAACTTTCTGCAAATTCCTCATTAGTACAGTCTTTGGCACAAAGAAAATGTTATCTTGGCTCGGTAGACAGGGTATTTGTATAACAAATCCTTCACAGTTTGGGGAGGTCCTTTGTTTTCTTGGGTCCTGCTGTGGCGGTTTGCATGGAAGGTGACAGGTTCACCCAAGCTTCACACGTGGTCGGACTGTGATTGCATTCTGTGTTTACCGGGATCTACAGCGCTCTCGTTATTGTTAACTTTCCATCGTGGCTCGAATCTGAATGCCCTCCATATGCTGATGTATTTGAACACCTGCTCCGCAGCTGGGTTCTGTTTGAGACGCTCCCATGGCCTGGTTGGCAAAGACGAGTCAACAGGGCCTTGTGAGTTGTGGTCTGCTCTTCTGTGGCCCTGCTCTCTGCTTCCTGATCGGGAGAGACACAGCAGCCACAGAGTCCAGCACTACAGAGGCTCCATACGATGCCATCCTCACTGGGATGGACTCACACCAGAGCCCAGACATGTTTCCCCTCTCTCGAGTTGATGGTGTCAGGTACTGAGAGTGAGGACAACAGTGACTGATACTGAACGTTGGTACCGAGAGGTGAGGCTCCTGCTTGGCCCTGTAGCTCTTACGTCTTCAGAACTGATTTCTGGAAGGACCGTGGAAGAATTTGAAGCTAAAGACTAGAGGAGTCCAAGAAGGACCAGAACACAGATGAAAATGTGGACGGTAAATTCTTAGCAGCAACAACAGCAACAACAAAAACAAAAACAAAACAAAACAAAACAAAACAAAAACCCCAAAAACCCTGGCTATATTTTTGCTCTGAAATTTTGCCCCAAAATCTAAGCGAGCTTGAATTCAAAAGTAACAGTCTAATTATTTTGACAAAGGAGATTTCAAGACAGGGAGGGATTCAGGATATGACCAGCCAGGATTATTATGCAAATGAAGCAAAGAGAGAGAGAGAGAGAGTAAAATGTAAAACAAAAATTGCTTGGTTTGGCAAGGTATGGCACGTGAACAAATTAAAGTTGGGGACAGAGTGAGTCGGGTGGTACAACGGCAATCATCCCAGAGATGAGCAGCAGTAGAGCAAACCTGAGAGCCTTGCACTAGGCAGTGGGAAGGTTGCACACCCCCAACCTTCACCCCTATGCCCTTCTCCCTGTCAAAGGCCCCCAGGAAAACAAATTTGAGAGATGTACTTTTCAAAGACTGAGTCTGAAAACATAGTGCCACGGGGCTGCCTTTCTGTCTCCAGAGATGTTTCTTCTGTTCAGTGTGCTGAAGCCTTTTCTCAGAGGGCTTGGCTACGTCTCACATTTGTTTTCATCTATGTCGCTGACTTGTCAGCATGCAGAAGACGAGGATGGCATTCTTCTGAAGACTCGCACCAGGGTTTCAGGGGGGAAGTCTATAAGACCAGGCAATGCATGACAAGGCCAGACTCCCTACCAGAATGTCCCCAAGAGGCCAGCATGCATAGCTTAAAGAGTGGATTCTAGACTATAGTGGAGAAAAGAAGACACCGGGAATAGGAGGCCTCTGCTATACAGGCAAGAAGTCTGCACAAGAGAGAACCCATGTGTGTTGAAGGTGACAAGGTCATAGAAACCTGCTGAAGCTGAGATAATGTCCTGGATTCCAAACATGGGGCGACAGGCTGTGTTTGCAGCTTGCTGTGGGGAGTGCTTTGGTTGGACCTTCCCTTACTTTGTCTCAATTTATCTCCCATGAAATGGGTATGTGTGTACTGTGTCCTTCGTGTGACTTGTTTTCTGATTTTACAGGTGCTCATGGTTAAAATTTTGCTTTAAGTCTTAGAAGACACTTAGGGCCTTTGTACAGCATTAGAATTGTCAGGACCCTGAGGACTTTTGATTTTGGACCAATGCATGTTGAATTATAAGATGGCCATGAGCCTGTGGTGATTAAGGGAAGAGTATTATGGCTTGAATCTGAAATGTCCCCAGAGGCTGTTATGATTCAATATCTGGTCTGCTGCTGTTGTAGGGCTGGGCTGGTAGAGGTGTGTCACTGGCTGGAGGCCTCTGAGAGTTACAGTCTCACCCATGCTTCTGCTCCTACTCTCTCTGCTTCTGACAATCCATGATACACGAAGCTTCTGTTATATCCTTCCTCCACCAGCTCCACCTAGCCATCTACACTGTGATGTACTGAAACCAGGGGCCAAAATAAATCGCTCTAAGTCACCTCCCTAAGTTGTCATGGCAACAAGAAAGGAAGCTAATAAACAGGCCATTGTTTTCTCCACCATTTCACTCAATGGTTTCAGAAGTTTAGCTTTAATTTTTTTAATGATAATACTTTCTATTTTCTGACAGTGACCACTTAATTTTTTAATACCTTTTCATTTTATTACTTCACTTCAAATACACATAGGTAATAAGTTGCTAAATCGTATGAGAAATTAATTTGTGTTAAAATTGATTTTTTTTTGCAGTTATCATTTAAAGTATAGATTTTCCCATGTTTATCTCTAACAGTACATGTAGGACTTTAAAGATTATTGATTGCACAGGGCTATTGATTATTGCATAGTACTTATAAAATGTATGTGTATGTCACATGTGTGCAGAGGGCATGGAGGCGCTGGACCCCTGGAGCTGGACTTACAGGCAATTGTGAGCTACTCAACATGTATGCTGTGAACTAAGGCCAGGACCTCTGCAAGGGCAGTAAGCTCTCTTAACAACTGAGCCATCTCTCCAGCCCCCACGAGTGGTTTATGGTGGCATGAAATAGCTGGGCATCCAAATCGGGACCTCACCAATATTATCAGTAGAAGAAAGAAATGCCAGACAGAATAAGCCAAAAACATAAAATGTCAGATTAAAACATGACCTAATAATATTAAATAGAGGTTCACTTTTACATAGCCAAAGGGTAGATCACCTGCCAGAATAGCTTCTTATGTAGAGGCACTGTGAATTTTAAATACAGCTCACTGCTCTTCTATGTAATTATAATCCTGTCAAATTGATAATCAGGGCCAACCCTCAGACATGGTGGGTAAACATGTGTCAGCCAATGAACTTGATTCTCCTTAGTGATCATAACATTGCTACATTCTATTCAACTTCCTAGTGTAACAGTGTTACATTCTATTCAACTTCCTAGTGTAACATTGTTAAATTCTATTCATCTTTCTAGTGCAGGATTTTACAACTGTCAGAAAATTCTAAATAGCCCAATTTTAAAGCCAATAATTACAGTAAAACTGTTGATGCTGTCACACAGTAATGAAGACATTTGTGTAAAATAAGCTGACAGCTGATGTAATGCTCTTTAGGGAACCAACCTGAACACCCGAACTTCACAACCCTACAGATTCATATTGGAAACTTAACCTAATGCTGGAAATGATGGACTTGTATCTTAAACAGTGAATCCTTGACTCTGAATGAAACAAACGGAAGCTCAGATGGACAATTATTGTGTGCCAATAAAAATGTTAAGAATAAAACAAGTAGAAAAAAGTTGAATTTCACAGAGGGTAAAAGATAAGAACTGTGTTGATGTCACACCACAGGCCTGGCTTCATCTATATCTCTGGGTCCTATAATCAACCTTCTAATTGCTGATAAAGAGACCTGAAAAGACAGAAAGGAAGATACACACATACACATGTGTGCACACACACCATGCACAGAATATGTATAAACACACCCACCCATGAACACACATACACTATATATGTTCACACAACTCAATACAATGCACACAAACACCCCACCTACCCCGTACATATCTCAGATATACATGTGTATCACACACATACCTCATTTGATTGCTTGTCACTAACATGCCTTGCTGGTCATGATCTTTTTAAGCAGATAAAGAGGAGCATATTTTTTTTCTGATTTTTTTCTCTCAAAATACTTGAGCACTGATACTTTTGCTTTGTCTTCTTGATGTTGTTTCCTTTGGTTGTTTAATGGGCATTGTTGTTTTTGTTATTGTGAGACAGTCTTAATTTGTAGCACTGGCTGGCCTTGAAATCATTATCCTCAGTATCCCAAGTTCTGGATGGTGGGCATATGCTACCACACCTCGTTAGCACATTGAACTTAATTATCCAGTTATAAAACCACTTGAGAACTGCAAACTGTTGTGTGAGTTGGTCAAACCAGTCTGCCTTAAATGTGCTCTCTGTTAAAATGGTTGTTCAGGTGTGCACACGAAAGGAAACAGACCATAACGGCTTCTTTCCTGGGGTCTCACATAACTGCAACTTTCCTGGACAACTTCACTGGTGTCTGGAGACAGAGCTAACCTCATGTGCTGGAGGCAGAAGCCCAGTGGCAGAGAAGGCATTCCTTCAAGGATAGAAATGGAATTACTAATGTAGGCAGGGATAGACAGAAAGCTCAACTGAAAAGTCAGAGGCATATCTTTGATCAGAGTGCAAGAAGTTCGTGTACGCCAAGATCCTGACCCATTTCTATTTTGGACTAAGTTACACACAGTCATCTTCATTAGATGAGACCCATTAGCATAGAAAAGTTGTGTCTAGGGCATATGAACTAAAACATTTCAGTTGCCTCTTTGGAGAATTATGTCCCCAACTCTGAATGCTTTGTAAGTCTGTAAACTGAGGTTTACATTCAACAATGTAAAGCCCTGAGCGACACATAACCCACATCCCCCCTTGGAAACTGAGAGCCAACTAGAACAGCTTGTGTTGGCAGCCGGAAATGATTTCAACTTCAGCAGCATCTCCACACACCTGGTTTATGTGGAGGTTGTAAAACGAGCTGACAACACAGTATCTGGAAGGTTGTTGTTTAAAACCTATTCCTCGAGTTATTCAGTGATTTCTCAATAAATCAAGAGCCTTCCCCGGGCAGGAGAAGAATTCTGTTAAGTACCAGGTCAATTGGCTGAGCATTGCTATTTTGTAGTTCTCTGTAAAATGTTACAGTGAGTAAAATTATATCCTTTGGTTACGTAGTTTTAAAAAACACCTGAGGAGTCCCTCTGATTTACTAACCTAATTTACACTCATATGAACGGCTACATTCGGCAATACTCATCTTCTCTCACAATCATCTCTGTTATCTCTAAATGCTACAGCTAGAGTTTCCTGCAAAACCATTATTATTATTTTTTTAATCTTGAAGGGGAGCCAGAAAACTTCACAAATAAGTCTTTAGTTTTTTTTTTTTTTTTTAGTCTTTAGTTTTGTTTTTGGTTTTTGTTTTTGTTTTTTTGTTTTTTGTCTGTTCAGACCCTGTGCTTGTTTCCCGGGCTAGTGAGAGATCTCCTCAACAGCGTTGCTTCCCATAAGCTTGTGGGTAGTTCTAATTTCACACGAGGTCATCTTTTGTTGGCCTCCCTGTAGAAAATGAATGGTTGGGAAGGTCACTGTGAATGAAGGTTGATATGTGTGTAAGCAGCAGATATAATGACATTTCTCTGGCTGTTACAGTCCTTTCCCAAGAGGAATGGATACTTTCCATACTGATACGATGGGAGCTACTCACTATGTAATATCTTGGCTTGGTTCTGCTAAAATGAGGAAGTGTTTCTGGGTCAAGATACCCAAGTTGTATTTTTCTAGCATCCAGACGCCACCTATTGGTGGGAGATTCTCTGCAATGCGTAATTAAAGAACCAAAACAGAAGGAAGTCACATGCAGGGCAAGTTACCTACTTCCTTTCACCAGGCTGTATGCCTTCCAGGGTCAGGAATGCTATCTCACTTGCTACCTATCTTCAGCATCCAGAAGCGTGACTAGCATAAAGAAGGTGTTCAATGCGTATCTATTCAGTAAATAAATAGGAACATTTCATTTGTTGTCCACGTATGCAGCTAACCGATATTTATGAAGGTCTCACTATGTACCAGGTTCTCTTTTTTGCCCAATTACCAATCCGCAAGACTTCATCCAAAGTGATCACTCTTAACACTGTGACCAAATACCCAGCAAGAAACATCTTAAAGGGGAGACAATTTATTTGGGTTCCTGGTTTGAGGGAATACAAACCATCATATTGGAGCAGACATGGCATTCTCTGGAGGCTGGAACCTGAGGCGACTAGTGACCTTGTTTTGGCAGTCAGAAGCAACTGGACATAAAGCTAGCTGGACCATAGCCTTAAGCCCCACCCCTATTGAACCTCCTCGGAAGCCCTAACTTCTGCTGTCCCATAGCCTCTAGACTCAGCAGCTCTATCTAGGAACTGAGGGTTCAAGCATGTGAGACTGCGGGCTACATATCCCACCCAAACCATAACAGCAACGCTTGGCTGACGTCCAGTGCAGGATGAGTTCTTCCATTCCTTTAGTTTATTTGTATGATTTCTCGTCTACTTCCCAGTTGGTATCCTATAGATGATGGTATATTTCTTCTTGCCTTCCGTTCTCTTCCTTGCTTTTCAAAACTGAGACCACACAGTGACTTAAGCAAGTGATTTTGGTTCTGGCAGAGACCTGGACATGGGATTTAGGTTGAACTTGGATTTAAAGGAGGCACCCTCCTATGAGTTCTAATGCATGTCCACATACTTTTCAGATAGTGAACCAGTTTCCACTCATTACCTTTAACCTGGTCTGTGAGCCATTTCATCCAACATAGGCACATATTAAAAGCATTTCTACCTATTGAATTATATCTCATTTTCTACTTTAATAGACTATACTGCAATAGATTGCCTTGTATTATGTTTCTGTGTGTGTTTGTGTGTATGTGTATGTGTGAAGTTGACTCTGGTTGTCTCCTAGAGACATGTTGCTTTGGTGCACATTATAACTCATTTGTCATTTAAAGATCTGCATTTTTAAGCTCTGCCCCAATCAACCTTCATTTTCTCGTCTTCTTCACCTACATGGTCACGTGAGATACATGATGTTGTTTCCGTATGTTCATTTGTCAGTGGTGAATCATCTGCTTTAGAACAGGGCTGGGAGCATGGTAGGTTTCCAGTAACCATATGTTGAATGCACAGATAAGCGATATGAAGTAGAAATGGATATACTTATTTAAACAAGATCACCTGGTGTGTATAATTTGATTTATGAGTATACATCTCAAAGACAGACCCTGATATTTGCACAGTAAGGAAGTACTTTACTCACAGGGTGATGTCATTGAGTTCAGACCTACAGAAGCCATGTAAAAAGTCCCGCACAGCAGTATATGCCTGTAACATTGGTCTGACAGCCAGCCAGGCAGATCCCTAGAGCTCATTGAGCAGCCATTTTAGCCAAATGTATAGACTTCAAGTGCTCCCACGAAAGAACATAGACACTGGCAAAGGAAGACACTCAGTGCTGGCCTCTAGTCTATACACACACACAAACACATGTGTATAAGCACCCACTCACATACATGTACAGCACCCTGACATACACATAACATACTTCCACACACCCCAAAAAAGATGTGTAAATCCGTAAGTAGGAGAAGGTACTAAATTTTTCAGATCTTTTAAAAAATAAAACAATTTTGAGGAGCCCATAATTTTCTATTGACCTCTTTAAATATGGAAAGTCAAGAGCAGAGAAAACAAAACAAAAAAACAAAACAAACAAACAAAACAACCCAGAAAACAAAACTCTGAAAGACCATGGAAATGCCAGGCAGGTAAATTTTGACAAGATCAGTAAAAGAAAAAAAGTCATAATTCTTTCATCCTAATTTAGTACAATGAGACATGCAAGCAAATATGGCCATGAGAAATAGTCATAGCCTGGCAGTATATCTATTAAATTAGATAGCCTATTATTCATAGCTGGAGTTAGGTAAATGTTAAGTCATAGCTGTTGTTATAAAAGGCTGCAAACCCTCTCCCTCTTGCCCTCCCTGTATTTCTTTTGTTTTCCATAACAGCTCTCACATAGTTTGTGCTGGCTTCAAATTTGCTGTGAAGGTAAGGATAGCCATGAAATTCCAACTGACCTTCCTACCTCTACCCCTGAGTACAGATTATAGGTGCATGTCATCATGCCTGGTTTATGCAACCTGATATGGTTTATATTCAGTGTTTCATGCATGGCTGCCATATACAGAGTCATTTGATAAATGGAGAGATATTTATCATGGTACATAGACACTCAATTGTAACTATAATTATATATTGCAAACAACAAGGACACTATCCTTCAAAGTTTAGACTTAGAAAAACTTTTCTATGTGTGGTAGTTTGAATATGCCTGGTCCAGAGAGTGGCACTATTTGGAAGTGTGACCTTGTTGGAGGAAGTGTGTCATTGTGGGGTTGGGCTTTGAAGCTCTGAACAGTGTGGAAGTTAGTCTTCTCCTAGCAGTCTTCAGATGAAGATGTAGAACTCTTAGCTCCTCCTGCACCATGCCTGTCTGGACACTACCATGCTCCACCTTGATGATAACCGACTAAACCTCTGAACCTGTAAGCCAACCCCAATTAAATGTCATCCTTATAAGAGTTGCCTTGTTTCATGATGCCGGTTCACAGCACCCTAAGACAACATGTCACCCAGAGCAATTGTTTTTTCAAACTCTACATGACCACCAGCCTACGCCATCTGTACAGAAAAGGCAAGTTCACACACATTCCTAAAGGTCAAGGAGTCAAATATGTTCTTTACCCTCTACAGACTGGTTTTGTGGAAACAGAGGCGTCTTAGACAGCACACTAGACTCATGCAAAGGTATTGCCCTATTCTGACAGGTTCTCTGGTCTTCAGGAAACTCCCTGTGAAATCCCAGTGAGCATTACTGCCCCAGGACCTGTTGCTGTGAAGCCTGCAGGAGGAACACGGAACTGCAGGAAGATGGTTTTCCCTCCCCACTCCCTCTCCCCTACCCCCATCCTGAGGGCACCCACAGGGCAGAGCACCAGGTTGCTGTCCCTGTTTGTTACTCATCAGAGTGTACAAGGCAGCTCTTCATTTGTGTCTGGGCAGAGCACCAGGTTGCTGTCCCTGTTTGTTACTCATCAGAGTGTACAAGGCAGCTCTTCATTGAGCACCAGGTTGCTGTCCCTGTTTGTTACTCATCAGAGTGTACAAGGCAGCTCTTCATTTATATACTTCCAACTAGAAGCAGTGTGATAGTGAGAGGGTACACTGTGTTTTAGACACCATAATTCTGCCCACACAGCCAACTAGCAATTTGCTCACCACAAATGTGTTTGGCCTATCTATTACCTCTGTGAATTCTCGCCAGTCTCTCGAACTGTGAAGTTAATGCAAACCTACCAGTAGCGGTATGTCTTTCCTTGAGAGACAACTGGTGAGACCATTTGCCATGAGGAAACTCGTCCAGGGACGTGTCACACCCTGCACTTAATGGCTTGATTTCTCTGATCCTCCCTCTCTATACACTAAGTCTTGTGCTGTGGCTGCGTGTGGAAGTCCACTGACTGCAGGGCATTTGGCATTGTTAGAGGAGAGTCATTTCCGCACCGCTTCAAAGAAGTATGACTAGAATAAAGTAAAATGAGAGTCTCGATATCTTATAAATATGACTTCATATTTCACGTGACTGAAATATTAAAGCTTCCAATTGTCACCTGAATGCATCCATTGACTTTGAATTTTCAAAACGAATATGGAGCTTAACATAAAAATAACAGCAGTTGTATGTTAGCCTTTGGGATGACTAATTACTAATTAAATTGGTTAATGGGGTTATGCCAATAAAGGTAAACATTTTACTCTAATCCATAAAAACCTAGAGGTCCTGAAAGCATTTCATCTCCTGACAAGCTTGGGAGGCAACGTTTGCAGCTGGATGTAGGTATTTCCCAACACACCTGTTTTCTATGTCTATTGTATTGTAATCTTGCTTCTGAGATGACACTGGGAAGTTTAGTCAACTGTTGGGTCACCAACGTGGGTTCGCTCATTCATCCTCTCCATCCATTCCCTTTGGTTTCAGCTGGCAGAAATTGACCTCAACAGAGTACACAGAAATTAGTTATATACTCAGTAGCCTGGGAAAGATGAGCCATTGCTTTTTAATTGTTCCTTTAAATAAACAAACAAACAAACAAACAAACCAGAGGCTCCTACATGATCTAGGAAGAAACAGAGTGTTGGGGGTTCTCTGTAAGGCGTCATGGAGGGAGAGGGGGAAGAGGGAAGTGAGCACACTTGGGAGCGAGCCCCCTCTCCCACTTAGTCATGTGGGTAAGTGCTCCTCAAGTCTGTGTCTACAAGGAAAGCAGTCCCTCAAAGAAACGTTGGGATGTATCTGACAAGGAATAGAGGATTGGTGCTGTATAAAAACAAAATCAAGCACTTTCTTTTGACTAATTTCCAGTTATCAGTGAGAACATACCATGCATGTCCTTTTGGCTCTGAGTTACCTCACTCAGGATGATATTTTCTACTTGCATTTTGAAGTGGAATCTGCATGAAAGGGAGTGGATTCCACTTCACATTTGCCTGCAAATCTCCTGATACCCTCATTCTTAATAGCTGAATAGTAGTCCATCTGTCTAAAAGAACTGCAGGGATAGAAAAGGAGAAGAGACTGAGGGAAAGGAGGTCCAGTGACCAGCCCAACTTGGGAGCCATCTCAAGGGGAGGCTCCAGGGCCTGACACTATCACTGATGCTATGTTGCACCTACAGATAGGAGTCTACCATGGCTATCCACTGACTGAGACAGATGCAGATACTTACATCCAACGAATGGACTGAAGTTGGGGACTCCTGTGGTTGAATTAGAGAAAGGCTGGAAGAGGCTGAGGAGGAGGGTGACCCCAGAGGAAGAGCAGCAGTCTCAATTGACCCAGAACCCTGAGATCTCTCAGGCATTGAGCCACCAACCAGGCAGCATACATGAGCTGATATGATACCCCAACAAATATACAGCAGACGACGGCCTGGTCTGGCCTCAATGAGAGAAGATGTACCTAACCCTCAAGAGACTTGAGGCCCCAGGGAGTGAGGAGACCTGGTGAGGGGATAGGGAGGAGTGAGGGCATCCTCTTGGAGATGGGGTTTGGGGTGGGGCATGGGGGAGGAGGAGGAATAGGATGAGGAACTGTCAGAGGGTAGACTGGGAGGGGGATAACAACTGGACTATAAAAAAGATTAAAGATCGATATTAAAAAAAGAAAGAAAATATCAAGTGGCCACTGAAGTCACAGCTGTCATTATTCTTATTGTATTCAAATGTGCATGGGGGTAATATAATGGAAACCGCTCCTTTCTACAGGCTCCTAGGCACATAGAAGAGTTTACTGTATTTCTACCATCTCTGGTTCACCAGTGTGTGCTTTCCTACTTGCTGCTGGACACCATGTTGTGGTAAACTGGCAAGACAGGTTTTCAGACGGGTTAGTTTTACTTGTGGTTACATCTTAGACTGCCCCACACTAATGGTCTATGCTCATAGAGTCTGGCGTGTACACACACACACACACAAACTTGTATGTTGAGCAGATAAGCTTAGCACATCCATCACCATGAGCTGGGATCACTTCTCCAGCTGAGCACATCTGTCTCCCCCTCTTCATCATGAAGTACACAGCATCAGCCATTTCCACCCTACAGGGAGAACAGAATCTTAGACCTTGTTCCTCTTGTTTAACAAACTCCCATCGGCCAGTCTCTCCTCTCTGCCCCTTTTATCCTCTCATCTTCTGGTAACTACTGTTCTACTCTTGGTTTCTACAGTGAGCTGGACCGTGTGATGCTGTAGTGGATTGGCCAGGTGCTGTTTGTATTCTGATGTTAATTCTGCTTCCTGTGAGGAGTAGATCACATACTCAGGTGATCTCCTGTGAACCTTCTCCCCATTCTAACTGCTCAAGTAAAGGCTAGGGCTGTGCTTGGACAGTGGAAGGGGAAGATGGGGCTGTAGGTTTGAGAGGAGAAGAGAGGAAGGAGGAAGAGAAGGTGGAAAGAGGATGGAGCAAACCATGTGGCCTGGAGAAGCCGCAAGTAACAAGGGATCTCACATCTGGGGAATAGAGTAGTGCAGTGGTACATCTGCCCAATCTAGGCTCGCAGCTTATAAATACAATAATTGGGTTGTGCAGTTTTTGCCCCATCTTATTGGGACTGGAGATTTACTACAACATGACGCTCACCCTTTTATTCGGCCTGGCCTTTTTGCTTAACATGTAACCTCGAGGTCAACTCACGTGGTTGCAAATTACAAGATCACATCCTTTTAGTGAAGGAGTAGTATTCTGTTCGGCAAAATGTACTACATTTTCTCCACCCATGGGTGCACATTTTCAGTAACTTGTTATGTGGAGTATCCTTTAGTCAGGATAAGATCCTTGGGTTTTACATCTTAGATACATACATGGAAATATGTTTTAAAAATCTAGAAGGATCTACTAAAACATGAACTATAGCTACTTCAGTGAATTTCTACTTGCGAAAATGACTCTCATTAAAACAAAACTGCAGGTTTATTAGAGAAAGACTGTTGTTTCTCTACCAGGAATCTCACACTTCCCTCTCAAAGAGTAATTTTGAAGTGCCTTTGACAGTTTCTTAAAAGCAGAAAATAAAATTATCTTAATTGTAAGACACACAGAAAATACTTTGAAAATCTACACTTTGCCTTCCTCTAGCTCCCTAAATGTTAAGCATTTTATATTGTTTCCTCATCTCCAAGTATTGGTTTACTTTTGTTTCTTTGTTTTTGTTTGGTTGTTTGGTTGGTTGTTTGGTTGGTTGGTTTGGTTTGTCTGAGACTAGGCTACACAGTATTCCTTCAGCCCTGAAATGAACCCAGCTCCATTTTCTGAGCTCTGTTTTTTATCCGTTAATACACCACTTGCCCCTGAACCCTCCACTGCACCTCTTATCCCCAACCCCTGCTTCCTGATGCTTCACTTCCCAGCAGGGAAGAAAGCCGCAGCTCCTTTTGCTATCACCTGGGATTCCAAGTAGACATACCTTTTCCTCAGCAGTAGCACACCATTTAGCCCCACCCCCACTGCCACATGGAGAAGCAGCCAGTTCTGCTTGCTCTTTCTAACCTCTGTGCTAGGTCTGCCCTGCTTTCCCACACACCTCAGTCACATGAACAGTGAACTGTTTCCTATGCAGCCTTACATGAGTGGCGTCATAAATCTGACCATCAAAACAGGATTCTGGCCGATGACCCATCCTGCACTGGCAGGGCTAGTCCCAACATAGCCCAGGACACTTTCTTTCACAATCTTTGTGTAATTATCAAAATCATCAAACAAAAAGAACATTGAGATGCCAGTATTATTAAATTAGCATACCTTATTCTTATATTTCCAGCAGTTTCCTCCAAACAAGCTCTAGGCCTTGGCTCTCAGTCTGTCCAAGGCCCTGTAATTTTAACATTCCTTCTCCAGCATCTGGCTTTTGTGCAGGCTACTCTTCTATCAACTTGGCACAAGCTAGAATCATTTCAGAGGAGGAAACCTCAACTGAGAAAACATCTCTGTAAGAGTGGTCTATAGTCAAGCCTGTGGAGTATTGTAAATTCGTGATTGATAGGTGAGGGCCCAGTCCATTGTGTGCAGTGCTATTCCTGGGCTTGAGGTCCTTGGTTCTATAAGAAAGCAGACCGAGCAAGACATAAGGACTAAGCCAGTAAGCAGCATCCCTCCATGGCCTCCACATAAGTTCCACCTCAGTTTCCTGCTCTGTTCGGTTTTCTGTCAACGATGAACAGTGATATAGACACATATAAGTCAAATAAACCCTTTCCTCTCCAACTTCCTTTCTGGTCATGATGACTCACTGCAGCAATAGAAATCCTGACTAAGACAGCTTACCTGACACCAGCATTTCTGAAGGCCTCTGCTGGTTATTGTGCTGAACTTGTTGCCATCCTGGCTGACCTCTTGTTTCTTAGTTACTCTGGTTGCATTACATTGGATACTTAGTCTCTCTTCCTTGGATCTGTGTGCTTCTTTCCCTAACCTAAAAGCTTTTGATGTTTCTATTCATCTTCAAGGAATAAGTTCCCCCACAAACCTAGGCCCAACTCCAGATTCTGCAAGGCCCAGGCAAGTCACTACACATTTATGTTGTCCATACACTGATTTTGGGCATGGAAGACATTGTCACCTATGAAGTGATCCGCAAAGTTTTGCACTATCTGTGATTTGGTAACTGGAGAGTTCTTGCTAGAGTCTGGCATGCTTGGGATCTTGCATAAGCGATACCAAGCTCACATCTCCCCTCGAACAAGTTGGCCTCTTCTTGATTAAGTTGCCTCATAGCCTCAAGTGCTTATCAAAGGCCCTAACTTAGTGATGTCCTCACAAGAGTTTGAGTTAATAAATGGCTTCCCCATTGCCATGCATATCACTGAGGCTTTTAAAAGCAAACATATACTCCTTTCGTGATCATAAAGTAACAGAATAAAGTTATGCCTGTTAAAACACTACCCTTGACCAGTCTTGACACTAGGACTCCTGTGTGTTGTTGTTGTTGTTTTTTTGTTTTTTTGGTTTTTTTTTGTTTGTTTGTTTGTTTTTTTGCATGCTTGGCAAGCACTCTATCACTGAGCTACATGCATAGCATACAGTAATGAACATGGCCTTTCCTCAGGCTTGGTGCTAACCTTCATCCAGGCCCTGCTCATCTTCTATGTGGGGGTTTAGCTGAGTCCAGCTTCTGTGGCTCTTCCACTCCTTCTTACTTATGCTTGAGGCTGAGAGTCACACTGGAGTCCAGTGGGGAAAACTCCAATAGCAATAAACACCTTCCACCCTCCAGCCTTCAGTTTATTTTTCTTTTTTTTTATTTTATTTTACTTTTTTTATTAACTTGAGTATTTCTTATATACATTTCAAGTGTTATTCCCTTTCCCGGTATCCGGGCAAACATCCCCCTCCCCCCTCCCCTTCCTTATGGGTGTTCCCCTCCCAACCCTTCCCCCATTGCCGCCCTCCCCCCACCAGTCTAGTTCACTGGGGGTTCAGTCTTAGCAGGACCCAGGGCTTCCCCTTCCACTGGTGCTCTTACTAGGATATTCATTGCTACCTATGAGGTCAGAGTCCAGGGTCAGTCCATGTACAGTCTTTAGGTAGTGGCCTAGTCCCTGGAAGCTCTGGTTGCTTGGCATTGTTGTACATATGGGGTCTCGAGCCCCTTCAAGCTCTTCCAGTTCTTTCTCTGATTCCTTCAACGGGGGTCCTATTCTCAGTTCAGTGGTTTGCTGCTGGCATTCGCCTTGTATTTGCTGTATTCTGGCGGTGTCTCTCAGGAGAGATCTACATCCGGCTCCTGTCGGTCTGCACTTCTTTGCTTCATCCATCTTGTCTAATTGGGTGGCTCTATATGTATGGGCCACATGTGGGGCAGGCTCTGAATGGGTGTTCCTTCAGTCTCTGTTTTAATCTTTGCCTCTCTCTTCCCTGCCAAGGGTATTCTTGTTCCCCTTTTAGAGAAGGAGTGAAGCATTCACATTTTGATCATCCGTCTTGAGTTTCATTTGTTCTAGGCATCTAGGGTAATTCAAGCATTTGGGCTAATAGCCACTTATCAATGAGTACATACCATGTATGTCTTTCTGTGATTGGGTTAGCTCACTCAGGATGATATTTTCCAGTTCCAACCATTTGCCTACGAATTTCATAAAGTCGTTGTTTTTGATAGCTGAGTAATATTCCATTGTGTAGATGTACCACATTTTCTGTATCCATTCCTCTGTTGAAGGGCATCTGGGTTCTTTCCAGCTTCTGGCTATTATAAATAAGGCTGCAATGAACATAGTGGAGCACGTGTCTTTTTTATATGTTGGGGCATCTTTTGGGTATATGCCCAAGAGAGGTATAGCTGGATCCTCAGGCAGTTCAATGTCCAATTTTCTGAGGATCCTCCAGACTGATTTCCAGAATGGTTGTACCAGTATGCAATCCCACCAACAATGGAGGAGTGTTCCTCTTTCTCCGCATCCTCGCCAGCATCTGTTGTCCCCTGAGTTTTTGATCTTAGCTATTCTCACTCCTGTGAGGTGAAATCTCAGGGTTGTTTTGATTTGCATTTCCCTTATGACTAAAGATGTTGAACATTTCTTTAGGTGTTTCTCAGCCATTCGGCATTCCTCAGCTGTGAATTCTTTGTTTAGCTCTGAACCCCATTTTTTAATAGGGTTATTTGTTTCCCTGCGGTCTAACTTCTTGAGTTCTTTGTATATTTTGGATATAAGGCCTCTATCTGTTGTAGGATTGGTAAAGATCTTTTCCCAATCTGTTGTTTGCCGTTTTGTCCTAACCACAGTGTCCTTTGCCTTACAGAAGCTTTGCAGTTTTATGAGATCCCATTTGTCGATTCTTGATCTTAGAGCGTAAGCCATTGGTGTTTTGTTTAGGAAATTTTTTCCAGTGCCCATGTGTTCCAGATGCTTCCCTAGTTTTTCTTCTATTAGTTTGAGTGTGTCTGGTTTGATGTGGAGGTCCTTGATCCACTTGGACTTAAGCTTTGTACAGGGTGATAAGCATGGATCGATCTGCATTCTTCTACATGTTGACCTCCAGTTGAACCAGCACCATTTGCTGAAAATGCTATCTTTTTTCCATTGGATGGTTTTGGCTCCTTTGTCAAAAATCAAGTGACCATAGGTGTGTGGGTTCATTTCTGGGTCTTCAATTCTATTCCATTGGTCTATCTGCCTGTCTCTGTACCAATACCATGCAGTTTTTATCACTATTGCTCTGTAATACTGCTTGAGTTCAGGGATAGTGATTCCCCCTGAAGTCCTTTTATTGTTGAGGATAGCTTTAGCTATCCTGGGTTTTTTGTTATTCCAGATGAATTTGCAAATTGTTCTGTCTAACTCTTTGAAGAATTGGATTGGTATTTTGATGGGGATTGCATTGAATCTGTAGATTGCTTTTGGTAAAATGGCCATTTTTACTATATTAATCCTGCCAATCCATGAGCATGGGAGATCTTTCCATCTTCTGAGGTCTTCTTCAATTTCCTTCTTCAGTGTCTTGAAGTTCTTATTGTACAGATCTTTTACTTGCTTGGTTAAAGTCACACCGAGGTACTTTATATTATTTGGGTCTATTATGAAGGGTGTCGTTTCCCTAATTTCTTTCTCGGCTTGTTTCTCTTTTGTATAGAGGAAGGCAACTGATTTATTTGAGTTAATTTTATACCCAGCCACTTTGCTGAAGTTGTTTATCAGCTTTAGTAGTTCTCTGGTGGAACTTTTGGGATCACTTAAATATACTATCATGTCATCTGCAAATAGTGATATTTTGACCTCTTCTTTTCCGATCTGTATCCCCTTGATCTCCTTTTGTTGTCTGATTGCTCTGGCTAGAACTTCAAGAACTATACTGAATAAGTAGGGAGAGAGTGGGCAGCCTTGTCTAGTCCCTGATTTTAGTGGGATTTCTTCAAGTTTCTCTCCATTTAATTTAATGTTAGCAACTGGTTTGCTGTATATGGCTTTTACTATGTTTAGGTATGGGCCTTGAATTCCTATTCTTTCCAGGACTTTTATCATGAAGGGGTGTTGAATTTTGTCAAATGCTTTCTCAGCATCTAATGAAATGATCATGTGGTTCTGTTCATTCAGTTTGTTTATATGATGGATCACGTTGATCGTTTTCCGTATATTGAACCATCCCTGCATGCCTGGGATGAAGCCTACTTGATCATGGTGGATGACTCTTCTGATGTGCTCTTGGATTCGGTTTGCCAGAATTTTGTTGAGTATTTTTGCGTCGATATTCATAAGGGAAATTGGTCTGAAGTTCCCTTTCTTTGTTGTGTCTTTGTGTGGTTTAGATATAAGAGTAATTGTGGCTTCGTAGAAGGTATTCGGTAGTGATCCATCTGTTTCAATTTTGTGAAATAGTTTGGATAATATTGGTATGAGGTCTTCTATGAAGGTTTGATAGAATTCTGCACTAAACCCGTCTGGACCTGGGCTCTTTTTGGTTGGGAGACCTTTAATGACTGCTTCTATTTCCTTAGGAGTTATGGGGTTGTTTAACTGGTTTATCTGTTCCTGATTTAACTTCGGTACCTGGTATCTGTCTAGGAAATTGTCCATTTCCTGAAGATTTTCAAGTTTTGTTGAATATAGGTTTTTATAGTAAGATCTGATGATTTTTTGAATTTCCTCTGAATCTGTTGTTATGGCTCTCTTTTCATTTCTGATTTTGTTAATTTGGACGCACTCTCTGTGTCCTCTCGTTAGTCTGGCTAAGGGTTTATCTATCTTGTTGATTTTCTCAAAGAACCAACTTTTGGTTCTGTTGATTCTTTCTATGGTCCTTTTTGTTTCTACTTGGTTGATTTCAGCTCTGAGTTTGATTATTTCCTGCCTTCTACTCCTCCTGGGTGTATTTGCTTCTTTTTGTTCTAGAGCTTCTAGGTGTGCTGTCAAGCTGCTGACATATGCTCTTTCCTGTTTCTTTCTGCAGGCACTCAGAGCTATGAGTTTTCCTCTTAGCACAGCTTTCATTGTATCCCATAAGTTTGGGTATGTTGTACCTTCATTTTCATTAAATTCTAAAAAGTTTTTAATTTCTTTCTTTATTTCTTCCTTGACCAGGTTATCATTGAGTAGAGCATTGTTCAATTTCCAAGTATATGTGGGCATTCTTCCTTGATTGTTATTGAAGACCAGTTTTAGGCCGTGGTGGTCCGATAGCACGCATGGGATTATTTCTACCTTTCTGTACCTGTTGAGGCCCGTTTTTTGACCAATTATATGGTCAATTTTGGAGAAAGTACCATGAGGAGCTGAGAAGAAGGTATATCCTTTTGCTTTAGGATAGAATGTTCTATAAATATCCGTTAAGTCCATTTGGCTCATGACTTCTCTTAGTCTGTCTACATCTCTGTTTAATTTCTGTTTCCATGATCTGTCCATTGATGAGAGTGGGGTGTTGAAATCTCCCACTATTATTGTGTGAGGTGCAATGTGTGTTTTGAGCTTTAGTAAGGTTTCTTTTACATATGTAGGTGCCCTTGTATTTGGGGCATAGATATTTAGGATTGAAAGTTCATCTTGGTGGAATTTTCCTTTGATGAATATGAAGTGTCCTTCCTTATCTTCTTTGATGACTTTTAGTTGAAAATTGATTTTATTTGATATTAGAATGGCTACTCCAGCTTGCTTCTTCTGACCATTTGCTTGGAAAATTGTTTTCCAGCCTTTCACTCTGAGGTAATGTCTGTCTTTGTCTCTGAGCTGTGTTTCCTGTAGGCAGCAGAATGCAGGGTCCTCGTTGCGTATCTAGTTTGTTAATCTATGTCTTTTTATTGGGGAGTTGAGGCCATTGATGTTGAGAGATATTAAGGAATAGTGATTATTGCTTCCCGTTATATTCATATTTGGATGTGAGGTTATGTTTGTGTGCTTTCATTCTCTTTGTTTTGTTGCCAAGACGATTAGTTTCTTGCTTCTTCTAGGGTATAGCTTGCCTCCTTATGTTGGGCTTTTCCATTTATTATCCTTTGTAGTGCTGGATTTGTAGAAAGATATTGTGTAAATTTGGTTTTGTCATGGAATATCTTGGTTTCTCCATCTATGTTAATTGAGAGTTTTGCAGGATACAGTAACCTGGGCTGGCATTTGTGTTCTCTTAGGGTCTGTATGACATCAGTCCAGGATCTTCTGGCCTTCATAGTTTCTGGCGAGAAGTCTGGTGTGATTCTGATAGGTCTGCCTTTATATGTTACTTGACCTTTTTCCCTTACTGCTTTTAATATTCTTTCTTTATTTTGTGCATTTGGTGTTTTGACTATTATGTGGCGGGAGGTGTTTCTTTTCTGGTCCAATCTATTTGGAGTTCTGTAGGCTTCTTGTATGCCTATGGGTATCTCTTTTTTTAGGTTAGGGAAGTTTTCTTCTATGATTTTGTTGAAGATATTTACTGGTCCTTTGAGCTGGGAGTCTTCACTCTCTTCTATACCTATTATCCTTAGGTTTGATCTTCTCATTGAGTCCTGGATTTCCTGTATGTTTTGGACCAGTAGCTTTTTCTGCTTTACATTATCTTTGACAGTTGAGTCAATGATTTCTATGGAATCTTCTGCTCCTGAGATTCTCTCTTCCATCTCTTTTATTCTGTTGGTGAAGCTTGTATCTACAGCTCCTTGTCTCTTCTTTTGGTTTTCTATGTCCAGGGTTGTTTCCATGTGTTCTTTCGTGATTGCTTCTATTTCCATTTTTAATTCCTTCAACTGTTTGATTGTGTTTTCCTGGAATTCTTTCAGGGATTTTTGTGTCTCCTCTCTATGGGCTTCTACTTGTTTATGTATGTTTTCCTGGAATTCTTTCAGGCATTTTTGCGATTCCTCTCTGTAGGCTTCTACTTGTTTATTAATGTTTTCCTGTGTTTCTCTAAGGGAGTTCTTCACGTCTTTCTTGAAGTCCTCCAGCATCATGATCAAATGTGATTTTGAAACTAGATCTTGCTTTTCTGGTGTGTTTGGACATTCCATGTTTGTTTTGGTGGGAGAATTGGGCTCCGATGATGCCATGTAGTCTTGGTTTCTGTTGCTTGGGTTCCTGCGCTTGCCTCTCGCCATCAGATTATCTCTAGTGTTACTTTGTTCTGCTATTTCTGACAGTGGCTAGACTGTCCCTATAAGCCTGTGTGTCAGGAGTGCTGTAGACCTGTTTTCCTGTTTTCTTTCAGCCAGTTATGGGGACAGAGTGTTCTGCTTTCGTGCGTGTAGTTTTTCCTCTGTACAGGTCTTTAGCTGTTCCTGTGGGCCTGTGTCTTGAGTTCACCAGGCAGGTCACTTGCAGCATACAAGTTGGTCTTACCTGTGGTCCCAAGGCTCAAGTTCGCTCGTGGGGTGCTGCCCATGGGCTCTTTGAGGCGGCAGCAACCAGGAAGACCCGTGCCGCCCCTTCTGGGAGCTTCAGTGCACCAGAGTTCCAGAGGCTTGTCTGCCTCTCTGAAGGTTTAGCTCTCCCTCCCACGGGATTTGGGTGCAGAGAACTGTTTATCTGGTCTGTTTCCTTCAGGTTCTGGCGGTGTCTCAGGCAGGGGTCCTGCTGCTCCTGGGCCCTCCCCCACGGGAGCCCAGATGCCTTATACAGTTTCCTCTTGGGCCAGGGATGTGGGCAGGGGTGGGCAGTGTTGGTGGTCTCTTCCTCTCTGCAGCCTCAGGAGTGCCCACCTGACCAGGCGGTGAGGTCTCTTTCCCACGGGGTCTGGGAGCAGAGAGCTGCTGCGGGCCGGGATCCGAGGGTCAGCCTTCAATTTTTAAGTTTACTAAGATCTTGGTCAAAATCAGTTTCTTGTTATGCTCATTTAAGTAAGCTTGTAAGAGATTTTTTTTTCAAGTGGATATATACGAATTTGATTAAAAACAGAAAGCTTTTCAGGCAGGGCATGTGTAATGGTTCGGTGGACAAAGGCATTTGCCATGCAAGCTTAGAGACCTGGAATCTATGTAAAGGCAGAAAGAGGGAAGTGACTCTGTAGAGTTGTCCTCTGACCTCCCTATGTGTGTCACTGTGTACATGCGTTCACACATGTGTATTAAAAAGAAAAATCTTTCCATAAAGTTTGAAGTCCAAGGCATTATTAGGCTTATTTATGCTGTTTATTTATTGTGCCACATACCTGTAACAGTGCCATGTGAGGTTGGAGGATTACTTAGAGGACTTCAACATTTCCTCCCGCCACGTAGATCTGGGGAATCAAACGCACATCCTCAGGGTCGGTGCATAGAAGCCTTACCTGGGGGAACATCTGTAGGTTGCTGTCTATATGCAGGTGAGGGCTGGTACAAGTTAGGTCAAGGCCATGATCGGACAGTAAAAAATAAGGGGGTAAAAAGCTTTTGTAAGGCGGGAGAGAAGGAAAAAGAAAAGGAAAATCAAGATGGAGACAGAGAAGGATGACCCAAATCCAGGTGGTCTTGAATGGCCCTAGGTAGCTATGTATTTTTTTAAGGGATGGATTTCTACAGGTAAATTTATCTTATCTAGGTGGGAGGTTTATATCCTTATCAATTGGTTGTGAGTTTATTGTGTGGTGTATTGTGGATTGAGAATTTAACATATAAATCTCATTGTTGGGTTGCAGTTTGTTGAGTCTTGATTTTACCTGGTAGCTGGAACCAGAGAGTTCACAGCTAGCAGAGAGCTGCCAGGAGAGATGCTAACCAGAGATAAATTATGGTTAGTGCCATATGGCCCTCCGGTGCCAGAACTAACTCTAGGGACCAGCGTGACAAGGTGCCATGCTGGAATGGCTCACGGACCACCTGGGTCTGAGAGTATTTGGGGGCAGCATGGAGCCACTGAGATAAAGGTACCCCTCAGTGCCATGTGGCCCTTTGGGTATCATGGGATAAAAGATTCAGTCATGTTTTAGTATTTACCACAACAACCATCTTTTCCACTTATAAAGTAAGTATCTTAAGATTTAGGGCTGGATGTTATGACTCATGCCTACAACACCAGTACTCAGAAGGCATGGGTAGGAATATTACTGTTCAAGAGCACCCCAGGAACCGTAGTGTGAACCTGCAAAGTCATCTTAGGCCTAGCCAGAAGTTTTGTTCTGGTGCATAAAGAAATCGTTTTATATACTCAGAAACTCCAAATTCCCTCAGATACCACGCTGACCACACCCATCTCGTGTTTAAATTAGACTTGATGGGATGTTAAAAGTTCTTTCCACACACTGTTAGGAAAACAGTCAGTGAAGACTGCTGTAATCACTTACCTGACTCTGGATTTACTGTCCGGTCCCTAGGCAAGGTCAGGCATTCCAGTGCTGCCTGGGGATTTCTACTTTTGGTGACACACCTCCCTCTCACACAGGACTCCTGTTTCTGGTAAATCCTATATCCTGGCATTTTGCTGTCTATTGACCTGTTCCTATAAGCTAGCTGGTCTGCAGTGTACACATGGCATCTCATTAAATGTGGCTCAGCCTTGTTTTAAAATCCTGCCCATCAGTCTATTAGATTTATCTGAAACTCTAACTCCCCAACAGAACAGGGCAGAAAAGGAAACCCCCACCCACAGAGCAGAGCATAGTATGGTCTGGTGTCATAAGATCCCCATCTCCTGGTAGATCACCTATCGTCTCAGAGGCTGATGTCACAGTTCTCAGTGAAGGACCCTAGTTCCTTCTAAAGTGTAAGAGCTATTAAGAATCTTGACCTGGTAGAAAGTAGGTAGGTTATGGGGTTCATGTGAAAGACCCTAGGGGCTTTTGCCAGCTTTACACCCTCCCCCTCAGGTCAAGGCTAGGCCAACTTCCATTCTCTACCCATAGTTCTTGGGAGGAGCAGGGACATTCTTGAAAAAAAACCACAGAATGTACCGACCCTCTGGTCCCAGATAGAGTTCCAATCCATGTCATATGCTTGCTAGCCAATAGATTCAAAGGTCAATATGCTTAACCAATAAGTTTAAACTATAACCTTGCTGATGTAACCTGTACCCCTAAAAAGTATAAAAACTGCTTGTTATAGTCATTCGGGGTCATCTTCTAGTCACTTGCTGATTGAGGGTTGACCCCAAAGCGCCAGAAAAATAAACCTCCTGCATTTGTATCTAACTCCGTTCTCGTGTCTCACTTGGGGACCTTCCCAGTAGTTAAGACTCACTTTGAGCCTTACATCAGCATGCCCAAGGCATCCTGGGGCACATTCCCCTTCACTGGGAGTCTCTGAGGTTATGTCTTCAGTCTACAGCACAGCCAGCACTTGTGAGACCAGAGATAATTGATAAGTTGTCCTCCCAGATAGCATGTAATACCAGAGACATCCACAACTTGTCCTCAAAGTCCCCAAAGATGGTACCCCTAAAGCAGTTCTGCCCCTAGAATGGTTTCAGCAGGAATTCAGAGAGTGTTTGATTTTCCATGATGCTCAGAAAGTAAGCCAGATGGAATTGTTTAACGTTTTCTGAGCACGTGCAAATCCTGACTAAGGTTACATAATGATTCCTTCAATACTGAGCATGATTAACATTTTTTAAGAAATACAAATGTTAATGAACCTTGAAAATACCTAGGCTAGAAAGAACACATTTATACTGAGGAGAATGAGAAGCAAGGACCAAGGGCCAAGTCAGGATGGGTTGTATTCTGAAAAGATAAGGGTATTGGTAAAAAGATGGAGGGAGGGAGAGATGGGGGGAGGGAAGGCATGTGGGAGGGAAGGAGTGTAGGAGGGAAGGAGTGTAGGAGGAAAGGAGGGAAGGAGGAGGAGGTAGGAAGAAATGAGGGAGGGAGGGAGAAGGGAAGGAGGGCACAGTAAAGACCAAGAATGAGATGTACAATGTAGATCAGTGATGTTTTAATGGGTTCTGATATGGCTGCTTGGTAAGCACTGTATCCAGATGATTTGAGAACTAATTTGGTTAAGAAATTAAATGAACCTATTCCTATTAAAGATGAATTTAGTCAGGAGGCAGGGAAACAGGGTACAGGTCCTTGTGGTATCTACATTGTTGCCAAATGACCAACATTTTAAAGAATTATATATACTATATAATAGAATTATATAACATATATATATATATATATATATATATATATATATAGAGAGAGAGAGAGAGAGAGCATGCACACACACATATATGCTTCTTTTGGACTACAGTCTACAGATAATAATGAGAAAGCTGGAGAGCTAGCTTTATGAACAGCTTTAGGAATATGGAGATTAAATACTCAGGTCCCAGAGGAAGAGCCATCTGAACATTTTTTTTTCTACTTAGACAAAAGGGAAGGTCAGGAAGGGTGATGAGCTCAAAGAAGAACTGCCAATCAAGTCTACCACGGGCAAGTGACTCCAGAGAAAGACAGCAGACGCTTTGTACAGTTTTCCTTCTGTGGTCACAGGGAGGATATGTCATGGGAAAGAAATGGAATTCTTAGAGCTTCTGCAATTACTGTCAAATTATAAGCAGACTGGAAAGAACATTTTGTTAAAATTAAACATGTTATCCCATCTGAAGAAAATTAATTTTACACTTTTCTCTCCAAACCCTCTTTTGGAAAACTTAATCAGTGATAAAAATAATAGTGATATTTTAAAAATATCACTATTTTAATTATTTGATAATTAAGCAAGCAATATGGGATTGGACTATCATGTTCCATTGCCAAGGGTCAGAGATTTTTCAAATTAATTTTTGTTGTTCTTGAGAATTTCATACAGGTATACAATGAAATGTGATCATATGTACTCCAATTTCCCTCTCCAGTCTCCCACCCCCAGACTCTTCAACAGGCCCCTACCAAGCTCATGTCCTCATTTTGAGGAGGGAGAGGAGGCTAACTCACTAAGGCCAATCAGTGTTGCTCACATATGTGTGGGTAGGGGCCACCGACTGGAGCACAGAGATTCTTCCAACAGCCACACGTCTACAAACTGGGGAATGAGCTTCAGCCAGAGCAGCTATTGATTCCCAATAGCTCCTCAGTAAGAGATGGGGACTGGCGGGCACCCTCCTCACCTAGGCCAGAATTCCGTAGGGTTCATATTGTACAGATGACCTGCTGCTCTGAGTTCGTGAGTTATGATAGCTGTGTGCAGTCCTGAGGTTTACCTTTCACAGCATTCCTCTGAGAGATCCAAGGTCTGGCCCAGCATCCCCTTCCTGGAAGACTCCTTCTCCCGACCAACCCGAGGCTCAGATCAGAGAGAACTTCAGCTGTCATGTTCCTCCCAGTCCGTCTCTCCTACAGGGGACACACAATCTCCACAAGACTGTATGGTGCTCCTCACACGGTGAACAGTGTGCACTTATGAGAGATTTCCATGTTTACCTCAGAGGACCGGGCATAGCTCAGATGGGTCACTTCCTCAGGTGATGGGTTTATCTGTGGGAAGTGATTCTCTGGGTGGAGCTAGCTTGCTAGAAAGATGTTTTCCTTCCAGACGTGTCCTGGTCGGTCATATTCACCTGCAGGTCCAGTTAACGGGGGCCGTTGATCTGCCTTATTCCATTGTTTCCCTGGATCCTTTCCAATTCTATTACAGAGTGAGCTGCTCTAGGGAATTCTCTTTTTCCCATGCTCTTTTTCCCATGATGCTCCATTTGTTGCCAGATGAGAAATGAGCAAAATGCAAGTGTAGGTCCTATCAGAGAAGATAAGTTTAAGACAAAGCGGTCTGCGTGACTTTTCTTTCATTCCCAGAAAGACTAGCAACAAAGGGAGAAGGAAGGCAGTAGATAGAGATGGATAGAAAGATGATAATAAATTTGACTGAGATTCCTTAAACCCCAATTTGCTCCAAATACCAGCTATTTCGATGCTGTTTCAGCTAATAGATTTCAAGTGTCTCGATTCAAACTATTTCCATGAAATACCTTCATCAGAAAACTCATTAGTTCTTTTCTGTTATTTACTGGAAACTGTTTTGGATTTTCTTTTCCCCCTTGAGAAAACAACCGTACAGGGCAACACTATTTGATCTATTGTCTTAAAGCAAATGACCGTCCTGTGGGAGCAGGCATCCAAGTATTCATTGTTTGCCTTTTATTTGCAAACTTCAGTCACCGGATGCTTCTTGGTCATGAGAGGATCCAAGTCTTCATATTTTAAAAAATTCAGAATTCCCACAAAAATATTTTAAAAATTCAGATTTCTGCTGGTTTCCTGCAGATCCAGAGAAAGTTTGCCAAGTCTCTGCAAAACAAAAGCCACAAAGGCTTATTCAAAATTCTTGGTATTCACCCCCAAAGTCTGCATTGAGAATTTCTTTTTTAAATAATAAAATATAATAAGATAAAACAAAAACCAGCACATCAGCGCTGGACAAGGAAAAAACAACAGAAGGAACAGATCTATTCATTCCCATGATCTGGAATCCCATATAAACTAAGCCATGATGTACACTCAGGGGACCTCATGCAGGCCTGTTTGGGCCCCATGCATCCTCTGAGTTCATGTGAGTTTTATTGATCCAGAGGGCCTTGCGTTCTTGGTGTCCCCCATCCCCTTGGGTTCTTACGTTTTTTTCCAACTCTTCTGTGAGATTCCCTGGGTCCCAGGGGTTGGGGGGTATTTGGTGGAGACATCCATCCATTTAGGGCTGGGTATTCCAGAATCTTTCACTTTCTGCATAATGTCTGGGCTATGTTTGTTCCCATCTGCCCCAGGAGGAAGCTTCGCTGTTGTTCTCTGAGCAAAACACTCATCTATGAGTATAGTGAAATGCCATTGTATTGCTTTTTTTTTATTGCACTGAACTAATAGGCCATGTGAAAAAGTAAATTGTGATAAAAGCACACTCTTGGAGAGATAGAATATAAGCAACATCATTTATACTGTTTATGGAATGCTCTAGTCTTTTACTCTACTTTTAAGACATTTAAGTATGTATTTCATAAATATAAAATATAGTTTATATTCACAATACATATTCCAGATTCCTTTAAAATTTATCATGTATCAGGTAAAATTATCCAAAACAACTAAGATGCTCTTCATAATAGTAAAAGTAATTGTTAGATTTACAATTTTAAGAAATTAAGTGTAGTTACGCTATTTTTCAATGAAATATCTAAGATATAAGATAGCCTACTTATGAATTACCACTAATATCCTTGCCATCAAAATAGTATTTGCCCAAGGGCTGGAGTGAGGGCTTAGTAGGGAAGAGCCTACACTGCCTCTTGTCTAGAATCCAGGATTGGTTCCCAGCCTCTGTCCCAGGAGGCTCATACCAGTCTGTAACTTCAGCCCCAGGAGATCTGAAGCCATCTTCTGGCATCTGCACCCATAGGCAGCATATTCTTACACATAAATGAAGATAAAAATAGAGGTAAATATTCTTCTAAAATACTGTTTATTTGGAAGAAAGACAGTAGCAGAACTTGGCTTACAATGCATTTCAATGGCTATCTAACCAGAATACTAGGCCAGCCCCCAGTGACAGGTGCTTCTGCCTAGCATGTAACACACAGGCATCTCAAAGAATCCTACACCACAATACACATACTTTCTAAAATGCTGGTCAAACACACGTTTTCACCTCATTGGATATCATTCTCGCAGTTCCACGTTCTCAGGCACGCCACCTGACTTTTCATAATCACAGGAATTAAAAAGTCCATCCTTCTTTCAATTCAACAAATGCATGGAGTGATCGCCTTCTAACTGATAAGAATAAAAGGAGAAAAATGTGATTCCTTCCCTTCAGGGTGGAATGGAACGTCACAAATAAGTAACGAATCTCAGTGGATGTCAACTTACCCCGACTGTCGGGAGTGGGAAGCACCTATCAAAAATCTGACCAGAAGTTTGTGGGAAGATGTAGGGTTGGCAGCTGAAAGAATGTAGAACTTGGAAAGCTTTTTACTCAGAAAAATTAAGTCATATTTTTATCTGAAAAACATCATTCTAGCCTCAAAATTAAAGATCAAAGGGTCAGTAAATAATCTCATTTTGAATTTTCTTTGTAAAGAGGAAACAGGAAGTGCTTGCAAAAAATGGCCAAGAGGCAGAAATGACTGTCAAATACAGTGGCCAGTGATCTTTCCCTTGATGACTCACAAAGGCGGTGTGTGTGTGTGTGTGTGTGTGTGTGTGTGTGTGTGTGTGTGTGTGTATGATTGCTGGACCATCACAGTGAGCAAATTCAGGTTTTGAAATGAACTTACAAATATTCCTGAAAATATAAACTTAAAGCAGAGAACTGAATTATCTGGGCAGCCCCCAATAAAACCTACCCACAGTGAACAGATGTAGAGGAGGGGGCACACGTCTGTGCCCAGGCAATGTGGACCTGCATTCATCCTTTGTTTCAGATTCAGTGGCAGAATAATAATTTGCAAATCAGTAACTAAGAAAAGCCAAACCCTTAAAATTGGCAACCAAGTGACGCAGACGGGCTTGATTCCTTTGATGTGTGTATAAGAAGAGACTCTGGCTTATCGGACATGAAAGGGAAACACTGCAAGGGGCTGCTTTAAAGAAATCTGGTAGCCATGACAGTGACTGCTCAGTTTCTTTCCAAGGGCCCTGACCCATCCCTTGGTTCTCTGAGAATTCTTGGGAGGGCTCCAGTATAAAATGGGATTGCAAACAGAACCTGTTGTGGGCTAGAGAGATCTGACAAGAGGGTCAGACCTTTGTAACAGGCATCTGTGTTGGTTTATTTACTGGTTTTGCCTGTCACCATGACACAAGCTAGAGTCATCAGAGAGGAAGGAGCCTCAACTGAGGAAATGCTTCCATAATGTCAGTCTATAGAGTATCTTGTCAATAGTGATCAATGGGGAAGAGACCAGCCCATTGTGGGCAGTGCCATCCCTGGACTGGTGGTCTTGGGTTCTATAAGAAAGCAAACTGAGCAAGCCAGGGGAAGCAAGCCAGTAAGCAGCACACTCCATGGTCTCTGCATCAGCTCCTGCCTCCAGGTTCCTGTCCTGTTTGAGTTCCTGCCCCAATTTCCTTCAGTGATGAACAGCAATGTGGAAGTATAAGCCAAATAAACCCTTTCCTCCCCAAGTTACTTTTTGGCCATGACGTTTCGTTGCAGCAATAAAAACCCTAAGAGAGTTGATATGTTCCAAGCAAGGAATGGAGAGGGCAGAGTTGTACCTCATGAGAGAAAGCTGTTAATCCTGTCAGGGTCCCATCAACCCTGCCTGGAAGGAGGGAGCAGGCAGGGGCAGCCTAGTTGGAGAGCAGCTGGCAAATTCAGTGTCCTGTTAAGAGAGCTTTCTGATATGTGCTGGGTAGCCTTAGTGCTTAGGGACAACATGACACTCTGTCACCGGAGCATAAAAGTTCTCTGAAGGAAAATGCCTGAGTGCTCCAGCTTTTGAGTTTGTAGGTTCCTTGGCAACAAACTTGGGTGATTGAGTGGATTTCACAGGGCATGAAAGAAAAGCATCAATGGCAATGATGGGTATGGTTTAGCCACACAGTTGATGTCACAGTGTTGGGAGCCTCACTCTCCATGCCCACTTTCCATGACTTTGGAGTATATATCATATAACACCTAGATTGTGGTAGCAACACTCTGGCATGTAATAAATATTGTAGAAAGGAGAGAGACTATAATTATAATTTCTTCCGTCCTTTCTCCCTCCCTCCCTTCCTCCCTCCCAATCCCTCCCCCTCCTTGACTCCAGAAATGTAATTTTTTTTCATTGTCGAATTTTCCAGGTAAGACTGTGCAAACAGGAGAGAAAGGCAAGGCATTTACTAAAGTTGGAAGACTGCAAACAGTAAGCAAATGCATCTGAAAACTCATTCCAAGACAGGGAGGAGGACCAGCCTGGGACAGAGACCAACACGATGTGTGTGGTGATGGTGACCACACTGCTCTGGGGCGGAATCATCCCAGGGTGCTCTGTGGCTGCTCTACCCACTCCTAATCCACTCCTAGTTTTGAGCCTGCAGCACTGGAGATGTTTCAAGCAACCAAGTTACACTCACAGGGAAAAGATAGATAGGCCATGGAGAGACAGGCTGGGTCAGGCTGTTCAGGGAAAAGATAGGCCATGGAGAGACAGGCTGGGTCAGGCTGTTCAGGAACACTCACCACAGCGGGTAACAGTTTGACTTAAACATCTCTAAGTCTGTCTCTCTTTTTGTCTTTTCTCTCCCACCCAAGCTGAGGAAAGATTTTAACACCAGGCAAAGTCTGAGTGCTGTGAAACAAGAGGTGGAGCTTCCTTTCATTCCCTTTGAAATGCAACACGGATCTGCAAGGGAGACCTGCAGGACTCAGATGCTAAAGGAGTCAAAATCGCAAATGATGAGACTAGTTTGAACATCTGAGAAAACGCACTTAAGTGAAAGTTGGGGGAACCGGGCAATTTGTGGTCGACTCACTCATGTGAGCATCATATGACTTCGTCATGTGTTAAAAGCTCCAAGTGGTTGCAGCACCCTGTCATGCTAATAGTAAGTAATATCAAATAGTAATATCAAAGTCCTGATAGACAACAGAAATATAAGATGTCATTCCAACTATAAAAGACACTCAGCAGGCTGGAGAGATGGCTCAGCGGTTAAGAGCACCGACTGCCCTTCCAGAGGTCCTGAGTTCAGTTCCCAGCAACCACATGGTGGCTCACAACCATCTGTGATGGGATCTGATGCCCCCTTCTGGTGTCTGAAGACAGCGACAGTGTACTCATACATAAAGTCAATAAATCTTTTTTAAAAATTAAAAAGACTCTCGGGAAAGTAATGAATCTTTTCAAAGGCATGGATTGAGAGATCTAGAAGGCTCTATTTTATTCATCCCTCAGTTATTTACTGGAATTACCAAAAACCATGAGCAGTGAGGGAGAGACTCTGGATTTGAATGGACACCCTAGTGTGTCTATCGAAATTCCACGTGCAGACCACTCACCCGTCATTCCGAGCAAGTGACTGCAAACAGAACAACAAGTCCTACTGTACCCTCGTGCTGCTGTGCTCAAGAAAGGCAACAGGCATAACTTCCTCAGTCCTCTGATTATCTGACTTCTTTCTCACATCTGCGCTAGAGAACACAGGCGAAACTTTACAGGCGTGCGGTCGACTTAGAGCTTTCTGTCTGTAAACTGGATAACGGGCCAGCCCACCCTAGGTGGGAACTGACCTCAGGGTTTTGTCATTTTTCCTGTGGCCACCTGCATTTAAACTAATCCCTCTCAAGTTTAATATGCTGAGGGAAGGGTGAGGGGGCATTGATGGATAGAACTAAGAGTTTTGTCTTCAAAAAAAGCACCTGTTAGGAAAACAAAGTGGTCTTGAAACACACATGCACACCTAGACAGGTGCAAGGTATGGCGCAAAATAAAAAATAATGAGGCTGGGAACGTTTTCCTTCAGACTGGAGAGCTTATTAAACACACCAAATAAATCTAATGAAGAGTGTTCAGGTGTGACTTTGTGTCTGAGCGGCGTGGGCTGTTTTTAAGTTTAAGACATGAAGTATTGCAAGAGATTTTTTCATAAAGCATTTAGACTCCAGAGAGTGAGGCCAGCGAGGAATTATCCAACTAAGATGGTTTCTGCTTTAGAAAAATGTCTGTACTTACTTTTTAATTCAGGGATAGTGAAGTCCACTCTTTTGAGCATGCAATTAGTGTTTTGCAAAGGAGTAGGGTCATTGTCACAAGCAAGCCACATGGGATTCTAACAACTCAATCCTCCCTCACATTGTTCCTTACAGCCCGCCTCTTCCTTACCTGGAGCCATTGATTAACCCCGTAATCCTATCGTTTTAATGAAAGCATGAAATATCCTTGAGTAAATTACTAAGTGTGAGGTCATAGGGCCATATGTTAAAGTCGATATTTTTTTAACTTGATATAAAAAAAACAAACAAACCCACCAAGTTACCCTCTAACACAGTCCCAACATTTTTGTCCCCCTTTAGTGATTTATTAACACTTCAGGTTTTCTTCATCTTCACCAGGACCAGATGGCAGCCTATTATTATTATTTTAATTTTAAAAAATTAATTAACTAAAAATAATATGTAAGAAAATAAAATAAATGGCTTTTCACCCTGAGAAATACTATTAGTAAGAAGTAGGAATTACCCAAAGTGACTGAGACTCTTACAGAAGAACCTGTGCCTCTGGACTCTTCCCCCAAACCCCCAGCAGGCTGCCAGAGTGGCCGCAGGCCTATAGTACCCTCCTGTACCTACAGAGTAAACGCAGGAGTCTCTGCCCATAAGTCTGCACATGAGGAATAAAAATACCCAGAGTGAATCCCATAGCTGAGTGGTTCGTGGTACCTGCAGACCAGGTGTTGGAACAAGGCAGATCTAAGTAACCCAAGACAGAAAAGAAAAGAGTGATGAGAATGAAGCCAGAGTTACAAAAGGGGACAAAGGGACATCGTAGGTTACCATAGATGTGCTCATTCAATAGAGGGGCCAAGATTAAGAAATGTATGAATGAAGGCAGAGTCAGTAATTTTGAAAGCAAAATAGAGATGATATTGTAATTTTTGTATCTAGACTTAGAAAGTCTCTCAAAAGTCATCACCAAGTTCAGCTCTTTAATATGTGAGAAATTTTCATGTTCTGCTATTGGACAATGCCGCCCCGGAGAGAAAAGATTTCCAAATGCTTCACAATGTTAGATAAAGGTCTGCACAGTCAAACACTGTATTCCTCGTTACACTTGTCCTCTTCAATTGACTTCTTGAACATTTACATGTTTATTTTGTGTGTATGTGTCTGGACTGTCTATGCATTACATGTATTCAGGGTTTCCACAGGCCAGAAAAGGGCATCAAATTCTCTGGAATTGGAGTTACAGACTGGGGTTAGCCTTCATGTGGGTGCTGGGAATTTAACCCAGGTCCTCTGCAGGCAGCAATGCTCTTAACTTCTGAGCCATCTCTCCAGATACACCCTCTTCAATACTTGCTTTTGCCCAGGTCTCATGAGTAGGAGCTGCCACACACATCTTTTTGTCGCTGTGGCTGAGCAGGAGAGGACAGTTGGGAGCCTGATAGTGTCTAAAGCTCACAGATTAAATCTCATGCTGGTGAGAAGTAAAAAACCTCATTGAGCCTCATTTTCCTCATCGTTAGAAAGAGGATACCATCTGCCCCAAGGTCACCTACCACAGAGGACCTTCCTTCTGAGTAGACTGCATGCCGAATATTGCATGTCCAGCACGTTGCCTGTCACATAGCAATTATTTAGTGATCGGCTTCTGCATGTTTCTCAAAACATGCATAATTTGTATCACCTACTTTTGGAATTCATACCACTTGGTGAAGAAACTCTGGCTTACAACTAGAAAAACCCCCACCAGTCAAATATATTCCGGATAGATTGTGCTTGGATTACAGGGCCCGCTGACAAACGCACAAGAGCGTGTAATTTATCGATACAACTCTATCCGGAAAACATGGCTGTCTAAAGACAACAAGAGGGAAATTAAAGTGCTGGATCTGAGGGAGGAAAATGATGGGCTGAGAAAGATAGATATGGAATAGCCAAGGTGTACACAACGGAAGACTACAAATAGTTCAGTTCTAAGAGAAACACATACCATGCCCCTCCCCCCAATGCTCAGGGATCACTGGGGCTAAGAGGTAGCAGTAAAAGCCAGAGGTGGTGTGTTAGTTACTACAAGGAAACATCTGGAAACAGCAGGATGGCTGCGCATATGAATCCACAGCGATTACATGCAAAACCCTGTGCAAGCCCAAGTCCCCACAGAGAAGGGAGATGGACACACAGCCCTGCCCCTAGATATGGGGCAACAGCAGCTGTTAGCCATTTAGCTGTCAGCCGTTAACATTTGAAATTAGTCTTGAAACATTTTTTAGTTGGGGATGGAAGACACCAATTAGATAAGGAAGGATGATTGGATCTGGGGAGAGTTGTGGAGGTGAATATGATCCAACCGTGTTGTACAAAGCTTGAAACTGTCCAAAAACTAGAAAAAAAGATATGGGTCTAGGAGAGAAGGGAGAGGGTACTGGGAGGAGAAAAAGGAGGGGAAACTATGTAATATATGAGAGAGAGAGAGAGAGAGAGAGAGAGAGAGAGAGAGAGAGAGAGAGAGAGGAGAGGAGAGGAGATGAGATTGGAGATTGGAGAGAGGAGAGAGAGAGAAGAGAGGACAGAAAAGAGCAAGTGAATATGAAAAAAGAACATGCATGAAATGGAACCTCAGATTATAGAAAATCAGCTTTATTTGTTTTAACTTTTTGCCTAAGAATAGCTGATTACCACAGATACAGATTATAATCTTATTCCTGTGTAGTCTTGGTTTGGGGGTGTAGCACATCACTCATCTGCCATGATCTAGATTAGTGGTTCTCAACCGGTGGGTTATGACCCCTTTGGTGGTCACGTTTCAGATATCCTGAATATCAGATACTTACACTGCAACCCTTAACAGTAGCAAATTTACAGTTATGAAGTAACAATGAAGTAATTATTATTGAGAGGTCACCACAGCATGAGGAACTGTGTTGAAGGGTCACAGCAATAGGAGGGTTAAGAAACACTGCTCTCGATGAATCTGTGTTAAATAATAAGGCTACTCTGTTGCTCCAAACAGTAGAGAAAAGCTTGCTTTTAAATTCTATCCCAAGACAAGTGTGCCCTGGTAGTACTTCATCAGGACCCATGGAAACTTTCCATTCCTAGCAACCAATCAAAGCAACTGCCAGCCCAACAGTAAAGTGAAAAAAGCAAAAACCTAAGTTAATTTGATTTGGTAACAATGTAGACATCTGCCAGTGGATCAAAGGAAGTCTTGCCTACCACACATTGACCTTGATTAGGACACAGGGACAGTCTGAACTTGAGGCAACAGCCCATCCTGACCACTCGCTTCTGCAGCAATTGCTGTGCTCTCCCAGCCACCCTGAGTGCGCCGTGATCCTTTAAAAGTGATGTTTTCTGCAGGAACCAAGCAGAACATTTACTAAGGTTTGAAAATAAAATCTAAAGATGTGCCGAAACCCAGTTTAAAACTTGGCGGTTGAGATGAAGGCAGCAGAAATCTTCGAAGTATATTCCCGAGGAACAATCTCTTCTTTCACACTTACTTCCTTGGCTGATCTGTTCCGGGCATTCGTTTCTACCATGAAAGAAGTGCTTGGACAAAGACATGAGCAATGGCCTACTCTAAATGTTCTCGTCTGTGTTTCTGGGAAACAGAAAGTGCATGATATTTATCCCAGGATCCCTTCATCACCGAGGGAGGAGTATTCAATGCCAGATATATTTCAGGTTTGTTTTATGTCAAGGATTCCATGACAATACAATTTATCTCCTGACGCAGAGGACATTAGGGAAAGAAATGAAAACCCTGGTGTGTCTGGCAGATCAGGAACTTTCTAGACCCCGTCCAAAGTCTTCTGAGTCAGAAACTGTGGTGGGTGTCCTGGGAACTCAGCCATGTAAACTTTTGTGGGTTAGAGACTGTGCCTTGCTGTCATTTTTATTCCCGGTGCTAAGCACAAATCTTGGGACAGAGCAGACATTCAATACCGATTTGCTAAATTCAATCATTCCACAAATATTTGAGCTCCTTCTATGGGCCAGATGTTGTTCCAGGCACTTGTATCCAAGAACAAAAATGGGCAAAAGTTCTGATTTTTCAGAGTTCGGAAGCGGAAGGGAGAGCATTTAAACTGTAACAATGGCAGACCAAAGAGCAAGGTAAGAACTGAAGAGCTGCAGGGGGCAAAGCTCTGAGGGATGAAGGTGAGGGGAGCCGCATGCAGTCCCATTATTAATTCAGGTGCCAGGATGGGTTCCCTGAGAAGGTGGCATTTGAGAGGTGAGGAAGACAGTCGCTGGGTTATTGAGTGACAAACCCCAGGCTACTTAGGCAAAAGAGTGTTGTGCCTGGCACATCTATGCAAATGACTCTCCCAGGCCTGGGCCAGAGAACAAGCCAATGTTGTGGAACTTTGTCCTCTGGGAGTGAGGTGGCCACCGCCTTCTAGAAATCGGTGTGTATTTGGGGTTTCCTCACAACCCCTCCGGAGACCAGCACAGTTGGTGTCCCCTCACAGAAGAAAAGGAGAGGGCTCAACCGAATCCTCAACTGAGAATCTAGGCACCTCCTCCTCTCTCTGGCTCCCTGCCCACGCAGTGCACGGTCTCTCGGGCTTCTAGGGGACCTAGGGTATAGACTGCGATTTGGCCGCCATCTTTCCTGCTGTAAGAGGTCATCACCCTCGCTGCTGTGGTGGCTCTGCTTTTTGGTTCCATCAGTGACTGACTGAGCCATTCGTGTTTCTCTGCATTATCTTAAAAGATTGATTTACCGAGCTGGGACTTGGGTGGGATACTTTATATTTGTTCCCATCTCCCCAGGAAAAGAAAAGGAAGCAGGGTAAAAGCTCTAAGTCTGCTCCGTAAGTCAAGAATTCCTTCCTTTAGTATGCATCATCGTCAGTTCCACGGAACGCCAGAAAATTCAGTTCTGTGAATACAAGACCCCGAAACAACCGCATCTGTAGGACGACTGCCCTCATGCTCACTCTCCCAGCTTTAAAGCGGCTTCATAACGCACAGGGCTCGGCACATCACTGTGTTCTGTGATTCCAGCACAAATTCTTCCTCCAGGATGAGCTATTAATCTGCAGGAGATTCAGCCGTGCCCGGGAATATCGCTCAGTGTGATCAGTTTATATAAATTCCTTTGGCTGTACAAAAGCTTGTGTCAAACAATCAAATAAGCCAAAATAGTAAGAGAACGAAGGCAAAACCACATACAAAAATATCAAATAAAGTAGCTGCAAAGAGTCAGATTTTGAGAACATGGTTAACAGGCAGGCAGGAATGGGTGATGCTTCTTAGCCTGTTTTTTCCCCCCTGTGAAATCATTTCACACTATACCAGAACCTACACATATTTTCACACCCTGTGCTGTGGTGAGTTTTTACAGTTTGTGGTCTGTAATCACATTAGAATTACCGAAGTCGCACCTGAACGCTGGTCTATTCATAAGAGTCACCTTTGGATGTTTGGCAGTTGCTCACTGAAGCAGCCCAGCTAGATTTCAAAAACTTTCTCTGAGCCTCAAGTTTTGAGGATACAGTTGGAAAGTAGTTTGGTCTGTTTTGCAAACATAATCACGTGTGTTTATTCCACTTACACCAATTTCACCACAGGTCTTCACTTTCTTCTCTGTCCATGCACAGTATCCTCCAGTATTTAAATATTCTATTCAAATATTTACATAGTCTGCACCCTCATAAAGTAATTTCTTGATGGTACTGGGTCAAGGAAGTATACCAATTCTGTCAGCTGTAAAACCATCCACATCAGTATCTGTGTAAAATGATCATAAATATTATAACAGTGAAATCTGTTGTCCCACAAATTATTAATCTCATTGTATTACGTTAATACAGTAAATATTATATAACAATGAACACGTACTCCTCCTGTATTTGAAGTTTATGCTTTTCTAGAGGGGAATTCTGGGAAAATGTACCACATTCATAAGAACGCACCTTGTTTCTTTTGTATGTTTTGGATTTCAGTCACCGACCTTGGGAACTTCCTAAGTGAGAGGTAGAAAGCTGGCAAAGGCAGCAGACACAGGGAGTCTCCAATGTCTGCAGCCAACTGCACATGTCTGTGTTGTCACAGTTTCCTGAACATGCGCAGTTTGGCAGCTGTACCTCGGGAAGCTCCGGTGTGGTACACCAGCTTTTAACCTTGAGTGCCCATAAAAAAACACTATGAGGTCAGAGAAGGCTGTTGAAAAAAACAAAGACTCTTAACACGGACATTTAAAAATGCTATTTTTAAAAGTGACCTTTTAGCTGAAACTAACTTATTCACATCCGACAGATTGTACATTGCACTGATCTCATAGAAATCAAGGTTTTACAAGACACAGACTGCAGACTGCTTGTTTGAAACGTATGCTATTGGTGGCAGGGATGCAGTGGGTGGCTGCCAGGGAGGCAGAGACATTTTCTTCAAGGGTGTAGTCAGTGTTGCGGGCTACTCCAGTAAATAACCCCATCCGTGTTCATGAAAACAACCGTAATTAAACTCAGTGGATCACAAACAAACAGAACAAACAGATAAACACACTTGAAAATAGGATGAGAAGGGGCCGTGAAGTAAAATGACTGACAGCGTTATATACACATGCGCAATTTTCAAAGACTAATCAGTTTTTAAAATAATGACAGCAGATCCAAGAGATAATGTTTTCTCTCTTAAGGGTTGCTGCCTTCCAGGAACTCTTACGTTCCGCTCTTTCTCCTTTCTCTTCCCCCTTCCCACAGGACATGAGACTTTTCTCCTCCTCCCTTTCCCCCTGGCCACCGCTCCGCACTGCAGCTTCTCTCACTCCCTTAAATGACCGCCCTGCCCTCTCTTGCTTTCATTTGCTTATATGAAAATGCCTCTTGGCAAAGTCTCTCCTCCAGATACCCGCGGCCCTCATGCAAAATGCCTGGAAAATTAATTCCATGTACATTTTAGGAAATATCGCTCGCAGCCGCATTTTTCCATTAGAAATGGTTTCAAAGGCTACAGAAAGAAACCACAGCCAAATGAGGCAAAGTTTAAGTGAGAAAACATGTGCGGACCATTAAGCCGAGTGACAGGAAAGAGGTTGCATTTCCAGAGCAACAGAGAAGTTCTGCAAATGCCCTTCAACCAAACAAGAGTGGGGTTTTTTTTTTGTTTGTTTTTTTTTCTTTCTTTTCTTTTCTTTTTTTTCCTTAAACTTAAAAAAGAATCAGTCTGCCAAGCCAGAATTTACAAAACTAAAACTCAAATTTAGTTTGAAGAATAATTAAAGCTCAATTCCGTAAGCAACTCATAATCAGGGGCCACGTATGTGAAAGTAACTTGAAGCGTGTGCTACCGAGGAAAGAGTATGGACCTATAGTTCACCTCATCAATTATGTCCCTTATGACTGACATAAATGCCACTCCCCATTTGGGCAATAAACATTTCCTACTGATTTTTCTAATATGGCATCTATATAGATTTGATACAAATAATACAAGGTTAATAGCAATGAACCATCAAAGCGTTAGCTAATCTTCTAGAGTGTTGGAGAAGAAATAATAGAAAGGGTAGCTATTTTCACCGCACTCCCAATTTCAGAAGAATCTATATACATAGTCTTGTTCCATAGGTGGCTAGCACTTTATTTCTTTGAGAGAAATAAAATGGCATGCTCTGTTGCTTAAATACCTTGAAAAGAAAGTGGGACATAGACAGGATTTGGCTGTGACACTAAGTGGCCATTTTGACCTTGCAAGGTTGAATGTCCATTGTGATCATGGGTTTTCTAAGTCAAGCATGAAGGAACTGATGTGAAATATTAACTTGATATCCAAGTGTAAGATGATGTCATTATACAGGTGAAGGCAGGCACAAGATAGAACGAGGCCAGTCATTGGATGAGACAGAAGGATGGGCATGAGCAAAGCTTTAGAGAGGGGAGGAGATTGGAACAAGGAGAGAAGCAGTCAAGAGAACATGGAGGCTGATGTTAAGATTCCTCTCTGCATATTTACAGGTTGTTATAAATATTCTTAAGGGATGGATGTGTACCAGGCTTTGTATGTCTAGATGAGCAAATTATATCTTATCAATTGGATCAGAGGTTATTGTGTTGTGTGTTTGTTCGTGTGGCAATTTAAGTTCAAGAGAGTATGTAGTGACTGGAGATATGTGTATGGTGGCGACCTGCCTTAGGAACTAGACGGGTAGAGAGATTGCTGCCAGGCTCAGAGAGAAGCCATTGGCAGTGTGATATGGGATATAGCAGAACGGGTGAGACGCTTTGCTGACTGAGATGAAGATATCTACCAGATATCTTGGGGTACTACAATGCCGGTTCTAGTGTGGGGTAAAATACAGCCTTTTTAAAATAAATTTACAGCAATATCCAAGGATATCTACTAATTAGAAAGACCCTCAAGAGGAGGGGGTAACCGAGAAAGCTGAAAACATAATTTACCCCACAGCTGGCCATCTTGCTTCTCTGCCACCCTACAAAGGTCAGCTATGAAACACAGCTTGGTTTAGAGGAAGCACTGCAACCCCTACCTACCAGCCAGTAGGCTTGACTTAGAAACTGGCGAAAGCTCAGGGCAGCTCTTCCTCAGCAGTGACTTCTGCTAAGAGTGCCTTCACAACTGTGTTCTGAAATGCCATAGGGACCAGAGATGTTGAGACAGGTTTCAGTAGACATACACACACACACACACACACACACACACACACACAAGCATACAAACACATATAATTTATCTTAAAAATGTTTCTAGAGTGGAGCCAAGATTCTTTGCAGAAGTCAGACATGTTTTTGTTCTGTTTTTCTTTTTGAAACAGGGTTTCTCTTTGTAGCTCTAATGGTTCTTAAACTTATTCTGTAGACCAGGCTGGCCTGGAATTCACAGAAATCTGCCTGCTTCTGCCCCTCCTGAGTGCTGGGATTAAAGGCATGTACCACCAAGCTAGAACACGCTTTGAGAGTACACAGGCTGGGTAGGGATGAAGAGTTCACGGCTGAGCTTCCTTTTAGGCTAAGAATGAGCACATTATCCCCAATCCTAAAGAGAACCACTGGATAACAATGCCACACACAAACCTATGTGGGTTAAGTACCAACAGCCCTCAGCTCTGTTTCATAAGGTATCCAATAGTCTTATCTATCTATGTCTCTCTGTTCTTTTACTTCTTTTTTAAGAATTCAAAAATCAAATAACATTATAAAGCCCCAATCCTAAAACAGGAAAACACCCGATTCTGACATTGTCTTGTCTTATCAAGTCACCAGGGACAACACTTTTAAACTTGTTTAATGGGTAGTGATTTTCTCCATACAAATAATAGTTATACACTTGTTTTTTAAGTTTGACCTTATTTGTTGTTTTTATTCAGAGCATCTGGGAACCTTTGGTCATTTCCCATGTCTCCTCTATTCTCCAGGTATGGTTCTATTGTAGTTTTTTCTGAGTAAGTTAAAGATTCTAGTCTCTCATATACTTCGCACATTAACTCATGTATTCATAATAGATTTTTAAGACTCACTCAGATTTGGGCTTGACTTATTCTGACATCAGAGTGACTGTGGGTCAATGATATACCTATTCACAAAACTTTGCCAAGTAGTGACACAATGATACAATTCTTTTAATCTCAAATATATTTGTAAAGATAAACATATCCCCATCAATTACTATTTCTTTATAGCCTAGTTTAAATATGAAACTTACAATTTCTTACTTATGCAATTACACAACACTTAATTGCACTTTGTTGTATAATTATTCTAAGACTTTTACTTGGCTGACTTGTTATAATTGCTAATTAATTCCCCATGTTTACAACTTCTAATTTAATGTGTTAGGTTTTTGTTTCCCCATGTAATCAATAAAATACCCTTGGTATAACTATCAGCACAGAGTTAAATATATCTAGTGAGTGTAAGCTATGTTCCATAATGCCATGGGGTAGATGAATGAAAATTCAAACTCAGAAATTTGACAGGGAAAAAAACCTTCTACCTTCTATACAAAACATGTTCAAATAAATAAAAAGAACACAAAAGAATTAAGAAATAATATGTACATGACTACACTGAGATGAATGGTTATTGTTTAAAATCTTACTTTTGAAAATACAAAAAGCAATGGAGAAAGCAATGGAGAAACATATGTAACAGATGAGTGACTAATGAGTCAAGAAATTACTGTGAAGGCTGAGGGTGTAGGGGAGCGCTTGCCTAGTATACCCAAGGCACTAGGTTCAAACTCAACCCCACCTAGGAGAAAAGAGAGAGGGGGAAGAGGGAGAGGGAGAGGGAGGGAATTGGGGAGGGAGATGGAAAGAGGGGAAATGGATGGATGAGGGGATGGGAAGAAGAGGGGAAGGGAAAGGAAAAGAGAGAGAAAGCAGAGAATTTGTGAATTTGGAGACTAGGACAATAAAAATGTGACCCCCACCACCAAGGAATATTTTTTTTTCGGAGCTGAGGACTGAACCCAGGGCCTTGCGCTTTCTAGGCAAGCGCTCTACCACTGAGCTAAATCCCCAACCCCTTCCAAGGAATATTTTTTAAGAGTGACTGAAGTTGGGCCATTATATATATTATTTTTCTAATTTTATAAATGTTTGGTATTCTCCTTAATAGAGACTTTGAGATTACGCTCTGTGATTATTTTCAGTTATGGCTATGTCATTTTGTCTGAAAATATCTTTGGTCTTTCTTCCTACCGAGAAATAGTTAAGCTAAATACAGTTTTCTAGTTTGTCAAGCCTTTTCTCTTCACTAGATCTCTCTGGGTGGGGCTTGCCCACCATGTAGAGCAGGCAAGCATGGGCTTTCTTTCCTTTGCCTCTGTCTCCCGGGCATTGAGATAACAGTGTATATATAATCAAACCTCAGAAAGGGTGCGTGCCTGTGTGCCACAGTGTGCTTGTGGAGGTCAGAGGCAGCGTACAGAGTCGATTCTCTCCTCCTACCATGTAGGTCTTGGGACCTCAGCCTCTGGTTTGGCCTGCTGTAGGCACTTATACATAGGGAGCCATAGGACTTCTTATTCCAGCTCCATATACACAGCCTATTCATTCATTCAGTCAGTCAGTCAGTCAGTCAGTCAGTCAGTCAGTCATTTTTAAGTAATAGCATGTTCAGAGACCACAGCCAAATTGGGAACCTCCATCTGGTCCCTCCCCTTGGAGTTCAGGAAACCCCAACAGAGGAGGGGGAGAAGGAATTGTAGGAGCCAGGTGGATGGAGAACACCAGGAGAACATGGCCCATACAATCAACTAAATGGGGCTCCCAGAGACTGAGGCAACAGTCACAGAGCCTGCATGGGTCTGACCTAGCTCCTCATACTATGGTTGTGTAGCTTGGTGTTTTCATGGGACTCTTAACAGTAAGGGTGAGGGCTATCTCTGACTCCTTTGTCTGCCCTTGGGACCATTTTCCTCCTTCTGGGTTGCTTTGCAACACCCTGAGATGAGGGTTTGTGCCTAGTCTTATTGTATCTTGCTATGTCCTATTGGGTTGATATCTCTGGGAGGACTGCTCTTTTCTGAAAGGAAATGGAGGAACAGTGGATCTGAGAGAAGGCTGGGAGAAATATGGAGAGGAGAAATTGAGATCAGAATGTATTGCATGAGAGAAGAATGAATAAAAAGCAACAATAACAAAACTTCACATAAGAGAGAGAGAGGGAGAGGGAGAGGGAGAGAGAAAGAGAGAAAAAGAAAGGGGGGCATGTTTAGATTCCTTGTGGAAATTAGTCACAATTGATTGTACTTCCTTGTGAAGTTACTCTAAAGCCTTTCCTAGGCTTTCTTAGTATGATTTTAGCACTTAAATTTTGGTTGTGTGCATATATACATCTTAAATGCTTCCTGGGGGTTTATTTTCAAATATTTGTCTTTTTCCTGTGCCCGTGTCTTTCCTCAGACACCAGGTAACCTTTGGCCTTCATTCAGTTCATCTCTGCAAAGCAGACGGAAATTGTCTCCAGGAAAATGAAACTGTTAGTTTTCATTCCAGGCTGATGAGGGAGCTACAGGGAGGGTTCACTGGTGAGACTCAGGCACACGCATCAGCAAAGCTTTAGTCTCTGGGAGGAAACATTTGCCTCTTGCCAGGGATGGGAGTGAAGACTACACCACCAACCTCAGAAGCATCTTTGCGGTGAGGAGCATACCAAGGCCAGGATTACTGCTTGATGTGTAAACTTCCACTCTTTCCTCACTGCCAGCCCAGTATCTCACCCATCAAATATTGTATTCTTGATCTCCTTCAGTCACCTTTGGCTATATTAATGATAACAGGCTACATGCTGCTCTCGGCATGCTGCTGGTAACCTTCAACCCCAGACTCGTGTACTTGATCATTTGTTTCCCAGTTGTTGGCACAGCTTGAAGAATTTTATAGAACTTTTGGACGAGAAGCCACAGAGCAGACTTACAGCCAGGAAGCTGAGCTTGAAGGTCACAGGCAGACTCCAAATCCAGCTCAACACCTCAGTTCCCTCACCCATTGGGACGCGGCAGGCTGTGGAGTAAGTGAGCGCCAGCTCTCAGGTTGGGCTGCATCCCTCAAATCTGAGCTACTGCACTGTCCTTGCCCCTTGTTTCATGTTGTCTCAGGCACGGGAAAAATCCCTAATGCATCATCCTGTCTCGCACTCATAACATTCTCAGGAAAGAATAACGGTTTCTTCTCAGATAAATATTCAGACGCTGATCTGCTAAGGGATGGGAAACACCTCAAAGCTTTAGAGTTTAAAAGTGTTGTTGTGGGTTTGATTGTGAAACTGATCAGTGAATTCAAATAACATCCACCTTCATAGTGGGCAATGGAGTTACTTGGTAGATCAAGACATTCAATTTTTTTTTTTAATAATGTGGAAGTCAGTGAGAGAGTTAAAGCATCATAGTGCGTTGCTTCACAACCCTCAGGCCAACAGAGCTCACTGACATTAGAAGCACTCCTCACTGCTACCTAAATCTAATTAGTCTAGGTAGCTCACATGAAGACAGAGCACGGGGAGCCCAGGCAACAGAGAATTTGACTTTCTTGCCACTGAACTTCATCAAGCCAGAAGGAAGGCAAGACAGTAAGGATAACTGAGTGCTCTTGGCTTAGGTAGGACTGGCTTGCAAAAACAAACACACACAAAGCATGGCTTAGCCTGGTGGCATTGAAGAGCACACCATGTAGGTGGTACAGCTGGTCACTCAGAGGAGAACCGGATAAGAAAATTAGTGAATGACTTGGGGTCCTCACAGCTTCTCACGACCTTCACACATTTGTTCCCTGGGGTGATCTCTCTCTGTACTTCTTTGAAACATGGTAACAACAGCAACAGGGCTAATTTAAAGAACCCCTTTCATGAGATACCTACCTCATGTAACAGTAACAACACAGGCTTATTTAAACAAGCCCTTTCATGAGACACCATCATTTTTACCACCATTTTAAGGCATTAAAGTGGAAAGACAAGACAAAAATACTATTTAGAATATCATTCTGCTATGGTTTATAAATGGATATGACATCTGACATAGGGTCTCTGGTTCCCTGTAAATGCTAATTGAAATGAATCTTCACATGCACTCGTGTGTTTAGCAAAAGCCATGAAGGCACCCACCCATGTGATACTTTTACCATTGCTAATAAGAGTCCTCATTATTTTTTCTTGTGCAATCATCTGATAACTGACTGAATTTCCAACTGGGAATGTCAAGAATCAATCCAAGTGTCACTGTGTGGACCAATGACTCCAAGACTAGCACATTCCGCTCATCCCAGCAGGCTTCAATTTATTCCAGAATATGATTCCAGTCCTTTTACAGGGCACTGAACTAGAGACAAGACAATTGCAGCTGTAAAATTCCATATTTCTGTTGGCTCTAAATAACAGCAGGGTTTAGTATAACAGTTGCAATCACTCTAACACTAGACAGTACATTCTGTATCTCTAAATTAAAAAAAATTCTATGAACCAAATGAGGAATGAAAAGAAAATATTATTTATTATTATTATTATTTACTTTACTCAGTCCATATGTATTACTGTATTCTTTGAAAAAAAGGTATTTTTTTTTTTTTTTTTTTTTGGAGCTGGGGACCGAACCCAGGGCCTTGCGCTTGCTAGGCAAGCGCTCTACCACTAAGCTAAATCCCCAACCCCGAAAAAAAGGTATTTTATGCGTATGCATGTATGTGCATGTGCACTGGGTTTATTCCTGGTACTTGTGGAGCCCAGAAGGAGGCGCCAGATCCCTTGAGGCAGAATGAAAGACACTTGTGAGGTGCCATGCTGGTACCAGGGATCAAACCGGAGTTTTCTGCAAGGGCAGCAAGTGTTAACTTCAGGCCCCTCTCTCCCACGCCTAAATTATTGTGTGCTAAACTTTCATGTAATCGTATATCCCCATGCCAAGTAACTTAGACATAGTCATCTTTTATTCTTACAAATATCAAACTGACACTTAGCATATGCCAACAAACACCCCTGGGTGTAACACTGAGGGAGGTAAACCTGACCCTGGGTTTAGAGAATTTACGATCAAAAGGATGAAGACATGGAAACATGTCAGAGTAGTGTGCTGTAGGGGAGAACAAAGCCCGAACCCACAGTGTAGAAGTAGCTTTATGGGGGTTTCTGCCACACTCATCCTTGTTTAGCTCCTGAGTAAACAACACAGAGACATCTGAATTTATTAACATGCTACAAACCTAAACTGGGCAGGTTCTGAGATTATTATCACTGGGGTGGGCTATTAATAACCAGGTAAATGCCCCATAACTTGCCAACTGCTTGGTTTCATGTGTGTGTGTGTGTGTGTGTGTATGTGTGAGTGTGTGTGTGAGTGTATGTGTGAGTGTGTGAGTGTGTGTATGTGTGAGTGTGTGTGTGAGTGTATGTGTGAGTGTGTGAGTGTGAGTGTGTGAGTGTGTGTGTGTATGTGTGTGTATGTGTGTGTGAGTGTGTTTGTGTGTGTGTATGTGTGTGTGAGAATGAGTGTGTGTGTGTGAGTGTGTGTGTGTGAGTGTGTGTGTGAGTGTGTGAGTGTGTGTGTATATGTGTGTGTGTGAGTGTGTTTGTGTGTGTGTATGTGTGTGTGAGTGTGAGTGTGTGTGTGTGTGTGTGTGTGTGTGTGTGTGTGTGTGTGCTCAACATGAGCTTCTATTGCTTCATGCCCATGCTCCATCCTGCCTCATGGTGGCCTTCTCCTTCCCCTCCCTTTTTCCTTCTCCTTGTGCTCCCAACCTGAGACCACCTACTCAATCTCAGGTCCAGCCTTCCTCTCTCTCTTGCCCAGTCACAGGTTCTAGCCTTTATTGTCCAGTTAGAGATCACTGGGGGAGCGTTCTTTACACATTGGTCAATGCAATGCCCATACTTAGACTGCAACCTGACCTTGAGGCTCAGAACTCAGCATCTGAATACAAAGTGCACAGGGCCAACCCCAGGTGAGAGCAACTTGTAAAAGGTGGTCCCAGAGTCGGGCATTTACTATATCTGAAGCACAGAGGGCAAGAGGCGCGGCAGTGACACTTGGATTTAATCAACGGCAAAAGAAGAGTTTGGAATGGAGAACAATGTGGTCCATGTGCACTGCAGACAGGTCACATGGACTGGACTTAATGCCTGTAAGAGTGACGTGGACCCGGGGTGGGCACAAGAGTGACAGAGTGACAGTTGACTGGACAGCCAAGATTCTAAGCAGCAAAGGTGGAAGGCGACTAATGGTTTGTGCTTGTATCACAGCAGATCTGTCAAGGGTGGAAAGAAGAAATGTTTAAAATGTTTAGCATTGTCACACACGCTGATATATATATATATATATATATATATATATATATATATATATATATATATATGTGTGTGTGTGTGTGTGTGTGTGTGTGTGTATGTGTGTATACATATATACATATATACACATATATACATATATATATATTAAAAGGAAGGAAAATGATATAATTATATTATAATCTCAAAAATAAAAGAAATAGCTTGAAAAGTTTAAGTAGAGGCTTCTTGTGATTTTACAGAAGGGATGAGCAGGATGGGGATGGTGCCGATGTTTCTGGTTTCAGCTGGGAAAGAGAATGGTAAGCACACAGCCATCCCTTCCTTCATAGTCGAGGAAGAGAAGTGGAGTTCTGGGAAAGGGATGTTGGTGCTAACCACTTGATGGTGCCGGTAGAGGGGATCTGGGTACAGACATTGGGTTATTACCCTGCATCCCATCTTTAATAAGTCTAGAAGGCCAGGACAGTAAAACCTGCAGAGAGTCCCCGGAGGAACACATATGCTAAGACACAGGAGAAAGAGGAAAACAGCCAAAGAAAAGAGGCCCAGAGCTTGCAGAGGGGTGGAGACAGACAGGAAAGCGCTGGGGCTTAGAGCCAGAGGTGAGGAATGTTGGGACCGGCGAGTGTTAAATGCTACTGAAAAAAAGATGCCCAGTGAGCCTGGGAAATGGCTGACTCCCACTCTGTCTCTGTGGGCTCCGCCCAGGGCAGGGCAGGAAAAGAGAGGTGAGAAAAGGAAGTGAAAGCAGACACTTCCTGAAACTGAACTGAAAGAGACTGAGGTGTAAGGGCGATCGGGGAAGGGGCTGCGGCAAATGGTCTTCTGTCCCTGTGTTTCTAGGTGAGAGATACAATAAGGACCATTTTAAATGTCAGAGAGGAAAACCAAGGGAGCAGAAGCAGAAAGATGGAGACACAGAAAGAATAAAAGTGGGGAAAATGCGAGAGGAGCTAGGGCCGAATGCGCCAAGCAAAGATGTCCGCATCTCTGAGCCACTCGGTATCGACATGGAAGAAATCTAGCCAGTATTTACTTGGTTGTGAAGGAACATAGAAAGAGAGACCATTGGTATGTGGTGGGGGAGGGGAGTTGGGAGGGTAAATAAACAAGCTTTGTGGAGAAAAACATATAAAACAGTTACTGAAGCTGGACACAGCAAAAGGGGGATTAAATGAAAGGGAAGGCTTCTCATTTACTGTAATTGTCCTGCTTGATCTCTTCCTAAAATTTCTGCAAAGTCATTTTTACACCTTTATTACCATTGCCTGCTGAGTCTGAAGCCACAAGTGAGTCTGTGTTTTCTTGGTTGGTTTTCTTTTCCAGAGGACCGCCAACTTATCTGGAGGCAGAACTTTTTGCTCAGCCAGATTCGGTTCTCAAACATCCACAGAAAAATGGCCCAGTGAGCTCACTTCCAGTCACCACATTGCTGCTGCCAGGAAAAGTTCCAAAGCCACTCTTCCTGTCCCCAGGGTAGTCATCCTGCATTCCTTCATATACATGCTTTGAAATTATCAGTCGATGGGATGCTAAGACCGTGATAAAAGGAGCCTGCCCCTGATCACAGCATAAAGCTCACCCAGCATTGAAGGCTAAGGAGAGAGAACCTTTGGGAAGAGGAAGATAGTGTGTTCCAGCTCGTGTACATAGACTGTCAGGGCTTTACCAAAAGGAATCAGACTGACAATTTCATGACAGGTTCTGATTTAACTACTCCTTTATAAAACCAAAATACTTCCAAGAAGGACGAGTGATGAGAGATACTGAGGGGTCAAAGGGTTTCTTTCAAGGTTGTATTAATTTATCGTAGAGCACAGAAGAGCCAGGTCAATAGACAAGGTAGTTATTCAATCCTTCTGGTCATAGTGACAAATCTTAAGTAAAGATCATGTCAGGAAAAAGGTCCCATCAGTTATTGACCAACTTGCCTATAAGGAATGTCTCTACTCTAACTGGTAAGCGTGTGCCATGCTGACGCCAGAGCCCAGCGAGGATTCCATTCAGATGAGGTATAGGGAGCAGAATCAATCCGACGAAAGTGAGTTAGTCTCCTGGTCCACCTAGCAGATAAAAAAATCTCTAAGGATATAGGAGTCTGAGGCAGATAGGAAAAACAGGCACTCAAATGTTTCCTAGTCACAGACAACAGCTTCAAGTTAGCAAACGCAGTGGGTCTGGAGTGGGATTCCTGGAGTGATTTCCAACCTAGCTGGGTAAGCCAACATGTGAAAGAGACGAGAAGCATGCCGTTTAAGTTTTCTGTGTTGAAATAGGCGCAGTGTCTCAAGACAAAATTACAGCGTGGTTGAGGGCTTCAAATGCGATTCCAACCTTGAGGCACGTTGTGAGCTTGAAATTATCTCAGAAGTTACGTTTTGTTTAAAGTGACCATTATGAGACTTAAATATGTAACAGCTTATTACAGCCTTAGGAAACAGAATTTTTAAAAAGACAATAATGGAGACATCATCAACATGACTAAAAGGTAATTCAAATTCAAAAAAAGAAAAAAATTGCTGGAAAATCTTGCTGGCAGTCCAGAGGCTGGTGTTGTGAGACATTCTAAAAGACCAAATAGATACAGCAGAAAAGGACAAGTTCCAGTCAGGGCCTCTAATGTAACCACTGCTGAGCTGATGCAGAATTTTGACAAAAATTCTAGTGCAAACTGCCGAGGCCTCTTGGGTTCACCTTGGGATTCTGTTTCAAGGGTGTGGTACGGTGTTCTCTTTGTCTGTCACTTCTGCTGTGTGCAGTTCAAACATGCCATTTGCCCCACATACATAACACTGGTGTTATAAGTTGGCATGCAATTTCACTCAGAACATGGGTTACGAACATGAAAACCGTATTGTTTTCTACCTACCTAATCAGTAAAGACAGAAATGTCCAGGAACATACTGCGTTCACAGGGAAGAGAAGACTTGAGTTCCTCAGAACTCGGGCAAACATTGGAGAAGGTTTACCATCAGGGCAGCATAGCTGGTCAATAGCTGTCAAATGCACCCTCATCCACTGGGAGCACTGAGAATCGATCCTAGACTTATACACATATGCTGATACAATGGCCCATGCAGAACACCCTGTTCATTGTAAAAAAAAGTCAGAAATTTAAATGTCTCAAGGTTGGAAAAATTAATGATAGAATATCAAGACAGTGAAAGTAACTATATCTAAAAATTAAGAGTTTTATGTGTTGATATAGAAAAATCTCAAAGATGTGACATAAAGTGAAAATCATTAATGTTCATGTACATGTGTGTGTGCATATATATGTGTGTATCCATGTGTCCGTGTGTGTCTGTGTGTGTGTATGTATGTCTGTATGTATATATTTGTGCATTTGTATATATGCATATGTGAGTATATGTATGTGCATGTGTATGTGCGTGTGTGCGTGTGTGCGTGTGTGTGTGTGTGTGTGTGTGTGTGTAAGAATCTAATGCCTGTGAAAAGGAAACCAGTAAATAAATGTGTAGATGTGAGAACCCCTGGAAAAAGACCAGGAGATGAGGGACAGTTTCCTATGGACAAGAGTAGGCAGGAGACTTCTGCCTTTGGGGATTTTGTTTTTTAAACCATGTAAATGTACCATTGCTTCTAAAGTGAAGAAGTCAGTCTTTTAAAAATTATTCTCTTATATTTTTGGTTGTGAGCCTAGCCTTTAACGGCTGAGCCATCTCTTGGAAGTATATTTATGTTACCAAGTGCGGACTGCGTCATGACTGTATCCACAGCTTTGGCTCCTAGCCTAGGACAGAGCACAGAATGCTGAATCAATGGAGCAATCAAGTCCCACGCATTAAGCTCGGCTGACAGAGGAGCAAACACACTGCTTTGGTGCTTCGGCAGAGCTCCTTGTGTGATAACCAAGAAGAATGCGGCATAAGAGAAAGGCAAAGGAAATCGGGGATGGGAGCTCAGGTGAATCCAAGTTCCAGGCAACAAATCCCATGCTCGTGAACATTCACAGACAGGGAGGGATCTCTGGAGCTTTCTAGAGTTGGCCAGCTAAAGTTGGATAGACAGACTGAAGATGGGGAGGGAAAAGACAGAAGCAGTGAGAGCTGTACTACGCAGATTTCAAGTACAATCAGTTGTTTTTCTTTCAAAGAAAAAAAAAGATGATTTGGGCTTTATTTGGTTTTAAGTAAGCCATTTGGCTGTGGTCCTTTTGCAACTGGTTGCAGATTTTAAGTCTTTCTTTCATGCTTTCTTTTAAATATTTATTTGATACTGTTTTCATCCCCAAGGTTCAAAGTAATCAGCTCACTTAGACCCGTTTGAATTAGTAAGCGATTAATGGTTGTTATATTCCGTGGCTTAGAGAGCTGACTTGGCTGCACATGGGGTCTCTGAGGATCTGTAAAACTCAAAAGGATATTGGAAACCCAGTCATAAGTTGCCTGACTTAACTGACCCTCAGAGTGATGTGGGTATCAATCCTTCAAAATCTGCCCCCAAGTATGACTAAGCTGCAACAGAGTTGAAGAGAACTTTCCCTCTCTTAACTCATTTTTAGCCTTTATGTGATTTTCAAAATCAAACAAGTACAGAATATATTTAAATAGCTTCTCTATTGAAGACTGTAAAAAAAAAAAGTTACATCCATTAATTTTGTTTTTCCTTTGGAAGGGCAGCCTACAAGGCATTCTTTTTGCCCCCTTAATATAGAAGCTGCATGTTATAAGAAGCCTCCACTTGCTTCACAGGAAGCCATAACACAGAAGGAGGACACCAAGGCTAAGATTAACTTGCTGTTGGTGCCCAAGGCTCCCAACATCTGCTCAGAAAGACTTTTAGGCTTTTCACTTTGCTCCACAACAATTGTCACAATTGTCAGGAAATTATAAACTAGTCACATGATCAAGCACAGAACAATGGAGAATTTGCATTGTATAACATAGGCAGGCATGGTGCCCTGCCCTCTCATACGCTAGCAATGACAATAATCAACTGTAACCGCATCTGACAATGTTGACTGACCTTAGCCACCTCATCAAGAGCAAACGGAAGTGCTCAGAAAAACTACACAGCTTGATGCTCTCTTTAAAACCTAACTTTTCCAAACAAAGATGTATACAATTTCATTTATACACACATGCACATGTATAAACATGTGTGCACACACAGGAGCATGCATATATATTCGCACAAGCACACATATACACATGTGCACACATACGCATGCACACATGCACACACATGCACATATGCATGGACAGGCATAGACACATGCAAACAGGCACTCATGCATGCACAGGAGCATGTGCACACGCACTTGCATAAGCACACACATGCACGCACATGCACATACATTCGTACATACACACATACACACATTCATGAATATACATGTACACACATATACACAGTCACACATACATGTGTGCACAGATGCACATACACACATATATACATGCACACACAAAACATGTGCATGTGTACACACCCTGAAACTGTGGCAGAAATCAAAAGAAAGTTCCTCATGGAATTCAGGATAGCCATTGCCTCTAAGAAGTAGGGGGGTGTTGATTAGTACACAGGAAGATGGGAGTGAGTATTTAAGTTCCAGCCCTGTGTCTGGGTCGTGCAGGTTTGGCATTCATCATAGTATTAAAATAGAAGTATTTAAAACTAAACCAGAGATGAGCATATCAACCAAAATAAAATATGTATGAAAATCTATAAGAATCTATAAGTTATTTGGTTTGTTAATTAAGGAAAAAGAAAAACAAACCTCCCCAAATATCCATGCTGATGCCTGTGTTCCAAACTCAAATAGATGGGAACAGAAGCTTGTACCGGAAGTCACTCCGTTCTCCAAAGCAGTCACCAGTGAAGGGCTCTCCCCTAGATTTCTCCCTGGCCTCACGCCTTCACCTGATGACTCCGCTGATAAACAAACAAACAGCAAACAAAAAACAACAACAACAAACAGTACAACCAGGAACCATTTGCTCCCCCGGGAGCCTCTTACTCCGTAACACCAGCTTACATCTGTCCTGTTTACATCAACAACACTGTGAAGAATGTAGGGCAAAGATGTGCTCAACAGACAACCGTAGATGATTCTAGAAGGATGAAGATCGGTCCCAAAATATGGCAAGCGCATAAGCATGTGCTCAAAATGTGTGCAGGTTGTTTAATATTAATGCCCGTGCATAATTCTTAATATTGGCATACTGCTTTTAAATTGTATCAATCCGCAGCAATATTTATAACAAACACTGCTCTTTTGCTCACAGCAGTTGAGCAGATTTTCCTTTTAAAAAACTAACTAATAAGAAATACTCAAGTTAATAAAAAAAAAAAACTAACTAATTTTTTTTTTTATCGAAGGCAGTTTTAAAATTTTGAAAACAGTCTCTGGCACGTGTGTAAACGTAAAGCAGTCGAAAGTTACCGGGTAATATGTGAATAACAATGTTGAACGAATTCATTCTGACACAAATGTTCAAGCCTGTCTTGGTACCCCTCCCTGCCAGAAAAAAAAGAACTTAAATATGCAAATCACCTACAGCTAAATGAACTTGACAGTCCTCTAAGAAATAACGACCAGTTCGTCTGCCCTCTCCCTTGAGAAACAATCATAAAAGGAACGTTCTGTGTTGTGGTGGAACTTGCAGCTGAAGGACAACCCACGTGAGGTGAGCAGGTGACTCACGTGTCAGTGGAGCAAAAGCACAATCCTGGCAGCAATGGGAAGAGGCCCCACTGCTCCAGCAACAGCCAAAGCTTCCTGACGCAGACTGCATTGACCTAAGGCCTGAGAAGGGTAACTGGGAGCAAGGACGAGCAGGTGTGGATACCTGGCGGGAAAAGTGCTTATGGAATTAGTGAGCTCCACACAGACAGGACAGAGCTAGACCTGAGGAACTGGAAGTGGCAAGGAATGAGAATGAAGAGACGAGCCTCAGACCATGAAAAGGCTTGCCTCTGCAGCTCAAACTCCCTGTCGGCAGGAAATGCAAACGGACGTTTGGAAGACTCTCTAAGGGAAGCAACACACAGCAAGATACCAGAGCACACACAAGTCAGCTTCCAACAAAAGATGGAGGTTGACACACAGCCCTTAATGAGACCATAGGTGAAATCGTAAAGGAAATAGTACACACTAAGTCCCCTGGATTCCCTTCCATAGGCAACCAGGAGACAGGAAAGATATCATGATGCTCACATTTGCATGATAGATAGAGGTACCTTTGGGATACAGAGCAGCTAAGGATGGAGGGAAGAGATTGGTCCTGTCTCCATGACAGAGTGTGGAGAAGACAATGGCGGAGGGACAAAGAACTGGGAGGAAGAATCGCTCTGGGAGACAGATTTCCCAAAGACGATGGCAGAGGCCAGGTCTCTCCTGACCTCTGAAGCTGCTGACCTAGTTTCTGGACTTGCTGAAAACCCATGGCATCCATGGCTGGCATTCAGGAAGGGAGACAGTCCCAGATGTTGGTCCATTTGGAGAATTGGATAATCTCCTGCATACTTCTGTGTGATCCCAGAATTCACAAAACAGAACTGCTAACCAATGCCATTTTCAGAAGCAGGAATGTTGTCTGTTGCATTTTCCAACACTTCCACTTTGGCCATGACATGTGACCTTGACTGTCCCCATAATCGGATGTAAATTTATTAACACCTTTGAGTCAGTTGCCTGCAAATCTATGCCCTGGCCACCACCCAAGCCTTTCATCGTGTCTGTTCATCTCATGCTGTTTGTTGCTAGTCTTTGAGAGCTTTGTGCAGCTCTTGAGTTTTTGGACTGCAATCTGTTTCTCTCTCATGCATTCTTTCATTAAAATTGATTTCTGAATGAGGAAAAAGACTTTTAGACAGATACCAGAGCCCGAGCACCAGAGGTAGGGATGAGAATAGCCGAGAGATCTGACTGACATTATTTTAATTGCAACTTAAAGCCAAAAGGCAAAGACTTAGCAAAGAGCTTGGTTTCATTACAGTTGTTCCATGCATGAAACGAACCATTACACACTGGAAAAGAGGAAATCATTCCAGAATGGCTTAGTTATAACAAACAGAATGAGTTCCAACAAGCTGTTTTTAGTCCCATGGCCAAAAAACGCATTCTGTCGACATTTAGGATGGCTTTTTTTTCTTGGTGCAGCATTATAGTTTGAAATGTTATTTCATGTTGTGCTCTTTCTAGACCATCTTTGCATTGAATAATGAGAGGAATGACCAGCTGCTCTCTAGTAGTTTCAGAGCTCTTTATAGGAGGCAGCAGGATGCTGGCAGATGGTAACTTTAGGTGGAGCTCTCTCTAAGAATAGGTCTGTGGCACCTTGTTTGTGTAGAATATGCAGCCTCACATTTCTGAGAGTCAGGAGCATGGTAATTTATTGAGATAGTAGTTTGTATTTTTATCTCAATGTGGTCTTGTGTTCCTTCATCAAAATGAGAAAATATTTTGGGCTCAGTGGATTAAAGGCCAAAGACAAAGGTACTCAGAAAAGCTTTTCTTCCTAACTGTTGATTTTGAGATTCTGAATTGGGAATATTCTAGGGCTAGGAAAAGGGGGGAAGAGAAAGAAAGGACTTTGGGACCTGGAAAGCAGAAATAGTTCTACATCTTGAAAGAAATTGAATTGCATTAACTTTCTGTGTGTGTGTGTGTGTGTGTGTGTGTGTGTGTGTGTGTGTGTGTGCCTGTGTCTGTGTATATGTGTGTGTGTGTGCCTGTGTTGTATCTGTATGTCTATTTGTGTCTGTGTGTGTGACTGTGCCTGTGTGTCTGTATCTGTGTGTGTGTATGCGCGTGTGCCTGTGTGTGTGTGTATGTCTGTGTTTGTGTGTGTGTCTTTCTCTGTGTGTGTCTGTGTGTGTGCCTGTGTCTGTCTATCTGTGCCTGTGTGTGTGTCTGTCTCTATGTGTATCTGTGTGTGTCCCTGTATTTTAAAACATTCTAACAACTGTTGAGCACTTCCATCCTTCCTTCTCTGGCATCATTGGTTAAATACACTTGGTTCATGTCCATAGCAAAGAAACATCCTGCTAATGAATGCTGAGTTTTAAAATAAAAGAATTATAAATAGGCCACACTCATAACCAGTACTGGTTTCAAAAATTCTAACAATTGTATAAGAACCTGAACTTTTTTCTGTTAGGGTAAGCTTTCTTGATTTAATGGGTCATGTCCACAGACCGTTTATGACACAACTGTACTCATTTTCACATTCTGTAATGCCTAAGCTCTGTGACTTCTCTGGGGGACTCCCCTGCTATTAAATCCCAATCTGCTGTTTCTGCAAAGGAAAGAGTCAAAAGGAAATATATGAGGGGGGCTGAAAGGCAAGACCCCATTCTTTTGCCTGATTTCTCAAGTGCAGTGTGAACTATGAACTCTGGCCAATGGCACTCTTCATGCCCTCATATAGACACATTAGTCCTGTTAGCTTTCTGTAAGGATTGTAAACCCTCGAAAGTGACAAAAGATGTGAGCAGAGCAATGGATCATAAAAGATTCTCAAAGGGTCTTAGCTCTGCCTTGGCTTCTCTGATAAGGTAGCAGCAATGACCACACTTTTCAACTTTTCATCTGAAACAGGTTTGATTATTTATTTCTCCCATAGCTGCAACAGGAAGGATTAGAAATAATCTCTCTCTCTCTCTCTCTCTCTCTCTCTCTCTCTCTCTCTCTCTCTCTCTGAAAGGTAGAAAGAAAAGAAAGACAGAGAAACAAGGAAGTCAAGACCTGAAGAATGATATACAAGAGTAAGTCTTTGCTTACTCTCATGGTTTTGTCCCTTTGAACCTCATCAGATGTTCCAGACTTTAGAATGGACATAAAGAGTGACCATGAGATGCTAATGGTCTCAGATGACCCAACACAAAGGAGCATAGAATGGCAGTCAAACTATATAGAAAAATGTCAGAAAATAACTCCACTCTAGCCAAACACAATGCAAACCTTGAGTGGCCAAGGAAGGCCCATTGATGAGCTGCTCCTACAACAGAGCTTAGATATTCCTAGAAAACCAGATGGAGAGCCAGCCTTTCTTCTCTAGCAAGAAGAAACCATTACTCCACCTCCGTGGTGAAGCCAAGGGCATCCTGGCATCTCACAATGCTGCAGTCCACAGGCTCCCCTTCTGCTGCTCCTGATTGTCTAAGTATCAGAAGAACCTTAGAGAGAGATGGTTTTACCTGTTGCCCAGCAATAACAAGGAAGATGGGGTCATCCTCATAAGTTGGTCAGTGAGAACCCTGTAGAGGCAACCAGAACACCAAAGGGAACCGACCTCATCCAAAAGTCACAGGGTGACATCACAGCTCTTTTCTGCTTGTGTAGGGGTACTACAGGTAGACAACTACCAAAATGCTTATGTTAGACACAGGGTTGCCATTTATCTTAGTGACTAAGTTTACACAGAAAAACTATTCTGTAGAAAGTTGGAGGAGAGCTTCCAAGCAAATGGGGAAAAAAAGACAATGAATAGATATCAGCCTTGAAATGGTGGGCATGTTTATAAATGTTGGACAAAGGTATTACAGCTTTTGCCATATAATATGTCATAAATACATTTGTGAACAATTAAAGTATGTCTGAGTCTGGATCTCTTACTATCTTACTTCCCTCTTTGCCCTTTCTCTCCCCATTCCCCTCCCCCTCTTTTCTTCATGTGTTTGTGACTGGCCTCTACTCCTCAACTCCCCTCCCCATGCCCCCTCTCCCACTCCTTCTCCTCCCTCTCTCTCTCTCTCTCTCTCTCTCTCTCTCTCTCTCTCTCTCTCTCTCTCTCTCTCGTCTCTGTCTCTAATAACCCCTCAACTCCCCTCCCCATGGCCTAAATAAACTCGATTCCATACTACCAATACTAATCACAATCTGCCCAGAACGCTGGCATGTGAATACTACAGAAAGCCCCACTAATCCATTAGATTAGATCCATTTGCAGTAGAAGCTGCAAAGAGGAGCCTCATGCAAATCTTAGAACTGAAAACAAAGAATCATAAGGAGACACAATGGATGGGATCAATAGTTAAGTGAAAAGAACAGAAGAAAAATCAATGAATTGGAAGACAGAATAACAGAAATTAATCAGTCTGAATAGACAGAAATCTTGAAAGGGAAACCAGTCAATCAACAGAGATCCCAGAATACCAGGGGCCATGGGACAGAAGCAAATGATCCAGTTTCTGACACTGGAGTCTTGGGGGAGAAGAGAATACCACTTGAAGAAATAATCAGACACTTCCCCAATTTTGGGAAGAATTTAAAATAAGACAAAACCAAAAGAATCCATGCAGAGCAATACCATAGGCTTCTAGAACAAAAGACAGAGTCTATAGAGCGGCCAGGGTAGGGTGGCATCTCCTATGGGGAGAAGCAATTCAAATGTCTGCAGGTTCTCATCATAAACCATGGAGACCAGGAGGAAGTAGGGTTTTTTTTATCTTTTCTTCCCCCCCCCACCCGTTTTTCTTTAGTCAATGTAAAATTCTATTCCCTGAATAAAAAAAAAGTTTCCCTTTCAAGAAAATTCAGGAATGGAGAAATGAAGACATCTCAGATGAAGGAAACTTAAAAGAATTTGTTTCCAGCTTGCCTGCAAAGAACAGCTGAAGGGTGCCCTCTAAGAAAGAAAGAAAACATCAGTTAAAAAGGGCATTTGATACAACAGAAAAAGGGAGGTGAAAATAGAAGCAAGCATATAGCCTTTCTTTTAGATGTGAAATCCATCTAACGTTTAGATTCTACGTCCTATCAGATGCTTGAAGCAAAGATTACAACTGTAGTTGTGAGCACGTGACACAAACAGGGAAGGAGGAAGGATGTGAGGGAAGTACGTTTTCTATTCCTCACTTAAAATGTTAAAACGACGCTGGTAGCCTTTGATAAGTTATACAAAGATGAATGGAACGAAATGGAAAACACTGCACTCTGGGAAAGAGTTTGGAAATCCCTTTAAGGATTGAAACCACAGCTGTAACACAAGCTTGTAATCGCTCCCGTGAGTACTTATCTCAGAGATGGAGACAACAGTAATATCAGCACTGAAGAAGCTGGGAGAATGGTTGCACAGAGTTAGAAGCAAGCCTGGGCTCTCCAGCAAAAACCCACAGCTGGAGAAAGAGGAAAAAGGGGTTGTTGGACATAGCAGGGCCATGACATACACGAACTCGCAGTGGCTGTGGCTAAGTGCCCAAGATGTGCAAGATCAAACCACCAAAATCTCAGAGTGGATGGGGGAGGGGCTCGTGAAGTCTCGTCCCTGGCTCAGGAGCTATTGGCTATTGAGTCAGTCTGCACATATGAGGGCTCTGTGGAGCTACCCAGGCTCCAGCAGACGCTCTTACATCCATGTACACACCCGGCAGCACAAAATGGATTCTGTGAGCTCATAACAAGAGAGGTTGAGAGGTAGAGGGAGGGGGAGAGGGAATGAGCAGGAGAGGAAGAAATGTGGGTGAATTTGATCAAACTACCTTCTGTGCATGTATGAAGTCCTTAAACAGTGAAAACTCTAGGAAGGGTGCAGGGCAAGGGAATGAGTGTGGCTGCAATGAGGTAGCGTGTGCTCCTCGTGGAACAGCTGGAGATGCCTTACGTTGGGGAACACCGATGTGGTTAAGTGTGGGTAACTCGGGATAGAAAGCAAGGAAAGATTGGAGCAGCAAGCATTGGGTGCCATGGGCTCCAGATAGAAGGACCTCTCTTTAGCTTCTTCCTGTGGCGCGCCTTCTCAGACTCCGGGTGGCTCTGCAGCCGCTGGTGTATCGAAGTCCTTACAGTCATCACTACAGCTACTGTCCTTCTCGTTTTATGTCTGAGGAGCCTGGGGCTCGGAGAGGTTATCTGTTAAATGTCACCCACCTTATAAGCAAACAGGACTTCTAATGTGAGCCTTTCATCTGGCTAACCTCAACGTTCAAACTCACTTAAGAATCACAGTGTGCCGCTTGGACTCCTAGGGACGGTACATGAGGACAGAAGTGGTACAAGCAAAATCAGGGGAAAGGTGAGTTAGAACTGGTAACAGACTCACCGGAAGGGCAGCTGGAGTGGTGTGTGGAGCGCATCGGTGTACTCGGCGGTTCAGCCTAGGCGATGAGGACTAATTCTAAGAAAGTAGACAGGGTGGGAGGGTGGTGCGGGGGCGGACAGGGAGAGGGTGTCAGCCGACAGCGTTCCACTTACCACCAACATTATGGGAGTGACTTGCTTTAAATCAAGATGGAAATCTCTACTTGTAAAGTAAAACAGAGCTGCATAAAAATCTGTTTAGGAAGCCACTCATGCTTGGATAGACAAGACAACATGTTTCCTAGCAGACAAAAATGACCAGAATCATGTTAAACCACAGGATTTCAAAGAAGCAAATGTTCGGATTTGCTCATTTCCAGTTTAGACATTTGCTTCCCTGGAGCATATGTCCTATAAATAATGTAACACCCAATATAAAACCTGGCGGGATATACAGCCCATTAAACGTCTCCCATTGTGCTTTTCTTTATCTGTCATATGTTTAAATGCGGTTTTATTAACTGTGATAATTGCCCCTTTAACTGCTAATGATAGCACGATACTGGTAAAAAACCAGCTTGAAAGGTCGTTTCCCACCTCCCCTAGCAGTCCTAGGAGACCGTATAGGAACCTTGAATTCAGGAAGATTTGGGTTTCTTGTACTTGTCTTAATTTGGTCTTTTACCCAGATAGTAAACGAAGGGCTTTGCCGACACATGTCTACTCTCTTATATTAACCCCCACAGTTGCTGTATGGATCCACCCTAATAAATAAATAATAGATGGTCCAAGTCAGCTCTCCTGTCTGCAGCTCTGAGACTAACCAGTAGGGGGCAGTACTAGTGTTCTCTGGTACGGAGCTTGGGTAGGCATGAGCACTTACTTGCTTACCCCGTGGTTAAAGTGAGTTAAAGTATTGCTGATGGCTTCTCTTGCCTTGTTCAGAGGAGAAAACACTGATGTTGGTTCCAAGAGAAGGGAAGATTGTTTTTTACCAATCCTAGATCCTACCCCTCCCTGCTGATTTACCTTGCCGGGTACCTTTCTGATTTATCATGCTTAGCAAACAGCCTTCTGATTGGGAGTCTCTTCCCCTCTCAGGAAAGAATGAATCGACTATCTTCTGCAGCAAGTACTTCATGGCCTTTTCACAAAAATGTGGGTGGGGGGTATTTCTTTCTTCCTTCCTTCACTAGATTCTTCATAACGTAGGGAAAAGGTGAGCATCAAGGGGATTTCTCCAAACAGCAACCACCAATATAATATTAAATAGGCATTCAAGAAAGGCTAAGGCAAGGTTATGAGTTTGAATTCACTCTGTTCTACATAATGAGCTCAAGGCCAGACTGAGATGTATAGCCATACCTCATCCCATCAAACTAAGCAAAAAGATTAAACTAAATGTACATTTTGGGTTTCATTCCCATGAAAGAACCTTTAAAAATCATCTCAAGAAATTGAGGAAGGTGACAAATTAGAAGCTGCCTTCGTGTTGCATGACTGTGAAAAGCCAGGAGAATAGAAACAGCCCACAGTAGACATGTTGAAGAAAAGGTTGTTGGAGGTGTGTAAAGTAGATGGCAGGACCGATGAAGAGTGGAGGAGAGCAGATGTGTGCAAAAGAGGAAGTGAGCAGGCAGGGCAAAGCCTCCCGGGTAACAGAAGCCTCCTCTAAGAGCTAGTCAGGCAACCTTGGTCAGAAGAGTCTAGCAACACCACCCATAGAACCAACCCACAGTTCTCACTAGCCCTGGGTCTCCATTGAAAAAGTGACTTCTCTGGCACATTGTGTCCTAACTTGCTCCAGAAAGCCCAGGATGCAGGAGACTATGCCCATCACTAGGAGGTTGGGAATTGGGTCTATCACCTGAAATACTTTGGCATCTTCAGGTCTGAAATCTGCACATGACTACCCTCTGGGGCAGCCTTTCTGCCGTGAGGGTCTCTGGCAGCTGGACTGAGAACACTGAACCCAACAGGGCACTGGACAGCCAACCTTGTCTCTCTAGTAGATATTCAATGTTGATTGCCTGATTGGATTCTGAGCACGCACACACACACACACACACACACACACACACACACACACACGCGCGCGCGCGCAGTACAAAGAGTCTTTAATAGACTAGATTAAGCAGAGAATGACTACCAGGGAAGAAAGAAATGTCTGACGAACACTGTATTCAGACATACTGTAAAGGAAAAGGTAAACGAATGTCACCAAATATCCAAGAATTCTGGGAGATGATCAAGTAAGCAAACCTAAGGATTCATGGGGTAGAAGGAGGTGAGGTTAAAACCAAAAGGCATGGAGAACATCTTAAAATTCTATCACAGGGACAGTAAGATGGCTCAGCAGAAACAGCTACACCATTCCTGAGTGCTCTGTACACAAATTAACCCGTTACTATTCTGCAGAGAGCCTGGTACAATTTGGTACACAAACCCCCAAACATTTATTGTCTAACAAATCTGTAAGAAAAGCACTGGCCTGTGACCAACAAAGTTGATAGAAGAATTCCAGCTCTGTTCAGCTCTTCCAAGCTCCGGCCCCGCCCACTTCTCCCCCACTACCCCCGTGGCCCCTGACCTCTGGCCTTTTTAGTTCGGGCAGTAAGTTACAGAATTCAAACCCTGAATGTGGAAGCGCAAATTCTCCTTGTCCCGTAACTTTAATTTGTTTACTAAGTCCCCATGATTTCTGTAACTGACACTCCTGTCCCTGTACTGCAATCAATGCTGTTTGTTCATCTCCAACTTCATCTTCGCTGCAGCACAAAAATTATCTGGGGCCAGCCATGTTTGTGAGGTTCCAGAGGGGAACTCCTGCTAGACCCGTCTGCTTCCACACCAAGTCAGAAACTGCAGCCTCCCCTTAAGTTTCTCATCTCAGGGTCTTCCAGGGGAATCGTCTCTCAGCTGCTGAGGTCTTCTATGGGTAATTTAACTGAGCAGGGTTGATGAAGTAATTTGTCTTTCTTTTTCCCAGAGAATTCCATGGTAACTACACCACTGGCTTTTTTTCAACCAAGGTATCTCCAGTCTACATCTCTGCTACTTTTTGCTCACAAATATCCAAAATCCAATTTAGGATGAAGATTTCAGGTGCCCTGTGTATATCCCAAAGAAAAATACCAAATGTTAGGATGAACTCTTGGGGTGAAGTTACATGAATCTTAGTTCTGCTTTATCCAAAATTGCATTGTGACCTATAGAGGAAAGGTTTCTTTTTCCTTGACCTAAAAATCAGTCATTCTAGATGATACCTTTCTCACAAAGGGGTCTGTATGAAGCTGTATAATCTTGGACCCACTGTAAAGCCTGCTCAAGAAGAACCCACCCAAGCAGGCTCAACATTAGCCTGAATTAAGATAATTAAATATTCTGGACTGTCCAACGCATGGCTTTTGTTTGATAAAAGGGGTTATGAGCCATCTCCTTTGAGAGTCCTTCACATTAAATAGGTTAAAAAAATCACAGAGAAGAAAAGAAAACAGCTTGTGTAGTTTTCTTAGATCTGGGTCAACTATTTCTCACAAAGAAAGAGAATCAACTTCTCTCGGCAATAATTCTTGTACTTCAAGCTGTATTTTAGCATAAGACCCTCAGTCCCTGGTGGAAGGAACATGTAGGACAGAAGACTGGAGGATTCTAAATGTCACATTTACCCAATATCTCCTAAGAAATGTCTTTGATACAAGAAATAAGACATCTACAGACCAAATTTGGGGGCCGAGGTTAAAGGCTGTTCATTCATGAGAAATGAGCAAAGGATATCATGGTGATTTGAGACAAGAAAAAATAAAATAGGAGAATGCAAGTGTTTGAATGAATTTCAAGGATGTAGAATAAAGGCTGCAAATTACTCTCAAGCATTCTGAAAGGTTTTTATTTTAAATACTTTTTCAAGTACTAAAAAAATAGTTTTTCAAATATTTCAGGGTAAAAATACTGGATTTTGATTAGTTAGAAAGTATTCCTCTAGTACCATTCCTGACAAGACGGGGGTATGCCAAGCACAGTGTTGTGAAGAGTCCTTGACAATACTCCCATGGGTAACCCTGATGGGCGACACTGAGGCTGTGTTTTAGGGATGCTATTTCAAGACCCATGGGGAATGGAGAGGGATATCAGCCTTTTGCTTTTATAATTTACATAGTCCAATAAGTAGCCTTTAAAATCATTTTAAAGCCTCCACAGACAAAGGCATCGATTGTCGGGAGCCATTTTGCCTGTTTCTGTGAAAGTCAGCTGGCCAGGCAGAGTCAAAGTGGAGCAGGGTCCGTTGGCAGACTTCCTGGCCTGCCGAGGCATGGAATGATAGGAGCTGTACTCGAGACTCGAGGCGAGGGGGGTGAAAGTTCTATTGACCTTGGTGGAAGGAACAGGGTGGCCTCTGGATGAGAACAGATTCCTTATATGTGTATTTCAGCAATTGTTTCTGTTAGCTTGTGGCTTCACTTCCCACGGTACTGTAGGGTAAAGAAAGGCTATGAGAAATAAACTCAGGGCTGCTGCAAGGTTAACTGTCAGTCCTCCCAAATCTTATCTCTTGTCTATGCATATTTTTCTGCCTTTCCTATCTTTAATCCTTGATCGCCCCTCAGAGGCTGTTCAACTTCCTGTCTGCCAGCCCGGCACAGTAGATATTCTTTCATTTGGAGAGTGCATGCTAAGTGTGTGTATATGTGCCTGTGTGTATGTGTGTGCACATGTGCATTTGTTTTCAAACATGTGATAGAAGTGTCAAGAGAAGAGATGAGAAATGTCAGGAAATATCTTACTGGAAAGGAAGACTTGGTTTAGCAGTATGCTTTCCACACAGATGCCATGATAGGCATGGTGATACTCAAGATGGAGGACAGTGTACCCAGAAGTTTAGAGGCTGCAGAGAGCATCACTGCTCCAGCCTCTACTTCCTTCAATGTATATGTGTCATGGCATATTCTCAGAGATGAAATGTCTAAAAATGCATTTTAAAGGACTAAACAGTCACAGTTCAAGATGGTATCAAAACTTCCCATACAACACCAAAATAATTTGGGTGGCTTAACAATTTCATCTTCTATGAAGAAATCTCAAGTCACCGTGCTGCTGGCTCAGCAGCCACCCACACTGATGGCCGTCATAGGAAAACCATTGCTTTGATCTTGCTTGTGTATGCTTTGGGGGCTGAGTTCCATACACATGTTTTAATAATTCAGCCCTTTATATTTGGACCTCGGCAACACACAGCTGTGTCACTTCTCCCTTGAAGCCCACTATTGCTATGTGTCTTCCTCAATACCTCTACATACCTGCCAATCTTACAACCATCTAACACCATCCCTGTGTCAACATGCATACCCTCTTGTAGCAAAAAGTAAGTTTAAACCCTGATCAAAATTAATTAGTAGAAAGAAACCTCGGCAAACCAAAGTGCCAATAAATGTATTCTGATAGGGAACCACTGGATACTTTTTGTTTGAGGACATGACAACCAGATGTTCTCAAGGTCTGCTTTTTACACTTGATCTTAGCCAAAAGGCTGAGAAGCAATCAAGGTCTCCTTTTTATAACATTTTTAAAATGCAACATGCACAGATACCTTTCGAGACTAGTTAACATTCAAGTCCTATGTTAAAGGACAGTGTTGCAATATGTACTTTCTGTGCTTACAGGCCATGCATCCTGGCTTAGCTACACTGTGATACTGTATCCTCTATCATTGTCTTCCCTCTCACAGGTTTTACAATAATTTTGTATTCATCTGGAATAGTCTACATTTTGCTTTCTTTTGGTTTGGTAAGTGACTTGGACACTAGAGTCTATTGAATATTGAAAATACATCCCTTTACATGTATCAGGGCATAGAGGTGGAGGCTGGCAGAGTAGAGTGTCAAGGAATTAAGTTATATGGTAAGACAATTGTAGTATTCATTCATGTCCAGCCAGCTGAAGCTTAAATGTCACCCGAATGTAGCCAAACGTGGGCTGTCAACACTGTGGTCCAGTATCAGAGTGACAGTAAGCTATTCCTAGAAGTGTGTGTGCCTGCCAAACACATCAGGGGGCTCGGGTTTGACATTATTTCGTGCAGTCCCTCTGGCAGCCGGAGCCTGGTGAAGACAGCAGAACTTCCAGCTGGCACTGTGCGTTCACTGGGCTACCAGAGATAATGGATGCATTTGACATTTAGAGTTTGGTCCAAATGCACAACTGTAGCAAATACCAGTCGCTGGACTCAGGAGCAGCTAGAATGCAGAGATGCAGAACATCTCCACAGAGACCTGCCTGGAGTCCTGAAACCAACAAAGACCACAAAACACAACTGGAAGCTAAAAGTGGTGTACGGATTGTGTGCACTAACCATGCACAGCCCTCAGGAGGAAGAATAGTGCCAGAGAGCTGAGGCAGAGCCGAGAGTGCCTGTGCGAGCCAAGAGACAGAGCTTTTATCCCTAATAGGCACAAACAGCTTAAGATGAAACTTGCCTAGATGTGCCAAACTTACCTCAGGACTCTCACAGCTATCTGCTGAGCCAAATACTTCTTACTGAACTGGCCACTGAGGAAGTACGGCAGGACTGTGACGATCAGTATTCTATAGCTATGAATGTAATTTTTGCACATGCCTTTTCTACCTAAAAGAAAAGGCTAAAAGTATTCTTTTTAAGCTTTTTATTATTGTAAATGAGATTCTTGTTTTGTGTTCTAAAGCAGATATTTTGTCAAAAACCCATAAAAACAGGAAAAGATTAATATGAGGAACTCTGCTGTGCCCACTGTCTGAAGTAAGCCTATCAGTATTTGGGTTAATATCTTTCCATTCTCATTTCAATACAGGTGCAATGTTACCAACTCAGAAATATGTAACCTGAAGTATGAAGAATAAAGATGTTCTCTGTGTAGCCTAATTTTACTCTGCTCACCAAATCCTGCGGTCACCATCCTAGCAGGTTTCTTACTGGGTGCTGTTTTATAACACAGCATGGTGTTCTAGTGCAGTTCATTGTGATTCACTTTGATGACCTCATGTTATTGAAACATGTACCATTCTGATGCTAGAAATAGAGGTGTAATGATTGGTAAGATGAGGCATTTTTTGATAATCTGTTCTGACTAATATGTATGTCCCAGTCTCCTGTCATTTCTTCTGTTAGAAATTCATCTTGCATTTATTTGCTTGAGGGCCATCTAGCCTTTATCTAGAACTCTGCAGATGTCTCAGTCTGGAAGTGTCCACTTAACTGATATTTAAAAGTAATGAAGTCAGCTGCTATGGGGAGACAGGAGTCTCTGCCCTTAGTATTCAAACTGGGACTGGAGAGATGGTCCGTGGAAGGTATTATAAAAAGGAATGATATTTGGCAGTAAGTAAACTAGCCTACTTCTTATCAAGCTACAAACTTCTGTGTGCTTTAGTTTTTATTTTTCTTCTGTAAATCTGTGGACCCATATACAAATCACAGAAGCATCAGCAAGATTTAACATATTCATGTTTTGGCATATACTGAGAAATCATCCAGTTAGAATGTTTGGGGGAAAAACGGTGTTCTCAGTTTTCAAATGTTCAAAAATTATGGATCTAATTGTACTTGGGGACAGTCATATTTTTAAGAACTGTAAACATCTGGGAATTGTTAAGAGGACTGTGAAAGCAGGCTTGATGAAATGTTGCTGCATTTGCAACACATGCACAGGGTGATGGGGTGGTGGGAGTTGATCTGAAGAGTCTATGTCAGCAGTTCTCAAACAGTGGATCACAACCCACTCTTGGGTTAGAACCACTCTTTCATGGGAGTCATCCAAGACCATAAGTAAACAAAGATATTTTTATTATGACTCATACGGTTATGAAGTGCAACAAAGTAATTTTAAAGGCTGGGGAGTCTCCACAACATGAGGAACTCTATTAAACGGTCATGGGGTCTGGAAGGTTGAGAACCACTGATCATATGTGGAGCTCTGTCTATCATATTGAGACAGTGAAGTCAAAATGGAGGAAGTATAGACTGGTGTTGGTTCTTAAATAATAAGTAACAGGTAGCACAGGGACAAAGAGGGCTGGGCATGATCAGAGCAGGGATTGAATGCCTTGGGTCACAGTCATTGAAATCCAGTTCATAGGTAACTCATGACAAGGAAGGCTACAGCAAGGATGAATGTAGCTGGTTATATGGACAAGCTTGTTTGAAGCAGGAATTCTCTACCATAATCCCAGAGAGGAGAGAGAGCCGAGACCATAGTTACAGGTTCGTAAGATGCACTGGTTTCAGCGTTTTGATGACGTGAACTGGCACAAAGACAAGGAAGAAAGATCACGATGAGCACTTGTAGCTTGTGGCTGGGTAGCTTCGGAAACCAGCAGTTATGCTTACAAACAGCCCTGGCTTCCCTGAAAATCCATACAGAGGTTTTTCTAGGCTGTGAGCCCATAGTCTTTCAGGGAGAGAGCCTTCACTTTGATAAGCAGGAATTTGGGGATTAGCTTCTTTCAGGTTTAGCTTGGAGTAGGTGAACTGAGCTCACTCTAAGATGCTATTTCCAAGGCAACACAGTGCAGATGCCAGTGTTTACATAACAAGAGCAAGACCATGGAGAGGGCCAAGCTGTCTTTGAGGATGTGGGTGGATATCATCAGGTCACACACATCTACAGAAACAACACCCATAGGAACCACTTCAGGCCCTGTCATAATATAGGTATACAATGAATGCTCATAAATAATCCTATTATCCTTTGATGTCTGAAGGAAATGAATCTGTTCACCTAGTGAGCAATTAGCCAGCTACTCGTGGACTCCACTGGACTAAATACTGTGAAGCTTGTGACTAAAGCCTCATAGGACCAGCAGAACTACAGTCCTGCTCAGAAACATACAAAGTGTACTTTGAAGACACCGTTGCCTGCCGTGTTTTGCCCGTTGCCCCCTAAATGTTATCTCACCGGCTCAGCAGCAGCTCAGATACTGACTTCTGAAATGGACTCTGAGATACCAAGACCTGGAGTGACCTGGAGAAGACCCACAGAGGTTGGAACCTGTTTGGACAATCACTATCAACCCAAATCTCCTCGCTCCAGACAATGCTCCTTGGATGGGCCTCGTGTATTCTTCTAGTGCAAACAGTTGTATCCCTAACCCCTCTTCCTTCCAATATGTGCTGTAACTTTTCATTGTCCCGATTTGACTCTAAATCAATTTATCCATTCATTCTCTGTGCAAGTTGGAGGGGAGGTGTAGGGTTGGGAAATGAGCCAGTATGTCACTGTCTACCCTTAGCTCAATTCCCAGCCCCAGAGATTTGAGGTTTTCTTAATATAAATCACACTTAGAGAGAACAACTGTTTTTAATGTTACAAAGCTGCACATATTTTACAGGAGGGTAAGACACATTTCTGCTTTGTTGAGAATTCAGAATTTTATTTCTCAATTGTTATTTGATATCTCATTTTGGTTTCAAAACAGCTTCTTCTAAAGGTCGTTGCCCTTCCTTATTAAAATTAAATAAACTTTACCCTTAAAAATCATCATGTGCCTCAAAAAACCAATTTTATAATAGTTATTATAATTAATGAAATTGGTCATTTTTACCTAAAGCGAACTTATTCTTCATTCAAATTTCTTATTTTCTTAGTGATTGGCTAAGTTGTTTTATTTCATATTTTCCAAGAACTCAGAATGAATGTTAAAATTTCTTTTGTTGACAAAAAGAAGGAAAAAATTACCTTATTTTTCCTCAAAAATAATAACACGGCTTTAAATGAATACTTCCTTTTAGCATTCGGGCACAACTTGACTTGGCATTAAAACTGCCCTTAATTCAACCCATCTGTTCGGTGTCTATGACTTTATTTTTAATGCCATCATTAAGGCAGCCTGAAATATTTCACAGTCAGATTTATCAAAGAACACAATATTCTCAATATAATAAACATGGTGTATTCACCACCCAGGCATCTTTTCTAAAGTGGCCATATTACACTCGTGCTTCTTTGACACATCATTTGAAAAGATTCTGAAAGTTTTACATGGGGGAAGTTTAACCACCAATCCTGGGGTTTATTCTGTGTGACATTTGAGTTTAAATCTGTAAACTGACTGTGAAAATTGAATACAGAATCGTGGATGAATAGTGGGTTTGAAAACTTACTAGTAGCAAGTACTAGATACCCAAACCCTTGGTGAGTATCTAAAGGTGATAAGGTAACAAAGAACAAAGCCACCTCCGTGTACTGTCTGCCATGCTGGGGCGGGGCTGCCAGTGGAAAGCATTTTGTTTAGCCTTTGCTACTGTCCCCTTTAGACCCTCGGATGTCTATACTCCTGGAGTGATAGTCCCACGGTGGTGACTGCAGGAACACTCAGAGGACAGTGAAGGGACCTCAACTGCCCATGCTTGCCTGCCTGGGATATGCCCAAGCTCTCCCAGTGGATCTAATTCGCAAAGCAGCCTGGGAGTTTCTCAGAAAGACCTGGTTGCACTATCTTGGCTAATAATTTCAGTTTCTATAGTTTGGAACCAGACTTTCTTGTTTCTTTGAGAATCCTGGGTATTTATTTTTAAAGCTCCAAATCAGAAGTCTTCTGCATTCTAAACCTTTTATTTTATATGAGCTTTACATCAAAGATACATGACTGGGTAATCTTCAGCTTGTGAGTATGCGGTAACTTAGCCTCTGGGATAAACATGTTTTATGCAGGTTTTTTGTTTTTAAAGTCTTTTTATCGCTAATAGGAACCTGAAGACACTGGCTAGGATGCAGAGTAAAAACTTCCTCACACAGGTACACACTCTGCATCTTCCACTTTATACCATCATTTAGAAGTGTAGAAGAGAAGCAGTTCCCTTCAGAGCTGCGAGCATCCTCAGAGGGCTTCTGCCTGAATCCCTCCCTCACGTGCTTAGGCAGCCTTGATCTGCTAGGCAGAATACTAAATACATGCACATTGCCCTCCAACTTGTGGACAGGGAACCATGGGATGTGGACTTGCCCTTCCCCCATCAGTGTGACCTTAAGCCTCAGTTTCCCCATTTGAAAAATGAGTGGGATTGACCAGATGGATGGTGGTAAGTTGTCTTAAGAAATTAAAAAAATAAAAAAGACACCTTGAGAAAAATGCAAAATTGTGTTTTATCTGCTAATCCTTTCCGAGTGACCAGAGTAGTTAGTAAATTTGATAATCAGTAGATAAGACAGTGTATATAAAAACCACAAAGGGCTTTTTTCTATTGAGAAAGCAGGTATATTTCATTCCTAACATGAACATGAGGATGAAAAGATGCTGATCTCTCAGCCCTGTTCTGCTCCCGGTTTCCTTTGTCCACACCCAAAGAATAGTTGTAAACAGGAGGTGGAGCTATGAAGGAAGGCAGTGGGGAGACATTCTGGAATGTTCTTCCTACAGAAGTATTTGCATATACAGAAATCACAGAATAAATGCCAAATTAGGGAGAAAATAGCTAAAAAGAAACCTTTAAATAATTTACTGACTTAGAATAAAGTGCCTAAATTAATTCGTGGGGCTGTCCTGTTAACTGCAAATCACCCAAAGTATAGCAAATATTAACTTTAAATAGTTTTATTATTAAACAATATTCAATTAGCATTACCCAAGAATACCAAAGGACATGGCTGGCCACAACTCTGAGGATCCATTAAGCATCATCAGGCTATACTCCAAGCCTTAGGGCTGCTGAACATCCCACCCTGCCTACGTCATGGTATATCTCCTATATGCATATGTGTATCTTCCTGTAGCTCACTATAGAGTGAGCCTTTCAAATCCCTAGCTGTTTTCTCTAGATTTGAAAGCTGGAACATTATGTGCCTTATGTTACCAATTTATTTGACTAGTCACCCCAAGCTTTTCCAATAAGCTGAGTATAAAATGAGCAGCTCTTCTAAAGCCTACTTTGAAATAAGCATATTATGCCACAAGCTATGGCCAGTTGACAAATGCCACCAAAGGGGAGAATAGAAAATGTCTACTTCTCAGTAAAGCTTGTCCATGGCCAAGATTCTAGCCTGAGGCCATCCTGAGGGGTCAGAAGCATAACACTAAAGAATAATGCCTTGGCCTCCTCAAAGGATGATTTGCCTGCAAAGAGAAGTTCACTTCTACCTGATGTTACAGGTCACTCTTACACAGGCTCCAGTTCCAAGGTTAATGTATAAGCTCAAGTGCCAAAGACCAGCCTCATCTTGAAGAGGGGGCTGAGGAAGGGGTGTCTAGGAGCAGTAAAACAACCGAAGTTAAATCCTGGGTCCAAGCTAACACTCTCTCTCTCTCTCTCTCTCTCTCTCTCTCTCTCTCTCTCTCTCTCTGCTGTTGCAATCTTTTACTGCCATTCTAAAACTTCTCTAGATTGCTCATGTCTGGCAGATCAAAAGCCCAGTCTTTTATTGATATATCAATTCAGTCTTTACTCCAGGTTCCATTTTGATTTTCTCACAAATCAGCATCCCATGACTCTAGCACCCTTGATTCTTAGAAAGAGACAGCAAGCATAAGCACAGACAGTAAGATTGCTAGGTGGGACCTTGCCCTGAAATTACTATTCCTATCATGCCTGGGCCTGGACCTAAAAACCCTGTTGTAGACTGACCTTGAACTCAGAGATCTGTCTGCCTTTGAAGGAATAAACAAAAAAACTTAGTTGGGTGGAATCTTGCCCCATGACCACCACTCCCTAAATCTCTTTATCTCCTTCCTTTGTATCTTTCTGACAAGCTGGCTCATAGTGCAGCTGTCTCTGTTTTTCTAGGTTCACAAAGTCGCTCATATAATCTATATTGCATCCTTACATTTTGCATAGTTGAGAAACTATATATTTTTGAACTCATGTTTTCAGAGTTCTTTCCGACAGCCTTAAGGGCTATCCTGAATATTGCAGCATTCTACCATTTTGCTGAAACATTAGGTACACCCTTGTCTCCCAGATTCATGCTGTCTCTCATATCATGGAGTCATTAACCTTGGCAGAGAGGACCTTCCTCAGAGAAGGACCATGAAAATATGTACATTACTATATAGACAAGCTTTAACCCCACAGCAACCATCAACATTTGTAGAGGCCCACCCCTGTTAGCTTGTTTCATGGGTGAGGACTATGTCATTCCATCCCTTACATGGCCAAACAGGACTGAGCACTCAGGAATCCGTCAAATTGATTCTGTACCCCACAAGGAAAAGGAGAAGTGAGAGCCTAATTTTGGTGACCACATTTGCTTTTTTTTAATGGTGATTCTGAGCCTGTCCCATCCAGGACTTTGGGGTTAGTTTTCTCCTTGAGGTAATTTTGGCTAAGGGTCTGTGAAGTGGCCTTCTGGGACTTACTTTGAGCTCAGCATTTACTGGAAAATCAATCCAAAGCAAGGTTTGCCTTTATATTTTCAATTTTCTTATTTGCAAAATGGGGTTAATTTTATTTGTTTCTTTACCTCAGAGACTTGGAGGTTAATTAATTAATGTACATGAAATTCACTGAAAGCAGAATAGACTCCATCAGTGTCAAGAAATATTATTATCACAGATCCCAGTTGCTTTGTCTGGTTAATTTCCTCATGGCAGACAAAAAAGACACTGCATTGTGTTTGTAAGGTGGGCATGATTGCTGTGTTGTGATTCTGTTATGCCATGATTACTTAACACTGTTTACTAAGTCACGAGTATGAGATTTTACCCACAGACAAGAATAGTTTCCACTAAATAACGTTCTTCACCCATTGCAATGGGAACGGGTTATTAGTGTTTTTAAATTCCATATTGAACAGCATCCTTATTTGCATAGCATATGAGAATGTTCCTAGTGTAGGTATACTGAAGAAAAAAAAGCATTTGTGTTCAGTACATTTCTGGAACATCCCATATCCTCAGATGGGCACCAAGTTCAGACAGAAGCAGCCTCCTTTGTGGGAACTCAGAGTTTAGTTCAGGAAATAAATCTAAACACACAGAGCAAGATTGAAAGCTCTACTTGTATGCAATCACCAAGGTATAGAGGTTCCTTAGCAGCCAGCTTATAAGCATGAATGTGCCTCTCACCAAAAACACAGACTCCAAGAAGTAAAACACCTTAACATTACACTTTAAGTGGAGAAATGATTTTTTTTCAATTGGACTTTTTGATCTGATCATTGATTAACTTCTAACAATATCCCCTCCCTCTTTTCTCACACTCTATAGTCTGGTGTCTACATCTGGTTCAGTCTCACAGTTCCATGCAGCTCCACACTCTCCAGGTCTTCCCACATGTTAGTCTGTTGACAAGGGAGGTGGCACTGTTCCAGGGCCCCACTGGCATTCCCTTCCCTCTATTCATTCTCTTGCTCAATTTCAGTGTTCAAGTTTCCCATCCTCCTGGAAGTTTTCCAGATGACTTAGGTCCCTTCTATATGCCCCTTTATCACCTTGTATGTCTATATCTTAACTATTCCTGCTCAGGGTTATAATTTCCTGGTCCCTTTTATCTTGCAGGAGACTGCCAGGAGACTAACACTGCTACAGCATCAGCCTAGTAGATGTGTAACAGTGAGAGAATGAACGAATGTGTGTGCTTCATAGCTGATATAGTGCATAGTTTACTTAGATTCAAGAGTATGAAACCTAAGCTGGGGCAACGACTCAGGAGTTAACAACACTTGCTCTCCTAGACCAGGTTCTGTGCTCTAATTCCAGCACCCACTCTAGATAATTCACAATCTGAAAAATCCAGTTCCAAGGGCTCTGCCTCCCTCTTCTGGCCTCTGTGGGCACTGCATGCACGTGGTACATAAACTCACACATGCATAAAAATAAATAATACATTTTTTAAAGAATGCTAATTTATCCTCTAAATTATGTCTAAAATTAGAGCATACAATAAAGATCATTTTTTACACTATTTTAACCTCTTCAACAGGTACTACTATTTTTGCTACAATGTATTTCTAGATTGTATACAACACTGTGGTAACAAAAGTATCAGTTTTTAGTGACATAAAACTTTTAGGGAATTCTTAATTATAATTTTACATTAAATTCTCCAATCTATTTTATTCACAAAGTGGGAAAATAGAGACTCATTGACATGTTTGATCACAATATCTGAATCGAGTATGTGTTTTTCAAAAATTGTAACATATGTTGTCAGTTTTTCATTTTCCATGAAAAATCCATTTTGACACTGATTCAAAGCTACTCTGTAAGAATGCTATTTTACTGCCTGTAATTATGTACTTCCTGCTGCTCTACAGCTGCTCATAGACAGCGCAGCAATCTATTAACAGCATTCTTTTAGCACCTTCTAGCACAGGGAGGAGGCGCTGGAGTGAGAGACACTGGGGAAAAGTCTGATTAGTGTTATGTGTGGCCTCGGGCAGTGTACAGTCTGGTCTGATGTGCACAACAACCAAAATAATAAAATTATAGTGGGATAATCACTATCTATAAACTCACAAGTATGGAATGTAGTGTTCTTTGTTTACTTCTGTGTGAAGTGTGTCCTGTGGGTCTGCAGGACGAATCACAAGAGAACACTTATTAAAATGCAGATTCTTAGGCCTGGCCTTGACACAGATGAACCAGAATCAGGGTTTAGCAGGGCCCCCAAGACAGATATGCACGCTGGGGTTGAGGAACACTGCTCTGGTAGAATATTTTTCAAAGTAGCTGTGGGACACGTGGACCATGCCACCAGAGGAATGGGCATGGGACTGGTGAGGTGGAGCATGCTGCAACCCTGGAAATCTCGGAATGTGAGATGGGTGGGAGTAGACCTAAGTCCCTCCTTGTCTCCATGCCTGCTTTGGGGCACATAACCAGGACTCCCTACCAGGTGATCATGAGCAATCAGTCATATATCCTGCACCTGAATCGCCTGCCTTCCCATTCTAATGAGGCATTTCAGTAGCCTCAGCCTTAGCCAATGACCTTCCTTCTCCTCCTGGATATTCTTACACCCCTCCCCAAAATCATATAATCCTTGGTTCGCCATGAATAAAGTGCATGCATTCAAACCCACCCCCAATAAAGAAAAACAAACAAGCTAAGATATTCTGAGAGCTGCTTCATTAAAGATTGTCATGGGGAAGGCCTTCAGCTAAAGGAGTCATAGCACTAAGAAGGCCTCCTCCAAATCTCATCCTCCCAACACTCACTCTCTCACACACCCCCTGTCCCCAGCCCCACTCTCTCCAAACCAGGCCAGGATCCTGCCCATCCTTGAACTTCAGTTCTGGAAGGGAAACACAGTCTGCAAACCCTGACCCCAGACTTTGCCTTGTCCTCCCCGAGTGGGTGTATCAGCAGCACCCAGACACCACCAGAGGAGAGGCAGAATCCAGGACCATAGGAGCTTACAGAGGACCTACACTGGTCACCTGAAGACACTGATAAATGATAAAAAGGAAATGAGACTGAGACCTACAAAATCACTTCTGAGAACTAGACCCCAGAGCACATAGTGTGTAGCTTTCACGCCGCAATACAGCAGCAGATGATCCCTATACATTGAGACTCTTTTTCTATACCATAAGCTAGGTTCAGATAGCTATGCGATGACACACAATTCACAATTCATAATAAGCAACATCAACACACACACACACACACACACACACACATATATATATTCCAGTGTATACTGAATAATGCATCCTTTACATTGAAGAGGAAAAGAAAATAAGTTCTAAACTACGTTGATTATAGATGTACTAATTTTTAAAAGATTTTAGAATTGTAATCTAGTGCAGTCCAATTAAATCCAGCTGATATTTATTTGACATTTTCTCTGTGTAATGAATGGTACTTTTGCTACAATGATTCATTAACTGAAACTACATATATTAATTTTCTGTCACATCAGAGACTTCATTGAGACCACAACCATATGATTTGGTGTATCACAAGTGATATTTAAACTATTATTGTAATAGTTATTATTTTAATTATAGAAATTATGCAAATAAGGATACTGGAGTAGTAGAGTCAAATAAATTAAAATGCACCAGAATAATTTTTTAAAAAGATGAGAACTTGTTTTCAAAGGAGAGGTATTTTGAAGTTTAGTTTTCCGTGATTTACTTATAAGTTTACCTCAAAAAGGTGAAGAATGGCCTTCCTTCAGTCTCTGCTCCACTCTTTGTCCCTGTATTTCCTTTTGACAGGAGCAATTCTGGGTTAATATTTTTGAGAAGGGTTGCTGGCCCCATCTCTCAACCAAGGGCTGTGTCTAACCTCTGGATATGGTCTCTAAAGGTTCTCTCTCTCCTTTCTTGGGTATTTCAGCTAATGTTATCCCCATTGAGTCCTGGGAGCCTCTTGCTTTCCTGGCATCTGGAACTTTCTGGTGGCTACCCCCAGTTCCCCATCCCCCACTGCCCCCTTTCTTAAGCAGGACTGAAGCACCCACGCTTTGGTCTTCCTTCTTGAGCTTCACATGGTCTATGAGTTGTATCTTGGGTATTCTGAGCTGTTTTCCTAAGATCCACTTATCAGTGAATACATACCATGTGTGTTCTTTTGTGACTGGGTTACCACACTCAGGATAATATTTTCTAGTTCCATCCATTTGCCTGTGAATTTCATGAAGTCATTGTTTTTAATAGCTGACTAGTAATCTATCATGAAAATGTACCACATTTCCTGCCCCACCTGGGGATCCATCCCATCTGCAGACACAAACCCAGACACTATTGCTGATGCCAGGAAGTGCTTGCTGACAGGAGCCTGATATAGCTGTCTCCTGAGAGACTCTGCTAGCACCTGACCAATACAGATGCAGATACTCACAGCCAACTATTGGACTGAGCATGGGGATCCCAATGGAGGAGTTAGGGAAAGGACTGAAGGAGCTGAAGGGGTTTGTAACCCCATAGGAAGAACAATAAAATCAACCAACCAGATGCCCCAGAGCTCCCAGGGACTAAACCACCAACCAAAGAGTACACATGGAGGACCCCTGGCTCCAACAGCATATGTAGTAGAGGATGGCCTTATTTGGCATCAATGGGTAGGGAGCCCCTTGGTCCTGTGGAGGCTTGATGCTCCAGCATAGGGGAATGCTAGGATGGTGAGGCAGGAGTGGGTGGGTAAGTGAGCACCTTCATTGAAGCAGGGGGGAAGGGGATAGGATAGGGGGTTCCAGAAGGGAAACCAGGATGTGGGATAACATTTGAAGTGTAAATAAATAAAATAACTAACACACACACACACACACACACACACACATGCATGCGCACAAGGTGAAAAACGGACAACTACTTAATGAGAAAGGAATATTTGGATGAATACTATTTAACAGGCTACTCTAGAAGCTAGTGGCTCACAATCTTCCTAATACAGAGACCTTTATTTAATACAGCTCCTCCAATTGTGCTGACCCCCCCCACCATAAAATTATTTTGTTGCTACTTCTTAACTGTGATTTTGCTACTGTTATGAATCATACTGTATCTGAGTATTCTGATGGTCTTAGGCAATCCCTGTGAAAGGTCATCAATCCCCAAAGGGATATGACCCATACATTGAAAACCGCTGCTTTAGATAAAGTAAATGTATTGACTTTTTACATTTCAAGTATAATTTTTTAGCATATCAATTGGATATAATTCTATATTTATAGTTGAGACTAAATTAAAACATTTTGTGTCTTTTATTGGTGGTCTCTACCCTACAGTTGTAACAAGCAGAATATACTGGGGTTTTTTAGGTAATAATCTCTTCTATTATAGCCTTCTAAAAGCCCTTAAAATTATTACCATAGCTTCATGAACGAATACCCCAAAATCTCCATAACTTGAATACAAGAAAGATTTGAGTTGGTGTGTGTCATACTGGATCTAATTTCCTTGCTCCTAATTGTCACTGGCTCTCATGATGGGAGAAACATGGGGAAAAGAACTCAACACTACTCTCTAGCTATGAAGCCTCTTCTCATAATTTATTGAGAAATACAAGTCATATGGTTCCCCAAACTAAAAGGAGTCAGGACACTGAGCCTTCCTCATGGAGAGGCACCAACGACACACATAAAGTAACTGATGAGAAAGAAGTAAATGGCTCTCAATCCCCAGGATCTGCTACAGTGGAGAGGGCTATGCCAGTACAAGTACAAGCAGTACAAGTGCCATGGTCACACTAAACTCAGTAAGTTCTTTGAGGCTCAAAATTTAATTCTCCTGACTTTCTGATTCAAACAAGTATCCGATGAACCATACCCAGCCATATTCAAATCACCATCCAGAGGTCTCATTAGCTATTTTTCCCCACAGTTGATCATGTCTTTTGCAAATGAAAATGTCTTAACCTTCAAAACATTCCTGTCAGTCAGCGATGCGTCAGTATAACACATGGTTCATACTTCTGAAAGTTTGAATCAATGAATGGAAGGGCACATTGGCTAGACCCATGTTGTGATGAGTGGACACCATAGAGGAGAGCCCCTGTCACAAACCAGAAAGGGGGATAAGAATAGGAAGAGAAAAGGGGGAGGAAGGAAGGAAAGCGTGTGGCTTACACCATTCATCACATTCCATGGCCACCCAATAAACTCCTTAAATGTCCACAACGTCTCCCAACCAAAACACCCTGGCAGGAAATATATGACAGTGAATGACAGGTATGGTTCCCTTCTCCTTCGTACACTGCGCTAAAGGAAAGAAATCCTCTCATTGCATTTAATTGCTTGCTGTTCTAGTACCTGAGGGCAACAAAGACAAAGAGTAAGAGAGCATGCTGCCCTCCAGAGGAACAGAGTTCAGTGCCCAGCACTTGTGCTGTGAAGCTCGCAACCCTGTAACTCCAGCAGCAGGTGGAGGAGCCAACCCTCATATGGCCTCCACCGGGACCACATGTACAAACAATAAAATACATTTAAAAAAAGAATAGAAAACTTGAACTCACCACTTCAAACAGGTTAGGAGGATGTAGTATAATGTATTCCCCACAAGTCTAGTTCTTTGTGCTAGAAAAGGAGAGGTTCTATGTATTGCAAACAAGAATTGCAATGCATTTGGCAAAAATGCTTTCAGAAATATGTGTGTGTGTGTGTGTGTGAGAGAGAGAGAGAGAGACAGAAACAGAGACAGAGACAGACAGAGACAGACAGACAGAGACAGACAGACAGACAGACCTTGGTACCTTGTTCTATCTTATTATATTCTATTTTTTAGTGTTTGGTGGTTATATCTTAAAAGACTATTTCTAATAAGAGTCAGAAAGGAAGTGGATAGGGATAGACAGGGAAGTGAAGAGGAATTGGGAGAAGTAGAGAGAGGGGAATGCTAATCATGATATATTATGTGAGAAGAGAATATCTTCAATAAATGAAAAATATGTAAGCATAATGCCAAAAAACACATGAAAGCTGTTTCTTATTTTTAATTAGCTTAGTCTCTTGTCATATAAATGTATGCAAAATTAGAACAGTCTCACTTTTTTTTCAGGAAATAGCCATGAATACTAAATAGTAGAAGCCAAATCAGAGTACGTAGGAATAGGCCCAAGTGCCTGGAGACCCCAGTCTGTGGTACATAATAAGTAGATGTGTGTCCCACCAGTGGACAGATTCCAGTTGATGATAGTTTTTATATTCCATAGAGCGGGAGAATTTGGGTCAGGTCAATGGACTGAGACAGGAAGGTAGCACGTTAGGTTGAAGACTTGTTAGTTTTATACATGGAAGAAAATCTCAGAAGCAACAAGAGCTATTGGCCACCAATATGGATCTCTCCCTCTGAGAGGTCCTCACCTGCTCAGAAACTTCTTATTGATAATCAGTAAATGCCGATAATAACCTCAATTTGAAGCTACAAAGTAAATGAGACTTCAGTGAGTTTTCTTCAAAGTTTGCTTAACAAGAATAATTATGATGAGGTTGTGGACATCAGTCACCGTGGGTAGAGGTTACAGGGGACAGGAAGCTCTCAGGACCCCTTTACATGTTTTATAATGCTCGTTTGGAATGCACTTGACCCGTAAAAAATGTCCTCCTTTGGGATCGGCCCCACTAGTGTGATTTTCTTGCCAGTGGAAATCTCATTCTGTTTACGCAACGGTGTCCTTCTTGGCCTTGTCAGCTTTGAATGGGACTTCGCTCCTGAAATCGCTTACATAAAGGAAAGTCTAGTGTTAGGATTTGAATCTCAAATATCCAGCCCCACCCCAGATTCATTTCCTCACCTCTGGGTCTCTAGTCTTTGCTATTTTGAAGGCTGTGGAGCCTGTAGGAAGTGAGGCATGGTTAATGGATCAGGCCACTAGGGATGAGCCTTTGAGAGTTGTACCCTCCAGCAACTGGCCTGTTCTGTCTCCTACCTCACCAGTCACATTCCTACTCACAGAGCTGGAGCCTCTCTACCCTGCCTCTCCTTGTCATGATGGGCTGAACCCCTTCTGAAACCAAGAACTAAATGAACCTTTCCCACCTTAAGATATTTCTTTTGTGTTTGGAGGCAGAGATGTAAAGTAACTATTGTTACACAGTTTAGACTTGGATGAGTTACAAGGCCTTCTGGGAGCAGAAAGTCCAGGGATAGAGCTACACGGCTCATCTTGTTCTATCCTGTCAGTGTCATGAAGGAAGTGGAATGAACTGTTAAAGGGAAGAATGTACCTGTGGTCCTTCTCCAAAAGCCTCCTAGCTATGTGACACTCACACCATTCTGTCTCTTTGGAGAGATATATCTCACTAAAAACAGAGAGAGGATAGCATTGGCTTGGAAATAATCTAAGAGGAGGAGGAGAGATACTGGCTTTACCAAAATGGTGCTTGCATTTTCTGACGGTAGTGAAGTGTGTGATGGTCAGTCAGCTCTGAGGAGAGTTGATGTGATGGAGGAAGAATCTTTAGTAGATTTGTCAGAAATTAATGTCCTGGTACTTCTAATTTCAGCTGAACACCAATCTACAGAGAGATGAAAAAAGTCAGCGTGAGATGTCTATGTGAGATGTTGTCCTGGGATGTTGGAGAGTTGCTGACGGGAGGGGAGGTGACTTGATGAGAGCTGTATGAAGGGAACTAATGAAATTACCCATGGTCAAGTCCATCTGCTCATCAAAAGGATGTCAAGGAAGTGTGACTTCCAACCTTGCTGCTCCCTCTAGGAAGGTCCCACCCCTTCAGGGATTTCCCACTGATTGGCATCCAACACATGAGCTCAACTTCATGTGAGATCTCCCAGTCAATATGCCCATCTGAACAGGGGGCCATCTATCTTAACATAATTTGTATTTCAGTTTTTAAGTTCACACTCTGCCCCTTTAGCCCTCAGTCGGGGACAGCAAAGGAGTCTAAAGCCAATCAACTTGTGGACTTCTGTATGCTACTCAAAGAATATAAAAGCTGATAAACTGGAGAGGTAGCTCTGAAGTTACGAGAACTTCTCGTTCTTCCAGAGACCTGGATTCAGTTCCCAGTATCCACATCACATGGTTCACAACCATCAGATTAATTCCAGTACCAGGGGATCCGATGTCCTCTTCTGGCCTCTCCTGGCAATGAACACATGAGGTACACATATGCTCAAGAGCACACACACGCACAATGACAAATATATCTCTAATGATAATAAGTTATTATTCCTTTCTAGTGCTGTGTACTATTAGAGATCTCCATGGTTCCATGTCAAGAGAGAATGGAGAGAAAGACAGAAACTTTTTGTTTGAAATTTTAACTCAGGCTCAACAGTTGCCTCTCTCCACCCCACATTGATCATTCAATTTATAGTGAATTCTTCACTCACTTAATTGATCCAAGCCAATTTTCTGATACTCCTCAGATAATAAACTGGAGGCCACTTTGTTGCTCCACCTGAAACAATAATCTTTAGAATATTTTATCCAAATATTTTACACAGACTCTAACCAAACACACCAGCATTCATTACTGTGTTTAATCTGTTTCTTAGACTCCCCAGACTAGTATTCAAGCTAAGCCTTCACCTATGAGGTATATTCTATTTATTAGACATTTATAGCATTGAAGGTTTTAACCACCTAGCTATTGGGCAAGAACTGGCAAGTTTCCAGATTATAGCATACATCTGATCACTCACAGGGGTGGGCTGGTAATTACCCAACTCATCTAAACAGACACAAATAAAATAGATTGGCCTTTCTATAACAAATGGATTTACAATTAGGTCATTAAGAAGCTGGTCTCCTGCTGTCCTTTCTCTCCTTTCTCTGTCAGAAATGAGGCCACAAACCATGTCCCATAGTCTCACTCCTGACCCAGTAGGCATCTGGTAAGAGAAAAAAGTCCATAAACAGCCCCCAGCACTTTTTATCTTTGCTGCTGTTCTCCTCTGCCCTGCACAGGTCATTTACAAAAATGTTTTCGACTTGCCCTCATTTGTCCTGGTGGCAGTGACAAATGCACCTGCTTGACTGGATTTTGTGTGCATTCTGTATCCCCGATTGTGGATTTCAGTCTTACCAAACAAATCCTCTGCCTTTGTACACAGTCAGCTAGCACTATTTTTATAATGCAAAACTCTATGTACATTGTATTAAATTTCATTTTTCTCTGAAAATCTGAAGCTCCATGTCTGGAGAGATGACTCAGTGCTTAACAGCAACTGTTGTCCTTGCAGAGGATCCAGGTTCAAATCCCAGCACTTACCTGGTGGTTCATAACCATCCTAAGTTCCAGTTCTAAGGGACCTAGCACCCACTTCTGACCTCCGTGGGTACCAGGTATGCATTTGGTGCCTAACATACATGTATACAGGCAAAATATTCACAAAATACAAATAAATAAATCTAAAAAGTTTTTAAAAAATAAAACATAAAGCCTTTTTATTCTTAGTCAACTGTAGTTTCTTCTCTAATGCACATGGCATGGTGGAAAACGAAAGCAAAGTTTGAATTTAATACGGACTTATTAATTTTAAACAAAGTGGCTTCAATTTTGACTTCCTGTTGCCCAAGCATTGGGGGGACTTGGAAAAACACCCCTAAGGAACATCTGCCCTATCTTAAATGGTTCAGGGAAGACTTCATGCCGGAAGTTTGTAGTCACATTTTAATTGACTTTTATAAACTTGGTTTCACTAACATGGAAATTTCATTTTGATTTTAGACAAAGATTAGCCTATTCTTTCATTTACTTCCTAGGAATATTTAGTGCCAAATGTACAAGTTCAAATTCTGCTCTACCCAATCAAATTTCTTAATAGTATCCTTTATTTTTCTTTGATATTTGACAAACAGATAAACCATCCGGGAAGGCAGGCAGTGTTTCAGTGCCACCCGCTGCTTCTGTCTCTTTTACCATGAATGCAGAGACCAGCACAGACCAAGCTGTTACATCACATTCTCAACATTTCAGTGTTCTTTCCTTTATACATTAGAGTTAATATTTGCTTCTAAGTAGCCATTCCTGCAGTTTGAACCTGGTGTCGTTAAAGTAGCCTGTGAGTAAGAAGTGTATGCACACATACACACATGCATTCACGCACACACACATACACATACACACACACTGTGTTTGCTTGCTTTGTATCAACTTAGCACAAGCTAGATTCATTGGAGAGGAGGGAGCCACAATTGATTAAAATGCATCTATAAGGTAGAACTGTAGGAAAGCTTGTAGGACATGTTCTTAATTAGTGATCAATGGGAGAAAGCCCAGCCCGTTGTGGGTGGAGCCATCCCTGGGTTTGTGGTTCTGGGTTCTATAAGAAAGCAGTCTGAGCAAGCCATGGGGAGCAAGTCAGTAAGCAGCACCCCTCTATGGCCTCTACAACAGCTCTGCCTCCAGAATCCTGCCTGGTTTGGGTTTTTGTCTTTGCCTCCCTTCCCCCTCCAAGATTTTATTTCTGGTCATGGAGTTTCTGCACGGCAATAGCAGCCCTAACGAAGATACCTACATGCACAGCCAAAAATAAATATACTTGATCGAATGATGTATTTTTCAAAACCAATTTGTTCAAGCACTGTCTTTCAAGATGATTCTGTAAAATCCTACAGACTTCTTTCCAAATGAAAAGGCGTATTTAAAACAATTATAAAATTATAATTTTTAAAAAAGCCACAAGCCTACTTAAACTAGCTACAGTACCACATCTTGTCGACAAAAGGCCATTGGCCAGTTAGAGAAGACTAAGGCAACTGGGATAATCTACTTTTGTCCCAATCTGAGGGATAAATGTCGAAATGTCCTTTGTCACATCTGAGTGCATTTCACTTCCTGCAAACATAACTTTATAACTTTTATGCTATGACTCTGAGTGTTTGGCTTGTTTGACTTTAAAATCCAGATTAACTGTTCATACACACACACACACACACACACACACACAGATTCAACACATGAGAGGGACCACTTGGTTTTTATCTTTCTTTCCATATACTGCTTCACATATATCATATATATATATACATATATATATATATAGTGTAGATTATTTTAAATTTCATTTTCCCTGAAAATCTAAAGCTCCTGGTCAGGAGAGATGACTCAGTGGTTAATAGCAACTGTTGCTACTCCACAGTATTCCTGTCATTTGATACTTTTTGTCGTTTATTTTTAGATAATAACTATTTTAATTAGAATAGGAATATCTAACTTCCTTTAATTTTAAATAATTAATAATTTTGAGCATTTTTATACACTCCCCTTGGCTCTTCACATGCCCTTTTCCCTTTTGTTGTTGTTGCTGTTGTTGTTTTTTTGCTTTTTGGAAAAGGATCTGGCTGCTTATCTCAGTCAGGCCTCTAGTTCTCTGTGGAGTCTGGACAGAGCTCACATTCAGAATCCTTTGGCCTTGGCCTCATAGATGCTGGGATTATGGCCACAGACCACCATATCTGGTTTGTACGTCTTCCTTTGAGAAGTGTCTAGCCGTATCTTTTGCACATTTTAAGATCAGGTTGTTTACTTTTTATTATGCTGCTTGAATTTCACCTGCCTGTCTGCGTCTCTCCTGTTTATGATCTCTTTGCTCCCTGGGTGATTCCTCTGGCTCTGTGAGAGCATTTTACTTTAATATAGTCCCATTTGGCCACTTTGGCTATTTCTGTCTATGCTTTGGGATCGTATTTGGAAAGACCTTTGGCCAGACCGAAGTCATAAAGCACATTCCCCTTATGCTTTCTTCTAATATTTTAAAAATTATTTACAGTCTCAAATTTAATCATTTAATCCATTTTGAGCTGGCTTTTAAAGTATGATATGAGATAACTTTCCAATTCCATTCTTTTGCCTGTGGGTATATAGTTTCTCCAACATCATTTATTAAAGAGACAGTCCTTCCTCTTTCTCCATTGGGCATTCTGGGCAACTTTCACAAAACTCAATTGACTGTGGATATGTGAGTTTATTTTGAGATCTTTCCTGATCTATGGTCAGTGTAGTATTTCTTCATTCATTCATATATATATATATATTATTGTTATGATTTTACAATAGGCTTTGAAATGACTTATTTAGACGCTTCTGAAAGCTTTATTCTCTTTTGCTTCAGATTGTATTAGCTAATTAAATTCTTGTGTGGCACCATATAAATTTTAAAAATCTACTTGTGGGAAAGATAGCTTTAGGACGTGTACCAGTTAATTTTACATCAATGTTATACCAGCTAGAGTCATTTTGGAATAGAGATCCTCCATTAAGAAAATGCTCCCATAAGACTGACCTGTGGGCAAGCCTGCGGTTCATTGTCCAGATTGATGGGGTAGCAGTGCCCATCCCACTGTGGGATGTGCTATCACTGAGTGGGTTGTCCTGGATACTATAAGAAAACAAATGAGCAACGCCCTCATGTGTCATTTCCCAGGAGCCATTTGTTTTGAGTGAGTCTGTTACTGGGACCTGGGTTTGGAGATTAGGTTTGACCAGCCAGTGACCCCCGGGGATCTACCAATTGTCACTCCTCCCCAGTGCTGGAACTATATAACAGGCAACAGCACAGCTAGCTCTGCACATGGGTGCTGATGTTCAAACGTGGGTCTTTATGCTGGCACAGCAAGCACGTTCCCAATATCTCAGCAAGCATACTCCCCAATAGAACCAAGTTTTGACAGCAATAACACTTTATCTGTAGATTGCTTTGAGCAGCTCGCCCATTTTAGCAACATCGGTTTGCCGTAAATATGAACACAATATACTTTTCCATTTCTGCCCTCTTCAATTTCTTTATCATCACTCTATAGTTTTCTGTCTGTGGGACACATCTTTCGTGTCTTTTATTAAATTTAGCCCTAGGAATTTTTCTGATGCTATAGGGAATATTATTGATTTCTTTCAGCCCCTTCTAGAGTGTTGGTGTGCTGGAGCATTACTGAGAAATTGGGTAAGAACGCACCTCCAGTTGGAGGTCGGCTTGGGCTGAACAAAAAGTCCCCAAATCAAAGAGAAAGAAGAGTGGGTGAGAATAAAGTGTGAAGAGGAGACAAAAGAGAAAAAGGAGGGAGGAAGGGAGGAGCGTAATACTGAGTTTTGTGTGTTGATTTCATATTCTGAAGTTTCACTGTATCTTTATTTGTTCCAGCAAATAAACTATTTATATGGCATTGCTACTGTTTCCTATGCATAAGGTCATCGTCACCAAACTGACAATTCCATATCTTTCTTTTTTGGAGTCCTTTACACTTTTTTCCCCTCTCAGTTAATTACTCTGGTGATGACTTTAATGCAACTGTGTTGGTTGATTTTTAACTCTCAGCTTAACACAACCTGAAATCACTTAGATGAGAAGTCTCACATGAGGAATTGTCCCTCTCCGGTTTATCTAGGGGGACTGTGATGACTGCTGACTGATGTAGAAGACCCAGTCCATGGCACCAATCCCTAGGCAGGGATGTTCAGGGTAAAGGGTGAGGAGCTAGCTGAGGGTAAGCCAACCAGCAAGGGTCTCTGTTCATTTCCTGATTTTAACTGCGCAGCTGATACTGTATGCGCATGCGTGGCTTCCCTGCAGCCATGAACTATATAGCCTGGAACCGTAAGCCCTCTCTACCCGAAGTTGCTTTCGTCAATATATTTTATCAATATGAAACTAGGACATTTATATTGAAAAGAAGCGGTGACCATAGAACCTTGTTCTGGACTTTATAGGAGAGACATTTCTTATTCCCTTGAATATGTTGGGTATCAGTTTATTGGTGCACATCCTTCATTGTATTGAAGTGTATTCTTCTAAATCAAATTAGTTGAGGGTTTAAAAATGTATTTTTAAGCATTTATGAAATCTAACGGGACACACATATTTTCTTCATCATGATAACATGACGCATCACACTTGTTGACACACCGTCAAGTATCCTTGAATCTAAGGTGTAAATGTGCTTGCTTACCACAAATGACCTCTTGCCCCATTTCCTCTTTCTTACATTTTTGTTTTATTTTTATTGTAAATACTTTTCATACATTGTATTCCGATCATAATTCCTGCCCCTCCTCTCCTTCCAGGTCCTCTCCTGGCTTCCCCCTCCCCCCATGCCTCCAAGTCCACAACTTCTTTTGGTTTTGGTTTATTTTCTTTTTCTTTTCTCTATGTGTGTGTGGGAGGGTTAATTAATTAATTAATTTTCTGGTTGGTTTATTTGCCTTTTTGATTTCTAAAGAAAGAGAGAATTAATGGTCTTTTTCATGTGGTGTTAGATGTATTTTGATACTGTGTTTGGGATTTTAAAACCTGCTTTTATCAGACTTATTGATCAATGCTTTTGTTTTTTCTCACTGTTCTCTAGCCTTATTATAGCATAAGGCCAATGCCAACCTTGTACACTGAATCTATAGCGTTCTTTTTCTGTTTTTTGCTTTGTTTTGTTTTAAGAAGAATATGAGGAGTGCCATGCCTTCTATAAATGTTTACTAGGTTTTTTAAACTGTGGGATCCTCTGTTTTTGGGATTTTCATTGATTAAAAAACGTTCTATAATTGATTCAACTCCCTTGCTCACAATTGACCTGCTTAGATTTTTATTCTTGATTTGGGCTTGATGGATCATGTCTCCAAGAGTTTATCTATTACCTCTAGGCTGACCAATTTCAGCCAGGCAATCTTTTGGTAAGTAGTCTCTATGGCCCTTTACATTTCCATAATAAATTGTCACATCTTCTCCTTCCATTGTTGATTTTGCTTTTATTAGTCTAGGTAAAGTATACTAATTTCTTCCTCCTCCTCCTCTCCCTCCTCCTCCCCCTCCTCCTCTCCCTCCTCCTCCTCCCTTTCCTCCTCCCCCTCCTCTTCCTCTTACTCTCCTTCCTCCTCCTGTTTCTCCTACTCCTACTCCTCTCCCCTTCTTCTTCTCCTTCTCCTTCTCCTCCCCTTCCCCTTTTTCCTCCTCCTCCCTTCCCCCTTCTTTTACATTCTTTACAATGAGCACCAAGTTTTGCAGATATTTTCTATTGACCTGCCTATCTCTAGACAATTGATTTCTACGTTGGTCTTTCCTATTCCTTTTCTTTTGGCCCTACTTTACCATTTCATTTCAGGTTCCCTGTATAGTGTTGTTTATTTGAGAGATTCCTTCCTTTAAGGTAAAGAACGTGGTTCTATAAATTTCCCTCTTACAATCTACTTTCCTGCAGCCATTAGTTGTGCTATATGTGTTTCTATCCTCAGTTATCTCAAGATGTTTAAAAAAAATTCTTTGCTAATTTCCTATTTGATGCATTAATCATTCAATAGAATATTCTTTAATTTCCAACTATTTGTGACTTTCCCAAATGTCTCCTTATTGATTTCTAATTTTATTCCATTATCATTGTTTTTATAATCTATATTACTTTTTGTACTATTATTCCTCAATAT